>NC_138347.1:147009003-147657337 GCF_046562875.1 Panthera onca
CAGAAGCGTGTTTTGATTTGCCACAATCCCTGAACCGCTGCTGCTACATGATCTCGGGAACTTTCTCTGGGGGGGCTGACACCCGGCCACAGTCTCTGGGCTTTGGCAGCAGCATGGTTCTGGGAACATTCCTGGGTGGGGCCGGCTGGGGGCCACTGCTCAGTGAGACCCTCCCCCAGAGGGGCAGAGGGGTCAAAGCCGCAGTCCCTCAGAAGTGAGGGGTCGGGAAACACAGCCGCATCTGAGATAAAACTCAGGAGGGAGGTGCTGCCTGGGGCTTGGTCACAAACGGTGTAAAAGCGGGGAGCGGACAGAAGCAGAAGACAAAGGATGGGTGAGCAATTGCTGGTGGGGAGAACAGAGTTCCAATATTAGAGACTGGGTAGCTGGGTGCCGCCATTTTCACTGCTCCTGCGCATGAGCATACACACCTACAAGCACCACAATAATCCACCCCAGTAAGCTAAGCAGCGCCATCTAGTGGGAAACGGAGCCATGACACTAAGCCACGCCCAACTGGGCCAACCTTGCTCTTCAGGAACATAAGTCCCTCCTACTGCTTAGTTTGTGGACTGTAAAGTGCTTCACGGTTTGACTTCTAGGGGAAAACGAAGAAATTTCAGTCGTATTTCAGTCTGATCAGTCTATTCAATTTTCTTTTTTTTTCTTTTTTCTCTTTTTTGTTTCTTTTTATTGAATACAGAAAGAGAAAAAATCCGTTTTTTTCAATTTTTATTAAAAGTATTTTTCTTCGGGCGCATGGGTGGCTCAGTCGGTTAAGTGTCCGACTTCAGCTCAGGTCACCATCTTGCAGTCCGTGGGTTCGAGCCCCACGTCGGGCTCTGTGCTGACAGCTCAGAGCCTGGAGCCTGTTTTGGATTCTGTGTCTCCCTCTTTCTCTGACCCTCCCCTGTTCATGCTCTCTCTCTCTCTGTCTCAAAAATAAATAAATGTTAAAAAAAATAAAAATAAAAATAAAAAGAAAGTATTTTTCTTTAAATTTTTTCAACTATATTTTTTAACTTGTGTAAATTTTTCCAAATTCTATTTTACTTCCATCATTTCATTTTATTCTACTTCAGTGTATTCATTTTTTCAAATTTTCAAATGATTTCCTTTTTTTTCTTTCTTTCCCCTTTTTTCTCTAATCTATCAAGCCCCTTTCAACACCCAGACCAAAACACACCTAGGATCTAGCATCATTTACTCGATTTTGTATATGTTTGTTTTCAATTTTTTAATTTTAATAGTTTTTAATTTTAATTTTTTACTTTAAATTTTTTACCTCATTAATTAATTTTCTCCCTTCAAAATGACAAAACAAAGGAATTCACCCCAAAAGAAAGGGCAGGAAGAAACGACAGCCAGGGACTTAACCAACAGATATAAGCAAGATGTCTGAACCAGAATTTAGAATCACAATAATAAGAATACTAGCTGGAGTCAAAAAGATTAGAATCCCTTTCTGCGGAGATAAAAGAAGTAAAAGCCAGTCAGGATGAAATAAAAAATGGTATAACTGAGCTGCAATCTCAAATGGATGCCATGGTGGCAAGGGTGGATGAGGCAGAACAGAGAAATAGTGATACAGAGGACAAACTTATGGAGAATAATGAAGCAGGAAAACAAAAGGGAGACTAAGGCAAAAGAGCACAATTTAAGAATTAGAGAAATCAGTGACTCATTAAAAAGGAACAACATCAGAATCATAGGGGTCCCAGACAAGGAAGAGAGAGAAATAGGGGTAGAAGGGTTGTGTGAGCAAATCGTAGTGGAAAACTTTCCTAACCTGGGGAAAGACACAGACATCAAAATCCAGGAAGCACAGAGGACCCCCATTAGATTCAACAAAAACCGACCATCAACAAGGCATATCATAGTCAAATTCACAAAATACGCAGGCAAGGAGAGAATCATGAAAGCAGCAAGTGGAAAAAAGTCCCTAAGCTACAAGGGAAGACAGATCAGGTTTGCAGCAGACCTATCCACAGAAATTTGGCAGGCCAGAAAGGAATGGCAGGATATATTCAATGTGCTGAACTGTAAAAATATGCAGCCAAGAATTCTTTATCCAGCAAGGCTGTCATTCAAAAGAGGAGAGATTAAAAGTTTCCCAGACAAACAAAAATTAAAGGAGTTTCTGACCACTAAACCAGCCCTGCAAGAAATTTTAAGGGGAACACCCTGAGGGGAGAAAAGACGAAGAAAAAAAGACCCAAATAAATAAAGACCAAAAGCAACAAAGACTAGAAAGGACCAGAGAACACCACCAGAAACTCCAACTCGACAAGCATCATAATGGCAATAAATTCATATCTTTCAGTACTCACTCTAAATGTCAATGGACTCAATGCTCCAGTCAAAAGACATAGGGTAACAGAATGGATAAGAAAACAAGATCCATCTATATGCTGTTTACAAGAGACCCACTTTAGACCTAGACACCTTCAGATTGAAAGTAAGGGAATAGAAAACCATCTATCATGCTAATGATCAACAAAAGAAAGCTGGAGTAGCCATACTTATATAGATAATCTAGACTTTAAAATAAAGACTGTATCAAGACATGAAGAAGGGCATTATATCATAATTAAGGGGTCTACCCACCAAGAAGACCTAACAATTGTAAACATTTATGTGCCAAATGTGGAAGGACCCAATTACATAAATCAATTAATCACAGACATAAACTCATTGATAATAATACCATAATAGTAGGGGACTTCAACACCCCACTCACAGCAATGGACAGATCATCTAATAAAAAAATCAACAAGGAAACAATGGCTTTGAATGGCACACTGGACCAGATGGACTTAACAGATGTATTCAGAACATTTCATCCTAAAGCAGCAGAATATACATTCTTCTCCAGTGCACATGGAACATTCTCCAGAATAGACCACATACTGGGACACAAATCAGCCCTCAACAAGTACAAAAAGATTGAGATCATACAGTGCATAGTTTCAGACCACAACACTATGAAACTCGAAATCAACCACAAGAAAAAAATTGGAAAGGTAACAAATACTTGGAGACTAAAGACCATTCTACTAAATAATGAATGGGCTAACCAGGAAGTTAAAGAGGAAATTAAAAAGCTCATGGAAGCCAATGAAAATGATAACACCACGACCCCAAACCTCTGGGACATAAGAGGGAAGTATATAGCAATCCAGGCCTTCCTAAAGAAGGAAGAAAGATCTCAGATACACAACCTAATCTTACACCTTAAATAGCTGGAAAAAGAACAGCAAATAAAACCCAAAAGCAGCAGAAGATAGGAAATAACAAAGATTAGAGCAGAAATTAGTGCTATCAAAACCAAAAAACAAAAAACAAAACAGTAGACCAATGAAACCAGAAGCTGAATTTTTGAAAGAATTAACAAAATTGATAAACCACTAACCAGTTTGATCAAAAAGAAAAAGGAAAGGACCCAAATAAACAAAATCAAGAATGAAAGAGGAGAGATCACAACCAACACAGCAGAAATAAAAACAATAATAAGAGGAGCGCCTGGGTGGCTCAGTTGGTTAAGCGGCCGACTTCGTCTCAGGTCATGATCTCGCGGTCCGTGAGTTTGAGCCCCACGTTGGGCTCTGTGCTGACAGCTCAGAGCCTGGAGCCTGTTTCAGATTCTGTGTCTCCCTCTCTCTGACCCTCCCCCGGTCATGCTCTGTCTCTGTCTCAAAAATAAATAAAAGTTAAAAAAAAATGATAAGAGAATATTATGAGCAATTATACGCCAATAAAATGGGAAATCTTGAAGAAATGGACAAATTCCTAGAAACATCTAAACTACCAAAACTGAAACAGGAAGAAATAGAAAATTTGAACAGACTCATAACCAGTAAAGAAATCAAATTAGTAATCAACATTCTCCCAAAAAACAACAGTCCAGGGCCAGATGGCTTTCCAGGGGAATTCTATCAAACATTTAAGGAAGAGTTAATACCTATTTTCTTGAAGCTGTTCCAAAAAATAGAAATGGAAGGAAAACTTCCAAACTCTTTCTATGAAGCCAGCATTACTTTGATTCCAAAACCAGACAGAGACCCCACTAAAAAGGAGAACTATAGACCAATTTCCCTGTTGAACATGGATGTAAAAATCCTCAACAAGAAATTAGCCAACTGGATCCAACAATACATTAACAAAATTATTCACCACAACCAAGTGGGATTTATACCTGGGTTGCAGGTCTGGTTCAATATCTGCAAAAAAATCAATTGATGTCATTCATCACATCGATAAAAGAAAGGATAAGAACCATATAATCTTCTCCATAGATGCAGAAAAAGCATTTGACACAATACAGCATCCTTTCTTGATAAAAACCCTCAAGAAAGTAGGGATAGAAGGATCATACCTTGAGATCATAAAAACCATATATGAAAGACCCAACGCTAATATCATCCCCAATGGGGAAAAACTGAGAGCTTTCCCTCTAAGATCAGGAACAAGACAGGGATGTCCACTCTCACCACTGTTATTCAACATAGTATTGGAAGTCTTAGCCTCTGCAATCAGACAACACAAAGAAATAAAAGTCCTCAAAATTGGCCAGGAGGAAGTCAAACTTTCACTCTTCACAGATGACATGATACTCTGTATGGAAAACCCAAAAGATTTCACCAAAAAACTGCTAGAACTGATCCATGAATTCAGCAAAGTCGCAGGATATAATATCAATGCACAGAAATCGGTTGCATTCCTATACACCAACAATGTAGCAACAGAAAGAGAAATCAAGGAATCGATCCCATTTACAATTGCACCAAAAAACATAAAATACCTAGGAATAAATCTAACCAAAGAGGTGAAAAATCTATACACTGAAAACTATAGAAAGCTTATGAAAGAAATTGAAGACGACACACAAAAAAATGGAAAAGTATTCCATGCACCTGGATAGGAAAAACAAATATTGTTAAAAATGTCGATACTACCCAAAGCAATCTACATAGTCAATGCAATCCCTATCAATATAACACCAGCATTCTTCACAGAGCTAAAACAAATAATCCTAAAATTTGTGTGGAACCAGAAAAGACCCTGAATAGCATAAGCAATCTTGAAAAAGAAAACCAAAGCAGAAGTCATCACAATGCCGGACTTCAAGCTGTTTTACAAAGCTGTAATCATCAAGACTGTATGGTACTAGCACAGGAACAGACATTCAGATCAATGCAACAGAATAGAGAACCAAGAAATGGACCCACAAATGTATGGGCAACTAATCTTTGACAAAGCAGGAAAGAATACCCAGTGGAATAAAGACAGTCTCTTCAGCAAGTGGTGCTGGGAAAACTGGACAGTGATATGCAGAAGAATGAGCCTGGACCACTTACTTTCTTACACCATACACAAAAATAAACTCAAAATGGATGAAAGACCTAAAGGTAAGACAGAAAGGCATCAAAATCCTCAAGGGGAAAGCAGGCAAAAACCTTTTTGATCTTGGCCATGGCAAGTTCTTATTCAACACGTCTCCAGAGGCAAGGAAAACAAAAGCAAAAATGAACTACTGGGACCTCATCAAAATAAAAAGCTTCTACCCAGCGAAGGAAACAATCAGCAAAACTAAAAGGCAACTGATGGAATGGGAGAAGATATTTGCAAACGACAGATCAGATAAAGGGTTTGTATCCAAAATGTATAAAGAACTCATCAAACTCAACACCCCAAAAAACAAATAATCCAGTGAAGAAATGGGCAAAAGACATGAATAGACACTTCTCCAAAGAAGACATCCAGATGGCCAACCGACACATGAAAAAATGCTCACCATCACTCATCATCAGGGAAATACAAATCAAAACCACAATGAGATACCACCTCACACCTGTCAGAATGGCTAACATTAACAACTCAGGCAACAACAGATGTTGGCGAGGATGCAGAGAAAGAGGATCTCTTTTGCATTGTTGGTGGCAATGCAAGCTGGTGCGGCCACTCTGGAAAACAGTATGGAGGTTCCTCATAAAATTAAAAATAGAACCACCCTATGACCCAGCAATTGCACTACAGGTATTTATCCAAGGGATACAGGTGTGCTGTTTCGAAGGGGCACATGCACCCCAGTATTTATAGCAGCACTATCAACAATAGCCAAAATATAGAAAGAGCCCAAATACATCGATGGATAAATGGATAAAGAAGATGGGGTATATATATACACAATGGAGTATTACTTGGCAATCAAAAAGAATGAAATCTTGCCATTTGCAACTACATGGATGGAACTAGAGGTTATTATGTTGGCAAAATTAGTCAGTGAAAGACAAATATCATATGACTTCACTCATATGAGGACTTTAAGACACAGAACAGAGGGGGGGAAGCAAAAATAATATAAAAACAGGGAGGGGGACAAAACATAAGAGACTCTTCAATATGGAAAACAGAGGGTTGCTGGAGAGGTTGTGGGGGGGGATGGGCTAAATGGGTAAGGGGCATTAAGGAATCTATTCCTGAAATCATTGTTGCACTATATGCTAACTAATTTGGATGTAAATTTTTAAAATTAAAAAAAAATTAAAATTAAAAAAAAATCTTAACACATCATTAATTCATAAAGTGCTCAATGGCTCATTCTTCAGATCACAGGGTTGACATGATTTCCAGCCTCTTCTCACCCATACCTCTCCACTCAACAATCTGAAATTCAGACCACAGCAAACTTTGTTCACCGCAGAATACCAAGCTCCCTCTGCCCTCCAGGACTTCCCCCCTTCGAGGAGGAGGGCATTAAATGGATGAAAAACTGCCTGAGAATGGGGGAGAAGCTGAAATAAACGTTGGAAGGTAGTTGGCAATCATGACATTCAGAACAATACTTTAGATGGTGCGAGTGACATCATTACAGAGTCTTGGGATTGCTCAAAATTTATTTAAACCAGCTTCTCCTGTTGCCACCCTTGAACACTCCCATCTTGTCTTCAAAGAATCTATATTTAAAAGGTAGTGAAGTACATATACTGTATGTTTTGCATCTTATGGACCCACAAATGTGGGTCAAAGGACCCACTCAAAGGAGAGTATATAATACATGGAGACAGATGATTATAATTCCCTAAGGCTCCTGGAAGGCAGAAATCTTTCCCCTGAAATCCCTGCAAGGGGGAAGAGGTGATCTTTGAATGGAAAAGGAAAGAAGGCCGGTAACTTCAATTAAGCAGTCCTTTTCATGAAGAGAGAGGAAGGATCCAGAGGTTTCTGGCAATTCCTTTGTTTTATGGAGGTAGTTAAAAAGAAACCAGAAAGAAAGAGAAATCTTTCTACTTCTTGTGACAGGTCCAGCAAATTGTCTTATTTTAAGGACACACTAGTATTTCTTTTGCTACCCAGTTACAGTAAATGATGCCTAGAAAATGGTACAGCCATTATGAACTAGAATTCTCTTATTCTAGTCTGTACGGAAGTCTGTCTGCAAAGAAACCTACATCATTACGTGCCTGACTCTATTTGGCTTGGCAGAAAAATTAAGGAAATACCAGTATATCATGCGACCACACTACACAAATTATTTGCTAAATGGGTAGCCAGTGTGGAAGAAAATGGGTTGTACAAATAAGCTGCCTAATTCTCAAGGTTGTGTTGGAAATTGCTCCAATTTCTGTAGAAGATTTATGATGGAATCTTTGTTATTGTGGGTTTTTTTTTTTCAGAATTTAATAGTTGTTAGCTGATCACACCTCTGCTTCAATAATGATTTTGGTAAATGTGAGAAGAAAACCAAAGGGACTCAGTGCTAATTTAAAAAATAATAGCAATAACAATGCAGGGCACCTGGCTGGCTCAGTCGGTAGAACATATGACTCTTGATCTCAGAGTCATGAGTTCAAGACCCATGTTGGGCATAGAGCCTATTTAAAAAAAAATAATAATGAAAGGGAAAGGAAAGAAAATCTGTATGTGATCTCTATATATGTTATCTGGTGTTTTTGTTTGGGTATTGATGTTCCCCATTACATATGAGAATCTATCTCCCCCCTCCATGGAGAAAAATTATTTTGCAACATAACTGACTTTCCAGTAAAGTGAAATATTTTCCAAGTGTTGCCATCCTGATTACATAAAAAGTACATTGCCTTTTAGAACAGGTGCTTTGGAAAAATGAAACTTGTGTCAAGATGGATTATTTCAATTTGTAATGGGAAGTTAACACAGATGGCTGTAACGAAGGCTTTAAACTATCTTTTAATTTATTATTTAGAGCTCTATATCATTAAGCACACCCCCTCAAAATTTTCAACCCTCCGAGCACAGTTCCAAGCAGATGTGCTCGAAGGTGTCAGTAACACCTAAGTGATGCCTTGAACTGCACGGTAAGGTCAACAGAAAGTTGATGAAAATGCAAATTACAAGGGAAAAGTTTTTAGAAAGTTTAACCTCTACTATACACCGTCCACGAAGTGAAAGCACGCGCACGAGCATTGTACACACACATACACACGCACACACGTGTGTGCACACACGTGCACGCCCGTCCATGTGCACACAGAAGAAAATCTCAGAAGTGTGAGCGAGGAAGTCAGAACGTCGTGAGCTCGTGCTTTACTTTAGAAACCTCCCCTATCGGAAGGGATCAAGCCAGGCCCTTAGAGACAGTGCCATAAACAGAGAAGTCACCATTTTTTTATTTGAGGATAGTTGGCACATAATGTTATATCACTTTCAGGCGTACAACATAGTGATTCAATGAGCTTGCACATTACGCTATACTCACCACAAGTGCAGCTACATCTGTCACTGTACATTACAAGTCACTATTTATTTAGTTTTGACTATGTGCCAGGTGTCACAGCCAGTTCTCTGTAATCGTTATCTCATTTGATTCTTCCAAGAACTATACTTAGCAAGTCATAATATCTTCATATTACAGGTTAAAAAAAAAACCAGCATTATGGTTCGTCACCAAACTATCAGATCACTTCCCCCAAAAAAGCAGCAAGGTCATTTATTTCCTAGTCCTATTTGTTTCATTAGTATAAGCTTCCCAACGTCAGCAGGAATCAGATTTGGTCTTACGTGAGTTAGAATGAGTCATTGAGATACAGAAAATAACATGTTTTTTTATTCAATTCTATTCTCTCTTTCATAATGGTGTACTTTAACTTTCAAAGCTAAGGATAAATATTGCCTATTACTTTCACAAAAGTTTCTTTGAATGGGCTACACTGACGGAGCAAGCATCGAAGAAATCTGGACGATTCTGTACAATCCAGCACGTTGCTCTAGAGGTTTCGTCCATTGGACAATTCAATTCAGCAAAGGTTATTCTAGCACCTTCTACGTGCCAGACATCGGAAACACAGTATCAAGATGGTGGACACGGCTCTGGTCCTCAAGGAACTTTCAACACTGTCAGAGAGATGGGTAATTATACAACTCCAATATAGAACTGTCATTGCTATAGAAGGTGCAAATCAGGGGATCAAAGGTGGATACAAAGGAAAGGAGGGATTCTGAGAGAAAGTGACATCTATGCTGAGGGGTGGAGGCTGAGGCAGAGCTAACCCTGCATGGAGGAAGTAGAAGATAAAGCTCATGTTCTGTCCTAGAGTTGAGGACATCCCATGATTAAGACAGTCACTTTTCTCTTTTTCTTTTAGAGAGCGAGAGTGCGCGAGGGGAAGAGAGGGGCAGAGGGAAAGAAAGAGTCCCAAGCAGGCTCCGTGCTGGGCACAGAGCCCAACATGGGGCTCGATCCCACAACTCCGGGATCATGACCTGAGCTGAAGTCAAGAGTCAGACGCTTCACCAGCTGAGCCACCCAGGCATCCCAAGAAAGTCACTCTTAAAACAAGTACTGTGATGTGGTGAGAGCACAGAGGTGAGGACAAGGGGAGACGGATAAGGTGTTAGAGTGAGGGATGGGTAAGGAAGGCAAGCATTAAGCCTGGAAATGCAAGTAGGAGCCAAACCATAAAAGCTTCATGTGTCTTTTTAGGAAGGTTGGGCTTTCTCCAAAGGCTCATGGAACACCTTCGAAGGCCTTCCCTCAGTAGCTATCATTTGAATTCCGCTTCTGTTTCCAGGAGCCCGCATAACTCCACCCCACTCTCTTACTGCTAGAACCACCCAGAACTCTTAGTCTTACCACATGTGAAAGTTCCTAACATTTTTCTCCTGCGACAGAATTTAATTAGTCTAGAAAAGGAAACTCCTGATGTCTAGAACTTTCCCATCCAGTTAGCATGTTCAGCCCTCCCGACCTATTCATTACTACAGCATTTCCTGCCTCCTGACTCCATAAATAGAGTTCTTCTGATCCATGCAGAGCTAGAAGGAAAGACGATAATTGCTCGACACCTAGAGCATGAACCCACAAAACTAATCTGCCTCCTACAGTGTGTTTCTCTCCTAAACCACCCCCATTACCTTTCACTATCCCCCCCCCCTCCTTGCAGCTAGACCTTTTACATAACTTGAAGCTATTAAATGGAGTTATTCCTTAGCAGGTATCACTGGTGCTGGCTTAAATTCAAAGCTATTCTCTCTTTTTAACAGTTTAAACTTACAAATATATTATGCCAGAATCCAACCTTCAAAGCATACCTACACAGGTCATTTTTTTTTAACTGAATATAAAGTGTGTTCTTCACAAGTTTTTCTCCTTCTGGACAAAGAGAAAATTTCTAATGAGAAGGCGGAAAATGCCTCTGGTGTGAGACAATCCAAAACGCGCGCACACACACACACACACACACACATTTCTGTACTTGAAGGCTGAAGTAATCGCGAAAGGGTTGTTGAAAAGGGGTAGTGGAATGCCTGAACGAATAATACCCTGAATATTTCAAGCATCACCCAGGAGGGAAGTTCCACTAGCATATGCCGCAATTTGCCACAGGCAGACAAGAGGCTCTAATTCAGAACATAAGCTGGGCTCCCACCTATAAAAAATTCTACGAGCAGCAGCAAGCCCCGGCTAGAATAATGATCCATGACTTGTGGCTGAAAACATTCCGCAGCTCAACAGATGGCTCTCTTCTGGGGTTGCAGGCAGGCGTTGGGCGGTGGTGCCCTGATAACAGGGCCACTCCTAAGGAGAAGGGAGTCAGAGGTGCAAGGGTTCACCAGCCCAGGGAGGTGGCATGTCTTTTGTGAAGTACACCATTTTCTGGGCGTGCCCTGCAGACATTTCCACAAAACACAGCCAGCGTGAAGCAACTGCTTCGTTAGGGAAGCATATCAAGGAATTCGTAAAACGAGATCTGTTGGTGCAAGTGGAATTCTATTCATGCGGTGAGAGATGTAGATTTCATTTGTCTCTTGGCATTCAGAAGCTAAATCTTGTGACTGTACCTCGAGATTCGATCTTGAGGGTTATCTATATCCCTCTGGCATATTTCAGCCCAGACTCCTTATGTCTCAGCCGCTCCAAAGAGAAAAATCACCCCATGAACCCTTAACTGTCAGTGAGCCCCTGCATGGTCCTGTGCGCAGCGTTCCCACTCACCTGGACAGACGCTGCAGCTCCTGACCCCAACACATCCAAAACTGAGCCCCCGCCCTCCCTGCCACACTCATTTCCCCTCTCACTTGCCTCAAATGGCAACTGGTAACCATCCGCCCTCCACTGTCCAATCCAGAACCACCCCCCCCCCCCCGGAGTCATCTTTGCCTCCTCCCCTCCCTTACATCTGGGGCCAAGGACAGGCAACAAGCCCTGCCTCTTTGACATTCTAAGTCCCTCTCCACATGGCCTCTCTCCAGCTCCACTGCCACCTCCCAGGTCCAGCACACTGCCATCTCGACCCTGAATCATGCAGCCCGCAGCCAGAGTGCCTTTCCCAGCACAGGTCAGATGGGGTTTGTCTTGCTCCAAACCCTTCCAGTGGCTCTCCGTGGCTTTTAGACCAAGGTCCAAAGTCCTTACCCTGGCTTAGGAGTCCCTTCGAGTTCTTCTCCTTGCCTTTACCTGAACCCTTACCTGCCCCCGCCAGGCCCCTCCCTCTCTCTGCTCTAAACAGGCCAAAAATTATGTGACTTCCCCAAGGCACTGTGCTCTCTCTTGCTGCCCGGCCTTTGCATACGCCGTTCCTTTTGCCCCAAATGAGCAAGCACCCTCCACTCAACTCCACCTCGTCCTTGAGCCTCAGCCCAGCCTTCTCTACCAGTAGGAGAGATTTTTCCTTTTTCTCCCCAAACGCCATGCAGGTGCTCTCCCCACATGTTCTCGTAAACCTCTTCCAAGTCATAGTATTTATCACACCGTGTTGGTGTCTGGGTCCCATCACTACTGCATTCCAAGATGTAGGCATGGAACTTGGAACGTACCAGGCACTTAAGTATTTGTTGAATAAACGTATGAATGTACGCTCCTTGAATGACTGAATGGTATACTAAGTAAAGTACACTCCTGATTATCTTAACAGCTGATAGCTTATCCCTTGGCTTCCCCACCACCACCCTTGTCTCGCTCTGACTTATGAACTGATCTTCTCCCTGGTTCCTAACCTCATCAGTCCCTCCTTAGACTTCCACATTTGTGGATCTGTATGATATCTCTGCTGTTTGGCCCTTGGCTTTCCCGTGGCATCTCTGATTTGGCCTCCTTTCTTGCTCCCCCATTCTACTTTTGGTAGGACCAGCCTCATAAAATCTAATTTTTTGTCCCAGTTGTCCATGCCTGGCACAGTTACCACCCCAATTCCACCCACCCATGACGTGAGGAGTCGGGCATTTTAATAAACGTCCATGATTTCTGGAGTCCTCAAGACTCAAGAAACATTATACTATTTTTTTGTCTCCTTAAATCTTGGCTATGATGTTGGGGCAGGACACACACAGTTGTGTGCTTTGCTGGGCGAAAGAAGGGCTGTCAAAGCAGAGATACTCAGCCATCCTTTCCCCATAGGTGCCTCCAAGAGCCACTGCCATGACAAAAGGAGCCCATTCTGTTTTCCTGCTGAAGAGATTCATGGATGCATCCCAGAGGTATAGTGACCCATGGACACCTAGCACTCACAATCCCAGGGAATTTTTTCTTGTAAACCAACTATTGTGGGACAGTGTGAAGGAGGGCCATGCTCTCCCTGCAGAGGGGACTCTGTCAACTTCTTGGCTCCTCCACAGGGCATGCCTAATAGCTCCTTGCACCATCCTGCTTGCTGCCAGGAGTCAAAGGCCAACATTATCAGGGCACTGCAGCTGAGCACCACTGGCCTAGAATATTCTGACGTGACACGTAAGTGCTGAGCTCCCTAACTCCAGCTCCCTGAGACCATGACCATCCCACCTCTCTACACACTATCCTGTGCCCCTTCCCTCTATGTTTTCCACTTACTTTGGCCTTAATTTCTGCCGCTCTGATCTTGGCACTGACATCGTTGTCTTGAACCTGCCTCTGTTCCCATGGATTTGGTGTCTACACAGAGTATTCTGAGTGTATAACACTTGGCTTCTCTCTATGACTCTGACCGGCCCACCTTCCAGATTAAGACTCCAGCCCCCTGGCATCCACCCAGCCTAAGGCCCTTTGGAAGAGGAAGACAGGGAAGCGGTAGACTCAAACAACTACCCAGAATTTCTAAGTGGGCAGCACACTTCCTGTGGATGGCTCTTCATAAGGAATTCTTTATCCTAGACTTTGTAGACTGGGACCTAAGTCTAGGGCTACATTGTAACTGACTAATAGAATGAACTGGGTGGATTTTGAAGAATATTCTCTCCTCTTTATGCCACCTCCAGCTACCCTGCTGTCTTTCTTTAAAGCATTTTGAATCTGAAAGGTAAAAACTTCTTAACACACACAAGGTGGGACTGAAAATACCATATTGGGTATCACAGAAGTGTGGGGCCAGCCTTTAAGAAGGAAGCTGGAATCTTGGTCTCAAAAGCTATTAAAAGCCATCCTTTTTCCAATCCCTTCACCTGCCCGCCTGATTGCTTTTAAATGAAGATACAAGATCTCAAGGAGAAGAGGGTGCAGAAAATAGAATGCCATTTTTTTTCCTCCACTATCTCCCAGATGATGATGTGGGAGCATCCACAGGTATAGATAACCAGTGTAAATTAAAAGCTTAACTGGAAGCCTGTAAAAGACCATCTCTACTCCCTCTTGTCTACTCCCATTCTTACACAACACACAGTATAACTTGAGAGAAGGCCAAAAAAATTATCTCTAGAAAACCCAATTGCTATAACCAATTATTCTGAGAGATGTCCTTTGTTAAGCCTCAAGCCTTTGATTAGCGAGTTTAATTTAAAGAGATTTCTCCTTCTTCCACTTAATGGGGAGCTATATCAAGTTCTGTCTTAACTTATCCTGGTGAGATGAGCATTCGAGGGCTGAAGGGGGTCTTGGATGTATAATGGAATTGCCACTAAATCATATCTGCTTCAAAGAAGAGAATAGGAGGCAACCAGCATGGCTGACCCATGGCTGGACACACCCCATGCCACCACAATCACCAGTGACAATATCAGTGACATTGTCCCTTTTGGCTGGGGCCAAGCAGTCATACATCAGAAAATACATATTTCCCTTCTTCCGTGCCTTCAGTAAATGGTCAGCTGTAAAAAAATTAGGTCTGTAGTTTATATGAAACAAATGACCTTGAAAATCCAAGAAAGGCTTAGACATTTGAAAAATGATCTTAGGGGCAGTACTTCCATCCCAATATCGTCTGTGGTATGATTAGCTCCAGCAGAAATCTAAGCCATGAAACAAAACACAAAGCCAAATGTTCTGAAGGATTTACTCAGTGAATTCAGAACTTGAGAGAAAAAATACAAAAAAAAAAAAAAAAAGTTCATCAAAATCAGGCTACAATATCAGCCCCTCATTCAGGTTAGGAGTAATTAAAAGAAAAAATGCTAGAGAAAATACCTCAGTCATCACGTCACTTGACGTGGCTGTTCTGTCCATATCTCTGTGTATGTCCACGCCCAGAGCCCTGCTGAGGAGACAGGGAACCATGAGATCCTTCCTACATCCTACTGATGGACACTTGATTAAAAGGTGAGTCTGTTTCATGGAAGGTTAGACTCAGATACCAACATTCTAGTTCATGTAAACAAAGGTGGGACTTCCTTTTGAAATGGCTGCATTAATATGGGGTGTGTGTGTGTGTGTGTGTGTGTGTGTGTGTGTGCATCCCCTCACTATTGATAGAAAAATAGGGAGAGAAGGAGAGGGAGGGAGGAGGAAGGAGGGGAGGATGGAGAGGGTAGAAGAGAAGAATATCTCAAAGCTTTCTTGTTGCAACAGCTATACCTCCTACAAAATACCTCTGGAGTCCCCTGAAATAAACCCCTTCTCACTTGAGCTTTCGTAAAAGATTCCTTGTTGCTGGCCACCAAGAGACGCCTGTCGATGTCATGTAACTTCCACGTGTCCTTGTATTGTGGTTTGCGTTTTCCTGGGTTAAACCATACCTTTGTACATTTATTATGTATGTCAACAAAAATCCAATTCTTACAAATGACCCAAGCTCCAAATGGTTTTGTGACTATGGAATCTTACCACACAAAGTACAAGGCTAGAAATCACATCCCCAGTTTTCAAGAGTTAGTAACAAAACAGCTAAAAAGAGCTAAAGTCAAATCTCTCTGTAGTAAAAGAAGAAGAAGAATTCCATGAACTCACTGGGAGGATGAAATTGATGTCAAAGACCCCCCCACGACTACTCATTAATACTTATCCCCCACACCTTTCTCCATCTTCTGGAATCTCTGATGATTTTGCTTGACTTTGACATGCAGTTGGGGAGCTAAGTAGATTTTGCTGGATGTCAGAGATAGGAAATGTCAAATGGCTGGAATCTTTGATGCCAAAACAAGAAAATTGTGAAGAACACACATCCTGTATCCTCTTTCCTCTGGAAACGAAAACAATACACTATCAAGTACATCAATTGGAGTGGATAAGTGACATTTAGGAACAATAAATAGAATAAACAAATCTGGCAGAGATTATTCTTTATTATGCTCGGTTCTTTCTGCTTGGGCCAGAAAAACAATCCTATTGCTAAGAACACGTACTGGAACTTACAATTTGGGAAAAGATTTCCTATATAGAGTTTTTCCCCATTAACGGTATTTTCTGCGATCAGATACTTTCTCGTGTGATATTCAACTGCTGCGGTATGGAGGGCCTTTTTCAAGTACTTAGCAAATACATACACTCAAACCAAAGCTGGCCATGTCCCCTGCTGAATGTCCAGCTGGTGCACTCAACTTGTACTGACTTTGCCATAAGAAGTGAGCAGTTAAAACTGTAACAGGATGTTAAACAGGACTTTTCCTGGCTTGCCAAGACAAAATGCAGGGTGCCCAGTTAGACGGAATTTCAGATAAACAACAAATGTTGCACAGGACATATTTATACTGCAAAAATATATATTTTCTAAATAATGGCAACCTTAACTTCTCCTCCTTTATCAAAGACGCAAATGAAGCTCAAAACCTGAAACCATTGGGTTACAAACTCCCCCCAATCCCTAAAAAGAGTGGCTAAACACCCCCTTGGCTTTGGTTTGATTTGGCCTCAGCCTTTGTTTTATCAAAGTTCATTGTAACCGTTACTGATATTTAGAGTAATATTTATTATATATTTATAATGTAATATTCATGATACGATTGTTGTAATAGTATTTTATAATGAGGTAGAATTAAGGTCTTTTCATTCTTCATCCGTCCTGTACACTCCTGCCCAACTAAGCTAAGACTACACGTCCATCCCCTCAGGATGGGGCCACATCCTATCCATTTCTGTTTCCTCAGAACCCTCTTGAGAACACACAAAGGTGTGCAGTATATGTTTACTGAGGTCAAACATTTGCTCATGGCCTTCTATTCATTCCGGACTTCTCTTCCTGGCGTTTGAGGGTTTTCATAATCAAGCCTCAGCTGGATAACCTTATTCTTCATTTCCTCTCAAGAGCCTCCATGTTTGTTAAGCTTTTGTTCTTGCCGTGTCCAAATGTGCTCTCCTCATCCTGCCTTTCTGCTTGTGCTAACGTAGAAGCCTATCTTGCAGCGCCTTCCCTCTGCTCCCTGAAAGTCTACACAAACTTTACTGAAGATCCAGTTCACGGATGCCATTCTTCAAGAGGATACCTTTGATTATCTCATCTAATCCCATCTGTTTTGCATAACTTCCATTATGGAAGGTATAGCATGACACAAAGTTTCACCTTCAGTCTTTGCTAATCCTTTGGTCTGTGAATTCAGTTGCTCTGTTCCGAGGACCTTGAAGTCAAGGATTGTGTCGTAAACGACTCTTGCCTGCCCTCCCCTGCACTTAACACAATGCTTGTCCAGTGGACATACCCCACAGAAAAGTATAGGCTATTATTTCCATGTCTTCTAGGACCTTCTATCAAGTTACGAGAGTGCAATTCAAGGCTTACATCTCTCAAAACTGGGTGCCTGGGTGGCTCAGTTGGTTAAAAGTCCAACTCTTGGTTTCAGCTTAGGTCATGGTCTCATGGTTCTTGGGATTGAGCCCTGCGTCAGGCTCCATGCTAACAGCATGTAGCCTGCTTGGGATTCTTTCTCCCTCTGTCTCTGCCCGTCCCCTGCTCACATGTCTACTCTTTCTCTTAAAATAAATAAATAAACATTTTTTTTTAATTCTCAAAACCAGCTAAGGAATATGGGACCTCGATCTTGACTCTTCCACAAATATTCATCACTTTAATACATTTGTTAAAATGACATCTCATTTTGACATGCATTTCTCTAACCATTGGAGGCTGAGTATATTCATGTTTATCAGACATTTACATTTCTTCTTCTTTCACCGACCAGTCCAGACATAGTATATGCAGCTGCATATTCTGATTTGGGTTCACTTTGAAGTCTGAGCTTGAGATACAGTTTGGGGAGTGAACAGCCTACAAGTGGCCATTGAGGTAATGGTTTTGGATAGGACAGACCAGGGAATATGGTGGGTATGACTTCCCAACCTGGCATGTCAAAAAAAATATGGATTTCCATGGTTAATTTTTCAGAATTATCCATTTAGCAATCTCAAAGTGAACCAGAAATGAGCCATTTAAAACCTAATCTTAAGCCCTCTGCTCACATTTGATGTTACAGGATTTTGTTGGGATAAACTAAATCATGTTTCCAAGACTCAAACATATTGGTAAGTGGGAAATTTCCAGAAGGCAGTATCAATAAAGCTGTGTCTGCCACTCCAATTTGACACCATGAGATAGAGACATATCTGGCAAGGGATAGTGGCTGCATTGGGTTCTGGGTAGAGCTGATAATGGTCCAAAATAATGAAATTGTAGCATCTGCTCTGACTGCGTATAAATTGTTTAGAGCAATTTATCTGGCTCCTGAGCCAAAGTCAGCATTACCCACTGCAGATTAGAGAGCCAGAAATGTTGACATAGAGTTCACCATTAAGAAAAACAAGGCATGTTGTTGTAAGTCAAGCAGCCATCATATTAGCTGTGTAAGGAAATAATTTTCAGAGACACCAAAGGGTCAGGATATACCATTAGCCACTTCACTGTGACAGAATATACCAAGGGCATGAGTACAGACTAGTGTGCTTGACTGATAGAGCCAGACCCAGGGGGTCCTAACACTGTTGAACACATAGGCTTCTGCAAGGGGGAGTGATAATGCTTTATCTGCCTCTGGTTTGAGGATCATGAAAGCTACGTTTGTTCCTCCACATATCAAGAGAGAAGGTCAGAGGATGATGGTAGAACTCCACCATTGTGAGATCTCATTCCTGGAGCCAGAATAAGCCGAGGGGCGGTAAGGCTATCTGATGATGCTCTCCTCACTCCTAAACACTGATGGTCAAAGTAATAATAATGGCTATAATGATGATGACAAGAACAACAGTTAACAACGAATGAACCCCTTCTTTATGCCAGCGACTGTGCTTTCATTCTTAACATGACACCATAAGGTAGGGTGGAGCATTGAGGAAGTTACTCACGGCTTGGCATAATCTTCTGGGTGATCTTTCTTATCTCCAGAACTTCCTCAGGATGCAGTTAGCAACAGCATCCTTGCTATTTTAGAAGTGGCACTCAAGTCTAGCCTCATGTGCAATAAACAGCATGGACCCAGTCTTTGGCTTTATTCTTTTCTTATTTCCTCTTTTCTAAAAAGATTTCAGATACGACTTTAGATTCTGGATATCTGTAAGTAGACTAATGCTATGAGTGAACTCCATTAAATGCTGAACACTGCCTAACTCAGTACTCTTGCAAGATTTAAGGAGGAAATCTGGCAGATAAGCCGACTTGTTCCTTTGGATGCCTAGTTAGAAAATCTGGCCCAGGACGTAGGAACCACTCTAACATCTTGGAAGGACACCGAAGACTTCTTGTTTATGTGGTTGTGCTATTCTCAAGTAGCTATTTTTATAATTAACTTCTATCCTGAACGATAAATGGGAAGAGAAATCCTTGAACTTTTATGCCAAACAATTGTCAACTTTTGTTTTACCGTAGTGACTCAGAAAATTAGAGTTATTTTGTCCTTACCTCAGAAGTCTTCATTCTGTTTTGGAAAGTAAATAAGCGAAAACAGAGCTTTTCTCTTCTCCACTGAAGAGAATCTCAGTATTTATTTGCTCTAGGACATACTCTAGGACATGATCAACCCGTGTTATATGGTAATTTCTTTCTTTTCCATTACAATTTCATCCACTATCAGTGGATCGTACCTTCCATCAACTATCAGTCTGGGGTTTCTGAACTATTAGTTAAAAGTCAGGAATTCAGCAGTTAAGTCATTGGTAACTTGCACTCCCCTTTTCCCCCTTTGTGATCTGGCTTTGTAGTTTAGGCATGTAATATGTTAAAGTGATAGTGATCATAAAATAATAGCAGTGAAAAAGGCTTGTAAACTGAGTAAAGGCAATTATTGAATAGATATCATAGAAAATAGACATCAGAAAAAAATCTCACTCATTCAGAAAGCTGTAATAGACCCTATGTGCCAGATGCTACGATGCCCAGTTGTTAGGATAGAGGAACAGGAGGTCACTCGGAGATAGTATCACGCGGAGGGAACATGGGCCTCGGGTACAGGTGGGGCTGTCATTGGCCTATGCCCGGGAATCGGTGAGAGCTGGCTTTACACCAGCTACTGACTGGGGTCCTCTCTGGATTTCAGAGTTATGCCCTTGATTTCTTTTAACTGTGTATTTTGAGGAAATTATAGATTCACACGTAAGAAATAAAAAGAGGTATCTGTATACACTTAACCCAGTTTTCCCAATGGTAACATTTGCAAAATACAATATAATAACAACCAGGAAACTGACATTGATTCAAATCTCTCAACCTTATGCAGATTTCATCAGTTTTACATACACACACACATACTGCATGCATATGTGGGTGTATTTAGTTCCGTGCAGTTGTTGACATATGTAGATTCGTGTGGCCAAAAGCACAGTCAAGATACAGAAGTTCCATCCCAAGGAGCCCTCAGGCTACCCTTCTACAGCCACAGCCAACTCCCTCGCTGCCAACCTCTGGCAAATTATTTCCGTCTGTGTGATTTTTTTTCATTTCAAGAATGTTTTATAAATGGAATCATACAGTGCGACCATTTGAGACTGGCTTTTTTCACTTGGCATAATTCACTTGCAAGCCATATAGGTTTTTGTGAGAATCAATAACCTGTTCTTTTTTATTCCTGCATAATATTCTACGGTATGGATGCACCACTCTTTGTCTAACTGTTCACCCACTGAAGCGTGTTTGGGTTGTTTGCAGTTTAGGGCTATAGCAAATAGAGCTGCTATGAACATTCACTTAGTTGTTTTTTTTTTATTTAAAAAAGTTCTTTTAATGTTTATTTATTTTTGAGAGAGAGAGACAGACAGGGCACAAGTGGGGGAGGGACAGAGAGATGGAGACACAGAATCTGAAGCAGGATCCAGGCTCTGAGCTGTCAGCACAGAGCCCAATGCGGGGCTCGAACCCATGAACTGCGAGGTCATGATCTGAGCCAAAGTCGGATGCCTACCCGACAGAGCCACCCAGGTGCCCCCACACTTAGGTTTTTATGGGTGTATAAGTTTTCATTTCTCTAGGAAAGGGTGCACTTCTGGGTTGTAGAGTAGGTATATGCATGGTTTTAGAAGAAATTACCAAGTTATGTTCTAGAGTGGCTATGCCATCTTGCGTTTCACAGCGAAGCATGAATGATCCAGTTTTCTTCACCCTTGCTAGCATTTGGTGCAATTCCTGTTGTTTTTATTTTACTCATCCTGAGAGGTACGTAGTTATACTTCATTGTGGATTTAATTTGCATTTCCCTAATAGCTAATAATATTTAATATACTGTCATATGCTCATTTGCCATCTGCATAGTCTCTTCAATGAAATGTCTGTTCACGTCTGTTGCTCATTTTCCAATTGGATTGTTTGTTTAATTTTTACTGTTGAATATTAAGAGTTCTTCTACATATTCTAGATGCTAGTCCTTTGTCAGATATGTGGCTTGCAAATATTGCCTCCCAGTCTGTAGCTTGGGCTTTTATCCTCTTAACACAGTTGAACAGAGCAAAAGTTTGTAATTTTGATAATGTTCAGCTTATCAGTCTTGCCTTTTATGGATTGGACTTTATGTATCAACTTGCTCCTGGACACCAAAAGAATTTTTCACAAGCCCTACAATCCTAAAACTTTCCTCTTACATTTTTTATAGAAGTTTTATAGTTTTACATTTAAGTATATGATCCATTTCAAATGAATTTTTGTATAAGATATGAGGCTTAGGTTGGGGTTCTTTTTTTTTTTTTTGCCCATAGATGTCCAACTGCTCCAAAACCATTTGTTGAAAAAGCTGTCTTTTCCCCCATTGTCTTGCTTCTGCAACTTTATAAAAAATCAGGTAGGCATACTTATGTGGGTTTATAACTGAGTTCTTTATTCTGTCCCATTGATCCATGTGTCTATGCCTTTACCAAGACCACACTAACTTGATGACTAAAACTATATAGTGAGCTTGGACATTAGTTAAAGTAATTTCTCCCACATTCTTCTTCCCCCCCTCCTCAAATTTATTTGTTATTCTGAAGTCCTGCACATTTCCATGTAAATTTTGTAATAAGCTTGCCTATGCCTATTAAAAACCATGCTGGGATGTTTTTAAGGTTTGTATTAAACCTATAGATCAATTCAGGGAGAATGGACATCTTTGCTATGTTTGAGTCGTCTTGCGATGCATGAACACCATCTTGATTTTAATTGTGTGCAGCAGGTTTCTCTGCCTCAGCTCCTGGGTTAAAACGTCCCCAGGGCCCACATCTCCTAAAACCACACCCGAGCTTACCATAGCCCTTGGACCCAGAGCTCCCTTCACCGGCACCCTTCTCTGATGCAATCTGGTGATTACAGTTTTGGTTACTACCTATAGCATTACAGAAAAGTCAGAACTCGTGTTTGAATCCCATCAGGTGTTAGCTGAGTCACCTCAAGCCTCAGTTTCCTCACCTGTGGGACAGCGGTAACTTCCTTGGAGCATCTCAATACCTAGGCCTAAATGGGGGCTGTTATTTTTACCCTACCACATGATCCTAACCCTTACCTAAGTTGATGTGCAGTTAGATGTTGGCAGCTAACACGCCAAGCTGCGATCATCCTTATTAGTAATATTTCACCTATTTTAATTCATCATTTCCATTTATGGTGACCACTCCAGACCCTGATGCCATCCACATTTTTATCCCAGGCGATGGACAATAATAGCAAACGAGGCAAAGGGATGCCGACAGAGTTCGACAGACTACTAGAGAAATCTGTTCTCATTTAGGTCATTTGGTTGCCGTTAACAGAAACACATTTCTGCGAAAATAGGCAAAGGGTATGAATTAAAAGGAAGTCAGAGAATCATGCCTGGGAGCAACAGAACCAGACAGGGCCAAAATCAGGAACATAGCAGTCTTCCCTGGGAGGCTGGCTCTGGAATAAATAAGCTCTAACCATCATCTGTTTGTGTATGTCACTCTATTCAAAATTGGAAGAGCTGAGGGGTCCAGGGGGTGAGGGCAAGGTCCTCTTGGCTGAGCTCAAGTATGGT
Source organism: Panthera onca (assembly GCF_046562875.1). Taxonomy (NCBI): domain Eukaryota; kingdom Metazoa; phylum Chordata; class Mammalia; order Carnivora; family Felidae; genus Panthera; species Panthera onca. Next base: position 147,032,038 of record NC_138347.1, read on the forward strand.
GACTGGCTCCTGGTTGTAACAGGCAGTAAGAGGAAGGATCGGGCTGACAAGACCTTCAGCATCTGTTTCAGAAGAATTCCACCTGCATTTCCCCTCCACCCAGACTTCCCACAGCAGGAGAGGCAATACCCCCAAATAGAATCCCAGTGCTGTCAGGAAGGAATGAGAGTCCTTAGATACAATGAAATGCCAGAAGTTTACTCTACTTTTGTTTCATTTGATAGTGATTCACTAGTTAGCACTCTCTGGCCATGGCCATTCAGCCAGAAAGAAATCCACTCAATTATACAGGCACATAGATTCACCTACTTCACCAAGGATGTTTACATACTGATAAATGGTCTTGCTGAAATGCAGGTATGTGAAGCTCACAGCATCCCGTGAATCTACTGGAACCTACTGGATCCCAACTTTCATATTGCCCTACAAGTTGTATAGTAACCTCAAGTTAACCCAGTATTCAAGTTTTCTCATTGATAAAAAAGGGGGTGGTAGTTCTCGTCTCACACTTAAGTGTGTTTTTTAAATAAGGACCTTATTTGTTACCTATGTCCTAGCTATAGCCCCAGCTGGCTCCTTACAAGCGCAGAAACTAAGTGACACTCCCTTCAATTCTGTTTAGTTTCTTCACAGGACTGGAGGTACAAACAAGGGAGAAGAAATCTGGAAGGAAAGTTGAGTCGCTCTGCAAAAGAGAAGAAGGAGAAATGGAGGCCTCCTGCCATCTGGAGAAATCTAGGAGGGGGCGGGGAGGGGGAAAAGGCCAGGAGATTGCAAAGACCTCACATTGTACAATAAGACCCTTCACAATGACCCCTTGGGAAACCCTCCCCAAATAGGCAGTTTCTTACTAGAGTAGACATGTTACAGGACGAGGGCAGATTCAAGGGTTTGAACCAAGGGGTAGAGAAAGCCAAAAGGACATGACTGTCCATCCCACCTGTATCCCTACCCTGGGAAGTATCAGGAATCTAGGATTTAAAGATCCACGGATCACAGAATTTGGGGGCTGAAGGCAAATTTATACAGATCTCAAGGGCCACATAAGCCTCCCTCTGACTTTTGTATTGTACATATTTGCATTCATATCTGAGAAACAAGAGAATATTGAAATCTCTAGTCCTTGGGTGATTTTTCTCATGCAGAAAAAGGAAAAAAAAGAAGGCTCTTTGTTCTGTTATTCCAACCTTGATCTTTTATTCATTTTCTAAGGGCATACATGACTGTTTATATACGTTTCCATGAGTTAAATCACTCTTGAGGATTTTTTGTTTTAGTTGTCATTGTTGTTGTTGTTGTTGCTGTTCCCTGCTGTGGACTTTAACACAGAAGCCTTTCCTTTTGAACCACAAGTATCAACAGCAAGCACCCTACAAGTGTCATGTGCTAGTTCCCTTGGTTTGTGGGGTCTTTTGTCATGTGTTTTGCAGGGTACATAATTAATTATGAATGTAGATGCTGTGTATCTTCTGTGTAGGAAAACCTGAGGTGACATGGGCTGCTACCCACCATCCCCCAGAAAGGGCTTAACTACCGAATCTGCAGAACATTCAGGCAGGTGGTGGCGGCGGGGGGGATCTATTCTTCTTACCCTGTGGCCCTGCCATTCCGGCCACAGTCAGGGGTGTAAATCAAAGGCAAGAACAGCCAGACCCCAACCTCTGGGGTGGTTTTCTGCGAAAAGATGTGCTAGGCCAATCGGATTCTCTCTCTTGGATATTTGAAACAGGAAATGGGTAAGAGAACACTGAATATATGTATCAAGGAAGGTCATGAGATAGCTTTAGACGCCATGAGGAGTCGTGAGCTGGAATTAGGAGAAAGCAAATCAACAGCCAAAGGAGAATGAAGCAGACGTAAGGCAACTGATTGCTTCCTATGAACCCCCTGTTCCTGCCCCAGGTATGATCAATTACAAGCCGCTCCCTTTGCTTACTCTCTTACACTCACTCTTCTTTTCTTCCCATCACCTCCCATCTTTCACACCAAGGCAGAATGGTTAGAATTTTGCCATCAAAGCTGATGGAAATGCACCTTCCCAATTTCCTTGTTTCCACCCCCCCCATTCCAGAATGAGATTTGCAAAAGACGTATTGACCATCCTGTCACATGGAGGCATAATGACCAAGGCCTTCCTTTGTCACCTCAAAATGGCCAGCCAGAAATAATATCTGAGAACCCAAGCTCTCCCACCATGGCGCTCTTCTCTCTTACGGAATCTAGTTGTAGCACTAGAAAAAGAGAGATCTGGCTTTTGCAGACCTCCCAGGATGCTGACTCCATCACTAGCTAAGTAAGAAACAAGATCAGCAAGACGTGGGAGGAGTGGCAATGTTATCTCTGCCATCCATTCAGATTGTCGATTCAGTTGGTGGGTTTGTGAGGAAGAGAAAGAGAAATGAATTTGGAAGTAATATCTCTACAGGCCACAATATATAGGTGTGCAGGGGAAAGATACAGCTGAACGTATTTTCAGGATGTGGCGAATGGATGTGGCTCAGCCAGAGGAATTTACAGCTGCAACTGGCATCCCTAATACCATAAAACCGCACAGAAGCTACAATTAGGCTTTGAGGATCAAACAGCGAGATTCAAAACATAGATAACAGAATAACAACCCCTGCTTAACAGGGAGCAGAAGATAAAAATAATTTGCTACACTTCGCTGGACTCCACCACAACCTCTAACACAGCAATCCTGCGAAGTTAATTTATTAGAGTATGTGCAGTTGCCACAGATGAGGGAAAATGCTATCAGTGATGGGAAAAAAACGGTAGATGGGACATTCTTAGCCAGCATTTAAACACGGGTAAGATTTCAGAAGCCAAACAAGGTACAATACGAGGTGTACTCAGGGGGTAAAAAAATTCCTAGTGAAAGCAGGTCTCCTTACTGTAGATCAGTAAGGAGAAACATACATAAAGGAATCCATATTTAATTTTTTTAAATTACCCTAAAATAGGTTATCACTTCAATTAAGAAAGTGAATGAGTTTCCTGAAACTGACCTGTTTTCTAGTTTTGAAATCAGCTGCAAATAACACAGACCAAAAGGCACACGTGACGTACTCCCTCCCTCATCCTGTCTCTTAAACGAAGATCTCCCTCCAGCGATCCTTAAAGAAGAGTTCAAAGGCTATAAAGTTACAAGAATGAAATGTTAAAGCTAACGGAATATAAGTGGGCTAATGATCTCTCTGACTATCCTTTCTTGTCAACCCAAAAGAAGTGCTGCTTGTGGGGACACACCAGTTGAGGTGCTCATAGACTTGACTCCAGTGGCCTTGGAATGAAGAAGTCAGAAGAAATTGAACTTCCCATTTACATTCTGGTACCACCACCCTTTCTGTGCATTTCCTTCTCACTCCCAACCCACAAAGGAGCACAATAGCCAGGGACAAACAAGAACAAGACTGAAGAACAGGAACAAGACCGAAGAAGGAAGGTGAGTCAAACGCTTGATCTTAATAGTCCTTAGAAGCTTTTGATCCAAAGTAATGAGTGAGTGAATGCTGTCTGGCCCCAGCCAAAAAGTAATTAATAATAACCACTTAAAATACTCCCTCCCTTTTTTCTGAAGTCTTTGTCCCCAATCTGGCATATTGTAATGTGACAAAGGAATATTATCACCGATGTTTCCAAATACATTATTCAGAGTGGGATTTTTCTGTGAAATAGCCCCGGGGAACTTTCTAGAAGAAAAAGGCCGCCTGCAAATCAGATGCATAAACCGCTTTCGAGTTTTAAGATTTGGCAAAGTGTATTGTGCCTTCACTGCACCCCAAGCCAGAAATGAGAAAGAAAAGAATTTGGTTTTCCAGGCACTGCAAAGGATTCACTTAGTATTTCAATGGGTTTGTAAGAATGCAGCAAGCAGGAAAGGCCCAGACGGAAAGAGACCCAGACTCCTGGGCACCTAGCTGGCGCGCTGCCTGGCCCAGAGATAACAGGATGCGACTGAATTTGCAGGCATCCCAGTCTGTGATGGGGGCACAGGATGTTGCAAAAGGATAACGGGAGGAAGAGGGGCTGTGAAAGCAGGGATAGAGGGACAGGTAGAATCTGGAAGGGGAAGAGTATTCCTCAAGCCTAGAAAAGCAATTACATATGTTCCCGGGGAATTAACCCAGGAGCCCCTCTGTTTTAGAGGGAGGGGCAAACGGGGTACATGTATCGTAACAAATACACTCTGTGGCCAAGATCCCCTGCCCATTAAGACCATAGAAAATTAAAAGAAGAATCCAATCGGGCAGAGGGATGGTAATCCGCAAGCGGTAGGCTCTTCAGTGGGTCTTTATACTCTGGTCCCAGGGCCAGACTTACAACAGCAGAACAACGTAGACACGTACACACGTGCATACACGTGCACATGCTCACACATACACCCGGAGGCGGAGCATCCCAAGACCTGAGCAGAGGAGGCAGTGGGAAAACTCATGCACGAAGACTTTTTCATTGCTTTGCATTTGTTTTTCATCTTCTCCCCCATTTTTCTCTGATGGGTGATTATGACTGTATTTTGAAATCATGATCCACCACTGTGGCACTGTAACTACATAAATATGGCATTACAAATGAAGGTTAGTGCCAGAAATAGCAACGCAGAGAGGGGTGCAATTTGTCTTTGTGAATGCAAGTGTGTGTGTGTACATGTTTATAAATACCTCCCATTTACATAGTGTTTGGAAATCACTTGTTAGTCTGAGCAAGAGGAATGTAGGAAACGGAGCAGGAGCCTCAGTCTCCTTTCCAGCTGAAGAAGAGGAAGGCAAGAAAACACAGGTGCTTCCAGTTGTAGTCAATGGAAATAATGAGTTAATAGCTGAGCTTAAGCAGAGCTCAGATCCCCGAACTGGCATCAGTCTGAGGCAGGACGGCCTGTCAGCAGTGCCCTTTGGCCCCTCTGGCATCTCAGAGAACATCTCTTTAACTCCATGCAGAACAGAAGGACTACTTCCCTCCCCTACTCTCACCCATTCTTGCCTCTAGGGCACCACCCAGCATCTTCAAGTAGCAGCAATGGGAGTTGGGTGGGAAACAACCCAGTTTCTTTCACCGTCAGGAAAAAAGGAACATTTTAAAGTGTATTCTACAAGTGTCACCCAGAGTATGTCAACAGATATGTCAACAAATCCTTTGAAACACATCCCTTCAAAGGCGGAGTCTAATTCCCCTCCCCTGGGACACAGGCTGCACTAAGTGATTCACTTGTGATGACCAGCATGTGATGAGGTGGTTGCTATGTGACTTCTAAGCCGAGGTCATGGACATGCTATTTCGCCTTTGAATCGCTGCTTCTGGGGAAAGCCAGCACCTTGTCACGAGAACACGCGAGCAGCTTGTGGAGATGTCCATACAGCGAGGAACTGAGGTCTCCTGCCAACAACCATCGCCAACTTGCCAGCCATATGGTCAAGCTACCTTGTAAATGGATCCTCCAGCCCCACTCAAGCCTTCAGATGAATGCAGCTTCAACCAAGGTCTTGCCTGTCACCTTATGAGAGATCCTGAGCCAGAACCACCCAGATAAGCCGCCAATCTACAGGAAATGTAAGTATAGAAAGTTATTAATTGTTCAAGCCATTACATTTTGGAGTAATGAATCACACTGTAGTAAATGAATACAAATCCTAGTTTGACTCTGTGTTGACCCCCGGGTTGCCCGTAGCGGTAACCTGCTCTTCACCAGCTCCTTCGCCGTGCTTCCGTAGATCACCTCCAAAGTAGACTACCGGCGCTCAAAACTCTTGTCTCAGCATTTGCTTTGGGGGCCTAAGACAACCCGTATGAGGTCAATGGTATCACTACCCTCATAGTAGGGATGGCAAAACACACATAGGTGAGAGTCGCACAGAGCACAGTGGCAGAATGAGGCTTCCTGAAGCTTCATGCCCTGCCTCCTGCTTCAGCCCAGCTGCATCCCTCCCTCGCCCCATCCTTTGTAAATTTAAGCCATCTCTCCTCGCTCGCCAAGAACAAAAAATTAATTTGCTCATTCGCTGTGGACCTCGACACTCATCATAATCACAAAATTTAAAAACCAACCTAAGCAAACGCAATCACAAAAGCAGGAACTTTGAGGCATTTAAGTCTCAGTGTATTTGTTTTTCCTAATGATACCTGCACACAGCGGGGAGGAATAATTAGCAAATTAATGGATTATTCTTCTGTGGTCATTAATGCAATGGCTGGATGTGCCTCTGCCTTGTTTTATGTCTGGGCTACAGGCCCTGGACTGGAACTGCTGGCCAACATCACTCGGAATTTAGTGAAGTTACGAACAAGGGACCATGCTGCGTGGACAAGAAATGACAAAGATGGAGCCTGTATGCGCTGGGCTTTCTGTTCTGATCAAATAAAATGTGCAGCCAACTTCATCCGTCAGATATTTAATCATAATCATTATTGTGCTATGTGCTAATTAGGCATAAATGGGACATAAATGACTCTTGATAGCACCATTTTATATATCAAACAACAGTGTTTGTGTTTTTCTTTTCCCTTTGATAGCTTTCCAGTATCCATCTGTACTCAGTGTCACTGTGCTTGGTTTCCCGGGACTCAAGGAGAACGCACGTGGCTTTGGAGCCAAACAAACCACTCAGGCTGTGGGACCTTGATCGAGTGGCTTTACATGTCCTGGACTCTGTAAAAATGGAAATGAGTCCCCTCCAGCAGGATTGCCGTGAGAATCAAATGAGAAAATGAGACGCAATCACTAGCACAGTGTTAGGAGACAGTAGGCGCTCAATAAAGGTCTCCTACTATCTCCTTTATCATACCAACTCCTACATCAACATTACTTCCAGATACACAAGTGTGGGAGGTTCTCATGCATCTCCCCACAAAGTTCCACTTCCTGCCCCACACCCCCTCCCAAGGGCACCTGCCCTCAGCCTCTAAGGCAGACGGTCCCATCCTAAGATCTCAAACTTATCCACCCCTTAACGAATAATTCCTACCAACTGAAGAAATATTCTATAGTAATCAGGACGAACGGCTTTGAGTCCACAAGTGGAAATAAACAGGTTTATGTTTTACTGAGGAAGAGGACTGCCAACACTCCAGCACGCATGAGTTCTAGTTATGGGCAAATGGGGATGGCCATTTCTCTTTCCGTTTGATTCAGATATGGCTGGTGAGAGATATGAAGGCACTGGTCATCTGAAAGAACTAATGGAAAAACAATGCTGTGTTTTCCACTTGGTTCATCCAATGGGAGGCTCGTGGTGTCTGGGCATAACTTAGTGAACACATACGGAGAGAACATTTGTACAACGTACTACTTCACGTCCTCATGGCTGTGTGCTCCTCCGGGCTTTAATGACCACCAAGTAAGTATTAAGCGCCTAACATTCGTTTACATCCAAGTTAGGAAATAACCCCATTGGATCCTCTTGCAGCCTGGGTGGGTCCGATGAGCTCCGTTTTACAGATAAGCAAGCTGAGACCCAGAGGGGTTCAATGTCATGCCCAAGAGGCCCATGAAGAGTAGGCCAAAGAATCACGTCTGGAATCTTAATCTCACATTCTTTCTTGTCTCTTATCAGACTCCCTCTACGAACAAATAATTAGCTTGTTTGTTTGAGGGATGAACGGGAGCTCATTCAGAAATTCTCCAGTTAGCTTTTCTTGCCCTCTTTTGGGGTCTAGTCCCACCAAACCACACATTCACCTCCTTACATACAGTGTAGACATAGTTTAAAAACAGTTGTTTAGGGGCGCCTGGGTGGCTCAGTCGGTTAAGCGTCCGACTTCGGCTCAGGTCATGATCTCGCGGTCCGTGAGTTCGAGCCCCGCGTCGGGCTCTGTGCTGACTGCTCAGAGCCTGGAGCCTGCTTCCGATTCTGTGTCTCCCTCTCTCTCTGACCCTCCCCCATTCATGCTCTGTCTCTCTCTGTCTCAAAAATAAATAAACTTAAAAAAAAAAAAAAACAGTTGTTTAATGACCTTCGAGAAGAGTTTTTTGTCACCAACAGACTGTTTCCCAGGGCCCAGGATAATTGCAAGTAGCTGTGTGAGGACCACCAGCCGGTGGTCCAGGGATAAAGGCTCAGTTTCTAATGCAATTGCAAGCGGTGAACCGTTTCAGTCGGCAGTGCCTGTAAGTCCTGGAGAAGGAAGCATTCAGACCTTGCCACCAAAGGGCAGACCTTCCCTGGGTCAGTTACGAAGTAAACTTAGAGTCTGTATTGTCTTGGGTTTTTTTCAACTTCCCCATCACGACATGGAGACTCTGGGCCACAAATGTCAGTTTTGTCTACGAAGCTCTCAACCTCACGAGAGAAGAACCACTTTTGAGGACACGAAACGTAAGAATCACTTTCAAAATAAGGAAGTGAGGCTGGAGTGTAGCAGATCCAAACTGCACCAGGCACCATGCCAGGAGCGGGGTCCTCGGCCTGAAGGAGCTTACGGTGCAGTGGTCTTCAACCTGGGCTGACCATTAGTGTCCCCTGGAGGCGTTTTAAAATTCCAATCCCAAGGTCTCTATTTACTGAAAATGAATTACTCTCAATAAATTCAGAAACTCTGGGAATAGGACCAGGCAGCAATATTCTTTAAAGCTCCGCGAGTGATTCCGTTGTGTAGCCACACTGAGCAACTATTTTAATAGAATCCAGAATGTTCCAAACTTGCTCGGTTTGAGAATCACTTGAGGCTCCTATTTAAAAAAATAGACTCATGGATCCTGATCTATGTCCCCTGAATCAGAGCTTCCAGGGGAACGACTTGGAAGTATGTAGTTTAAACAAGATCCCCAAGCTTCTTAGGATAAGGAAAGTTCGACACAACCTGGTTTTGTCCTCAAAGAAACAATAGGGTGAAAGAGGAAGCTACAATATGAGAGAAAATATTTGCAAACCATAGATCTAATAAGAGGTTAACGTCCAGAATACATAGAGAACTCGTACAACTCAAAAAATAAAAAGACAACCCAATTTTGTAAATGGGCAAAGGACCTGACTGGAAACAAAAGGGAAAAGTTTGAGATTAGGGTTCCAGATCTGATTCCTTTGCCCACTCTCCACGGACCTCCAGGGCATGGCACCTAACCTCCCTAGGTCCCCATTTGCTCATCTGCTGCTACCTTGGTCTCCCATTGTCCCCAGGCCTCAGCATGACCTCACCAAGAAGCTCCCAGTAGGACCATCTTGGCAATACTCTCTCTGAGTCCCGGAAAGGCAGCGCCCTGGAGACGCTGGAGGAGAATAGAGACTAAGTCAGCAGCGAGCTCTCTGTAACCACAGTGGGAAAGAAAACCCAACACTTTGAATCACAGCATAGCCTGCCAGAAACTTGTTATTTAAGCTTGTGAGCTTTCAGGGTGGGCTTGGAATTCGTTGTATTCTCAGGGATGAGTTCTGGGCAATGTCATGGGAAAACTCGATTTAAAAAAAAAAAAAAAAAAAGTCTTCCCAGAACCTCATGGTTGTTGCAGGGGTCTCTGAGCAACTAGCAGGGAGAACAATAATCAACTCTTCCTTTCCCGCCTCACTCCATCATTCAGACCCAGAGGCCTCTATTTTCCCTAGTCCCATCAAAGACCAGAGAGGTTCTGAGAAGGACAAGAAATTTTGAGAGGTTTCTGATCAGAGAAAATGTAATTCCAGATCATGCAGATAAAGAGACTGTGTGAGCTGAAAAGCAAAACTGAGAAACGGAACCAGAGGATGGGGGGAAATCCAAATCAGTGGCCGGAAGTGGCTGAGCCTGGAAATGGACAGGAGCAAGTTACACGACTGTTAAAATCATCCCCATATGGCGTGTGTGCTCCATTTCCGGGAGCCACGTCCTTATCTCTCCCCGCCCCCATTTGAAAGAGAGGTTGAAATGAAAGGCTGGGGTGGCTATGTGCTTTGGAATTAAAGCAGCATCTGCAGAATTATTAGCTGGCCCAAGATGTGCAGAAGCTATCAATCTTTCTGCTTTGGGGAATAATGGATTGCCAAAGGGGTCTAGACAGGCTGCTTCTCTCCCCTGAGGTCTGGCCCTGAGTTCAGCACAATTAGCTAAGTGCTTCTGTGCTGGAGAAGCCTGGGAGCACAGGCGGCTCCCTCCTAAGCACTAGGTGCTTGAGGAAAGAGAAGTTTCAGGGACTCTGCATTACCCCTGTCACCCAACCAGGACCAACAGCGTCTACTAACATTGCTTGTAAGCAGAAGCCGTGACTAGGGGTGGGGATGGGCTCTGCTTCGGGCTTTGGAAGTCTGGTGAAGCCTCTGAGCTCTTTCTCCAGATAACGTTTTTTAAGGGCATAAAGTAAATATGCAGGGTTACAAAACAAGCCAATTATATTGAAATATAGCTACCAAAATATTTTTGAAACCAAATTGGTGATGTAGTAATAGTTGTGCCTCTTTTTTAAACATTAAATAAGGGGACGCTTGGGTGGCGCAGTCGGTTAGACATCCGACTCTTGATTTCGGCTCCAGGTATGATCTCGTGGTTCGTGAGATGGAGCCCCCCGTTGGGGCAGGGGATTCTCTCTCTCCTCTCTCTCAGCCCTTCCCCCTGCTCATGCTCTCTCTCTCTCAAAATAAATAAACATTAAAGAAAAATAAACTACTAAATGAGATCTAATTGTGGGCGTAATAACTTAGGGTTATAGAAGTAACGAGTATTTCAGGATATCTACAACAATAGCTACAGTATATGAAAATACCTGCAGTATCTGGTAGAACTGTTTAGTCGACATACATTTATCATTGTGCCAAGTCTGTTAGTGAACAAACTTTGTGTGCTACGATGTTAGTGAAAATAAATAATACTTTCTTGCATCCGAGTTGCTAGATCCCTGAATTCTCTGCAGGTGCCTTAGAACTTCTGCTGCAAATGGGGATTTAAAATGACAATGACCCTCTGCAGCCAGTGTGCGTGCTAGAAGAAAGCATGCGTTTATCTTTTAATTTAACTGTGCCAGGTGCTAATCCCACAGACCCTGGCCTTACGGGGCCTGAAATGTGGACTAAAATGACGGGGAAAGCACCACACAGTGACCATAACCCCTGTCCTCTCCAAATCAATCCAAACTAATGGCTGATCCCCCCGCCTCCCTGCTGCCGCACAGAAACCCAGACCGTGCCACCTGCTGTCTGCCTTTCCTGAGCCTGTCCTCTATCAGTGTCCCCATTTCAGGGTTTGGAATAGACGGTTAGCAGTCTGTGGAGTTCACCAGTTGCACTGTGGACAATCCGGGACGTGGAGGTGGCTTTTTTCAGCGACATGATCAGATGCGTAGTGCAGGACAGTCACTCAGCCCCCCAAGACTGAGAATGTGACCCCGGTCTAACCTGCTGTGCTCCAACCCCCATGCCACCACCCTTGTACAAGTCACCCCCCTGCTCTGGCCTGGATGGCAACCGTGGCTTTTTAATTGATTTCCTTGCATTCTTTCTTGCTCCCCTGCTGCTATCCTCAACAAAGCAGCCAGTTGCAATTTCCTCAAGAGTTCTCCAATCCCATCTCCTCCTTGTAATGGTCCAACGGTTTTTCACTTCACTTGAAATAAGTTTCAGTCTCCCCGCCATCCTGCAGGGGTCAGCAACCTACGGCCTGCTGGCCATATCTGGCCTGCACCTGCTTTTGGCCTGTAAGTTATCTATGGAAATTCGTTTCTGCTCTCATTACATAAATACCCACATTTAAGTACCGCAGTTTTGCCTTTCGGCCCACATAGCCTAAAATATTTACTATTTGGCCCTATATAGAAAACGTCTGCTAACCACTGCCAGCCAGGAAACCAGAAACCAGCCTAGGCCATTCAAATGGGACGGGGTGGGGGATTAAGTCAGAGAGTTGGCCAGTCCAAAGTTCTCAGGGCTCTGGAGACAAAAGGACACAGGCCGCTCAGAGAGTAACAAGGGCAGGAAGCTGCTATGACCCCATAAGTGGAGACCAAGGGAGGAAGCAGCGGTGTAACTAATCAGGGCCCCAGGGCTGGGGGGCCCTGCAGAGCTGACCGCATTACAGATTCTTACTTCCTCTCACACCCAAGTACCTCCTATCAGCTAATGCCACCTGGAGAGTAGTCGGCAAGGAGGCCTGGGGAAGGTAGTTCCCTGAAATACAAAGCAAAGCAAGAGAAGGGAAGGATTAGAAGTGGATATTTGCATTAACAGGCAAAGGACCAGCTCCCCTGTGAAGTGAGGGCAACACTCGCCTTGCAAATTAGCTATAAGAGCTAAAAATGACTTAGCTAAAGGTATCCATGTCAGGCCTGGAAAAGGTATCTAATGCTGTCATCATCATTATTACTGCTATTAACTTCCACCCTGCACTTGGGTTTTCAGCACTGGGTTGTCCAAGCTGAGCATGAAGATATGGGCAGAAGATGGGACCGTAATTGACGGACTTACCCAGAAGCTGGGAGGAATGCGATGAAATTAGACCACATCTACGGCTTCCAGGCACGCCATGGGGATGGGTCCAAGAACTTGCACCAAAACCTCTTCTCCCAGGCAATGAAAGCATTTCACATCACCCGCCGCGGGCCAGAGGGGTGGTAGGATCAGGAGTTTGCTACTGCAAAATGCACTCAGAGATGCTGCGTGCTAGTGGGGATTTTTTTTTTCCCTAGAAGTGTGTATGTTGTGAGTAGAAATGCATTTCTGTCCATTCACACACCCTTCTTCTCTCCCTGGAACTGTCTGTTGTGCCAGCCTCTAAAACCACAAGCATAACAGCTTCGTTTAACAAGCCTTCTCTGTTAAATGCCAGCCAATGAAATCAATGATGGGTGTAATAAGATGAAGAATGTAGCCAGTAGGGAAAGTTTTTCCACCTTAAATGTCATAAGCAGGGACAAAAAGGTGCACAGACTGAAGATGCATCATCAACTCAGGCGGCCCATCCATGCAGAAACTCTAAGAACTGGCCATTGGGAAATTGACCAACTCTGGCCAATTCAGCTCAACAGTTGAGCACTGAAAATTCCAAGCCTGAGACTTTAAGAGCTCCAATTTTAGGTTTACAGAGAAATACGTGCCTTCCACTTTGGCCACCTCCAGAGCCTCATACCATTCCTCCTGTCTCCACGGATATGCCTGGGCCAGTGGGGAGGCATGGTGTCGGTCTGGCAACGAATCAATGCATGATTTGGCCTTGCAGTCAGTCTGCCTCTGATTCTGCCCCTCCTAGACACATTTCTGGGTTTAACTTTTAAGTATTACAATCAGAGCTATTTAAATGAAATCAAAGATTTTAAGTGGGAGTAGCATTAGTTCTTTCTACCCAGTTTGCATACTGATTGCCAGAATAGCCCTTTACTGGCGGCTCCGAGGGCAAGTCGGCGTGGGAAGTGCTGCTGAGGGGCGGATGCTAGAAGGAAGAATGGGTTTTATCCTACTCTAGAGGTTTCCAGACTTCAATTATTCTCACCAAGTCCTAAAAGTCACTGTTATTTCCAAATGCCACCTCTGCACTTATTTACTTAACACCTTGCTTTTAACTTTTTCGTTTTTTTAATTTAAACTTATTTTTAACGGAAACTTTGTTTTCATAAACATAAAAGTAGTGCCACTTGCCATAAATAGAAGACAACCACGAAAACAAAATTATGTTATTATGTGGCCCCCTGAAGGCCTGGAATCTGAGGCCCGCTCTCGATCACAAAGAAGAGAATGGCAAGTGGCAGGGAAGCCATCAAAAATACACTGGCACCAAATTAGAAACTTTTCCTTGATATAATCAGAAGGAAAGAAGGGTAGCTGAAAAGGAAGTGATTCTTTTCCTGTGTGATTCAGCACCATTCATTACCATGTCCACGTACTACCTAAATCATCCAAATAGTACACAGGAACAGCTATGTCATTTGCAGGACTCGGCGCAAAATGAAAAGGTGGGGCATTGTGCAAAAACCATTAATAATTTTAAGAGAGCCACAGCACAGCATTAGTTCAAGTGCAGGGCCCTTTGCAATTAACAGGCCACACATTCATAAAGCCTTGCCGGCATGTGTATATTACACAACGTGTATATTGCAGAGAACGCAAACATTCATGAGGAGCTGTGAACACCCTAGAAGAATCTTGAAGTCTGAAAATCCCAAAGGACAGTCCTGAAGGCCATCCACGCCGCCTGAGGCAGGAAACAAAGCCAAGGTATGGTACCAATGAGCCCACGTTGTGCTGACGAGAACAACCACTAGTGAGTCAGGTCAGAAGAAATAATGAGGGAAGTGGCCGGAGCCATCGCCCAGAACTGTTTGGGGCTTGCTTTTTAGAAAACCAGCTTCTTCTCTCTCAGTCAAGGTTAGATCTGAGAACTATAAAGAGATAGGGGTGGCATGACCTGGTATTTCTGAAAGCGCTCCAGCAAGAAACATCCAGTCTGCTTAAAGATACAGCTGATAGGAGTTTTAGAAAGGGACAATGCACAGAGAGGTGTAGGCAGGGTTATAAGCACCTAAGGGAACAATCACACACCAGGATTAACGACAGCAGGAAGCTATTATCACCCGAGACCCGAAAGGGCAAGGGGAAGCAGTGTCGTTGGGACTTGGAAAGGACTGAACCCTAGAGAGAAGGTGGGCCAAGACTTAGCGGGAGAAACAGTTCCTGCCAAACTACAGCCCAGGAGGGAGGGAGCAGGAAGAATAAATACACCAACTTCTCCTGTCGACCTCCCAGTGGCTGAACCCAACCCAGAACCAGAGGGCAAAAGATGTTGGACGATGTAGTGGCAGAAGTCAACCTCCTAGGGCACAGAGCAGGGAAGACAAGAGGCGTGTGTGTGTGTGTGTGTGTGTGTGTGTGTAAAGAGTGGCTGATGAAGGAAAGATAGCACCCAGCTTTGGGGCCAGGGTAAACAGAGTAAAAGGTGATTCCATTCGCCAAACTGGGGAATTCAGAGCAGGGGGCAGTTTGGGGAAGGAGTTCGTGCATTCCATTTTGGTCATCCAAGTTTGGAGGCATGAGGGACATCTAAAGGGAAGAGAAAACAGGACTGCTTCGATAGACTTGGGGGTCATGGATTTGTAGGAGGCAGGTAAAGTCAGTGAGAAGAAAATAAGGCCAAGAAAAAAGATTCAGCAGCACCAACATGTAAAAGCGGGGTGGAGGGGCGCCTAGGTGGCTCAGTCAGTTAAGCCTCCAACTTGGGCTCAGGTCATGATCTCACAGTTTGTGAGTTCAAGCCCCACATCGGGCTCTCTGCTGTCAACACAGAGCCTGGCTTTGGATCCTCTGTCTCCCTTTCTCTCTGCCCCTCCACCACCACAAGTGAAGTAAAAAAAAAATTTTTTTTTAGGGGATGGGGGAATGCACTAAAGAAAACTCAAGAATGGCCAGATGGTTCAGAAGAGACCCAAGAGAGTTCAGCTCTAGGAGATGGGGGTGAGAGCAGTGTAGACCATCTGGTCGGAAACATCTCTGGGGGGAGTGAGCCTCTGGTCGCTGTACAAGAAGCCCTTAAGTGGAATCCTGCATGGTGTAGGTGTTTGGATGAAATGGCCCGTCAGCCCTGCTCCAGCCTATGCTGCCTCATGACCAGAGGTGCAGTAGCTATGCAGCCTCAGCTGCTACCCCACCTAAGGTCCCAGGCTGCCCCCAAGACAGAAGGCGATCTCAGCCACCCCGATCCCTGGCTCAGAGAAACCCCCTCTGGCTTCCACGATCGCCCTCCACCATTCCCTCAGTTTCTTCCAGAACCAGTGCAGAAGGATTAGCTGGGATGGCGTGTGCTGGAGGAGAAGCAGGGACCAAAAAGGATAAGAGGAGCCAAGTGTCCCTTGCAATCTGTGAGGCAAACCAGGGCCAACACTCAGGTCACCAGCTCAGGCCAGTCTGGACTGCTGGTCAGCTACTCAGGGGGTGGGTGGCAAAGAGGACAAGCCCCCTCGTCAGCCCTAAGAAGAGGCCAAAGCAGCAGCATCCCCCCTCCCCACCATTCTCTCCAGGGCTTGTTCATCCTTGCCGGACTCCATGTGAGGGATCCAGTCACACAGGGAGCCCCCACACTCACAGCCCAGATGCCCTGCCCCCGGGGGGGCCTGTTCCTCTGCCTACCCTGAATCTCTTTCCCAGGGAAACCCAAGCTGGGCTGACAATCCCACCTCTAAAAGGCCTTAAGGGCCTCCTAAAAAGGCTTCTGACTTCCCCCAAAACTGGTGGGTAAAGATTCCTCCTTCATCCATCGAGGTAGCTGAGCCTCAATGGCTTCTGAGGTTCTTCGGGCTCTCTCACATCTCCTTCTCTGATTGTCTTGCCTGCGTGTGAAGGTTCAATATCAGGTGCTCTGGGGAGAAATGACTTGCAACCCCTTCCCTTGAGAAGCTTACTGTCGTGGGAGAGGGACGGGGAAGTGTGCAATAATTCCGTTAGGAGTTATCTATGCAAACACAGAATATAGAGGAAGATATCCATCTTGGGACCAGGAGGATTCAACAGTAACAGCTATGTTTTACTGAGCACCTACTGTTACGCACCAGGCTTTGTATCAGCTGCTTAAACTAATATCGACTCTTCCAACACCGTGAGGCAGCCAGTCTTCTTGGCTTTGTTGTGTAGACAAGGAAACCAAGGCTGACGAAGCCAAGAAACTTGCCACAGGCCACTGAACTGGAGTTTGGATATGGACGGATCTCTCCCACTCACGACCTGTGTTGGTAACCACCAAAGGGCACGGTAACCAGATCAACCTCAGATGATCACTGGGCAGGCGCTGAACCCCAGACACTGCCTCGTGCATTTAATACGCACGGAAATTTACCCCAGAAAGAAGGTGTTATTTCAATTCCCCTTTTACAAATAAGAAACGGAAGCTCCGTGGAGTTATAAAGCTTGCCCAAGGCCACACAGGAGTCGGAACTCAAACCTAGACCATAATTACCACACCATTTTTCCACCCGGGTTAGAAGCATGAGTATGTAACTGACACCCTGCATGCTGTTATTAAAGAAATAAGGTTTCTTAGTTTAGCTTCACCCCCCAAAGCATAACCCGTGACAAGACCTTGGGTGCAGGCAGTTTACTTCCGAGGTGATCCAGGAGAGCAGAGGAGGGGAGACGGGGAAAGAGATAAAAAGAGGGTCACGACGGGTTGCTGCCGCATTGTGGGAAGTTCCACGGGCCTTCCGGTACCGAATCCTCCCCGAATTAAGTTCTTACAGAAAGAGATGGTGGAACGTTCTCCATGGCCCCCCCTCCCCCATCCACCCACAGTGTCTGGGCTGGCTGAGATCCTTCAGGCATGCCTGACCTCAGGGGAGTCCGGGGCAGAAAACAAAGACATTAGACACAAGACGTCTGTGTGAAACCAGACACTGTGGGCAGGAAGTGAAACAGAAAGCCGCCTGTGAACCGCCCAGCCCGACAGCAGGGAAATTGGAGGTGATACAGGAGGATCTGGCCAGGACCCAGGTGTGTCTGCCTCTCAGGGAAAAGGAGGGGGCGGGGACCCTTCGGACACAGAAGACAACAGAATCAAGACAGGAGCCCAAGAGCCTGACCTGTGCACCTGTCGCCACACGCTCGTGGTACCTCCCCAGACACCCAGCTGCCTGTGTCGTGCTGGGCGTCCAGCTCTCCTATTAACGTTATAGAGGTGAACTCTATATAATGGATGAGATGAGATAAACCGAAGTGGAACAATTCGTGATGCTAGAGGCCAAGGGCAGCTTCCTCTTTGGTCGATCAAACCGGTAAAAAGCGGTCCTCTGCCCGTGCGGGGGTATCACTGGGGTCCCAGCTGCTGGCATTTTCTAGATCTGTAATACTGAGTTGCAGTTAAATGCCTGGACTGTCTGTGTGTCCTCAGGCAAGTTTTTAACCTCTCTGAGCTTCAGTTTGTCTCCTCTCTAAAGCAAGGTAAGGACACCTACCTAGTAGGTGCTGGGATTAGACGATATTTTGCTCGTAACACATTTATGTGGCAGAGAGTAAGTATTTAATCAAGGATCGATGTACATATTTTAACATTTTTGAGTGGGTTAAATTTGACAACAGAGGGGAGAAGTGAAAACAGTTATCTATCATTTAGAGAAAGAGAGTGTTTTAATACAGACAGTGCCAGGCTTCCCAGGCAAAAGATTTCACTTAGCAGCTGTATAATCTTAGGTTGGTAAACTCTGTGAAATTGGGTTTTTCTGTCATTTCAGTGGAGATAACCATTTAAAATTTTTTTTAATGTTTATTTATTTTTGAGAGAGAGCGTGTGCGGGCTCATGAGTGGGGGAGGGGCACAGAGAGAGGGAGACACAGAATCCGAAGAAGGCTCCAGGCTCCGAGCTGTCAGCACAGAGATGACCTGAGCCCAAGATGGATGCTTAACCGACTGAGCCACCCAAGAGCCCTGGATATAACCATTTGTGCCTACCTTGAAACATTGCTGAGGCTCAGCAGAGATCACAGATGTAAAAATGCTGTGAAAACTCTAATGTAACATAAACGTGTTGCTGTCACGATTATGATAATGATAAAAATCAAAGCTTCTCCCTCCCCAACACGTGCACATACACTGTTGCCAGAACAAGAGCAAGGCGTGTTCACCATAAGGTCAATGCCATTGAAGGGAGTGCGTGATTAATATCTGAGACCCTCCGCAACAGCTGTTCAGGTGTCAAGGACCGGGCTGCTAATTTATTTATGTATGAGGGTGACAACCAGGGAAAGCAATGAGGACTTGGGCATCTGTGCTTTTGCGATCCCCGATCGCCAGAACCATGGCATGCCGCACCGCAGAAACCTTAACAACAGTTGCTAACTGCTAACTACCTTCCTTCCACGTTGGCTCTGTTCACTGTCTCCATATATGCCAAACAAGTCGCGTTTGTGCTCCAATCCTTCATCTGTTCCCTTCCGCATGCCAACACAAATTACAGGACAAGGAGCAGCGGTGCTGGAAGGGAAAGCAGACTCAGAGACAAAGGTGTGGGGGTTCTAAGGTCTTCTCAGAGTTCTTTACGGCTATCGATTAATGAATCCCTGCAACAACCTGGGAAAGTAGGTCAATATTATTATCCCTGCTCCGTGGACGAGAAAACAGGCGTAAGAAGAATGGCTTGCCCAAGGCTAAGCCACCGATCGGAAGAGCTGAAACAGAATTAGATGCAAGAATTCCTGACTCCAAATCCTTGGCCAAGCATACGCTTACTTAGCAGAAGGTGATCAATAAATTAGGCGGACTCATGGACTGAGTCGTAAAATGATGCATTTATCCCCTCCTGGGGACAGTGGTGGATACTAGGTCCAATTCAGACGCAAGAGCTTTTAAACACAGATTCTGAATGGTCCAAGAAAATACCTTTGAGTGCCCGCCCCCCTCAATTGTCAGAAAAATGAAGAGGTAGGTTGGTCTTCTTGCTAGGAGGCAGAGAGAGATTTCTAGGGCCTCCCTGCACTTTCCCTCACCCTTATAACCCTATTAGGAGCCAAATTAAGTCCAGTATGTACATACAGAAAGGGTAAAGTTGGAGATTGGGATCCTTGGTGCCACAGAGATGCTTGGTGGCCAGAGGCCTAGGGGCACCATCTTCGTGAGACCATCCCGTGGCAAGTCCTTGGCCATGCCTCACTTCCCTGGTCTCCCCAAAGCCGGTGCTCCAGCTTTCCAATCTATTCCAATAAACTCTTCCTGTCTTAAGTTAAGTGGACTCTTCTGTTGTTTGCAACCCTGACTATACAGTTTCTGATCTAGAAATATAAGTACTTGACAAGGGGGATGAAAATTCCCAGCTTCAGGTCCCTACACACTGCTGGCTGGAGAGTAAACACACAAAACACCCACAGAGGGCAATCTGACACAGCTATCCTGTACCCTTTGACCCAGCTCTCCACGCTGGAGCATATATCCTATGCACATACTTGCACAAGTTCCAAACAACTTATGTACACACTTATTTTGCACTTGGCTACATGTGCAGGATGCCATAGTGGTTTTTCTAAGGGCAAAATGCTTAAAAGGATCCAAAGGTCCGTTAATAGAGGCCTGATTAGATAAATTATGACGTATACACTCATGATGGAAATCATCCAGCTCTCTTTTTAAAATGAGGTATTTTCTATGTGTTGATATGGGGAAAATCCCCTAAATATGCCAGGAACTAACAAAACAAAACAAAAGCTTCAGAACAATATGTGTAATACGCTTTTATAAAAATGAAAAAAATAAGAATCTGCATTTGTTCTTGTCTAAATACACAAAATGTGGGGCACCTGGGTGGCTCAGTCAGTTAAGCGCCCGACTCTTGATTTCAGCTCAGGTCACGATGTCACGGTTCATGGGTTTGGGTCCTGTGTCAGTCTCTGTGCCGACCTTACGGAGACTGCTTGGGATTCTTTCCCCCTCTCTCTGTTCCTCTCCCACTTGTTCTCTCTCTCTCTCTCTCTCTCAAAATAAATAAATAAACTTAAAAAAAATTTGTTTAAGTTTTTAAAATGTTTAAACTTACAAAAAGCAACTCTAGCAGGCTTGGCAAGAAACTAAACAGTGTGGTTTCCTACTGGGGGGAGTGAACATGTTTTAACTGGGTGCCTTTTTATCATTTTAGGTTTTTGAATCATGTCAACAGGCACCTATTCAAAACATTACATTTAAAAAGTGCCATCGAGGGGCACCTGGGTGGCTCCGTCGGTTAAGCGTCTGACTCTGGCTCAGGTCATGATCTCACAGTTTGTGGGTTCGAGCCCCGCGTCGGGCTCTTAAAAATTTTTTAAGTGTCTTCGAAGAAAAGAGAGAGGAAAACCAGCTATAGAGAACAAACTGATGGCTACCAGACGGCAGGTGAGTGGAGGGGTGGGTTAGGTGATGGGGATGAAGGGGTGAACCCGTCACGATGAGCACCGGGTATGTATGGAAGTGTTGAATCACTGTATTCTACACCTGAAGCTAATACTGCACTGTATATCAACTAACTGAAATTTAAATAAAAACCTTTTAAAAAAAAGAAAGAAATGGATCGTCCTTCAAGCATTGGACACATTCATAGTCGCACGACATTGTTTTTCCACTACATTTATATTTTTACTGTATTTATCTTCGTTTTATCCTTCGTTCTGGTAAATGATGCCGATTTTCTACCTAAGGTAATAAAATACTTTCCTTTGAAAGAAGAAAAAACAAAACGTGCCACCTCAGAGAGTGAAGATCAGCACGAGCGAGATTCATGTGACCGTCCCACCGTCACACTGATGCACCCATCATTACCCTCAGCCTGTGCATGTGGGGATAGGCTCACAGGACCTGTTGGCTCGTCAGATTCCAGCATGTGAGAGGCTGAGGCAGAGACTTCATTAGAGGACTGCCGGTACTCTGTAGGAATCAAATCTGGTCCAGGCTGTTGAGGGGCAAAAACAGAATCGGTTGCTGAAAACCAAGCAGGATGGTTTTTAGTACCGGAGAAAAAGAAGGTTCGTAGCATCTCTTGGTTTGCAGAATACAACAAAATTACATTTCGGAGAAGTGCCTGCTCTTAAGAAGGGCGTCTCCAAGTCATACAATTCACTGTCCCCTGCTGTCTAGACACCCTCTTCAGAAACATGAAAATAGCCCATTCAGCATGAGCTATTAGGAAATCTGGGGTTCTGGCCAATCATCTGCATCGGGAGTGTGTGTCTGGTGTGATTTTCCCACCAACACTGCCCCATGAAGGGATCTGAGCTTTCTCACCTGCAAATCCACTGATGAAACTCAGACCGAGGTCCCCAAGGTAAAATGTACTTATGTATCCGCGAAGCCATCTACTCGAAAATCAATAATATTTCAAATTTAATGAGTTGTAAGACAAGTAAATTAGAGTCTGGAGTAAGCAGCATTGATTAGATTACCCGGTCAACTTGAACCCATAACTTCCCTCTGTCATTAAGTGTTCCCTGTAGTGTACCAAGCGCTCAGCACTAGTGGCTTTCCTGAGGGAATCGGAGGTCTGCCCGATGCTGTGACGAAAACCTTGTCCCTGTGCTGGCTGGCAGTCTGCACCCTGCCCAGTGTGCCCAGCCCTGCCCTTTTCCTCTGCAGCAGCAGGCTTCAGTGATAAGGGGCGTTCCCCAAGCACTTAGCGCCCCTTGCTCTAGTCACAGAGTTTGAGCGAACTCGAACGTCAAAATGAAAAAACTGCAACCAAAAAAAAAAAATTGTGGAAGAAATTGCCTTCAGTAAAAAAGCTTCTGTGAAATGCTATGCGACTGTTAGAAGCTGTCTTTCAATCTCCTCTCGCAGTTTGCATTTCACAGAAGCTTGGGGATAGCCAAAGTAGATTTCTCCCCATATTGACTAAAGAAGGGACAAAAGGACAGAACTGAAAACATCTACTGTCCCCACTCAACATCAAACATCCTATCTTTCAACACTAAATCACCTTGCCTACACCAATCTCTTCTGCCCCTTCTTAGGGGAACTTTATTTTTTCAATCTGAGTAATGGTTGTTTCGATCTTGCTGCCCCTTCCCAGGGGAATCTTATTTTTTAATTCTGAGTGGTGGCTGCCTTTCAATTAATTAATTTCATTAATGTCAACTGTAATCTTCGACCCTGTAGTAGTCCTGGATCTTTGGACAAGTGTGCCCCCGAGCCCTATGGCTCAAGAAAAAAAAAAAAAATTCCGAGATTGCATGAGAAATGCAGCCACTTTGCAAAAGCCATAGCTGTTGTCAATAGGAAAAACAGGAAAGCAAGCAACCCCGTGTATAAGCCTGGCCACTGAGAGTATGGCCTTTGGATGGAGCGGTCTAGGCAGCTCCCGGGAGCTTGTTGGAAATGCAGGCTCTCAGGCCCTGCCCCCAGACCTGCAGAGTCAGAATCTGCATTTCATCCAGATTTGAGCAGTGCCCCTAGGATCGCAGTGTGGCTCTGCTCTTACTAAATCATGCGATCTCGGCCAAGTTACATAGCCTCTGCGTATTTCAGTATGTCTGACACGTAGTAAGCACTCAATAGATGTTAGCTACTGTCAAAGGAAATTTGAAAAGAAACATTTCTAGGAATAAGTGAGGAGATCCCGCGCTTTAGACAGAAGGAGATCCTGTGGGGGAAAGAACCACATACGCCTGATACAAACTGACAACCATTTTGCTGGATCTGGAGTAGCACGAATGTGTGGGGGAAGCAGGGATACCTAAACGGAGGGATCAACGAACCCATACTTGCGTAGTTCTTGAGCTCCTTGAGCTAAAAAGGTGCAGTCCCAGGATTTAAAACGAAAAAAGAAAAAGAAAATCTGGAATTCACAGTCCTCGATTGAAATCCTGCCTCGACTATTTCTGGCCACGTAAATCTGAGCAGGTTCCTGGGCCTCAGTCTCCTAATATGCATATGTATGATGAGGATATTGAAAGTTCCCTTAAAAGTTGTTATGAAGATTAAATTAACCAGTCCGCGTGCAGGAAGGGGCTGTGTGTGTGGGTGTGCATGCACACGCTTTTTAACTGATGGCAGAGGATCTGTAAGGCCGCATGACTTTCTGCAGACATGGGTTTGGGTTAGGTTTATAGTGGTTTGCATCCTGGCTGCCTATTTTGAAACATGCTGGGGGGGTGCCTTTTTAAACTTTTCTTTTTTAGCTTCTTTTTTTAACGTTTATTCATATTTTGAGAGACAGAGCGTGAGTGGGGGAGGGGCAGAGAGAGAGGGAGACACAGAATCCGAAGTAGGCTCCAGGCTCCAAGCTGTCGGCACAGAGCCCGACGCGGGGCTCGAACTCACGGACCGCGAGATCATGACCTGAGCCGAAGTTGGATGCTCAACTGACTGAGCCATAGGGGGTGCCTTTTTAAAAAGACCTATATCCATATCCAGGGGCACCTGGGTGGCTCAGTCAGTTAAGCATCTGACTCTTGGTTGTGGCTCAAGTCATGATCTCACAGTTGGTGACTTCGAGCCTGGCATCAGGCTTCACACTGACAGTGCAGAGCCTGCTTGGGATTCTCTCTCTCTCTCTCTCTCTCTCTCTCTCTCTCTGCCCCTCCCCCACTTGCTCTGTCTCTCTTGAAATAAACTTAAAAAAATAAAAAAATTAAAAAAAGGACCTATATCCAGGCCCCACACCAAACCAATTAAATCAGAAGTCTTAGGGATGGTGCCTAACCCATAGTTTCAAAGGTGCAACCCAAAGTTGAGTCCTACTGTGTGAGAAAGAAATAAGAACGTGACAACAAAATCATTCTGCAGGAAAAAAAAAATGTGTGTGTGTGTATGAACAATAATCCCATAATCTTGGGCGCAGAAGCAGGTGAGAAAGAAAAGCAGTCTAGAGACTGACAAAGAGGAAGGAGAACCTCAGGCTATGGTGGGGTATCTGGAACTCCAGCAGCAGAAGTGGTCAAGGGTCTTCTAAATAGAGAAATCCAATAGTCTCAATACTGGTTATCTCACAACAAATCCCCAGTGAAAGCGATCACATAGTTAATAGATGGGATATTTGGCAGAAGATGGAGAGAAAGACACTCAAGGGGAAAGAGCCACTGACTCTCATTTGGGTTGACACTCAGGCTGATATAGGACAAGAATAAAAGCAGAAAATAAGGATTCAGCAAAAACCAGAAATAGGAAGTGACCAGTAGACACGCAAAGCCAAAGAAAGTTAGAGAAATCCCCACGCAGGGAGTATGGACCTCCCACAACATGATAAATAAGAATGCAAACCTGTTTTCTCTAGAGCCTAAGGGGAAAAGTGAATTCAGTTGATCTCAGGTTACACACTGCACAGCTTACTCTGGGCAGATTCTCAGGATCGGGTTGTAGTTCTTTTTTTTAATTTATTTTTTCTAATTTTTTAAATGTTTTTATTTTATTTTTGAGAGAGAGAGAGAGAGAGACAGAGTGCAAGCGAGGGAGGGGCAGAGAGAGAGGGAGACACAGAATCCAAAGCAGGTTCCAGGCTCTGAGCTGTCCGCACAGAGCCCGACATGGGGCTCGAACTCCACAGTGTGAGATCATGACCTGAGCCGAAGTTGGATGCTTAACCGGCTGAGCCCGTCAGGCACCCCATGGATACGGTGGTAGTTCTAATGAGACCTGACATGCTGGGATCTCAACTCCCTCCACACACTGGATATTCCCCTATGTCCAAGCCATCGGTACGGAAACTCGCTAACTGATGTAGAAGCCTCAGGGTCTGATGCTCACCAGGTTTGCAAACAGGCCTTTTGAGTGAGGTTTTTCCAGCACTTATGTTAGCAAGTAAGTAATGACCTCTGTGTAATACGCTTCTGTAAGGACCCTAATGTTCAGAATCCTAATATATGTGACTCAAGAGTCACCGAGAACTGAGCGGAAGGCAGGCTGAGGGGGGCATCTTGTGGTCAGAGCACCAGGCTCACACATTTACATTCATATGCTCCATTCAGCCTCTTTGAAGATTCAAAGGTGCTGCTGATAAGAGAAAACAACTCAGGAGAACCCGAATTAAATGAAGTACCTATGCATCACATAACATTTAGATGTGCACTGATTTTATATACATATGTGTGTGTGTGTGTGTGTGTGTGTGTGTGTGTGTGTATGTATATATATAGCCTCTTAGAGGCATGATTGCTGCTTAACACACAGAGTGAAATCATTTACAAAGAACCAACATCATCTAGTATACAGCTTTCTGGCTCTCCAGGAAAACCTTCTAAGCTTTCAAGGCTTAAAATTGAAGGAAAACTTCTTAAGAACCTTCATCTAAGGATCGTAGATGTCCATTTATCCCATTAAATATCCTCAATTCTCTAGGCATGATTACTTTCTATAAACGTCCAAGACTTCTGATTTGTCCTCTTTTCCGATAAAAGAAGAGAGGAAATTACTTAGGAGCAGAGACCTTATTTATCCGACTGATTCATATTCTTTCTTCTAGTCTCAGCTCAAGTATCTTATTCTCTGAGAAGCTTCTCCTGACCAGGGGAAAATGTCGTATCTCTGAGTGCCTTTAACAGTCCCTTTATGTTACCACCTTGTAACTTCTCACTGTGTGTTGAGGGTATCTGTATGTGTCCTTCTCTCTGATGAGACCCAGTACTGTTCATCGTACTCCTAGCACCTAACACTGTGCCTGGCGCATGACAGAAGGTCCGTATTGGGTGAACTGCTGAAATCGGCAGAAAGTGAGTGGAAGACGATTCCATACGGCCCAGAATCTGTGCTGCTATCAACAGGGATATCTGTTACTTTCTTCCTCTCTTGAGTAATAACTGAAGACATTAGTCTATTCTCCCAGCTTCATGGTGAGGCAACCTGTCTAAAGAAGATTGTTCATTTGAAAAATGAAGACATGTGAGAACTCTCAAAGCCAGCCTTCGCTCGAAGCTCCACAGGGTGGAGAATTTGTCCCCCCTTTTTGGCACTGTAGCCCCAGGCCTGGGCACGGGGACTGGCCATGACATCCCGCAGTGGTGGACACAAAGATATGCCCCCCAAGTCCCCCTTCAGGGAAGGATCTGCTGTCTTTCTGCACAGTGTCCTCAGGACCCAGCTTTCTCCTGTCAGCTCCTTCAGAGGCTGCTTCAGCTATACCTTACCCTGCCCGAGGCCTGGGTCCTGCCCAGGGTAGGCCTCATCCAGTGAATGCGCAAGGCAGAGGTATGAAAACACAACCAGGGGACCTGGGTGGCTCAGTCGGTTGAGGGTCTGCCTCTTGATTTCAGCTCAGGTCATGATCTCACGGTTCATGGGATCGAGCCCCACAGAGCCTGCTTGGGATCCCGTCTCTCTCCCTCTCTCTCTGCCCCTCCCCCACTCGTGCTTTATCTCTCTCTCTCTCTCTCTCTCTCTCTCTCTCTCAAAATAAATAAACATTAAAAAAAAAACAAAAGACAGCCATCTTGGCCAAATGTGGCCACAGGCCACATCTGTGTTCAAACAGGCAACATCTGTTCTAGGATCACCTGGCAGCTTCCTGTTGGCCCTGGGTCACAGTGTGGCTTTTCCCTCTGCCCAATCCTGCTTCCTCCCTTTCAGCTTCCCAGATGTTGGTTCCTAACAGATACTTTCCTCCATCTCGCTATCTGTTTCAGGAGAGCCCAACCTGCGAGACTATCAACAAAGGTTTGTTGAATGAAGGAATGAGCAAGATGTATACATAAATTAACATATAAACAAGTGAAAGATACAGCTAGAAAATATTTCAGCTGCACCAAATAACTCCCACTGTCAACGAAAGACAGAGTTGGAGGAAATTAGGGAATCCCCCCAAACAGTCCCACACAGACAGAGTAGAGTTTAGATCCCACTTCCTGAGCATGTGTTCTGCTAACTGCCATGCTACGTCATATCACACTTTCAGCTACCCTGTTGGGTAGAAATTCGCTGGCCCTTTTACAAATAAGGGAAGGAGGAGACTGTCAGAGGTAGAAAAACTTGTTCAGTTTGACACAACCAGGGAGCTGCAAAGTTGGGATGCAAATCTCTTCTGCCTGGTTCCAAATAAAACTACTCCACAGTTCATATCATCCTCCACAGTCAATAGCAAATGTTTTAGCTGGTAACCCCTTCTCAATATGGCCAGACAGACTGGCTGAAAGCAAACATTTGGCCTGAACATTTCCTTCTATCCATCTGGCTGCTCCAAAAAGGAACTGTTACCCTCATTCCCAGTGCACCAGCTCGCCCCTGACAAATAGACACTACCTGGACAATTCCAGTTTTCTTTTTGGCCATAGTGACATACGCATGCTGTTTTTCTATGTGAGGAATAATAATAACAAAAGTTAATACTAATAGTAATAGCAAAAAAAAAAAACTATCTTTACTAACTTAACAATCACAAGAAAACTTCTTGCAACATGTATCTAAATGAAGAGAATATTGTCTATTAGGTGTCCAATGATAGAGCTTGTTCCAAGCATAGTTTAAGGGGCAATTAAAAATGTACTTCTGGATCAACACAGTGAGGGGCATGACAGTTCCCTCCCTTCCCATGGAGACGAAATTGAAATGTCATCGGAAACTTGACAAATCAGTACTTCCCCAGACTTCTGGAAGAATTCCCTCTACCCGCAATGGGGAGACAAGCCCCACTCCTTTTCCCTTTCTGTATCCAGGCTCATTGCCTTGCAGTTTCAGGGTACCCTCCCACGTGGATTCAGGGTTTGGCGTGTGGGCAAATGGGATGTCAGCAAGTGAGACACGAGCAGAAACTTAAAAAGTGCTTGTAAGATCAGGCTTGTTCTCGCGCTGCTTCCTCCGCCACTGCCGTGAGAACGTGCCTAGGCTAGCCCACTAGAAATGGGAGGTGTATGGAACAAAGAAGCCTCAGCTAAGGTGCCCCATCCAAGTCCAACCTAGATCAGAGCCCAAGCTAATCCTCTATTGTGGGAGAAATAAATGTTCCTCGTCGGATGTTCCTAAGTTTCCAGTAGTTTGCAAAATTTAAATGACATAAGAGGGCTTAGGTCGAAGACTATAGATAGACTTCGCTTACTTTGATCTTTGACGCAAAATGGCAAGGATACTATCCTTACCTCCCTCGAATAACTCCTTGGTGCATGATCCTTTTAGTGTATTGTTGAATTCTGCTTGCTAATACTTTGTTGAGAAATTTTGCATCTATGTTCGTCAGGGATATTGGCCTATAATTTTCTTTTCTTGTAGTCCTTGTCTGGTTCTGGTATCAGAGTAATGCTGGCCTTGTAAAATGAGCTTGGCAGTATTCCTCCCCCTTCTACATTTTGAAATAGTTTGTGAAGGATTGGTGTTAATTCCTAAAATGTTTGGTGGAATTCATTAGTGACGCCATCTGGTCTTGGACTGTTGTTTGGTAGGAGGTTTCTGATTATTGGTCCAATCTCCTTACTAGTAGTCAGATTGTTCAGATTTTCTACTTCTTCATGGTTCAGTCTTGGTGGGTTGTATGTTTCCAGGAATTTATCCATTTCTTCAAGGGTGTCCAATTTGTGGCAGATAATCGTTCACAGAAGTTTCTTATAATCCTTTGTATTTCTGTTACATTACTTGTAATGCAAAATGGCAAAGATCCACAGGAAGAAGGTGAGCAGAGGGGTTTACACACTGCCTCTATGTATTCTCATGCCAGAGAACAAGGTCAGTGCTGATCAGAAAATGGCTTCCTAAAGTGACCATAGATTTCTACCCCATTGTGTATTAGTTTCTCTCTCTCTCTCTCTCTCTCTCTCTCTTTCTCTGTAGCTTTGTGGTTTTTATTCGTTTGTTTTATTGAAGTATAATTAACATACAGTGTTATATCTTTGTGTGTGTGTGTGTGTGTGTGTGTGTATGTATGTATGTGTGTGCATGTGTGTGTATATGTATATACACACACTGTATACAGTATCTCTTTGCATTGCTACTGTCCAATAGAAATACAATGCATACCAGATAAATAATTTAAAATTCTCTAGTGGCCACATTTTTACAAAGGAAAATTAAACAGGTGAAGACAGTTACAATAGATTATTTTAATATATCCAAAATATTATCGTTTCAGCATATAGTCAATGCTTTTAAAAAAAATTTTTTTTAACGTTTATTTATTTTTGAGACAGAGAGAGACAGAGCATGAACGGGAGGGGCAGAGAGAGAGGGAGACACAGAATCGGAAGCAGGCTCCAGGCTCTGAGCCATCAGCCCAGAGCCTGACGCGGGGCTCGAACTCACGGACGCGAGATCGTGACCTGAGCTGAAGTCGGAGGCTTAACCGACTGAGCCACCCAGGCGCCCCAGTCAATGCTTTTAAATATAAGTGAGATATTCTACATTCTCTTTTTTGTGCAATGTGTTTGAAATCTGGTGTATATTTTACACTCACAGCAGATTTTGGTTTGGACTAGACCTATCTCAAGGTCTCTGTCCATACAGCTAATGGCTTCGAGATTGGATAACACAACTCTCTCTCCTGCAGAGACGGTAACTCCATTGGCCCAGAGTAGAAGTAGGCAGGAAGTGGAGTGTTGCATCCTGGGATTTTAGGCAGCCATTGGCAAAGAGAGAAACCAGAAAAACTGAGAATAGGAGTTGTTCATATTCAGCTTCTAATGCAAGGACTACACATTACTTCAAATTACTCAAAAATGTTTTTCTGTATCATATTCAGAAAGAAAAAGGTAAAAGCAGATAACCCAGAAAAACTGTCTCCGGTAAATGTTTGCAAAATACTAGGATTTTGGTTAAAAGCTGTGCATATCCATTCACACTTCAACTGGAGAAGACATGCCAAGATGAATGTGCCATCACACAAGTATAAGAAGATGGGATGAGAAAGAACTCATATGGCCATTCGTTTGAAAGTTCCAGAAACACACACACACACACACACACACACACACACACACACACAGAGTTAAAAAGTTCTGCATCACTCAAAAGAGGAACATGTTTCCTTGCCAATGCAAAGCAAGAGCACATTTTGCAGGTAACCCAATCTAAGAAGTTCTAGAACATATGAAACAAGAGAGGAAAGAAGATGTCAAAGAAAAAAGAGGCTGCATTTTGGTCCTTAGATAAAAATGGAGCTGATCAAAACAAGGAAAGTGTTCCAAAAAATGAAAAATGCGATTAGAAAGACCAAGAAGAAATTGATAAATAGGATGGAGATAAGAGACCCAACTTATAATTGATGACACCAAACGAAAATCACAACTAGAAACAAAAATCAAACCCTAACAATAAAAGACAATGTAGCAAATCTATAAAGTTTTGAAGCCAAGTGTATGACCCAGGGATTCTCTACCAAATAGGTTGTCAACAGAAATATATTCTTAGACGGGAAACCGTACCCATTATTTATTGCCACGATGATGCTGCAAAACAAGCAACCACAAAACCTTTGTAAGCTATACTAATAAACATTTATTTTTGTTTGCAGGATTATGAGTTGAGTGGGGAATTCTGCTGATCTGAGCTAGGCTACCTTACATGTCCTTGGCCTTAGCTGGACACCAGGGTCCACTTATCTCCATGTGTCTTGTCCTCTGTCATGCTAGCTTGATCTCATGGTGGTAGCAGGGATTCAACACAGGCAACAGACACACGTGTGCTTTCCAGCCTCTGTTTGCATTCGAGTTTGCTACCAGGCCATGGGTCAGGGCAAGTCACGTGACTGAGCCAGAGTCAGAATGGGAGGGGACTACAAAGTTCCCGGCAAAGGAGGCGGACACAAGTTAGCGGAGCCATCAATGCAATCACTCCGCCTGTCAGTGTTCTGCAGCCTCAGACCACCATGAATATGCTGGAACAAGTGGGTTTATTACTCATCTCAGTGAGAGTGAATACAGCCCAGAAAACCTTCAAGTGTCTCAGGAAGAGGGTATTAGAAAAAAACTTGCGATAAGATTTGCACTTGTGTTAAGTGATTTGGGGATGTAGGGCTTGACTATGGATTGATGCTCTTAGGAAACAGAGCTAATTCTGTGATTGGGAAACTTAATAAATCTTATCTAGAAGGAGGAAAGTCCAGACAAAGCTAAAGAAATTGGTTAAGAAGCAGCAATCATTCATATTAGCCAGGATAGGGAGATGTCTGGCCATCTCTGTGGTTTGGACAATGGTCGTGTTTTGTGTTCAGACATGACCGTGAAGTGTCTAGATCCATCACAGTCAGAGAGTGACCTGGTCTGAAACTCATTTTGTGCAAAATCATTTATGTCCAACAGGAGAACACTAAGCCCCGCCGTAAGGCCGGCCTACTCCAGAAGGTCAGCGGCTCCTTTTCTTCTCATATCACACACACTACCAGTTACTGTGAAAATATTACTTAATGCTTTCATCAGGCATCCCAAGAGGTGATTTAAAATGAAGAACTCAAAAAAAAAAAAAAAAGCACCAACAGTCAACACTGAACTCAGATAAACACAGAGCTATATCCAAATAAATGTTCTACACATGGTTACAGAGAGAGCCATCACCAAGATGGCGCTCTGGGCCTTTCCTAACTCCGCTCCCCCTCACAAGGACCACAAACATTTCTGCAAGAACAAGACACTGCTGAAAGAATCCTAGAACACAGAGGCGAGGCTGAAGCACCCTGCTGCCCCACAGAGACCGAGACCGACAACATCGGAAGGGACAAAAAGCACTTCCACACTGACCGCATTGCCCCTCCCCCAGACCACGGCAGCACCATGTCGAGAGGTCTCCCTGAGAGAACCCAGAGGGGACCACTAGCCTCTCCAGCACTGCGGGTCACTTTTCAGGAGCCGCTCCTCTGATCTCACCCCACAGGGACTGCAGGAGAATCCGCAGGACGCAACCCTAGGGAAAATGACTGTGACGGAAAAGGGGGGTCTTGGCCGACCAAGTTCATACCTCCAGTGCCCAAGTCGTAGTCCCAACCGACGACTTTGCTCATCTGCTGCTCCAAATCGGGGGTGCCTCTGACCGGGGAGCTCAGTGGGGTGCAGATCTGCCCCACTTGGATCCTCAGACAAGGAGCTTTGCCTGCCCTGGAGCCAGTTTTCCCACGCCCAGGCAAGGTGCAGAGTCACGGTTCCAGTCACTGTGGAGAGAGCCTTCTGGCCCCATCTGACCAGAGGGGCTGGGGACAAGTCCTGGAAGCTATGTGGCCCGAGAGCACTCCAGCCAAGAGGGGGACAGGCAGAGATCATGGCTCCAGAGCAAAGCCAACCCAGGACATGGAGGCTTCCACTGCTCTGCCTGGGAAAGAGGATTAATTCAGACAAGGCTGAGAGTAGTTACCAGCCTTCCCCAGCCTGAGAGCCAATCTGGGAAATCGGGAGTAGCTTGGAGCGGCCCCTCCCCCTCCTGCCTAGGCAAGGGGGCTTGAGGCACAGGTGCACCTAACATCCACTTCTCACACAGATAACAACGAAGGGAAAGAAGAAAAGAGAACAAACATGTTCTCCTTGTGGCGAGACCTGTTAAGATTTACTCTTAACTTTCCTGTATACCTTACAGCAGTGTTTGCTATGGTGATTATATTGTACGTTACATCCCTAGTGCTTATTTATCATACATCTGGAAGCTTGTACCTTTGTTTTTTAATGTTTATTTATTTTTGACAGAGAGACAGAGACAGAGAATGAGTGGGGGAGGGACAGAGAGAGAGGGAGACACCGAATCCGAAACAGGCTCCAGGCTCTGAGCTGTCAGCACAGAGCCTGGTGCAGGGCTTGAACTTCACGGACTGTGAGATCAGGACCTGAGCCAAAGTCGGACGCTCAGTCAACTGAGCCATCCAGGCGCCCCTAAGCTTGTACCTTTCGACAACCTTTCTCCGATTCCCCCTGCCCCCACCTCTGGTAACCACAAGTCTGATCTCTTTTTCTATGAGTTTTGGGGGTTTTTTTTGGTTTTTTTTTTTTTAAGATTCCACACATGAGATCATACAATAATCGTCTTTCTCTGACTTATTTCACTTAGCATAATGCTTTCAAAGACCATTCATGTGGGGCATCTGGGTAGCTCAGTCAGTTAAGTGTCCGACGTCAGCTCAGGTCATGATCTCATGGTTCATGGGATCGAGCCCCACGTCAGGCTCTGTGCTGACAGCTCAGAGCCTGGAGCCTGCTTCCGATTCTGTGTTTCCCTTTCTCTCTGCCCCTCCCCACTCATACTCTGTCTCTCTGTCTCTCTCTCAAAAACAAATAAACATTAAAAAAAAATTTAAGCCTATTGATGTCATTACAAATTGTAGGATTTCCTCATTTTGCATGGCTGAAGAACATTCCATGGTATATATATACCACAATTTCTTTATCCATTCATCCATCATGGACATTTACATTGGCCTGGGCTATTGTAAATGATGCTGCTATGAACACGGGGTGCAGGTATCTCCTTGAGTTAGTGTTTTCATTTCCTTTGGATATATTCCCCAAAGTGAAATTGCTGGATGATAGGAGAGCTCCATTTTTAATTTCTTGGGGATCCTCGATCCTGCTTTCCACAGTGGAGGCACCCATTTACAACCCCACCAACAGTGTGCAAGGGTCCTTTCCTCCACACCCTTGCCAGAATTTGTTACCTCCTTCTTTTTAATGACGGCCATTCTAACAGGTATGAGATATCTCATTCTGGTTTTAATTTACATTTTCCTTTGATGTTTGCAGAATTATAGGGGCCAGTTTGGGGTTGTTGTTTTTTTTTTTTTTTTAATTTCATGAAAACTACATGTAGTGCTGAAAGACAGAACATGCAGTTTCCAAATGGTTGGGGGAAATAAAAGCAAAAAAGAAAAAAATGGAAGCATAAAATAGAACACAAGAAAAATAACTACAAAGAATTTTTTAGCCATAAAACAAATGGGAGAGGTAAGACCAAACATATTAATTATCTTCCCCTCTTTTTCATATGCCTGTCCCTGCCTGAGCTAGTGCCCTGAGGCTCTCCGTCCCCCGCGATCTTGCAAGCAGCCTGCTGGTTGGTCTCTCTCCCTCTGACCGGTTCTCTAGAGTAGAGGCTACACCTGTACCTCCCCAGGTGCAGTTCATGGAAGGGGCCACCCACACAATGCTGATTACAGGTCTTCAATAAGGCAGGAACAGAAACTGAGTGGAGCATTTGACACCGTAAGCAAATTTGGCAGGGCTCATTTACGTCTGTTGAATCTACTATTTAATGTTTAATTGTTTTAAATTTATTTATTTTGAGAGAGTGAGAGAGCATGAGCAGGGGAGAGGCAGAGAGAGACAGAATCCCAAGCAGACCCTCTACAACAGCATTGGAGCCCAACGTGGGGCTCGAACCCACGAACCATGAGATCGTGACCTGAGCTGAAACCAAGAGTCGGACGCTCAGCTGACTGAACCACCCGGGGACCCCAAATCTATTGTTTAAGAAGTGACACTTAGGG
Source organism: Panthera onca (assembly GCF_046562875.1). Lineage (NCBI taxonomy): Eukaryota > Metazoa > Chordata > Mammalia > Carnivora > Felidae > Panthera > Panthera onca. Next base: position 147,066,719 of record NC_138347.1, read on the forward strand.
GCACCTGGTGGCTCAGTCTATTAAGCATGTGACTCTCGACTTCGGCTCAGGTCCAGGATCATGAGATCGAGCCCCGGTCAGGCTTTTTGCTGAGTGTGAAGCCTGCTTGAGATTCACTCTCTGTCTGTGTCTCTCTGCCTTCCCCCCACTCACTCGGACACACATTCTCTAAATAGATAGATAGATAGATAGATAGATAGATAGATAGTGTTGCTTGTATTTTATTGCATTTTTCTAGTAACTCGTCTTTATTACATTTTTTTTAAATGTCAGTCTGTAATATAGTAGAAAAGAAAACAGCAGCCAGTCCCTCACCACAGATGATTCAAGAAGCCCCCGTGTAGACCACATCAGAAGGAATTCTGCGGGCCACAAGTCAGAATCTGTCGCTTTACTGCTCATAACATCCAGCGGTTCCCTCTTGCCCCTAACAAGGACTCCTGCCTCCTTTCCCTAACTCCACACCATCCCTATGAGCAGCATAGCCTACCAGCCATGCCTCGGATTCTCAAAGGAGTTGGGGTAAAACACGAGAGCAGGAGTCCTATCTACCAACTGGAGAGGGGAGAGAGAGAGAGAAAAATCTCAGGCCTTGGAGGGAGGGGCAAGGAATGTACCCTTGGCGATGAAAGTTCTGAAGATTCAGCACACCTGAATCCATGTGCCCTGTTCCCCCTCTCCTTTGAGACTCCCTGGCCCAAGGGATGATGTCAGTGCCCTATAGTTCCGCTACCACCGTACTTTACCTTCGGGCTCCTTACCCTTTGGCCTCAACAGTCCCTGCCCGTGGCACCCCTCAGCTCTAGGCACTCAGACCCTGCTCCCCGAATATCCCTGCACCTGCCCACTGGCACCCCTACGTCTCTTCTCAGACAGCCCTACCTTTCCCCTCCACCACCTGACTGCCCCAGCCTGCTCCTCCGGGAAGCCCCAAGTCCAACGTCACACTTTCCTTGTTCCCTCCATTCTCCCCGAGGCGCCTCTAAGGCAAAAACTCTAAACGCACACCTTCATGTCAAGACTGAGACTTCAATTTCAGAATTTTTTCTGAGAGCAAAATTATAGATTCCTGCACAGATTTACTTATAAGATTATTAAATTCAGAGTAACGAGAGATTGCTTGAGTAACTAAGCTCTACCTATACGATAGAATATATATAGCTGTCAAAAATGATGAACCATACCAAATACCATGGAAGTGTGTTTCCAATACACTGGTGACTAAACAAGCAGACCATAAAACAGAAAATGTGTGCATTTTAAAGAGGATGATCTTGTTATTAAAACATAGTGATGGATAGGGGTGCCTGGGTGGCTCAGTCGGCTGAGCGTCCAACTGCAGCTCAGGTCATGATCTCGCGATTCATGAGTTCAAGCCCCGCGTTGGGCTCTGTACTGACAGCTCAGAGCCTGGAGCCTGCTTCAGGTTCCGTGTCTCCCTCTTTCTGTCTCTCTCTGCCCCTCCCCTGCTCATGCTCTGTCTGTCTCTGTCTCAAAAAGAATAAACATTTAAAAAATAATAAAATAAAATATAGTGATGGATACAAGCACAATGTAAAACCAGCTACAGATAAAGGTGCAGACCTAGCCAGAGGCACAGGCAGTTATAATAATACAGGCACAGATACAAAGGTACAGGTGTATATACAGACCAAAGGTTACCCATTGCTACTTCTATGCTATGCGGATTATAGGCAGTTTTTATTTTTCATATCTATATTTTTTAACAGAAACATTAATTATTTTTTCAGTAAGAAAAATGTTTAGAAAGGTATTAATTATGGCCCGTGTGTGTTGCCATGGAGCTGTGCCCTGTCTTCTAGAAGAGCACACCCCTCTTGCCCGGGATTGTTTACATGGCCTGCTCCCCATCCCCAACAGCGGTCCCCGGAGAAGGGCCCATCCTGTGCCCAATGCCTCATGCCTGGCAGCCAGCGAGGGCGCGTTTGCAGAGCTAAAGGGATTGCATTTCATTGCCAGAAGGCAAATGCTGAACAAATAGACCTCTACACCATTTCCCGGGAAACCAAAACTTAAATCGATCCCAATGACCGGGTTGGGGCTGGACGCACGAAACTGAAACTTGACCTGTCTGGGTAAAGTGTGAGTCGAACTTGGTCAAGGGAAAGGTGCACAAGGGCTGTTGGAAGCACTCGTTTATGCTTGCTGGACTCTTCACTAAGCAGTCCTTCCTTCCCGGCTCCGCTGGTACAGGCCGAGGCTGTGATGATTTCTCCAGCCGGTATCGATTCTTTTCAAGCAATTCAGGGAGAGAGAGTTTCACGAAACTGTCTGGGAAATGGAGCAAGTCCCCGAGATGGGCGTATTAGCAGTGATGATTTTTCACTTAGTTGCTATGTGTTCACGTCTCTATACAATAGTAATACTCTCTGAAGTGCGTACCCTGGGTTTCCCCTCAAGAAGACGCCGTTCTTTCACACATATTGAGCCCCATTTTCCCATCTCTCAAGATTTTCTCCAAGAGTGTGAGGACCTTCAGAAGACACATTAGTTCTGTAAAGCATCTAGACTCTTATTTACCGACAGACGGGTATTGCTAAAGGAATAAAGGCAGCTTAACACCCGCTGACTGTTTGGGCTTCCCCAAGACTCTCATTCTTCTGGATAGATCATGTGTGAAAGAGCGGACAGCAGCGGACGGCATCGTGTAGAAACTGAGGCATTCTGAACCACCCGGCTAGCCTAGCACTATAAACCTATGTGGTGAGCCGAAGGGCGCCCCCACTGGAGCCTCAGAACACGTACATCCTCTTTTGGAAGAAGATGTCTGCCGGTGTCATTAAGGTTAAAATCCCAAGAGGAAATCGTCCTAGATTCCAGTGGGCCCTAAATCCAATCACAGGGCATTGGAAGACAAGAGAAAGTAAGACTGACACAGAAACATGGGAGGAAGGGAGCCAGGAAAGGCAGAGGCAGAGACCCAAGTGACATGGCCGCAAGCCAGTACAGGCCAGAAAGGCCGGAAGGATTCACCCCTGGCACCCCGGAAGGAGTAGGGCCCACTAAAAACTCCATCCTGGCCTCCAACACTGCGAGAGAATAAATTTGTCTCATTTCCAGCCAAGTACATGGTGATTTCTTGTAGCAGCCCTCGGAAACTAATACACTCGTGAAATCATGATTCTAGAACACAGCAAACCCATCTGAATAAACCCTAGGACCTCACAGGACTGTACATGTGTTCACGCTAAATTCTTCAGCCCTGACTTTTTTATATGCGTGCCCCCAAACACATGTGGCCTGGACAAAAGCTGAGAAATGTGAACCTAAAAATGGGTGCCTGTCTTAAGCAGGGTTTGAGTTTTGAAACATAAGGAGACATGACGCTTTTTTCTCTCCCAGCCCGCCTCACCCCTCACTCCTCCAAGGCACCACCTAGTATTTACCTGTCTTGGAAGGCAGTGCGTATACGAGCTGAGAACAAGGGCTCCGCAGCTGACGAGACTTGCCATTCCCTGAAGCGCGTGACCTTGACCAAGTTGCTTAACCTCTCGGAGTTTCAGTTTATTTACTTGTAAATTTGAATGATGCACGCAATAAGCTTGCTTAGCATACAATACTCAGTGTTGGAAGCACTCCGTCAATGTCGAAACACATCTCCGTAGAAAGGCTAGACCAAGAGATAGATACAGAGACAGAAAGCAATAGGCAGCAGGTAGAAATGCAATACCACACAACCCAGCTCTGACCACCAGTCTCCGTTTCCTGCTCCATTCATTCTTGGAGGCTTGGAGGTAAGTAAGGAAATTCGGGAAGTAAAAACCAGAGAAGGAGTTGGAGGAATGCTAAAGTAGATAAGGAAAGCAGGAAGAGCCACCCACCGCCAGTAGAAAACCCCCAGGGAAGACATCCAAGGGCTTTGGTATTGATGGGGAAGAGAGGCAGAGGGCCAGGGCAGGCTACTGCCTTTGGTACAGCTCTTAGCGTCCCTTGGGGGTATCACTTGTGCGCCTCGAAGAACACTGGACTGAGGAGACACCAGACATCAGTGGGAGAGAGAGAGAGAGAGTGAGCGAGCCACTAGAAAGTTGTCTTACCTCCTGCCACGTGTGGCCACCTGGGGAGCCAAGAGGGGCTCTGCAGCCGGAAGCTAGAGGCGTTCCCCTAGATGCTCTGGAGCTGGAGGAGAAATCTGAAGGGACCACTCGGCAATACCAGACTCAAGGGGAATCCTAGAAGACAGGCTCCCAGAAACAAAACAAAACACCTACCACCAAGCCCACAAACAAAGGTCACCATGAGAGAAAGCAAGCTTTAAGGATCTGTCATAGCACAAAGCTCCCCAGCTAAGTGAGAACTAGCCCGTTCCCCTTTGTCCTCCCTCTCCCCCCCCCCCCTCCTCCAACAGCACTGGGATGTGAAACCTCATTTCTGGGCAGCAGGGCAGGTGAACAGGGCAAGAGGAGCAAGCTGGGACCACTCACCTTCCACCCCTACGAGCTTCTATGCTGAAACAGCCCAATCTAGGGGAAGAAAAAAGATTTACCGCCAAGCCAAGTTGGGATTTGTTTATTTCACAAGGAGGGCCATTCTGATCTCTGAATCACAAGTTTATGCAGGATTTGAAATGGCTTCATGACTATTATCTAAAAGATAAAGTCGCAGCTTTACTGCATTGCTAGCCACCGTGCTTCCATATACCTTGACCTTCTCTTAAAATTATGAAACATTTCATAAAAGCTCAGCAAACAGTGTAAAAGGCCACAAATACCCACCACTCGGACTTAACAGGTGTTAATATTTGTTCCAGTTTGCTTCATCTCTGGGAGACGAGCATGGGGTCCGAGGAGAGTGAGGTTTGCGGCCACAGGCGGGAGCAGTGTTTCCCAGGGTGCCGCGCAGAGGGGAAGACAAGCCGGCCCAGGATGAGACGATCTGCGGGAACCTCCGAGGAGCTGTCTGCCCCACGGAGAGGTGCCAGGGGACATTATCTTGGACACCCGAGAAGAGCCTACCGCTGGCTTCTAGTTCCAAATGCTGGCTCCATGCACCCAGGGGATTTGTTGCCCTAGAATAGTCTCACCTGGGTGTGATTTTGCCATCCTGGGGACACTGGGCGATGTCCGGACACAGTGTTGATCACCACAACTCGGGGGTGCTGCGGTCATCTACGGGGCGGAGGCCAAGGCTGCCACAACACCCCATACAATGCAGAGGACGGCCTCCACAACAATAGGTTATTTGGTCCCCAAGGTCCCCGGTGCTGCCGCTGAGGAGCCCTACTTTATGCCAGTGTCTACCACAATAGGGATTTGAGCCGGCTAGCTTTATTTTCGAAGCCTGTTGAGAATCATTTCGTCACCGTGTTGAGTGGGATAGAAATTGTGAGGAGGAAGGAAAAAGTCCCACCAAGAGTTTAAAGTCGTGGTTTGTGTGTAAAATTCTGTGATTCACTATATGCAGTCAGAAGGGTTGGCCGGTGACCTTTGTGTTCCCTCATTCCCAGTTACTGGGCAAGGAGTTACAAGCACGAGTTTCGGAGCCTGCCAGATTTGGGTTCAGGACCTACCTCAGTCTTTTTTTTTTTTTTTTAAATGTTTCATTTATTTTTGAGAGAGTGTGAGCAGAGGAGGGACAGAGAGAGAGGGGACAGAGGATCCAAAGCAGGCTCTTTGGAGCCCGATGTGGGGCTCGAACTAACGAACCGTGAGATCATGACCTGACCTGATGCTGGATGTTCAACTGACTGAGCCACCCAGGCGCCCCTACTTCGGTCTTTTGTCAGACATACGTAGCAGCCAGATCCAGTCAAGGAAGCAGATCCACTATGGCATTATAGAAGACACTGGGAGACGCCTAGCACCTTCCACCGCTGTGGGGAGAGCTGGGCATGTGAGGGTCCATGCAGTCGCTGACCCGCCCTCCTGAAGCGCTGGCCTGGGCAGGCCAGTCAGGGCCACGAATGAAAAAGTCCAGCATTTCCAGCCGCAGGAACGGGGCCCTATATAGAGGAGTGCTGGAAGGAGCGTCCGTGAAGACGTGGTCCCGTTTCCGGGCACGGTCGTGGGGCTGCCGTTGGGCAACTGCACCCGCAGGGCGGGCGGGAGACCCGGACGCAGATTTGCAACGAAAAGCTCACACCTGCCGGCGGCATCTCGGCATCCACCTCTGCCTCTCACTCCAACCCCCTTCAGGGAATAAAAGGCTACCGGTCGCATCCACCTAGCAAATCCCAAGCAAATTTCTCTTCCGGTCAACATTAGATCAGGACCGTGGAAAGAAGAAGGTTCTGAGAATGTGGTTCCAGTTTGGCCGAGTCGACTCCATACAAAACCACTCTAGGTGTGACCTTGGGGAGGCCACTTGACCTCTCTGAGTCTCGGTTTCATCGTCCGCGCAGCGGTGATAATATTAATACCTACCTCTTGAGGAGGTTGTGAGAATTACCAGAGTGGGTACAGGCGAGAACAGTCCCTGACACATAGTAAGTGCTGGACAATCCTACTCATCATCACTGTTGTCTAATCAAGGTAGATTCTGGAGCTGGTGTTCTTTCAGAGCGTACGCCTTGTGGAGTTTCATGGTCTGACCTTGTCCTCAACAGAGAACCTCTAGTGTACCTCAGTACGTCTCCCTCCACTATCAAAAGGGGAAAAACGGAGGCCGACGCCAAGCTTGTCTCGAATGTAGTGTGTTGGAAGTAACGGCAAAAAGGACTAGGCTGGGAGACCCACTCTTGCCTCAGGCTAGTTGGTTGACCTTGGACAAAGTCATAGCCCCTGCTGTTTCAGTTCTCCCATCGTAAGAGGGGGAAATGCATCCTGTTCCTCGCTCTCTCCCGGGAGAGACGGGAGCAAACCCAAGAGAGGGATCTGTGAGACGTGACAGCTTTTTGGGAGAACGTTCTAGCGACGCTGGGTAATCTTCAACTTTAGAATAGGCTTCAGCTCCACAATGAGAAGTGCTTCCCGTAAAGTGCTGCTGGGCGCAGATGATCACAGAGCTGGGATTTTTAAGGTCGTTTCTCCCTTCTGGTATCAGGTGCTGATCAGCAAATAGGTTCACGAAGAGGGACAGCATGCCTGCCACCGTGTGTGATTTCCCTTGCAGGAACAGCAGCCACAAGTGACAGCCAAGCCTCCCAGGAGAACTGCTGAGTTTGCTAAGGAGTGAAATGCACCGCATAGTTTACATATTAAACCCTTACGCTCACTTCTGTCACCATATCCGCTTACAGACCCACAGAGCACTTGAATGCTAAAACCTTCTCCAGATCCTTGAGGCGACGAACCCTGACAGCCCCTCCTTTCCTTCCACCACCCCCCCCCCCGCCCCCACTGCCAACAGCATCAGCCATAGACAACATGCTCTGCCACGTCAAGTGTCACAGAAACTTAACGGTGGAGCAGCCGTTCCAACCCCTTCAGTGTTCAAATGTGGACACTGGGGTCCAGGGACAGGAAACTCTTGATCAAGGTCACAGGGTACACGAAAGGCAAGGGCCACAGTGAGTCCTAGGATTTCGCGTCCATTGTTCTTCCTTCTACACCAACAGAAAATGACTCTCGTTACTGAGTTTTGTCTCCCATCCCTACCCCTTTGTGCTGACAACATGAGCCAATGTGAGAAACTCAGAGCTTAGCTAAAGACTAAGTTTTCCAAATGCGCCTGGGTGATCCCAGAGAAAAGCTGCATTTCCGTGATTTATTATTTACTGACAGCTTCCTGGTGCCCGGCAAAATCCATCATAATTGCATTCCCTTCACCCTCCCCTTTTCCTGTGAGTCAAGGTGAATGTGCAGACCTTCCATAGCTCTTTCCTCATGAAATATGCCCTTGGGCTGGAAGATTCCAATTATATCCTTTGGTGAAGTCTGATCTTTTGGAGAAAGACTAAAATAAACTAGAAGAAATGAGGACCATCTGTGACCTCTAACTTCCTTTTTCCCGGGTGCCCTCTGGTCCATGAGAGTGAGGTTTGGGGCACCCACCTGGGGTCTGCTCCCCAGCGACCCTACCGGTCACTACCAGCGACCCCTTTTTCTGACATCTGTTAAGCATTCAGCTGGGCCTTGCACTTCACCCTAAAACCCGCAGGCCTGTCACCGTGCCTCAAGGCCAACAAAAAGAATATTTTTTTCTCACTTTTTTCACAGCTTTTCTCCTGGATTCTTTTGTCTTGTGCTTCCCAATCTCTCTCTCAACCCTCTCCTGCTGGACCATGGGAGCCTCACGCCCGGGACGGGCTCTCTGAGATTCATCTCAAACACGTTTTATTCAAGCAGCCAAGAAATTGTGATCATTTGCTATGTTGGGCACGGGGCTAGTGGGTACTCAAGGACAAGCAAAACAAATGTGGTCGCCATCCTTCTGGACTCCTTAACCTTGGCCAAGGGGGTTAACCTCTCCGTGTTTCCTCATCTATAAAATAGGGTAGGTGACCACAGTACCGTCCTCACTCCGAATGTCAATGTGAATGGCACTGTGAAGGTCAAATGAGTTAATCTGACCTCAGAAGAGGGCCCAGCAAGAGAAAGCATCCAATACATGTTAGCGTTACCGTTATTACGACAGTCGTCTAGGAAAACAGACATTCACCAAATAATCACGAAAGCAAATGTCAAATTGCAAGCAGTCTATGAAGGACAGGGCCGCTGTGCTAGGAGGGTGTCTGATGGAGAAATGCCACTGGTCAGGTAGATCAGAGAAGACTTCTCCAAAAAGTAAGATCTGGAGGGAGAGTAAAAAGTGGTAGGCCCAGAAGGGGGAGGAAGGGCTTCCTGACAGAAGAAGTACACCATGCAGAGTTCTTAAGGCAGGAAAGCACATGATGAGTTCAGAGGATTCCAAGACGGCACGTGTCGCTAGTACAGAGAGAACACAATGCAAATTGAGACTAGAGAGTCAGGTAAGGTCAGAGCACGCGGAGCATTCTGGAGCATTTTAAGAAGTCTTCATGGGGGGCCTGGCTGGCTCGGTCAGTAGAACATATGACTCTTGAATTTGGGATTGTGAGTTAGAGCCCCACATTGGGTGTAGAGCTTACTTAATTTTTTTTTTTAATTTAAAAAAGTGTTATTTGTCAAAATAAAACAAAGTTAAAAAAAAAAAAAAAAGAAGTCTGCATTAGCCCTATGACACTAGGAAGCACTTCATGATTAAGGGGCAGAGGTGACATGATCAGATCTGCACGTTGGAGTAAAAAAAGTGTTTCTAATCTTTTCCAGTATGGATCTTGGAAGGCCTCCCAGCTTCTGTTTTTATTTGCCCAAGGCCATTGTATTTGGTTGTGTAGATTGGGCACTGCACAATTTCAGAGATGGGAGGGAGACACCACTCCCATAGATGTAGAATTGTGCAGTGTTCACCGGCACGTTCACAAGCAGTGGCCTTCCATTTGCTCCCTTGGATTAAATTTCTCCTCAAAAATCCAGCGAACACCATAACACCGAAAACTCCACGCTTTGAGGACCCGTAAGGCCTGCATTGCTGACATTTTTGTCTTTGCCCCTACCAAAGACACCCGTGGCAGGTGTTTGTATGCATGACACTCGTCTGCAATTCTGCTTTATAGGATTTTGGAAGGCCATGACCTTGCCTTTCCCACACAACGAGCACTCCAAAATGGATCAGTTAAGCACACATCTTTTGAGCAACTAAATAAATGACTCAGCAAACTCCCTTAGAGAGTGAGTTCTCCCTTTGGAGGGGCTGTAACTCTCACTGAACCCGCATCCCGTCAGATCTTGTAGGCACCGGGGCCCCGGTAGGAAACACCCTCCAGCCAACGATTCAAGAACTTTAATGAAGGGGCTACTGGCCAGAGGTATTGGTGGGCTTAAGGAGCCATGTTGGTGACACCACCAGCCACCGTGTTCTCAGGGTTCCAACACCGAATGAGAGACATGGACTTCCACCAGGTTTCTTGCTGTCCTCCTCCACTCTCCACCTCCCTACCAAGTGCTGGGATTCAGATCTCTTCTCACGAGGGGAAGATTCTCTGAGGTCCTATCTTACACCTTTTCATCCTCCGGTGTTAATTCTCACATCTGAGTCCTCCAGGCTCCAAGTAAACTTACTCCCAGCTGTGTCCTCTCAGAGACTCAGAATAAAAGTCCCTTTTATGTCAAGTGCCTAGTTCTCACAAATCAAAATCAACTTGGCTTTCAGACTATTGTTACAGCCATGGACTCTCAGAACACTTAAAAGTCAAAGATAACAATGATGTCTTTGCTCTATGCTGTATCCACCCTCCTCCTCAAGCAAAGAATGCTATTGATCTGGGGGAAGGGAAGGGGGGGGGGGAGAGGAAGGATAACTGGAAACATCTGGGGATCACGTGAAGTGAAAACAGAGCCATTTAAAAAATATCATCCTGCTACATTTGTCAGCCTGAAAGGTGCCGCTCGAAGGGGAGGAAGGAGGAACTCCGCGACCCTGCACAGACCTCCCCTCCCTTCCGGTGAGATCAGTACACATGATTGTTTGAGCTTTCTCAGTTATGATTCCACTCTAGTTATGTTTGCTAAAGAGGGATGGCCAGCTGTCACCTCGGCTGAAATGGAATGTCCTTGGAGCTCCTTGACAAAACGTTTTAGAAGTATGTCTTGAATGACACTTCGAGTTGGCTGACTCCTCCAAAATATTTAGAATTTACTTATTTATTTTGTGGATGGTAGCTTTTTCTTGGCGTGCTGGGAGCATGTGACGCAAATGGTCTCAAAGTTAGCCAGAGGAACCAAGGGCCGGGGAAACAACTGACCCGAGTATCCTTAACTCTCCTACACGGGATGTGATGGGCACCTTCTGGACTCCAGTCTCTACGAAAGGAAATGAGTTCTATTCACTGGATGTAGGAAGCAAGGAAGAAAGAACTGAAATCGCTCAGTCCTATCTGTCTGTAATTCCCACCTGTGGCCAAGGGGGAGGGAGTCTCAAAGTTCTGGTTGGGGGTAGTGGACCTTCAGGACCAACTTAATGAAGCATCTTGGGCCACGGTCTCAATGGGCACGCGATGTTGGCCCACAGAGATTATTCCAGATATGCATAGCTTACAAAATCTCCACAGTCATCCATTTCCCTCAAGGTTGTTATATCAGAATGAGAAACTTATTTCTCATTGGCTAATTAGCTCTTAAGACCCCACTCCTTGGGGCGCCTGGGTGGCTCAGTCGGTTAAGCGTCCGACTTCAGCTCAGGTCACGATCTCCCGGTCCGTGAGTTCGAGCCCCGCGTCGGGCTCTGGGCTGACGGCTCAGAGCCTGGACCCTGCTTCCGATTCTGTGTCTCCCTCTCTCTCTGCCCTTCCCCTGTTCATGCTCTGTCTCTCTCTGTCTCAAAAATAAATAAACGTTAAAAAAAAAAAAAATTAAAAAGAAAAAAAGACCCCACTCCTTAGGAGTAAATGCCTAATTATTATTGACTCAACTGCTTTATCTTACTCAGTGAGACAAAGTTTAAGAACTCCAGGAATTAAGACCATGTTAAGCTCTCTCTTTAATGTCTGTGGGGCTTTTATGTGTGAAAAGGAACACACACTATTTGTATTACGTTTAATGCTCAATTGATTACACTCATATATCTAATAAAAGACACTTTGAAAGCCTTTTTTCAAAAAGCATTTAGTCACTGATTACAAGTTTGATTAATTCAATTCCCTTATATAGTTTAAACTACAATTACAAATTTAGTATGGCTGATTCCTCTGAAAGCTTTCAGTGCCTTAAAAAACAGACAAAACAAACAAAAAATACAATGACTTCAAAGCTACTTAAAACTCTTTCACCAAAAAAGAAAAATGGCTCTAAATATGCTAAAATCATGGATTTAATGTTTTTTCCCCCCAAGTGCCTATCCTTTTCAGAGTTCCAAGTTCTGTGGCATCCTGGGGCTTCAGTAATCTTACCGTACACCATTTAAAGATTTCCTAGCGTTTTAGTAATTTTACGAGACCCAGAAAGATATGAACTCCATCTCAGAAAAGCTTAGAAGGCAGATGCCAGATTGATGACCCGTTCACTTTTGGCCAGAGCATAGGATTTCATTTGGCAATATTCTGATGACGAGGCTGAATACATTTTTGTCATAAGGTTTTGCTAATGGAATTATGGGACACTTACAGCCAGGTCTTTCATTTCTGAGGTTAGGTTTTCTCTCCCCAAATCCACGTTTCTTTAAGTTTCGCCTTAACAACACACCGCTCCTATCACCGTGTCCTTATGAAATACTGACCCGGTGTGTTGGCAGTATCAAAAACATACACATATTGCCACCATCTCGGAAAACTAATTGGGGTTTCTTATAGAGTTAAACCCACACCTACACCATGACTCAGAGATTCCACTCCAACATATTTACCCAAGATAAATGAAAACCCAAGATAAATGAAAAGATCACAAAGAGACTTGTACAATAATGGCCATACATTTTTATTCGTAATAGCCCCAAACTGGAACCAGCATCCATCAGTAAGAGAACGGGATAATAAATTGGTGTATAACAAAATTTTTATAATGAGTACTTACAAATCCAGCTAGTTTCAACTGGCTATTATTATTATTACCATTATCGCTAACACTGATAATATGCTATGTCCCTGTAATGACCTTTTTAAATGAACTTCTCTGGTGTTCTTAGAAACTTTCTTATTCCTTGGTAACCATAGTATGTCCCAGAGTTATCCCTATTTTCTCTGACTCCCAAGAGTAAATAGTGGTTTTCAAGCAGAGGTAAGTCTACCCCCACCCCAAGGGTGCTTTGGGCTTCTAGAGGGTAGAGGTCAAGGATATCGCTAAACATCCCACGGTGCACAAGACAGCCCCCACAAACTGACATTTGGGCTCAATGTCAGTGGTGCAGAAGTTGAGAAACCCTGATCCAAGGTTGGAATCAAATAATTTCCAGAGAATTCTTGTTCTTTTTCAAGGTGTAAGAGTTTGAGAGATCAGAATCTGAGTGTTGAGACTATACAAACAGAGCTGTTGATGGACAAGTGTGCCACTGACATGTTACTAGGCTGATTTTTTTTTGAAGGTCAAGTTCAAATTTGTACTTCACAAGTTATCTCATCATATGTCCCACGCCACTTTTCTCATATTATGTAGTTTTCCCAACCATTACAACTTTCTCCTCCATTGGCAAAAACATTCTTGTGATCACATCAAGTGACCCATTCAAGGTGGCTTTCATGGAACAATCCTCATGACTTACACAATAACAGTATTTGCTCTCCCTTCCTCGTCCTTCAGGGAAAGATCATTATAAAGAGAATTTCAAGAACTTTCAGAAAATTCTTTCTAATGATAATCTTTCCACAGATAAATACTGCTGGTATCCAGGTTTTCTGGGTTGGCAGACAACTTCTTGGTTACAAAGTAGCCACTTTCAAAAATAATAGTCGCTTTGATCCTTACAGCAAACAGTGGAACATTAGGTGCCAACCCAGAAGAATACAAAAAAAAAAAAAAACAAAAAACCTCTCTCAGACTAGATTTGTGAAGTCAATTTTGGGTATTTCTTCAAGAAAATGTCCTGTCTTAGCAAATTCCCACCATTCAGATTCTGACAAAGGAAAGAGGGCCTTTCTCTGCCTTCTGAAAGACAGACTGAAAGAATAAGAAGCTTGAGAACCTTAATTTGCGCTGCAAATTTCCACCCTCGATAAGTTTGTCTGCCTTTTTGAGAGCACACAAACACATACATCACACGCGCCCGCATTCTCCCCCGTGTCTCAAACACACCTGCATGCACACACTCCACTTACTTTCCTGGTCTTTAAAGTGTCTGAGTCAACCCTCCTGCAGAACAAACACTCTATGGAGCATGTTTAAAGAGGAGGCAAAGAATCCGGCCAGACTCTCACTCACCACTGAAAGCTTATTTCAAGACAATTTGCTCAGTAACCAAGCCGCTGCTACAGTCTGGAGCTCTCTTCTGAAAAAAAAATGGGTGAGTCAGAACAAGCCCCCGACGAGCATCGATATCGTTCCTTTGCAACTGTAGGTTGGAATCTGAAATCTGAAATGTGTCCCTTTACTGCCCTCGGATATTCATTTTTCCCTCCGGAAACTGAACCAAATCTTCATCAGCTACATCTTCAGCGTATGACACAGAGAAAACAACGGCTGCAGATGACAATGACCCGACAACCTATGGAAGAGAGACCTGACAGTCAATATCCACCTACAACTTCAGGACCAAGGTGACTTTTAAAAATTAGAGCCAGAGAATTATAAAAATAATATTCAGGGCAGGAAACAAATCTAAACTTGGCTTTGTCAGTTATATATCCATATATCCACGTCAGTGGCTACTCATAATGGCTGTTTATACAGGAAGAAAACCTCAATTCAATGTGTGCGTTAAACAGTAGATAATTAGGATGAGAGGAAAAGACAACACACGTTCTAGGTCATCAACTCCAACCAGAAAAAAAAAAGAGTGAAGCTATTTATAAAGTAATTGTGTGCAATGGAGGATGATGTAAAACTGAGAGAGGAGAGGAGACTAGATAAATCGATAGATCGATAGAGAGAAAGAAGATAGAAAATCTCCTTGAATCCTTACACCAACTATCTAAGGTAAGTTTTAATATCCAGACTTTAAAGATGGCAGGGGGCACAAGACGGATGAAGGGGAGTGGGAGATACAGATTTCCAGTTCTGGAATGAGTGAGTCGCAAGGATGACAGGCACAGCATAGGGAGTATAGCCAATGGTATAGTAATAGCCTTGTGTGGTGACAGACAGTAGCTACACTTGTAAACACAGCGTAATGCATAGAGTTGTGGAATCACTATGTTGCACACCTGAAACTAATGTAACATTGTGTATAACGCTTTTAGTTGCAGATTTCAGTCATTGACAACATGTGTCTACACCAAGATTTTCCGCACCGTACTCCATAGGCCATTACTCGAAGTCAAAATGGGACTCTGGGATTCGAATCATTTGGAGAAGCACTGATTGAACATCATGAGAAATTTCTTTATTGCATGCATACACAAATAAAGAAATATTTTTGAAAGATGGGAAAACTGAGACTAAGCAACTCAGAATGACTTGGCTCAGAGCTTGAACTCAAACCTACATCAGGCTGCCTCTAAGGCCGTGATCCTCTTACTATGTCCGGGAGTTCACAGAATGCTCCTTATGAGAAATCAGGATGAGAAGTGCGCATTCCGGAAAAGATGCATGCACACTGAAATGGATTTATATGCCCAAAATGGGCGTTAGAGGCTGTGCTAATAAGGGAACGTTTCCAAATGGAAACAAGATTGGTAAACACTGCCTTACTTTATTTACATAATTGAATCTTGAATATTAGGTTTAATCAAAATGAATAGAGAGAGCAAAATAATAGGTTTCATATGGGATTGATGATAGACTTTAAGTTGTAGAGATAATATAATTGGATATAAATTGGGCAAGTTCATAATTTTAATTTAATAGGCTCTATAAAAGCTCTAGAAAACCAAGTACGATAGTGACATTTGTGGGAAAAGACACTTTTAGTTTTAGATTTTAGTCACTGACAGCATATATCTGTGCCAAGATCTTCCCCATTGTACTCCATAGGCCATTACTCTTAAATCAAAATGGGACTCGAGGATTCAAATCATTTGTAGAAAAGCTGATTTAACAACACGGGGAATTTATTGCATGTACGTAAATGTAAATCTCCAAGGAGACTCTGGGATGCCCAAACTTCCTTGTCCATGGGATGCCATGGGAGCATGTAGCAGGACATGTTGCCCTTAAGGAAGAATTTGGGAAATACTTGTCTATGCAATCATTGGCTAAGAAGAAAGTTGGCTAAGAAAAAAGAATAGCCAAGTTGTGGGGCACCTGGGTGGCTCAGTCGGTTAGGTGTCCAACTCCAGCTCAGGTCGTGATCTCATAGTCCATGAGTTCAAGCCCCGCATCAGGCTCTGTGCTGACCGCTCAGAGCCTAGAACCTGCTTTGAATTCTGTGTCTCCCTCTCTCTCTGCCCCTCCCCTGCTCAGGCTCTGTCTCTCTCTGTCTCAAAAATAAATAAAAACATTTTTTTTTAATTTAAAAAAGAGAGAAAAGAATAGCCAAGTTGAGAAGAACAGTGCCTTGCCCAACAACTTTCACAAGACGTGTCTTACTTTATTCTTTCCCGTTTGGGCCTGAGCAAGACTGGGTAGTTCTCAAGAACCATTAACAGGAGATTCTCATTTTCTTCACTGTCCACACTCAACTATTTTAACCTTCATTAGAATGAAAGCATCCAAACTCAGGACAATTGACTTCATAATTACATATGGTTTAATGTTTCTTTTTCCCCTCAAATTAAAACTAGGAGCGCATTCCTTCGACCTGATTTCATTTTAACAACCTCCTATTGGTCTTTGGGGAAACATGAGGAAATCATGGGGAAAGGATTTTGAAGTTCAGTTGGCATAAGTGTACATTTAAATCTTCTCATCATGATAGATTTGGGGCATGTTCTATGCATTCGATTTTAGTTCATAGACTGCCCCCAGAGCGTCCAATAAATGATGTGGAGTAACTTTTAAAGTGGACAGTTATAAAAGTTCTCAGGAAGTGCACGAAGAGACATGGAAGGATAGAGTAATACTTCTAGATTTCCTTACCCTCCATAACCTTAAAGGGATTCTTTGACCTCCGTTAAAGGTTTTGATAATTCTCAGAGGGCAGCTGGGAATTGGTTTCTGTGTCACACAGGCCAGATAATCAACCAAATTTCAGAGTGGAAGTGTCCATACGGTTGGGACGGTTGGGACGTGAACTGTGGAAAAGCAGAGAAATGCCACTTCCTGGAAATTCTGCCAGGTCTTCAGGTATGCTAATTCCGATTATGGAAAAGAAAACAACAGGTGAGATCATTAACACTGATTGAGCACCTACTTCTAGGTACTAGGTAGGCTATGTCAACAGCCTTCCCAAAACTATAATTGTAACCTGTATCATAAGCCCGCAATGTAAATGTCATTGACCTCATCTTAGACCCAGAGAGACAGAGTAAATCACCTGAATTACAAAGCTGGGAGTGGCAGAGCTAGGAGGCTTAATTTATTTGATTCTAAAGTCCATGCGCTTCCGGTGTAAAACATGCCCTTTCCTGGAGGCCATAAGAAAGGACAAGATTTGAGAAATAAAGCTACTCATATCCTGAAAGGAAGGAACACGTCAAAAGCCATGAACTTCACCTCAACCTGGCGGGGGCGGGGGGGGGGGGGGGTCCACCGAAGGCAGAACACAGGACCTAAATATTTAGTGAAGTTATTCAGTGGGCGTGTCATGTGCCGAAGCATTGTGGATTTGGCAATGACATTGAATACCCTCAAGAGCTCAAAGTATAATGGGAAGACACAGGCAAGTCTCCTTTCCCCAGAAAGTATCAGTAGAATCTAATTTGCAGAAATTTAGAGCCAAATGGGTTTGATTTTTTTCCTTTTTGATTGACATATTTGATTGACAAAGAAGCACAAATATAGTGTATAAAGCCCAGTAAACTTTTACATATGCTTACACCTGTGTCACCACCAATTAAATTGAGATATAGGTCATTTCCAACTCTCCAGAAGGTTCCCTCATGCCCCTTCCAATCATTCCCCAAAGTAACCACTGGTCTTATTTCTATCACCATAGATTAATTTTGCTTATTCCTGAATTTCGTATAGTGGAATCACACGATAAAGGTTCTTTTGAATCTGGCTTACTCAACGTTATATTGGTGAGCGTCATCCATATCGCTGCATACAGCAGCCGTGCAGTCTTTCTTCTTGCTGTGTAGCACGTAAGTATAGCACACTTCATTTATCTATTATACTGTTGATGGTCATTTGTTTCCTGTTTGAGGCTATTGTGAATAAAGATGATATGAAAGGTCTTACACATGCCTTGTAGTGGAATTTCTAGGCCATCAGATAGGCGTAGGTTTAGCTTTGATCTACCTCCAAGCAATACTCCAAAAATAGTTGTGCAAAGTCATTTTACCAACGCGCATCTCACGAATATTTGGTGTGGTGAGTCCTTTTAATTTTAGCCGTTCTATTGGGTATGTCGTGATATCTTGTTGTGGTTAAAATTTACACGTCCCTGTGGACTAGTGATGTCAAGCACCTTTTCGTAAGCTTTACTGGCTCTTTGGATTTCCTTTTCTGTGAAATGCCTGCAGAAGTCCTTTGGAGTAATTTTGCTGCAGCTTGTGATGAGCCAGCTTTATTTCCAGCTTCACATTGCATTAGATTTACTAAAAGACGCTTTTCTTCTCTCCAGTCTCCCCCCACTTTCGGTGTCTCCCCCACTCCTCAGCCCCCTCCACACATACACACCCCTCTCCCCTCCCACTGTGAAGAGCCTGTATCAGCTAGAGATGAGAAACTATATTTTAGGCTCACCGGGAAAACCCAATTTCATTTAGAAAACTGAAATAGATTATGACACTTCAGAAGGGTTCATCTCTGCCTGCTTGTTTTTCGCTTAATGCCCATTTCACATCTCTATTACAGCTCTGTGATTTACCATCCTCACATAAAAGAACCAAGTGGATTCTCTATTTCCCAGTGTGCTAGAAATACGGCATTACATATATTTAAAAAGCCTAAATCACAGTGAGCCCTGCAAAAAATATCCCGAGTATTGATTTAAACATGTATTTTTGCAACATGCCTTCCTGCACGCTCTGGGGAACATAAAGTGACCCATAAATATTCTGGAAGGACCACTTGTTTTCCGTTCTTCTGTCACCCTGAGCCACAGAACCATCTTTTCCCGAGTGCTCCCACGATTTCCAATCAACAGGCAGGATGGCTGGGACAAGAAAGCTCCAGTTAAGTAGATAGCTGCAGGCCTACTGCTGACAGTGCTGTCACAGCCCCCTTCAGGCTCTTTCTAAAAATAATAATAAGCAACGGTTTCTCTACCCATCACCCTTCTCCCACATTGGAGAGTTCAAAGGGGTACTGGTATTAATTCATTAATTCCACGACAGCCTTCCGAGGGAAGGAAAGGCACGCGACACCAGTCTCCAGGAAGGACTTTAGGACCTGGGTGGGTGTGTACTCCAGGTCATGGAGGAAAGCAAGAGAGTGGCTTCATGAAATCCATCACATCACTGAACTACGGAGCCATGGGATTTTAGAGCTGGAAGGACCCATCTAGTAGAAACCACCTACCTTCCCATGAAGAAGCTCAGACCGAAAGAGCTTAGGGGCTGCCCAAGGTCACACAGAGAAAGGGCTGAGGGTCCCACCTTAGATCATGTAGAGACTAAACGACTGAAATAAGATAAGATCCAGGTTCTCTGACTCTCCGTCCAAGAGATTAAGCAAAAACAACATCAAGAAGAAGGGGCATGAAAAAAGAAAAAGTAAACTTTTTAAAAAAGTGTTTCGGGGCACCTGGGTGGCTCAGTCGGTTGAGCATCCGACTTCGGCTCAGGTCATGATCTCGCAGTTCGTGGTTTCGAGCCCCGCATCAGGCTCTGTACTGACCTCTTGCTCAGAGCCTGGAGCCTGCTTCGGATTCTGTGTCTCCTTCTCTCTCTGCCCTTCCCCTGCTCACGCTTTGTCTCACTCTGTTTCTCAAAAATAAATAAATGTAAAAAATTTAAAAAAAAAAGTGTTTCTTTCTTCTGAGAGAGCGAGTGAGAGTGAGCAGGGGAGAGGCAGAGAGAGAGGGAGACAGAGAATCCCAAGCAGACTCCACACTGTCAGTGCGGAGCCCAGTGTGGGGCTCGAACCCACGAACTGCCAAGACCGTGACCTGAGCCGAAACCAAGAGTCGGAGGCTGAACCCACGAGCCACCCAGGCGCCCCAAGAAAAAGTAAACTTTTATCATCCTTAAGATTCCAGGGTAGTTAAATCAAAATTTAATTCAAGATTATGGAGGAATTTTGCCTCCGGTAGGTCAACAGGAAGTAAGTAGCGGATTAGAACCCATATCTGACTGATGCCAAAGTCCACACTCGGAACCACCCCCTTTCTAGGGCAAGTAAATATTTGAAGTGCTTTATGGCGGTTGAAGAAAGTACTTAGGAATTTTCTTTAAAGGAGTCCAGAAAATTAGACAAGTGGTTTAAGGGTATGGTGGGGAAGAAAGCTTTATTCTTTATGTTCTGTGCCCCTTTTCACTGTTTGAATATTTGTTAACCATCATCCATGTACTGCTTTAGTTGTAAAAAAAAAAAAAAAAAAAAAAAGATGTGGCTGACACATTTTAAGGATTCTACTAAACTATAAGAGGTCATTTAATTAAAAGTAACAGGGAAAAAGCCACAAATTCGTCTCCTAGCTCACAATTTGTGCTTGCTTTAGAGCATTATTTCATCTCCTTGGAGTATCCCCACCATCCCCTGTCCCCACATTCTCTGACCATGTTTTTCATGTATCCTGTGGGTTTGCTACATGACAATTGCAGCTAAAAATAAGCTTGCTTCTGCCCACTCCCAGTTTATTATTTCCGTAAGCTCTCGCTCCGTGTAAATAACTTTATTATAGAGAATTTGCATAGGCCTTTATAGTCCTTATTCTCTCAAGAGACATTTATTGATCACCTACTATGACCTCACGACCCGGTCAACCTGACAGACCGATATTCAAGCACAGTATTACCACACAGTCAAGGGAACACAGAAAATGCAGTTGGCGAAGAGAGGCTTTGGGGACACACAGGAAAGTGAAATGAGTCCGCGGAACGAGTTAGGAAAGGGCTCATGGACAAAGTGGCATTTGCCCTAGGCCTTGAAGGGCAAAATGGAGTCTCCCAAGAGCCAAGGAGGAAACAGGTTACTGTAAGCACACACAAAGGCAGGAGGCAAGGAGTAGGAGACACAGAACTGTATTCACCAGGATTTTCAAAGGCTGCTCCCCAAAGGAAAAAAAGGCAGTCTAAATGGGAAACCAGAAAACACAAGCCAGTGGCTGTGGGAGGCGGGGAGCCCTAAGGGCAGCATATAGTTTGCAAGCAGAAGCAGAATGGAAAAAACCAGCGTGCGGGAGAGACAGCGGAAGCAAAGAATGAGAGATGATCTGTAGAGCATCTCACTGTCTACGTAAACACCTGCAGCATCGTCAAAAAGAGAAATCTGCTCTAGTGGCTAAGGATGCACACGTCAGTGATGAAACTACACACAGTCACACGAGGACGTGATTGCTGTACGAGTGAGGGAGTGGGTGCTTTGGGGAGGATGAGGGGTGGTGACGGGGCAGGGCACGTGAGGGCCTCTGGGGTGGTTGGCAACGTTCTGTTTCTTGACCAAGGCAATGGTTGCCGTATAAATGATTCACTGACTTGTTTGTTTTGGTGGTTTTACTAGTTATGTTTATTTTACAATGTGAAGGGTTGCCAATACCTAAATTAAAGACGTGTCCAGTTTTTCAGATCTCTGGGTAGACTGGGAGCTCGGAGGTTGGAAGCAAGCCTCCAGGTGGCTCAGCCATATTCCCGTCACATGTGATATATCGAACAGTGTACTCAGGGCACATGGCAGAGGTCAGCGTGGCAGAGACAGAGAAGGTGGCTGCAAGGAGATCCAGATCTGTGACAGGGGAGGAAACGTGGGGAACCTCAGGAAGACCTCAGGGGAAGGGGGCCACCCCCAAACGTGGTCCCCACTTTCGCAGCTTCTACCCAGAGGTCAGCATCCCAGCCTCCGGATGCCGCGGATGGCGATGGGACTCGTCGCTCAGAGGCAGGGCAATGAGATCAGCACCACCTGGGCAAAGGAAGAGCCCCGAGCCCCTCTCCCCCTCTATGGGGAGCAACTCAAGGCAGCCCTTCAAACAAAGGATGGGTCCTCTTGCATAAAGAAGCAGGAGGAGAACAGAACAAGCCGATCTGTGGCCAGGACGGGGTGTTCATTCCAGCTTTCTGGCCCAGCACTCTTAAGGTGTTTGTCCCTTGGGAACGAAGAAAGGACAGATCTCTAAAGGCTTGGGAGGGAAGCGCACACAGTGCCCTGTGGTGAGACCAGGAGACCACTTGTAGCCCCAGAACTTGTCACACAGGAAGTCCCAAGGGCAGCTGCTGGACTCAGTTTGTCCTTACAGTTCTACCGATGTCACCATTTTTTCTCCTCCATCTTCGCCCCTGCGGTGTCAACTCCACCGTATAGTCAGAAGGGCGCTTGGGCTCCGGGATCAAACTGAACCGGACCAAACAAGGCCAGAGCCCTGCCATGTAACATCTCTGTGGCCTTGAGAAAGTGATTCGATCTCTCTGGTCCTCACCTCTAACATGAGGACAAGAACACTTCACTCAGAAGGTTCTTGCCTGGACTGTATGAAGTATTA
The DNA here is from genome assembly GCF_046562875.1 of Panthera onca. Lineage (NCBI taxonomy): Eukaryota > Metazoa > Chordata > Mammalia > Carnivora > Felidae > Panthera > Panthera onca. The sequence goes on from NC_138347.1 coordinate 147,088,964, forward strand.
GCTACAAAGCACCGGCTCAGAACCAGACACTTAGTAGACTCTCAGAAAATGAGGAGTCTGTTGTTACAATCAGGTAGAATTCGTGAGCATTTAAAAACAAAGACAAAAACAAAAATGCAGAAGGCGATAACCTCCGGAATGACTAAAATCAAAAAGACCAACAATGCCTAACAGTGGTGAGAATGAGAGCAGCCAGAATTCTCATAAACCCTGGTGCAAGAGTGAATTTGTCCCAACAACCTTGGGAAGCTGCTCGGCAGAATCTACGAAAGCTGAACAACGCACCCCCTGTAGCTCAATGATCGCGCTCCCAGGCAGACCATATACCCGACAGAATACACACTTGCGTGCCCCCAAAATATAGGAATGGTTGTAGCAGCATTTTTCATCATACCCAGAAACTGGAAGTTAACCAAATATCCATCAGCAATAGAACAAATAAATAAAAGCAGGCAAGCCTCGTCCGTGGAGTTCGTTGGTAGTCAGGAAACTTTAGTTATTCCTGGGGCGGAGGCAATGGGTTGGTGGCTGGGAAGGGATAACAGGGAGACTTCTGGAGGTCTGCAATATTTTACTTTTTGATCTGGGTAATGGTAACAGGGGTGGTTTCTGGATTGCTCAATTTGTGGTAACTCAGTAAGCTACACAGTTCTTATACGTACATTTTTCTAGGGGTACTGTACTTCATTTTTGACTAAAGATTAAAAAGAAAGAAGGGCTCAAAAGTCAAGCAATTAGATCCTAATGCACCCTGAGTTATAAGCTCCATCCCATATAATCAACTGTGCATCTTTTCCTAAAGTCTCCAGGAAGATTCTATCGCTTCTTAACGGTAATAACTAGTCTTTACTGAGCACTAATGTGTGTCAGGCATGCCTCTAAGTAAGTTACATGCATTAATTTCTTTAATCCTTTTAACACTTCATGAGTAGAATGACCTACCTCTTCCTGTGTGGGGTGTAGTACCAATTTACTCCTATTATCCCAGCAAAAATTATTGATAGTTCCCCCACGCTTTGTTCTCAAAAGTGTCTAGGGTGAAATAATAAATTACATATTCACCCTGCCTATGATGTGGGTGCCATTATTATCCTCTTTCTCTCTCCTTTATTTTTTTATAACGTTTATTTATTTATTTTTGGGAGAGACAGAGAGAGAGGCAAAGTGTGAGCAGGGGAAGGGCAGAGAGCAAGGGAGACACAGAATCCAAAGCAGGCTCTAGGCTCTGAGCTGTCAGTGCAGAACCCGATATGGGGCTTGAACCCACAAACCATGAGATCATGACCTGAGCTGAAGTAGGACGCTTAACCAACTGAGCCACCCAGGAGCCTCTCTCTCTCTCTCTCTCTCTCTCTCTCTCTCTCTCTCTCTCTCTCTCCCTCTCTCTCTTTTAATGACACACAGAGAAGATAGGTAATTTGCCCAAGGTCACAGAGCTAGTAAGCAGTAAAGTAAGACTTTGAACCCAATGTCTGACTCCTCACCACTAGGACATGCTGCCTTTCTTGTCCAAATTTCATTATTCTCGAAATTCAGAAAATTGTTCATGTCCAACTTTTCTTCTTTTTATGCAGTTGTAACCCATCTTCCAACACCTGGCATTTCTGGAAAAGGGGAGAGCTGCTCATCTCCTACAGTGAACCCCACAGCTGGCCCAACTCGCGTACAACGGCCTCTCAACATGTTCAGGCAATGAGTGGAACCCATCTTCTCCCTTCTTTTTAAAAATGACATAAACATGCTCCGCTTCACATTTACATTTGCCTCATTCAATATGTTTTCCACCATTTCAATAGTATCCAGGGGCCTTCTTTCCATTTTTTCCATTTACTCATTCAGCAGATTATTCAGCGAAGCCCTACTCTGTGCTGGGCACTGCAGGCCTAGCTGGCAATAAAGTGGTAATCAACAGGACGAGCACAGCCCATGATCTCAGGAGCTTACGGTCTGGTGGGAAAAACGACCCTAAAGAAATGAGGACGGGAACAGCTACCCATCCACAACACGGTAGGGGCTGGGAAGGGAGCCTGGTCTGAGGAGCCAGCCAAGGCTTCTCCGAAAGAGTGACATTTGAGTCCAGCCTTGTAGGATGATGACTGGCGCCGGACTGGTAAAGCTGGCAGGGCAGGGTGTTCCAGGCAGGGGGAGGAGTGTATGCCGACAGCCTTGAGGATGAACGGAGTCTGGGCAGTTGTTGGCGCCAAGGAATAGCCCACGTGGCCGAAGCCTAGTGAACAGGGAAGTGACTGTGGCGGGGAAGGCAGGTAAAAAGGTGGGGACAGCTGGACCGTGCAGCTCACAGGAGCCCAAGTAAGGCACTCTACCTGCAATGGGAAGCATTTGGACTCATTTGGCAGGAGAATGTCCCGATCCTGTCCCCCTGCCGTGTTCCAATTCCTGGCTTTCAAGTCATCGAATACTCTAAGCTAAGTGAAGAAGGAGGCCACCTCCATTCATCCATGTATCCCGAGAGTGTAGAACATTTTTGGAATGTTTTAAGAACAGTTTTACAAATGAACAGCCTACCCCAAATGCCCTTGGTTACTAGAAACTTCTTCATCATTTTTCGGTAACGCATTGCCAACTAGTCTACAGAGACTAAATTTGTCCAAAGTCCTGGACCACAGCCACCGTTGCATAATTTCACTATTCACCTTGTGCTCTGTTGGTGCTCAAAGAGCACTATTTACATAAACAATAAGAATAGCATCCCCCACAGTTGTGCAATGCAATGGCCCCCACGTAGGTTTAGCCTGTGCCTACTGAGATTTATATTTACTTGCTTTCATAGTTAGGTCTTTATTTATGAATCTGTGCCCTACCCTATTCTAAAAATGGTTTTAAAAGGCTTATAAGGATAGAGAAAACAGAACAAGATAACATAACAGAGAGAGAACACAGATTCAAAGAAAGGGGGAAATAGAAGGAAAAAACGAGAGCAGGACCATAGAAATGATCCAGGAACAAGGTTATTACAAAAACGCACTCTTAGACTTTCATACGCTTGGCTGTATGTTTCCCAACAATCAGCATTGTTAGGATTTGAGGGGACTAATTAATTAAATCCTTCTTCAGAAATTGTGGAACCAATTAAGAAATAGGGCCGGGAAAAAAATTAAATTGCTATTTCCGTTCTGATGCTGGTGAAGCTGGCTTGGAGAACTGGACTTGGGTCTAAGATCCAAAATATTCCTCCGTGCGAAGCATACTAACGTGCCCCCTGTCACAGGTGAAACAGTAGACAACTTCCCACTAACCCCTTTCAAGGAACAGAACCCGCCTGTCAATCCACCCATCACCTGGGGGAGGCAAGTAAAGAGAATAAAACACCCGCCCAAGGGCGGGTGATCCCAAGGGGAGACCGAGAAGCTATACATACCAGCAGTAGCCATTGTCCAATGTCACCAATCAATGAAATTATCCCCCACCCTGGGGTGGAAGTTACAAAAAGCAGAGAGAACGGTAGGAAACACACCTACAATCATACCTTTTTGATACTGATCAACTACTCAGCTCTTAGCTGGTCTGACCCAAGCAGGCTTGGTCAAGTTTTTGTTTTGCCTTGCCTCTCAAATCATTATGTGCACACAGATTACCCGGAGATCTTGTTGAAGAACAGACTGCGATGCGTGGGTCTGGGGTGGGGGTGACATTCTCTTTCGACAAGCTTCCAGGTGATGCTGATTCTGCTGGTCCACATCTAGAGTGTCCAGAACCGCGGTCCTTGACCTGGAGTCCACACAGAGTTCTTGAATTTAGAGGAGACCTGTGTATTTGGATGATAGAAAATATACATTCTCATTTTTACTAATTTCTCACTGCAATTTGCCCTTTCCTTCTAGTATGAACGCAGACAACAACCCATAACCGTGCGAGAAGTGCCTGTGACTTTGTCACCAACAGAAATCTCAGGCATCTTCAGTATCGCTTTATCGTTATTGCGAATGTCTCCAAATTTCACTTCGTGATCTCTCCAAATACTACTGATGACTGGGAACCACAGTAGCTATTAAACCTACTGCTAGCTCTTGTCATTTCACATGTTAATAAAGAGGTGCGTATATTATCATCTTGCAAATGAACACATTAGGATATTTTTAATATCTCAATAGCTGTATTTCACTATAATTGGTTTCCTTTGTAATCCTACGCATTTTATGTTTTTAACGTCGTTAAAAGCGGCATTCCAGGAAAGAGCACATAGACGTCACCAGAATGCAGGAGGTTATATAAAAGGTTAAGAATCCTCGGTGAGAAAGGGAAGCATTGCCAAAAGTGACCACTGACCCCAGGGTGGCGACAGGATGTCCTGTGGCTGAATTCTGGAGCCAGATAGCCTGGGTCTGAATCCTCCTTCCGAGGAGGCATGAGGCCCTGGGTAAGCGCTGACCCTCCCGTGCCTTGAGAGCAGGGACTTCAAAGGGGGCAGTTAGAGAATTAAATGAGTTATTATTCTTTTTTAATGTTTATTTTTGAGAGAGAGACACAGCATGAGCAGGGGAGGGGCAGAGAGAGAGGGAGACACAGAATCGGAAACAGGCTCCGGGCTCCGAGCTGTCAGCCCAGAGCCCAATGCGGGGCTCGAACTCACAGACCGCGAGATCGTGACCTGAGCCAAAGTCGGACGTTCAACCGACGGAGCCACCCAGGCGCCCCAATGAGTTACTAACTTTGAGGTGCACAGAACAGGGCCCGGCTCAGAGTGAACAAACATCTTAGAGTTAAGTGTTGGCTAATAGTATGAGACCTGTATTCAGAAACTCAAACGAACAAGCATGTATTCAGCACCCCCAAGGAGACGGAGACGGAAACTGCAAATCCCCTGCCGTCACGGCGTCCGCAGGTCCAGTGGGACAGACGGCCAGCAAGCCCAGTGAAACGTGAGCTCCGTCTCACAACCCAGGGAGGCACCGTCTGTGGGAGGAGGGAGCCCCTGGCTGGCTGGGAAGAAGGAAAGGAAGCTTCGCGAGAGGCTCGCGGAACACCTCCCCAAAGCGTTCCGAGGTAGGCAAACGCATCCCATTGCCTCCCGTCTACGGCCTCCGCTGGTGTCTTACTTACATTACCCCCAGGAGCTCAGAATGCCTCCTAGAAGCTCAGTGACCAGATTCCTTGCTAGCACCTTCCCACTTGGTCGGAGTTTTTCGCATCTGGGCACCACTCCCCAGATGCCGGCCGTCCACAGCACCGTAAATAACCTGACAGGCTTGCGCACGGCACCAGCTCTCTACCAGGACAGAGAGAGTCGCTCTGCTTCTCAATACCAAGCGCTGCCCCCTCTGCCTGTGCCCACAGACACCCCCCCCCCCCACCAGCCTTCAGGGCACAGCGGGAGAACGATCCCTGCAGGAAAGCAGCCCCGAGCCAGACGTGAAACACCACGATCTCCTCTCGGCCACCGCGATGAGTACTCGGGGCTTCCTGCATATTCTGTTCAAACAGTTAGTATAACAACAATGCTGACTCCCGTTTGCGGGGCTCAGCTGTGTGCCAGGCACTAGGCGCAGCGTCCCCGTCTCCATTAGTTGGCCGGGCCTGCCGTCACAAAGCCCACAGCCTGCGCGGCTTAGCCCACAGGAATGTATTTTCCCACAATTCCGGGGGCTAGCAAGTCCAAATTCAAGATGTTGGCAGGGCTGGCCTCTTCTGAGACCCCTGTCTTTGACTTGGGTTAGGGCCGCCTTCTCTCTGTGGCCTCCCATGGCCTCTCCTCTGTGCACACATCTGTGTGCTCTCCCCTCGTCTTCTCAGGAGGACACCAGTCACATGGGCTTCGGGCCCATCCCGGTGGCCTCATTTTAACTCGATCACCTCTTTAAAGATCTTACCTCCAAATAGGGTTGCATGCTGAGGTACTGGGGGTTAGGACTTCAAAACAGGAAGTGGCGGAGGGGGCTCACAATTCAGCCCCTCACGCTGTCTAACCCACAGGGAGCTATTGTCCATGACGACTAATGACTTGCCTGAGGGTCACACAGACAGGGGAGCCACGCTTGGAGCCAGGGCACTTTAGCCCACAGCCAGCCCTCTGCCCAGTCTACCAGCGTCCTCCTGGCACAGCCCCTGGCCGCACCCCAGGGGCATGGAGATGCCCCGACTCAGTCCCAGGGAAGGGGCCTTGGGGTGCTGTACTTTGACAAATCCCTGAGGCAGCACCGAGAAGAACCTCTTCGTGACACCGCGTGGACTCCCTTTCGTGTCCCAGTCCTTGGAACGGCTGTCAAGGAGCATGGGCACTCGTGCGTGGTCTCCATTGCCAGGGGCACGAGCGCTCCCCCGGGGGAGCTTATCTGACACAGGATGCGATGCCGATGTTTGGTTCCGAGGCAGGTTGTAGGGGACCCCCCACCACGCCCTTCCCTGGCCCTCTTCTTCCTTTCCCTTGGGTGCAACCTCCCCGGGGGAAACCAAGCCCCACCAGTGACCGAGGTCAGTGGAAGGAGAGCTGGAGGCTGAGCTCGACCCACGTGATTCCCACCCCACCCGCCCCGACCACTGCCCTCAGCCTCCAGCCCCGGGGTCCCCTCAATGCACAGTTTAGAAAGCACTGGTAGGAGCTCTGCACAAGCTGGATTGATCCTGGATTAGTCTGTTTTGCTGGCGGACAGTTCGATCCAAGTATGAACGAAATGCCACCCACTGCATAAAGAGGGCAGTTTGCTAAGTTTTGACATATGTAGACACTTATGGAACCATCACCACAATCGAGGGAACGAACATGTCTGTCTCATCCAAAGGTTCCTCCTGCCCCCTTGTAACCCCTCTCTTGCCCCTCTCAGCCCATACCCACCCCCCATGAGATGGGAATTAATGTTCTCGTCTAATAAGTAAGAAGTAAGAAAACTAAGGCTTAAGGAGGCTAAGTGATGGGAGAGAGGGTCTGGCTTCCAAGCCTTGCCCTTAACCTTGCGCCGTTTCCCGGGCAGTGTCGTCCAGTGGTCAGGAGCGCAGACCCGCAAGTTTGTCCACGCGGTTTCAGTCCTGGCTCCACCATCAGCTGTGTGATCCGGCACAGGTCACCAATTACCTATGTTCCCAGGCCCTCCTCTGTAAAACGAGGGTAATGAAATCTGCCCCCTATGGTGGTTGTAGGATTGAATGAGTTAAAAGACACGAGGCATCCACGACGGTGCCTGGCACACAGCTGGGTCTGATACGTGTTTCCTATTTTGTACCCTGTTCCTCATTCCCACCCTGAACTCTTTTGTGCCACACCCCAGCGTCACAGACACAGAAGCATATGTCCTGAATAATTCGACATTTCCTCCTTGCCTTAGCCCTTCTCTCAACATCTCCCGAGCCCCCTTGACGCACAGGACTCTCTGGGCTCTGCGCTGTATCCCATACAACGGTGAATGAGGTCCCCGTGGTTTCAGACTTGAAATTTCTGCTCAGACTTTTCCCTAGCGGTCCGTAAGTCACTTCCTCTTCTTTTTAAAGTGAAGACGAGATTATTTGACGAAACGGAAGCACAGAATCGTTTTTGCACTCCAGTGGATTTTTGCGAGAGTTAAATGGTGCCAGATTCATAATTTGTTCCTATTCTTCCCGTGCCTTTCTTCACTGTCTTTGAATGCTTCGTGTCCCAGTCAGAGCAAGAAAGCAGGGGCTTTCTCAAGGAAACTCGAATAACATATTATCACTGTAAGGATCATCATGACAGATGATGGTCGCAAGAATCATTAAGTCTTGGTGTAAAAATCCATTCAGGGAAACTTAGTTTGGGAAGAATAGACTCACAGAGGAATACAGACTTTGCCAGATGGAAGAATGCCTTTCTTAATAGACAAGACAGTAGGACCCATTCTCGGGGCTCTTTTGTCTGCTAGGGAACAATCTCTCTTCCTTTTCATCTCCACTCGCAGCCCCTTGCCCACACTCAACAGACTACAGAACCGGACAAGGAGTCCTTCTGGGCCTCGACCAGTATTGCAAGACATCAGACCACATTCTACAGCCAGAAAAAGCTCTGACAACACACATACGTAAGCACGTACGTGTACGTATGTCCACACTTGTGCATACATACAGACACTTCTTCAACTTACTTTCAAATTAGGTAGTTTCTATTCCAAAGTGACACAATTTTTACCCACCCTGACAATGTTAAGGACCCCTTCCTGGGGCGCCTGGTGGCTCAGTCAGTTAAGCTTCTGACATCAGCTCAAGTCACGACCTCACGGTTTGTGAGTTCGAGCCCCCGTCGGGCTCTGTGCTGACAGCTCAGAGCCTGGAGCCTGCTTCGGATTCTGTGTCTCCCTCTCTCTCTGCCCCTCCCCTGCTCTCGTTCTGTCTGTCTCTCTCTCAAAAATAAATAAACATTAAAAAAAAAAAAAAAAAGGACCCCTTCCTAATGACCCAAACAAACATTTTTGAATGTGAAAGCGAGAGAGACAGAGCATGACCGGGGGAAGGGCAGAGAGAGAGAGGGAGACACAGACCCCGAAGCAGGCTCTAGGCTCTGAGCTGTCAGCACATGAGATGGTGACCTGAGCTGAAGCCGGACGCTAACCCAGGCGTCCCCAAACCAACATTTTTTTTAATGGATAAGGTTTAGATCAGTCAAATCTTAGAATCTATCCCATGAGTATGGAAAAGTTTTCCTTAGGTACATATTGATCCTCAGAAACACAGTTTGATTTTCTCGGACAATTAAAGGGAGATTATGCCACTGGGCCTAAAAAGATGCTATCGTTTCTTATCACTTGGCATCCAGCAGATAGCTGTCTTAATTTAAAAGACCCTTAAGGTCAATGCTTATTTAGTTCCTTGCAATAATCTGTTTTGCCATAATTCTGCTTTCCTACTTATTTCCCTTATCTAAAGCAGCATTTTCCAATTTGTGTTTTGCAGGACAATAGATGCATGAGGTGTTAATAAGCATCCCTGGGGTGCTGAGAAATAAGTGGCTCTGTAAGCAAATAAATTTGGGGAATGCTGGGCTAAAGAAAATTAAACAAGTTTCTTTACTGCAGGACTTCTCAGGGCCTTTAATATGTTACTGTGTGTTATAACTGGGTGGGACAAACAGGATTAAAGAGGTGAGTTTGTAACGCATATGGCACGGAGGCTGACACCCAGTAACAACCAATCAATGTCAATTTTTATAATTATTAGCTGTCATGATTTGAGTTCGTCCCAAACTGATACGTTAAGAGTGCCCTCCTTCCATAGAGCAGCTCCCTGGATTTAATGTTCCATGGAATGCATGCCAGGAAAGGCCAACCTAGCTCATTCCCTATTAATATTTAATAAGTATTTTACTCATTTCTGTGAGCAAAGAAATAAGGTAAAATGTAGTGCCATGGAGAAGTGCACAGTATAAAAAAGAATGTTACTACTGATTTGGAAGCAGTTAGTCCTATTACTTTATATCTCCTGAAAAGTGGTCACATCCATGCACATGGATTATTTATTAAGGGAAGAATTTTTGTAACACAGAAAAAAAATCCGCAGGTTACATTTAGTAACCCATTCATCTATTAAAATACACACACACACACACACACACACACACACACACACACACATATATATAACATAACAGGAGGGTTTGTTCTGTATTACATATTGTTCTAAGTCCTAAGGATAAAACCAAGTATCACCTAGACTACATCCCTGCCCTCAGCGTGTTCTGCATTCTAGTGGAGAAGAGAGATAATACACAGATAAATAGGTAAGTACATAGTATATCAGTATTAGTGCCCTAGAGAAAAATTGCTCAGGGTAAGGGGACTAGGGAGTGCCAGACAAACCATGCAGGGGATGGAATGTGCCCGGAGCCTCTGGGTAATATTGAGAAGACTTTGGCTACAGTGGGGCCAGTGGCGGGGAAAGTTGGAGAAGATCCAGTTGGAACAGTAATGGGGCAGGAAAAGAGCAGGAGGGCAGATCATCTGGGGCCTTGGAGGCCTTTGTCAGATTTGGGTTTTTACTCTGAAGATCCTCTACAGGACCTTGAACAGAGGAATGATACCTTGATTTGTTTCGAAAGGATCACACTCTCTGCTGGATTGAGAAGGCAAAGGTGGGAGCAGGGACCCTAATCCAGGCACAAAGCACCATGGTGGCTGGGACCCAGTAGGTATTGGCAGAGGAGGCTCCAGGAATGAAACTCATTATGGGAAAAGTAACACCTGTCAGGCTGCTCATCCTTCAATATCCTGCAGAGAGGAGGGCTGACACATGAAGGAAGGCTATCTGTCTTTCTAGGATTGAGATGTTCAGCAGCCATGGTTGATCTTTGTTCACTGGATAAGTCAAACTTCAGCTCGTTAGCAACCTGCCATCTTCTTCCTATCCAAAGAGATTTGTGCAATCAAGATCTAAATCAAGATGCCTAGTGGATTACCATAGCTACAGGTGCCTGGCAACCAGGATTAGACTGATGGCCATTGATCTATGGGCTCCAGATTCTCCCCGGGGATGTAATGCACTGTAAAGGGCATCCAAATTCCCGAAATAGTCTGAAACAGAGAGAAAAACATTCAGTCATCATCTCGTTCTGATTGGCCTTTGCCTCCCACAGACAAGTGGCCAGCTCACAAACCCCACACCAGATTAAGGCTTTAGGGGTCATTCCTCAAATAGGGGGACTACTGGAACTAACCAGTAGCAGAAAGTTTCAAAAAATAGAGACAAAGAAACTGGTTGTAAGGACAAAGGAAATGAAGGTAATCAAAAAGATATTTGACAGACCAACGCTGGAGCAGAGAAGGGAGCAAAGAGTGAGCAAGAAACTGAGGGACAGGGTGTAATTCGGGGGTCAGCAGACCATGATCCATGGGCCAGATTGGCCTACTACCCATTTTTCGTAAATAATTTTCAGTGGAAAAGAACCATGCTCCATTCATTTCCATATGGTCTACAGCTGCTTTCAAGGTGTGATGGCAGAGTTGAGTAGTTACAAGAGACTACGTGGCTCATAGATACTTACATACCTACTATGTGGCCATTGGCAAAACTTCGTGTCTAGGTTGTTCCCATATGGGCTGGAGGACTTAAGGTTGCTCTCTTTTTGCTCACCAGAGTACTTGGCCTGGCTTATGGCACTGAACTCTGGTGGGCCATGCTAAAGAAACACTGAGACGTTTCAAAGAGATAGCCAACATCGCTTTCATAATGAGGAAAGATGAGAAGTCATACAGCAACAGCCTCAGTGTTTTACCTTAGCTAACAAGGTACCAGACAGTATCTATGCCTCGGGACCTAACACCACACACAGAAGAACAAAAAACAGACGGGAAATGTGGGAGAGAAGGAAGGATGAGAAATGGAGCATGGCATCAGGACCTCGAACTTGTTTCAATCAATTTCACTGCTGTGGACTGAGTTGTGTCCAAAATTCATGTCAAAGCCCTAACCCCCAGTGTGATGGTATTTGGAGACGGGCCTTGGGGAGGGGGCGTACATAATTAGGCTCAGAGGATGTCATTAGGGCGGGGCCCTCATGATGGAATTAGATCCCCTATAAGAAAAGACGCCAGAGAGCTCCTCCCACCTCCCTCTCCCATGTGAGGACACAGTGAGAAGACAGCCATCCGCAAACCAGGAAGAGGGCTCTCACCGGAATCTGACCATTCTGGCACCCTGATCTCAGACTTCCAGCCTTCAAAACAGGAAGAGAATAAGTTTCTAGGTTTTGGGGTTTTTTTTAATTTTATTTCTTTGTTTTGAGAGGGAGAGAGTGAGAGAATCCCAAACAGGCATCACACTGTCAGCACAGAGCCTGACACAGGGCTTGAACTCACGAACCGTGAGATCACGATCTGAGCCAAAATCAAGAGTCAGAGGCTTAACTGACTGGGCCACCCAGGCGCCCCAAGTTTCTATTGTTTAAGCTACCTAGTCTATGATATTTGTTATGGTGGCTCAAGCAGACTAAGACACTGAACTGCCTGACCCTGTAGAATGTGACTCTGGGAGCAGCCGAACAACCATGGCTGCTGAGAGAAGATCACAGAAATACCATATTTCTTCTCCCATTCCATGACTAGTGCTCTCCCTTCCCAATCTCCAGGAAAGCCAAATTTCAATTTTTTCTCTTCCAAGCACCCAACCGGGAGACAACCAGGAAAATGGAACAGGTACAAGAGGCTGGTTCCAGTTTTCCAAGAAACTCTTCCTAGTTAATTGTCCATGGACATCATCCAATGTCCTCCAGGCTTTCCTGCAGTGTTTCCATTTGCTGCTAATTATTTTCTGGAAACAGAGCCCTTAGAAACAGGCTCCAAAAGGCTTAAAATAACCAAGGTACAAAACTTCAAGGATTCTGGTTTCTTTCTTTCTTGCAACCTAGCTTATTAGAGAATAATAGTGACCACCTAAGCTGCATCTCTGTTGGGTTGGGAGGGTTTTGAGAGCTATTAGACCTTCAATAACTCCAAGAGCTGCCCAAGGTTCGGGGCGGGGGGTAGGTAAAATAAGAACCATATTGTACCCTCTCCCGCTGCCATATTGCATTGACTGTGAGACACCTGCTATTCCCATGACCTTTCTTATCCTTTGTTGAGAGAGGGAGTTGAGCTTGGTTTGATGGCAAAATAATGTCAGATCTTTCTCTAAAAGTGTTGGGCCAGGGCCGGAAAATGCTGTTGACAATGCTAAAATTGTTTCTTTGATGCCCTGAGGTGATACGAATAATTCACCCCTAAAAGGCTGGAGCAGTGGGCTCTGGGGTCCACAGAATGACCATCTGTCCCACCTCCGCTCCTAAGGCCACAATGCAAAAGGATGAGCAGATCCCACAGGCAGCTGGGTGACGGTGGTATTTTTGTATTATAGGTTTTGCTTTTTTTCTTGAGAGCTTTCTGTCTGTAGATTGTTTATTTCTCACACTTACTGTTGTTCTGTTACACCTGAAAAGGGTCTAGCGGGAGGAGAATGTTCATGGGCTCTGATTTCCCTGTGGGAAAAGTATATGCAGGGCTCACAAGGTTGTCCTTTTGCTGAGCTGTAAATCAGTGCTGTTTGGAACATTGCCTCTCCTTTTGAAGACTGGAACAGGTGAAAACATATATTTAAATTTAACTGGTCTGAAAGTGGCTAATAGAAAACTTGGCAAACCACAAAGAGGTCAAGAGCCAAGGGAGAACTACAGTGGTCAGTAAACATCCTAATAAATGTTAAATTTCACAATAACCAAAATTACAAATGCAAAATCAAATAGTAAAATACCAGTTTTTGACTATCACATTAGCAAATCCTTTTTTTTTTTTAAAGATAGTACCTAAGGTTCATAAAAATAATATCCAGGGGTCATGAAGGTATGGAGAATTGTAGAATCATGTAGTCTCATACAGTAGAGTGAATTTGTAAATTTTCTTTTTTAAAGAAAACTTCCTAGGAGGTACTTGGGCTTTATATTTAAAGATCTTATAATTTTACATAAACTTTTCACTTTAGAAACGTGTCCTATGAGATTTCACTTCCATAAATGTAACCTAAAGCAATAATATGGATACACAGGACTCAGAGTAGTGTGATGGTTAATTCTGTGTCAACTTGACTGGGCCATGGTGCCCAGATATTTGCTCAAACAACATTCTGAATGTTTCTGTGAGGGTGTTTCGGGGTGAGATTGACATTTAAATCAGTGGAATTTGAGTAACGCAGATATCCCTCCATAACGTGGGTGGGCCTCATCTAATCAGTCAAAGGGGGTTGACGGAAATAGAAAAGCTGATCTTCCCAGAGCAAGAAGTTCTGCCAGCAGATGTCCTTTAGACTTGAGCTGCAATATCAGCTCTTCCCTGGGTCTCCAGGCTGCCAGCCCACCCTGAAGATTTTGGACTTGCCAGCCTCTATAATCATGAGAACCAATTTATTTTAAAATCACAATAGATGGTAGATGATAGATAGATAGATAGATAGATGACAAATAGGTATCCTATTGGTTCTATTTCTCTAGAGAACCCTGACTAATTCAGGGGGCAATGAGAAAAGAGCTTTATCCTCTCCTTCAACGCTGCACCTTTCAAACCACTTTATGGGGCTGATTCATCCCGTCCTTCCAAGGAAACTTGAGTGAATTCCATGATATCTGTGGTCATTTTCACATAATAAAAAGTCCTCCCATCACTCCTAGTCACCAAATAGACTAACTTCCATTTTGTGTTGACTCTCACGTCAGAAGAATAAAAGCTCAGATTTCGTCTAAAATTCCAATTCCTTTCCTCCTCCACCTGGCCCGCTACGGTCTCGAAACCTGTAGTGTGTCGGGGCTGTGGTCGGCTTTTTCTGTCTTCCCGGTCCAGGTATTCTCACCTCCTCCCCTCTCGCGAGGCTATCTCCTCCTCCGGAGTTGGTGTGGGAGGAAGGGGAAGGAGAGGTGGGGTGAGCGAAAGAGCTCAGCTGCTGGGCCTGGGCACAATGGCGCATCGTTTCCACGTTATGGAAGCTATTGAGATCGTCTTCCTCGTGGAGGCAAGTTCGTGGATTCTTCAGGAACTGGACCACCACTCCTTCACCCCAGCCCGTCACCGGGATCATGTGCCCTCTTTTCCTCAGCATGGACCGTGCTTCCCCGCCTCACCCCCTCCCCGCGTGACCCCTACAGCTCCCTAGCCTTCCGCAGGCCATTCCACGTGGACTTCCTCTTTCCCTTGCTGCTGCCCCCTCCCTCCCTCCCCACACAGCCTTTGGCTGCTTCTTTGAGGCACAGGAGGCCGACATCATTCCTGCCCCCAGAGCAGCTAGGCAGCCTTCACCTCTGACCTTTAGGTGTCTCCAGGTGAGGTTCTGCGGGAGGCACACACATTTCTAAGCTCACTCTCTTGGGTAGATCTGCATCTCCTTGAAAGTCCCGCTTAGGCCGCCTAGCTAGTACCTCCCTCTGGAACGCACCCACCTCAGCTGAAACGCAGAGAAGACCAGCATAGGAGCCCTGGGAGAGCAGAGCTCCAGTGCAGCCCAGAAGCCCCCAGCTCAGCAGTTCCCCATCGTCTCAGAGCCGCGAATGGCACAGTCCACACACTTCGCTCTCCCGATGGATGCAAGGGAAGCACAGCGTGAGCACCGAACGTTAGTACGCGTCTATGAAAGTCATTATCAACATCACGGGGAAGGAGAGAAAAACAAAGCATCTCTATTTACAGTGAGGGAAAGACAAAAAAAAAACACTCTTCCAAGCACATGCTTAATCACACTTCTGTACAGGGAGGGGGAAATTACCTGAAATCTTTCCTCCTGATGGATCTTCCCTTTGAGGGTGGATGCTTCTAACTCCCTAATGGCTGCAGGAGAGAGCGGGCCACGCATTCAGGTGCCAGCCTGCTGGGGAGCACATCAAAGCACCTTTGTTTTTTAAGTGGGACACACCCGCCCAGCTGACCCAACCCCACGCCCTTCTGGATCCTCTTTCTTTTCTTTGTGGAATCTGCAGTAAGCTCTGCAGCTGACCCCAGAGGTCACCCCGCAAGCACTTTCCTGTTTGAAACTTGTTCCGCTGGCTGGCCGCATTTCCACTGGCTCTGAGTCATTATCCGCCCCCCCCGCCCCCCCCCCCCCACATCTACACCCCCATGAGATGAAAGAGCTCTACTCTCCGCCATCCGAAGCACAAAGGCAGCAGGGTGCTGCTGTTGTTGTTGTTGTTGTTTAGATTTGCCTTCAGTTTTTAAAAATAAAAACCCATGTTGCACTTTTTTCTTATTACAAAAGCAATACACGCTTGTCATGAAAATATTCAGTGCCGAGAAGCAGAACGAAGAAATAAAAAGCACCCGTTATCCCACCGAACAAAGAACAAGCATGGTGAGTCTTGTTGGAATACATCTTTCCAGACTTTTTCTCTGCAGAGAGCTATCCGTTTCGTGTTGCAAAAGGAGACCACACTGAACACCCTGGTCGTGAACTTGCTTTTTCCATTTGGCACTACGTTGACATTTTTTTGTTCCGTCACTAAATATTCTGCACGATTTTAAAAATATTTTGCAAGATGAATAATGTTTAGCAGTTTTTGTCTGAATATACAAGCAATTCACACTTAAAATTTCACATCCTTTGCTCCTCCACTGGTCCCCTGGGGGCACTGCAGAAATATTATGGGTCAATCAGAACAATGCACCCTTGATTTTTGTCCATTGGAAAAACAGGGACATTGCTAATGTTCTCTTAAACACCTCCTAGAGGTTATGACTGTTACTGGTTTGGAGAGCTTCATAACACTCAAGTCCAAATAATTTTCCCATCTCTCTTCTGTCTTCAAGTCCAATTAGAAGAGGCCCAAGCCCTTGCCACCCTCCCCGCCTGCCCCCACTACCACATCGGAAGCGATTCTGATTATCTCCTCCCGCCCCCACCTCGAGAACCTGCCTCCCCGTGAACTATTATACAAAACACAAACCCCGAGGTCAGAAACCTTAGACGACAAGAGCGAGCCCAACTTTCGTACCAACCCAGAGAGCACGAGGGTCTACCCACCCATCTACCACCCCTGGTATCTTACCTCTTCACCATGACCTTCGGTACTCCAGCGCCAATAGATGCTACTGGCCAATTGGTGGTGACACCACCCTGAGGCATGGGCTAGCTCCCAGCACGGCGGCTTCCAAGAAAGGAAGCCTCTGTTCTCCGTCCTGCACCTCCACCTCCAGACGCCCCTCCTGCACCCTTTGACTCCTGTAGGGAACCGTTCCTCCCGTGACTCCGGCCAGGGGAACCAGGTCAGAAATGGCTTCAGGCACCCATCACTTGCCAACCAGAACCATCATTGATTCCATTTTCTTCCTGCAAGGAGCCACAGCTACACATCCGGAATCCCCCGTCATCTTTCTTTTCGACACTGGAGGTACAAAAATTATACTCCGCTCCCCTTCTGTTCAACAGGACACAGGGGTAGTGACTGAGGGATTCAGGCCCCCAAAACAAAGAACTCCACAGGCAGCTTCGCCTCTTTGACCCTGGAATATGAACTTGCTGGCTTTCTGCCTTCAAAACAATAGGGAATGCTAACCTCGAAGGAGAGACCAGACCTCCTTTAAGAGTCTGGGAGGAAGAAAAGGCTGTCTATTCACGATGGAGAAAGGAATAATTACCCCACCTCACTTTTGATTCTGCAACCCAAACACAAGGAAGGGAACCACTTAAAGCTTCTTGCTAAAACAGTGAAAACCAAAACCCTAGCTGAAGTTTTAAATGGGTCACCCTGCTGTAGAGCAAAATTAATCTTCAATGGACCGCTCCTCCTTGCTTTAAATGAACAATTACTGATTGTCTTTAGAAAAACAACCTGGTTCCATGAAAAATCCCCCCCGGGGTTGGAGTCAGAAAACCCAAGTTATTCTTTCCCTGTCCCTTACCACCCGCATGACTGCAAGCCAAGTACTAAACTCTCTGAAACCTGATTTCTCTCTCTGCCTAAGATTGGACTTGACAGTGAACCTCAATATCCAAAGTCCGTTGGCCAAGAGTCTCTGCTTCCCTGGATGGTGCTTAACAGTTTACTACCAACACTGACCAGATCAATTTATTTTTCTGTGCATTTTTATTTTATAATTTCCAGGAAAACCTGAATATCCCACACTTGCTCAATAATGTGGGACTCGGAAAAGTACCCTAGTTAGGTGACACAGTTGATATACTATAATTTACTAATCGCGTGACTCTGGGGAAGCCGTTAGCCTCGCTGAAATTCAGCTTCCTCCACTATAATAATAGCTAGCCCAAATTCTATAGGCCAGGCACTCGCCTGAATGTTTAGGTATATTCACTCATTAAAACTTCACAGTTGTTGGAGCTCAGTCTTTTCAGCATCCGACTTTGGCTCAGGTCATGATCTTATAGCTCGTGAGTTCAAGCCCTGCATGGGGCTCTGTGCTGACAGCTCAGAGCCTGGAGCCGGCTTCGGATTTCGTGTCTCCCACTCTCTCCACTCCTCCCCCACTCACGCTGTGTCTCTCTCTCAAAAATAAATGAACATCAAAAAAAAAAAAAAAAAACACTTCACAGTTGCAAACCTATAAGGTACATACTATTATTATCATCAGTCTTACAGGTGAAGAAACGGGCATGAAAAGTTCAGTGACTTTCCCAAGGTCACTCAGCCAAGAAGTGGAAGAGACAGGATTCAGCCCAGGCATCTGGTCTCAGAGTTCATCTTCCTAAATGTGTGTCACAGCACCTGTGGCTTTGAGACAAGGGGTGGGAAGTTAGGCTGACCTTGTAGGATTGTTGAAAGGGTTAAATGTATATAAGATATTGTACCTGACACACAATATATAAGTTAATATTACTCAATGTACAAGTTAATATTACTATATTGTTATTTTCTAGATGAATCTGCTAAAGTATCTGGCTGCCAGGTGAAATTTATTAAAACTCTGTGTCAACATAGAGAAACCCAACGATGATACAACGTGCAGTGAATTAAAGGTGAATATAAAGTGGTATTACGTTCAGACCGTGCCTACGTACAAATTATGCTCACATTTCCTTCCGTTGGCTATTGCTGTGCAGTAGATAATAAGTACATATTTCTCATGTGTTTGTTACTTGGCTACGAATCCTCACGTTGAGACAGGGCTGACCTGGGCACTTTGCCATCAGGCCGCAATCCACAGACGCAGATCGGACACAGGTCTGCCCCACGCGTGCCCATTCTGAGGCCCAGGTTGGAAGGGGAGCGGGGCTCTTCTCGTGCCAATGACGGTGGCACGAGTGGGCAAGCCCCACTGCACGAGAGGCTGCCAGCCTCAGGACAACCCATCAGTTGAAGTCATCATATGGCTGAGCCCAAAGGAAAAGAATGAGAAAGAAGACTCCGGGGGCGCCGGGGTGGCTCAGTCGGTTAAGCTTCTGAGCTTGGCTCAGGTCTTGATCTCATGAGTTCGAGCCCTGCATCAGGCTCTCTGCTGTCAGCACAGAGCCTGCTTCAGATCCTCTGTCCTGCTCTCTCTGACCCTCCCCTGCTTGTGTGCTCTCTCTCTCTCTCAAAAATAATCGTTAAAAAAAATAATAATAAAAATTTTTTTTTAAAGGAAGAAGCCTCCACACCCTGTGAGGTCTGCTGTCTTTAAGATCAAAGGAGGAAGACAAAAGGGAACATCAAGAATCTGTCCAAAAAGAAAAGGCTAGAAGGAAAGACTATACTAAGTAGCATCTGTTCACTCATTCAGCAAGCATTTCGGCACCTGCTGTGCTCCGGGTAAGTCAGGGCCCCAGTCCTCAAGCAGCTCACGGTCCAGTCAATGAGGGAAGATGGTAATGACCATGATGTTAATTGTAATAATAGGCAACATTTATTAAGTGTGCCATATCCCAGGTGCTGGGCTAAGTCATTTACACAGTGTAACCTCTTGTAATCCCATTACAAAAAGTCTATTAAAGGAGCACCTGGGGGGCTCAGTCAGTTAAGCATAACATTCTTGGTTTCAGCTCTGGTCACCATCTCATGGTTTGTGAGTTTCGAGCCCCGCATCGGGCTCTGTGCTGACAGCTCAGCCTGCTTTGGATCCTCTGTCTTTCTCTCTCTCTCTCTCTCTCAAAAATAGACACTTTTTAAAAAGTCAGTTAAAAATTCTGTTATCATCCCTTTTGTTGCACAGAGGCACGGAGGCACAGAGAGGTCAATAATTTAGGCAAGGTCGCCCAGCTAGCAGCTGGGCAGCCCAGCTGCAGACCTTGCACCTAACTTACCTCTCTGCTCATTCACACACATTGCCCTGACCCGCCCCGGCGAGCCCCCTCCCTGGCCTCGAATTAGAAGATTACTGACACCAAGCGTCCCTCCTCTGGGAGGGTCGGCAAACACAAAGCCTCCCCTTTGAAATGTGTACCTAACGAATCAGGTCTCCCAGGCAGACGTGGGCAAAGGATGCCAGGCTTCAGTAAAGAAAACTGGGAAGCTTGGAGAAGACGACAACGTTCATTTTCTAAGGGAGGCTGAGTAAATGCTCCGTGAGGGCGATGATGAGCGTTCCTCCACCTCAAACGGAACCAGTAAAAATAAGGGTCTGCGCCACCGCACGGGGGAACTGAGGCAAAAGTTAACCTCTCCAGGTAACAGAGACTTTTGCGTGGAAAGAGCCTACCAAGGGGGGCAGCGGGGCCACAGATCCCTTTCACGGAGGCAGCGTGGGGAAGCAGGTCAACCAGGGGGGCAAGGGGCAGATGGATGAGACACCCTCTCAAGATAACGGAATTCCAAAACTATTTTACTCAGGTTCTTCACCCACCTCACTTCCACCAAGCAGCAGAGGTCTGAGCAAACCACCGTTCAGAGCACCAAATTATGCCTTCCTTCTTGACTTCCCAACTCTGCCCAGACCACCCTGGAGTCTGCTTCTGCAAGGCCTTGATCTGTGGCGGCAGTTTCTCCCACCCCTACCCCCCAGAACCAAAACAAAACCCCGGAAAACGGGGAGCCATATAAACACTGGCGTTGAACTCAGCTATTTCAAACACAGTGAGAATATTTCATCGCTCGGTAGCTAAGACTGGCAATGCAAATAAAAACCAACGGCCAGCAAGGAGAGTGTTTGATGAAGCAAGGAGGAAAGAGCTTATTTGTTTGTTAAGAGTCCGATTCAACTCCTCGCAAATGACCTGACAAGTAACTCATGAAAGAAATGGCCACATTTAAGCTGCAGACAGCCCTTCCAGAGACATCCTACGACGAGGCGGCCAGCAGTACCTTTCTCTTAGAAATAATGGCCAATCATATCGAGGACAGTAACAGAAAAATCAGAGTCCAACTCTCCCATTAAAACTGGGTCACTCTTAGCCTGAGCAGGCCCCTCGAAACAGCTCTCTCCCAGCCAGCGCACCTGATTAACCACCCGTAGGGGCTGGCAAAAATCCCATTTAGCCCCGGACCGGTGGGTTTCCAGCTCTATCAGCCCTCGCATTACTGACGGGAAGAAAACGAAGAGATTAAAGAAGTAATATTTGTAATAGAGTTTTCTAATGCTTCTCCCCCCGCACCGGCTCAGGGCCTACACGCAGCCGGCTCCAGCCGCTCGCTCCCCCATCCTTCCTGCTGTTTTCCCCTAAAGACCTCAGGAAGGCACCGATATTTCTGCGGCTCTGGTTCTGTTGTTTCCTGATGTGGGAAGCCCTGGCCAATTCCGCAAAGGTAGGAAAGGAACGCTCGCTGGCTCTGGGAGGTGGGAGAGGCGTCAGAGGGACCCCCCCCCCCCCCCGGCCCCCATGGTACCTGGCATATGGGAGGTCGAATGGAGCCCTGGAAAGGGCTGCGGGAGGGGGCGCCCTAAAGACATCAGGTTTCAATTAAAGTCAGGGGGTGGCCCTGGGACTACCTTCCTCTTGTCTCCTAGTCTCTTTGTTTTACAGCCTCCTCTCTTCTTTCTTGATCATCTTGTCATAACTCCTGTCAGGATGTGACCTTGCAGTCAATTCTTGCGAAGGTACCACTTGGAAAGAATGTGATCTGGGGTCCCGGCTCTAGGCTAAGGGTCCGGTGGAAGATGGCGACCACTTTCTGCCACTGGTTTAAGGGTCTGGTTTACCTGAGAAGGAGGGTCACGGACAGCACATGGAACAAGGAGTAGGGGTGGTGGGGGGGGGGGGAGGGGAGAGGGGTGAGAGGGGAGGGCGCTGAGCCCGTGGCAACGGGAACAAAAACTAAAGAGGCACACGTGCCCCTTGAAGACACCATGCGAAGTGAGGTGAGCCAGTTACAAGAGGACAAGCACCGTAGATGCAATTTCCTGTTACGTACATCTTATCACACATGCAATTTTTTAAGGCATGGTGTGTGTGTGGGGGGGGGGGGGGTAGTTTGCTTGTGTGGAAGACCTAGTCTGACAGGAAGCAGATTCAGGGTCACTCTGAAATTCAGGGGCCAGAGGACAGGAGGCAGAAGGGGGAGGGTGCCCTGGGCCACCAGGACGGCCCGGGAAATGCCCTTCTCAGTGGTATCCAAACTCGGGAAACTGGAATCGTCCCCGACTGACTGAGGGAGGATGAGGCCTTTACTCTGAACCATCCTGAGTGTGCAAAAGACCGCCTCCATGCCTTCTCACCCCGGAGGAGGGATCAGGAACAAGTGGGAGTCCCCTTCCCTAGAAGAACCGCCTCCAGGCCATTCTAGGAATTCTGGGAGTAAACACGGAAAGCGTTAAGGGTCAGTTGTGGTTACGCTCAGTCTCTCAGATCAGGAGTGAGATGGCTCGCAAACCTGACCCACGGAGGTCACTGAAACTCGGCAAGAAAGCCGACCAGATCGTGGTCCCCAGCACCCCAGCTGCGGACGAACCGTGATGGGTTAGGCCAGGCAGGGTGTGCGGGGCGGTCGGCCGGGCCTGCCCCGTTCTGGCGTCGTTCGAGAGGGAAACCTTCCCAGACTTAGCCTGGGAACCCCTGTCCAGGGAGGCCCAGCCTCGAAAAGCACTCCGGGCTCGCGGCTCACCGTGGCATCCTGTTTGCTACGGGCAAGCATCTCTTCTGTGGGTTATTTTTGTCTCCGGCCTTGGCTTGTTTTTTCCCAGTGCTGTTCCTTGGCTCGTAGCATTTCTTCCCTGGTTTGTTAAAAACTGAGATAGATCGCCTAATAAATCTCTGCTCGGTTTTTCCCTTCACAGCTCTTCAACAATTGCCAAAGTCACAGAGTTGCGTCTTTCCCACAGCGGGAGGCTAACACAATAGCTGGTGTGTTCGTGGAAACGTATAGATCAAGGAAACAAAGAGAAAAGCCTTTAATTATTCAGAAGCCTCCCACCCCTGGTACTAGATTTACTTGCCTGGGTTTGACTTAAAGAGCCAGAGCAACACCTGAGAAACCAGCAAGCTGCGACCACAGCCGGCCACGCGGGAAGGCGGGCCTGCCTCGCTTTGCTGGATGAACGTGGACCGGACGGTTGCTGGGGGCACTCCTAGCGCCTCATTTTTTAACGAATTTTTAAAGCGTATTTATTTATTTTGAGGGGAGGGGGAGGGGCAGAGAGAGAGGGAGAGAGAGAGAGAATCCCAAGCAGGCGTATACCTTAAACTTACACAGGGTTGTAGATCATTTGTATCTCAGTAAGCTGGAAAAAAAGTGAGTCCTTCCAATAAATAAATAAATCAACAAACATTTGAGAAATACATACATATATATACATATATGGATTATAATTATATAGTTATAATCTTTAAATCGAATTAGAAACCGTGGCCCCTCGTTTTTTTTCCATTTTGTGAGTTTGGGTGTGCTGCATTTCATTTGGTTGAAACGCAGTCCATTTGTACACATGCTCTGAAAGCTTTACAAATTCTTAGAGACAGAAGATTCATTCATTCCTCCTCCTCCACTGCCCATGTTATTGGAAGGTCAGAACACTGAAATGTTCTCTTTCAGGAGTGTTTTGTTTCAAACATCTGGCAATGGCTGCCTTGTTAGACCAGAAAATGAAATCAAACACAAAAAGCCCCCTCCCTCTCCAGGGAGCGTTTTGGAGCGGGAATGGCCCTTCAGAGCAGTCCCAAGTATGGATAAAGGGCCCAGGCTTTTAGACTCCCATGTGATCAGTCGTTAGACGTGCCCCAGCCCTAGGGGAGAGAATGTCCTTGGGCAAGGTGGCCCTCTTCAGTAGAGGTAATTCCAGCTGGAGGCCATCTGCCAGTGACGTTCCCAGAAGCTGGAGGAATAGTCCTTCATTCCTGAAGGGGGTCCTGCTCATCAGAGGCGTTTTGCCTGAAATGACAGGCAGGTTTTCTCCCCAGCTTGACCAGATGCTACCCCTAATCCTGGCTCCTTTCCATTTGGGACAGACCATGGCAGTACTTTAAGATGTTAACCCTAAAGTGACAACAGCTGCATACCCTCCCGCCACACCTCTTCCGGGCTCCAGGTGGAGCATTCGCCCTGCTTCCAGGGCACAGACAGCCAACAAAGAGATGCGGCATCCAAAGCAGTGGACGAGCTATAGGAAATCGCGCCTGGAGATCAAGCTTCAATCCATGGCTGCAGCTTTAAGGTGGTACCATGTCAAAAGCCAAAGAACAACGTGGCCATGTGGGGAAACGGCCACCCAGACGTTCAATCTCCCCATCACAGGACTCTGAGAGTGGCAGATAGTGTCCCATGTCCTCCGAGAGCTGGCCGTTCCCAAAACAAACACTCCCATAAAACAGGCCACCTGGCCTTGATTCTGGGCCAGACGTGGTGCCCAAGCGTGGAAGGACTATGCTAGAAGGACAGGGTGGGGAGATGTCTAGGAGAGTACAGCCCCTATCAACTTAGACTCGCGAGCGAGAAATCTTCGTACAAGATGGCTCTCAAAATCATTTTTTCTTTGTTTTATTTGGAGTCTGTTGCTGTCACTGTTGTTCTAACCATGTAATGATGGGAAGATAAGTATTTAACCGCACCCCGGGAAGGAGCCAGAGCCCCACCTCAGGCTTCCATGGAGAGGGTTTAAGTGGGTGCTCAAAGTCGCCTCTGTCTTCCTGTGTTCCCGAGGATTATCTCAAAGCTCTTGACCAGACTGACCCACACATGAATTTAGCCTCCCCCTCGATGTCCATAAGTTAAAAATCTCACACGAGACCTTGTAGCTTCTTACAAACAAGACAAACTCTGGGAGAAAGATGAGGGGAAAGATGACATTTCAGGGACCCAAACGATTTGATGGAACCCCGTGAAAGTGTGCTAGGGCCACCATAACAAAACACCACAGACCGGATGGTGTTAAGCAACAGAAATTTGTTTTCTCCTAATTGTGGAGGCCAGGAGTCCAAGATCAAGGTGTCAGCAGGGTTTGCCTCTCCCGAGCCTCTCTCCTTGACTTGCGGACGACTGACTCCTCTGTGCGTCCTCACAGGGTCTCCCTCTGTCTGTGTGTCTGTGTTCTTATGTCCTTATAGGACACCGGTTGTATTGGATTAGGGGCCACCCTAGTGACCACATTTTCCACTTAATTACCTCTTTAAAGGACCTATCTCCAGATACAGTCACACTCGGAGGTACCAAGGGTCTGCGCTTCAACATATGAATTTGGGGGGACACCAGTCAGTCCAGGACAAACCCTGAGCTTGTCCATTTTTATTTTTTTTTTTATTTTTTTTAACGTTTATTTATTTTTGAGACAGAGAGAGACAGAGCATGAACGGGGGAGGGGCAGAGAGAGAGGGAGACACAGAATCGGAAGCAGGCTCCAGGCTCTGCGCCATCAGCCCAGAGCCCGACACGGGGCTCGAAATCACGGACCACGAGATCGTGACCTGAGCTGAAGTCGGACGCTTAACCGACTGAGCCACCCAGGCGCCCCGAGCTTGTCCATTTTTAAACGGTCCTCTGGCCACTCCAGCACCAGGGGACGGCTGCCCCTCCCACACTCTTCAGCCTGACCACATCTCGCTTTTTTCCAAGGTCACGAACTTTGTCTATAAAAGGCCAGACAATAAATATTTTAAGCTCACAGGCCATACGGTCTCTGCCCAACTGCTCAAATCTGCCATCACAGCAGAAAAGAAACCCTAGAGAATATGAATAGATGGATGTGGCTGCATTCCAATAAAACTTTATTTATGAACACTGGAATTTGAATTTCATAGAATTTTCACAAGTCATGAAATATTATTATTTTGATTTTTTTCAACATTCAGAAAGTTTAAAACCATTCTTGGCTCACAGGCCCTAGAAAAAACAGACAAGGGGCCGTATACTTTTGGCCAGCAGGCGGTGGCCAACTGCTTCATTTGGTGGCCCCAGGAGCTCATAGGTGGCCCGCCCAATGCTCTCTGTTCCCACATCACTCTTCTCCAAGGTCTTCTGCAGGGCCTCACTCTCCAGATGCACCCGGGCCCCCACCGGGCTCAGCAAGTTCGTTTCCGGCACAAAGAAAGTTTCCTTCCGACTAGGAATTCTGGTGCCAGCTGCTAGTAATCAATTCTCTAGGTCTGATACCCCCTCTTGGTCAAAAACATGTCTTTTTCTCACCATTGTGGAACGAGACTATGACCCACATTTTGCCACTCAATAAGTCACTTCATGCACTTTTCCAGAGACCTTTCTCGAGTGATTGCTGGGTGCCACGCACTGGGCTAAGGGCTCTGCAGAGCCACTAAATTTGCACCGAAACCCCGAGATATGAAATTTTATCCTCCACGTTTTGTGGAGAAGAAAACCTGGGCTCAATACAGTTGAGTAAATTCTTCGAGGTCACATGGACAGTAGGTGATGGAGGCAAATCTGAAACCAGGGCTCTCTGTCTCCAGATCCAGACTCTTAGCCAGGGATGCTACCCTGTTTCCAAATGATACGTCTCTCCTCCGAGGACTGGGTGTGGTGACATGGGGGCATCAGAGCACAAGAAGCCAATGGCAGAGACAACAAACTGCCCACCCCCTCCTGTCCATTGCTAATAGAACCCCAATTCTGTTTAGAGTCAATAATATGTGCCAGAAAGTCACATCTACCAGCCCTCCTTGTCCGGGGACAGAAGTCATTAGATGGTGTTTTCTGAGAAATTCCTTAAAGGGGAATGACTCCGCTGGTAAGCACCCTCTCCCATTCTTCCTGCTTGAGATACCGACACGATGGCTGGTATCCTGGCAACTAGCTTGAGCTCCAATGCAAAGCGGGAGAAGCATCACACCAGAACGATAGATAAAGTGGATTTCTAGGAGTCTGAGTCTCTGTTCATGGAATTACCACATCAGCCCTCAACTGCCCACCTTTGCACTTCTCTTCGGGTGAGAAAAATAAAACCTTTAACAATGATATACGCCACTACTTTTCAATTCTACGTTGCTCATGGACAAAGGCCATTCCTATCTGACATAAGCCCTCTCTAAATATCACTCCCATAACTACCCTTAGAGGACTCATCAACACTGCTCTCTATTGGTCTTACTTCAGAAGAGTCAGGGAACCATGCTAGCTATTATCCTGCCCCATACCCTAATATTTCCACTACATGGACTCCACATCTCTACCTGCCAGCCTCATATGGTCAGGCCAGTGGTTACTGGTTCCCGACCGGGCCTGAGAATTTATTTCTCAGTAAACCACCTGACCACGGGCTTGAGCTAACTTCTTATCTCCTCCTGGCCTTTCCTAAAAGAAAGTTCAATATCTTAGCACCGGTCATTACTCCTCTGCTCTTGTACGGTTCTTTACATTTTGCAAAGCATGTCCACGAGCAGTATTTCTTTTGACTATCACAACTTTGACCAATGAACAGGGATGGTATTTGTTGTGTCCTCATTTAAGAGCTCAGGAGACTTGAGCTTGGAGAGGCTGAGTAATTCACTTACTGCACCGAGCCAGGATACAAACTCGGCTCTTTGACTCCAAGGTTCCCATTTTTTCCATTACGCCAATCGCTCCCAGGAGACTTCTCAGATGCTGATGAGAGAAGCCGGAGACACAGCTCGGTTCAGATAACCTCCTTTAAAGCAAGTTTGTCTGGCCACCAACTGCCTGTCTCCACCCAATATCTGAATTGTTCGTCATCATCAAAAGGCTGATGTACTCACCTGAATCAAGCGAACGACTACGTGCTGTTCGAAAAATCAATTAAATCAACACCATCTGTGTCCACCGTGCACTCGGGCTCTATAGTAGGCGATATTGACACGAACAAACACTGACAACTCTGTAAACCCCTGACAGATGAATCACCTATGTGAGAACAGCGGCAGTTGTCCCGCTGCTGCTCTGAGGATGGTGGAAGGCAGTGACAAGTAAGGCTGAGAAGTTGCTGGCACCCGAGATAGGAGAAGAAATTGGCACTTCCCAATTAGTCAGGAGAGGCTTTTCGAGGAAGACGGAGTGTCAGACGCTATTTAATTTGTGAATGAAACAAGTTTAGGAAGATAAGTGCCAGTTCAAACAGAAACAGAAATGGGAGAATAATAATAAGAGCCAGCACTACACTTGCACCCTACTAGACAGAGTTCTTAAGTGTAGGAACCAGAAATGGGCTGTGGCTGATGCAGGCACAAAGGGAATTTGCTGAGAAGGTCCTGGGTAACTCTCATAATTGCCAAGAATTCTGGAGGACCAGGCTCTGAAAATAGACACGGACAAAGATGGCGGACGGAACTACTCAAACTCCCACCACACAACTAGTCTAGCACTGGACACAGTGTATCAGTTAGCTGTGTCTGCAGTAAGGCTAACAAACAACCCCGAACACCCAGGCACGTATGACAACGTATGTTCGTTGCACACGTGCCTGGCGTCATTCGGAGGCTCATAGGCAGCGTTGTAATCTTGGCAGGGCCACTGGTGAGGCTCCACATTGGCCAACTATTGGCTTTCCTAGGCTGGCCTCACCAGGAACGACTGTGGTGACTCTGCTCGGCTCCACATGTCCCTCATCCTCCACCATGTCTAGACCAGGTGGGTTCTCATGGAGAGGAGCAAAGGAATTGCAAGGCATGTAATGTCTCTTGAGACCGAGGCTCAGAACTGGGAGCACCATCAAAAATTCGGCCAAAGCAAATCACAAGACCAGCCTCAGTTTAAGGAGTAGGGAAATAGATTCTGCCTCTTTGGTAAGGGAACTGCAAAACCACACAATAAACGCCCTGATACTGGGGCGGGGGGGGGGGGGGGGGAGGGTGACAAATTAGGACCATTGATGCAATCATTCTGCCATCACTCATAGGAAACCACCACTAACACATCTGTCCTGAAACTGTATGTGGCCTCCACCACCACCACCTTCCTTGTATCCCAGCTCCAGATTCAGGGCTCCAGACAAAGATACCGGGGTAGCTGGGACTAGATCATGGAGTTGTGCACTAAAGGCCAGAAACACTGGGAAACCAGGTATCTCCAGTTGTTTTCATTTCCTTCAGAGGAGAGGGTTCTGCCTCTCACCAAGACCTATATACCAATACCCCACACGTAGGGAAGAAGTTCAGGTGCTGGATAGCACCTTTCTTTTTTAAAGTTTTATTTATTATTTTGAGAGCAAGAGGGTGTGAGTGGGGGAGGGGCAGAGAGAGAGAGGGAGAGAGAGAATCCCAAGCAGGCTCCACACTGTCAGCGCAGAGCCCAATCGGGGCTCGACCCCACAAACCATGAGATCATGACCCGACTCACTCAACCGACTGAGCCACCCAGGTGCCCCTGCCAGCTGTTCTTTAAAACCATCCAGTGTTTGTTGGGGTATATTACAGAATGTCCCTAAATCTTTACCCCTCATTGTATCCATGCCTCTTGCCATATAGCTCGCTTGGGAGCCTTTGCCTTCCTCCGTGGGCAGGGTGACCCATCTCACTCTTTGATGCTAAACTCAATCAAAATCATCCACGTGCTCATGTTGGCTCTTGCCTTATGGGATGTTAGCAGATGTCTCATAAGCAGACACTTGCAATGGGCTTGCACATTAAAGCTTGTTCTCTTGTACCTCTGCTGCCTCCACGGGAATGTGCCCAAGCTGGCCAGACAGAGAAAGAGAGACATGCGGGCTCGAGCGGAAGTTCCCCGGATGTCTCAGCCTAGATCGGCCAGCTGACAGCTAGGCAAGCCGCGGAAATGTGCTCAAGCCCAGCCTAGATCAGCCAAACCATCTCGCCAACCCCCAGCGGACCCAAACACATGAACAATAAACACTTACTGTCACATGCCCTTGAGGTTTTGTGGTCACTTGTTACAAGGCATTATTTTGACAACGGAGAACGGATACCATCTGCCAGCAGTGTGCAGATTAATAAACTCGTTTCACTCTCAACTGCCAAGTTAGATACCAGAATTTTCACTTACGTGGAGAGGTTAGGTAACTGTGTAAACTTACTCAGGATGGACGTGATATTGGTTTTCTTACAACAGAAGCCACTCACTGGATAACTTTAGCCTGGAACATATTAGAAAGAAGAAAGTCCATGACCCTGTGCTGAACTTCTGGGGCAGGGCTTGTCCTCACCTTGCATGGGCCAAACGCCACTCTAAAATGAGCCAGGAAGGCTTGGATAATAACCAAGAAACTATTCCAAGGCTAATCCCATTAGCATGGACCCTGGGAACAATGCAAGGTCATTCCCTGCCCTGGAAAGTTCTTGAAATAAAGGAACCACCAAGAAGCACCTAGAAATACTTCAATTGTGTGTGGTTTCTCCTTCTAACTGGCTTAACCGTAATGGGATTTGGTCTGTTCCTGGTTTTTAAAGGTCTACGAGTATTTAATGAATACAGATAACTCCGTAGACCCTGAGCCAGCACCACAGACATAGTGTGGCATCACTACAACAATCAGAATGCCCGGCACACAGAAGGTGCTTACGAGACAGTGGGGCCCTCCCTTGTCTTCTCATTCCTCATATTTAAGGAATCATACCCCCAAGACTTTTCACTTCTGTAAGTCACAATTCTTGGGGCCTGACAGACCTATATATACTGTAGGCCTACTATGTGCTAGATGCCAGGAAGACAGAGACCTGGGGCTGACCTTGAGAAACTTAGAATCTAGTGAGAACCTAAATTTCTCAGAACCAGATTTAATTACTAACCGAAGGTAATATCCTCTTAGTGCCAAGTGAACTGTCACAAGCACCACATTTAGAGAAAAATAATGAAAGTGTCAAATTTATGTTATGTTAGAAGCTTATTTTATTTATTTAATCTCTATTACAAGATATAATGACTGGTTTTCAATTTTTATAAAGATAAAGATACCATTTTAATTTCCCAAGTTGATGAATATGTTATAAATTTTCCATTTTTAATACATAAAAGCTGAAATCTATATTAGCTTGGATGCACATCTACTTTTGCCTAAGTCCACAAAACCATAAAAATCCCACTTTACAGCTGAAATTATAAACTCCAAATAACATAAATGCTAAATCTATTCATTCATTTAAACTCTATTAAAGCTATCACAAATTATTATTTTAGTGTCTTCGAAGATAAGTAGCCTTAAAAGGTAAAGGATCTTTTTCCAGGCAACTCCCATCTGTGATGCCACATTCTGAGGAAACACTTGGCAGAAAGTTCAAGGAAAACGTGAGAAGGCCAAATCTAGGGAAAGAGTTGTTATAATCACAAAGTTGGATTGCCAGGAAGACCTTAACATTATTGCTTACATGCACCAACCAGCATTTAACAGTGAGACGCAGTCATATGATCCCTATCATCTCTTTCCAGGGGCAATTTTGAAACCATTTGAAGAGCTATCCAACTTCATTCTTGCTTTCAAAGTCTTTTCTTTGAAGAGGGAGTTCTGTTTGTACAGGCATGTGCTCCCAACACACACCTTACCTTAGAGATTCATGGATTGGCATCCACAGGACCGATTCTTCATCAAAATGGCCATCTTCTCTACAGCGAAAAGGAAGCAGGGTTCAGAGGGAATGAAACAGGAAAAACTAATTTTGAATTAAAGAAAAGTTCTGAGCAAGAAGGAGAGTGAATATGGGACAATGGAGCGGGGAAGGAGGCCCTGAATGCGATTCCATCCATCAGCTGGGGATGTGCCCTCGGGTACTCATAGGACTCATAGGTCCTGAGTGTGCATGAACTGGGAGTCGGGGTAAGAAGGAGACCATGTCTGGCCCATCACGAGGGCTCATCAGATGACCAGGCAATGAAAGGCCCGTTTTACTGCAGTGGACTAACAGCTTTCTCTTTGACTTTTCTGTCCATAAGGTGAAACTCACAAAGTCAAAATTAGCCTTAAATTTTCATCAAATTGCCCATAAACTATAGGAGTTTTTCTCTCTTGCATCTCGATGGCTAGATTTGTTGCGGCCAAGTTTACTTGCTCCATATTGGAAATCAACAAACTGGTACCTCTCACTGAGCCCATCACAGGCAGATTTTCCTCCAGTGATAGAACTCATGAGTATTTTTCAAATGAATGCCATATGAAGCAGCTGGCTTGCGTTAGAGGTTATGCTGTAAGAAATAATAAATATCTTTAAGCGCTAGGAACACACTAAATGTAGCATGACAAGCATATCATAAGAGGCAGATGGGGACTCAGGTCAGGTAGGAGAGAGCAAATTTACCTCTGTGAAAGCACACCCAGGATAGAAACTTACAGAGCAGAATGTTGGGGCACCTGGGTGGCTCAGTCAGTTAAGCATCCGACTTTGATCTCGGCTCAGGTCATGATCTCATTGTTCAAGAGATAGAGCCCCACACCAGGCTCTATGCTGACAGCGTGGAGCCTACTTGGGATTCGATCTCTCTCTCTCTCTCTCTCTCTCTCTCTCTCTCTCTCTCTGTCCCCTCCTGCTTATTCTCTGTCTCTCAAAATAAATAAAACTTGAAAGAAAGAAAGAAAGAAAGAAAGAAAGAAAGAAAGAAAGAAAGAAAGAAAGAAAGAAACTCACAGAGCGGAATATAAACTGAGCAGTCCACACTACTTAAATGACTTGTTCTTTTTTCTAGGGAAATGGGGAGCGGATGCTCATACATTTGAATTTGCGTAAGTTAAATTGGCATATGATGCCATTGAGCTATGTTTTTTCAAATACCTGGATGTGTGCTGTCCAATACTACAAACTGGAATATGCTATAAACCTCAAAAATACACACTGGATTCAAAGACTTCATCCACAAACGTAAAACACCTCGTTAACAACTTTTCTTATTGATGACATTTGGAAATTATATTTTAGGTATATTGGATTAAATTTTATCTTGGTAAAAGTAATTTCACCTGTTTCTTCTCACTTTGTTTAAACATGGCTACTAGAAAATTTTAAGTGACCTATGGCTCCTATTATATTGCCATTGGATAGCACTGGCCTTGACAAAAGGCCTAGATTGAATGGAATTACACTAGACTGAAATTTTGAATTGCTAACACACGTTAAACTTGATAACGTTATTTGAAAACTGTCCCTTTCTTTAACAATCCTACAAGATTTGGCTTCAACTATTGTCTACATGTAAGCTGATAATCCAGGACTCCCCAGTCAATCTTGTTTTAGCAGGATTGGGCCAAGTCCCAGAAGTTATCTGTAAACCTACATACAGCATTTATGCTGCATTTATATAATCCTCTATTGATCTTTAAGTCTGAACCCTTTGAGTTCAATAGAATTACATTAATTTTTAAAGTTTTAATTCCTTTTTTTTTGCTAGATGAAATATATTTTATTCATATATGTAGAAATTACTTTTGCCCCAACATTTTATTACTTAAAAAAATCAGAAACATACAATTAACATGCACGCAATAAGAAGAGGAAAGACCTAGACGTTGGGCTCTGACCAATTGGTTATATCATTTGAAGTGAAGACAGGGAGGTCCAAACCATAGACTGGCCCCTCTGCTTCCTTGTCCCATTGTTCAAATACAAGGTGTACAGAGTAGAATATGCAGCGAGGAGGAAAGGCTAGAAGAGAGGTTGGGGGTATCCAGTGCCAGTTCCTACTCACCCTACACAAAGCACCTTGAATCTTCATTGTGTTACTTCTCAACAAGCAAAGGAAGGGTTCCTGGCTGATATGTGAGCCATATCTCCTGGGAAAAAAACAGTAAGTTGAAAAATATTAGATAGATGAAACAAACAATTCATCAGATAACCTTAACCAATGTGTTGTTGAACCACCTCTATAACGCAGTTTTCATTAAGGTTTTTATAAGTGAGTTAATAATAGAATTTTTATCTGGCAACTTTATTATAGGAATTAAGATAAACTCATGAAAAGTTTTCAGTTCTTAAATACAAAGGAGAGAACATTATTTTGAGAGGAAAGATACGATCAAAGGCCGTTGGGAGGAAAAATATAGGTTCTAGCAAAAAAGATTTACTGGGGGCCATTGGGTCAGCTATGCCAGCTGGACAACATTGTGTCAGTTCCCTTGTCCCCAACACGGCCTTTCCAGAAAGATGTCTTTTGATTCCAAACTTCATTATAGCAGACACCATTAGTGTCCCCCCCAAACCAGGTCTCTTCAAATCAGATCCATTTTTACCACTTGATAATCTTGCCTTCAATGTGTTTTTTTGTTTAGTTTGTTTTGTGTGTGTTTGTTTGTTTTTTTCCCCAAACGGCAGCACCTGGAAACCGTTTTTTTTGGAAGACTGCCCTCAGGCTACTGGAGTCTACTTTGTCCCTGTGCACAGAAAGTTGGAAGCTCCTGGAAATTTATGTGCCCCCATCTTTGGCTCCTACCCAACGACTCTGGGGCGTGGGAGCCTTGGCTAAGGACAGCTCTGGGACAGAACTTCTGTCCCGGAGCTTCCTGCAGGACTAGCCTGAACTCCACTCTGCGGGCCTCTGTCCGATTCTCCCCTGTCCCCTCATCCTCACCCCCTGGCTGATTTCTCCGTGGAGCATTTCCTTATTCATCACTTGGCGGCCAGATCCGCAGCTCAGGATCTGCTTCTGGAAAACCTGAGCTACTTATCAGCCTGGGTCCTCTCACCACAGCGGCCCTTAAATCATAAACTAATTTCCCACTCATCCTCGTATTCTTCCTAAACTCCAACTACACCCTGAAGTACTCATACCTATCCCAAACTCCATCCATCTTTTCCCATCTTCTTGCTGTTGCAACTATTGTCTTCGCCATGTAGAATTCTCAGAGCCTGAGGTCTCCCTTTTTTTTTTTTTTTTAAGTTTAATTATGTATTTTGAGTGAGAGAGGGAGCACGCGCACTCACACGTGCAAACAGGGGAGTGGCAGAGAAAGAGGGAGAGAGAGAGAGACGGACTCCACACTGTCAGCACAGAGCCCGACACGGGGCTTAATCCCACAAACTGCAAGATCATGACCTGAGACAAAATCAAGAGCTGGACGCTTGGGGCAGCTGGGTGGCTCAGTCGGTTAAGCGCCCAACTTCAGCTCGGGTCACGATCTCACGGTTCATGAGTTCGAGCCCGGCATCCGGCTCTGTGCTGACAGCTCGGCGCCTGGGTCCTGCTTCAGATTCTGTGTCTCCCTCTCTCTCTGCTCCTCCCCAACTTACACTCTTATCTCTCTCTCTCTCTCTCTCTCAAAAATAAATAAAAAATTTTAAAAAAATCATTCAAAAGAGTTCGACACTTAACTGACTGAAGGCACCCAAGCACTCCTGAGCGCCCCCCTTTCTGAGCAGGCCTTCCTCGGCTCTCCCAATTTGTCCTTGAGTCACCTGTTCTCTCCTGGGCCTGTGCATACTTTGCTACTAGAACCCGGCTTCAAAGCTCCAGTGTCTGGGTTCTGAATCCTGGCTGCACCAAAGCCAGCTGGGTTACTTCATCTCTCTCTCTCTCAGTTTCCACATCTGTAGAATGGATACAAAAGTCAAATCCACTTCCAATCATTCCTGTGAAACCGGATGAGATGATTGGCAGGCAAAGCACCTGCAGATGACTGGTTTATAGTAAATGTTAGCTGTTGTTTCTGAACCGTGATCATTCGTTTATGAGCCTGTTTTTACTGTAAGTTCCTCAAGGGCAAAAGTCGTATCACACTCATCTTGATAAATGTGTGCTAAATAAACACACGCGCTCCATCGAAGAGCGGTTCTCTTGAAAAGGGGAACATTTTAGACTGAGTGTTGAATCCCTTAGGACTCCGCAATTTGCATACCACCCTTGTGATACTTTTCCCTCACAGCCTATACTCCCATTTACTCGTGATGCGTCTCTAAGTTGACTTTCCATCAATCATTTGGTTTTAACCTGGATGACCTTATACTAAGAAATAGAACCTGGCAGGTCTCAAGTTGCATATGTTCATTGTGGGTTTTTTTTTTCTAACATTCATTACAATAAAGACGTAACCCCTAAAATAAAGCCTGTGCCTCTGCATGCGCTTCTGAATGATCTCAGATACCCCTGTGGGTATCCCCGGCTCACTTGGGAAAACAGCCTCAGGAAATTGGCAACAAGTCAACAGACGCCCAAGAATGTCCATGGCGTTTGGATAAATATCAGAACAGCAATAAATCACTTACCCAGACCTTGGACCAGACAGCTCTCTGTTCTGAACCTATATTCACTCACTCTGTGATCTTTGACACTCAGCTTCTTTTAGCTGTTCTCGGGCACAGGAGACATTTTCTACATTCTGCCTCACACAGCAAAGGAGGGCCCCTGTACCCCAAAAACCCAGGACCCCAAACACTGAAAAGTGAGTCAAAACACAGGTAGATGGGCCTCAGGATAAGCACATTAGAACATGAGTCCACACCTATCCCTACCTTGCCTGAACATGTTTCCTGAAGGAGGTGAGTTTGAAACTGAAGCAAGAAAGAATTTACCAGATAGAGAAAGAACACCAGGCATTTCAGTAGCACAGGGACCGGGCCTGGTGAAGCCTAAATATGGAAGACGCAGGCACCATTCCTCCCTCCAATGTAGGAATGTCGGTCATGAGCATACACTGAACTTGTCTTTCCATTGCTCTAAGATGACTGCACATCCTAGCATTCTCCTGGGATATTTGTCTCTGGAAAAATTCCAGGAAGGTTCCCCTGGGGTTTTCTTACCACCACCATCGCCCCCCACCCCACCCCCAACAAAGCCCCACTATCTAAGCTATGTGGAGTTCAATTACATTTAAAATTAGCTAAACTTAGGGCGCCTGGGTGGCTGAGTCGGTTGAGCATCCAACCTCGGCTCAGGTCATCATCTCACGGCTCTTGAGTTCGAGCCCTGCATCAGGCTCTGCGCTGACAGCTCAGAGCCTGGAGCCTGCTTCGGATTCTGTGTCTCCCTCTCTTTCTGCCCCTCCCCCGCTCACACTCTGTCTCTCTCTCTCCTTCAAAAATAATTAAACAGGGGCGCCTGGGTGGCTCAGTCAGTTAAGCGTCCGACTTCAGCTCGGGTCATGATCTCACGGTTTGTGGGTTCGAGCCCTGCATCGGGCTCTGTGCTGACAGCTCAGAGCCCGGAGCCTGTTTCAGATTCTGTGTCTCCCTCTCTCTATGCCCCTCCCCAACTCATGTTCTGTCTCCCTCTGTCTCAAAAATATATAAACATTTAAAAAATTTTTTAAAAAAAACAAAAATAATTAAACATTAAAAAAATTTTTTCTAAGTAAAAGAAAATCAGATTTGCTAAGCTTTAACAAAAAGAGATTTCAGAACTTCGGTCACCAACTGCACTTGGGGCCAGAGATGAGTAAAACTAAGATAAACTAAGAATGTTTAAGCCTGAGAAAGTACAGTTACCCTTCCGAAGGGAAGAATGGCTGTGTGATTTATGTTCCAAACAACCTGGACTGGGGACTGGGCGATCAGGAGTTGAGAGGGAAAGGAGAATTGACAGATTTGGCCTTTGTATGTGCTGTGTTTTCTGTCTAGAGCACTGTTCAGTTGGCTAACACACCTCTTCCACCCGGTCTCAGAGATGTTTTTCCCACCCCTCAATCTAACGCAGATCCCCTTCCATTCTTTCTGTGGCGCACGGTTCTTCTTCTACATAGTAGTCACTACGATTATAATTACAAATGAGTTGCTGTTGTTCAGGGAGGACCGTGTAGATTTGTTCACTGCTATGCACCCAGCGCCTCTACAAAGCCTGAGTCAGAATAGGTGGTCAATAAACGCTGTTTGAATAAATAAATAATTGAAATCAGTTTCTTTACTGCAAGACTCTTGGATTCTAATGAGCATCATCAGTCTCTAAAAGAATGATAAAGTATCCGGTGTTTCCCAAACTAATTTGCCTCTCTGCGAAAAACCAATAATGTTCTAGGGAATCGGGTTCTACAGAACATGGTTTGGAAAATCCGGGGATAAAGACAAGGGGGAGAAGAGAGTGTTCCTCAAAGTCAGAGCCTCACATAATTCTCAGTAAGATAAAAAATAGGAATACTTACTTCTAAAGGTTCTTGGGAAACAAGCACCATGAAAGATCACACTGGTAAATTTGGGTGAATTGTGTAAATCCAAACCTTGTGAAGATTCATTCATCTGTGAAAATGGCCAGGGGGGAAATTACAGACTCAAGAACAGTCAACTGAAAAACCAAAGGAGCCAGGAATCCTCAGCTCTGAAAAAGCAGCATTTTTGGAGAGTCTGTATCACAACTATCTGGAAATTAATTTCCTGAGTCATCTTTCCCTGAGATCACTGCACAGTACAATATAATGGAATTATCCGTCATATCAGTCCTTAAAGGGACAGAAATACATTCTCTTTAGGGAGGCCACAAAGTGAAGGTGCTTTAGCTGCTATTGCTGAGTAACAAATAGTCCCAAAATGTAGTGGCTTAAAATAGCAATAGTCATTGTCTACAATATGTAGAGGACTCCGTGAGGAAGGCTCATCTCTATTTCATGTGGCATCAGCCTGAGCAGTCAGACTGTGGCCTGAAGGAATCCTTTCAAGATAGCTCACTTCCATGGTTGGCAAGTGGGAGTGGGGTTGGAGCCCTACCGGGGGCATGGGCCCAGGGCCTCAGCCCCTCTCCACATAAGCCTCTCCATGGGATGCTTGGACTTCCTCACAGTATGGTGGCTGGGTTCCAACTGTGAGTGTCCCAAAAGACACAAGAAACTGCAGGTCTTAATGTAATCTAGCCTCGAAAATCACAAACAATCACTTTTGCTACTTCCTATCGATGGGAGCAATTACAAGCCCACCCAGGTGCTAAGGGGAGTGAACTAGACTCCATTTTCAATGGAAGAATGGCAAGATTCTTGAAGAGCATAAAGAATGAGAGAGATTATTATAGCCATCTTTGGAGAAAATGCCAGAGAAGGAAAGAGACAGAGAAGAATAATTTTTTAAAGAAATACTTGTTAAAAACTTGTTAAAAATAAAAGTCCTCTCTGAATCTTTCTTTATTATGGAGGGAGGAAAGATAGATGTCAATATGTGTCTAGATAGAGTAAGGAATTTGTTCCTAAAAATGTGGAGACTTGATCCAGGACAGGCCACAGGTGTCTAATGGGACACCTTGCCCCAGTGAGCTATGAATTTGATGAAGGTGAAAAAGAGTCACTGTTAAGACCAAACAAAAACAAAAATTAAAGAAAAAAAAATTCTTCTACCTACAGAAAAGCCACAAGGCTGGCCAGCACTGGTCATTTGAAGGCACAGGCTTTCAAATAAGTCCCTGGCTTTCTGGGAGAGTCCCAATTTCAAATATTTTGTCACATGACAATCCTGATCTGAGCCTTGAAAGATACGTAGGAGTTAAATATTCTGCCAAGCAAGACAGCCAGACAATAGACAACAAGGAGACAAGGAGCGGGGAAGGAAACAACAATAACAAAAAAGTCATCTCCTCTCTCTCTTTTCTTCTTTTGCTCAAAGTGTCAGAACACACATGCTTTGTAAAAGCAGCCAGCACAAAGTAGGCCCTGAGTAAATAATTTATAAACACTAAAGATTTCTCCCTCCTCCGCCCACCTTAAATGCCTTAAAGTGTCCACATTATACAGTCTTTCCTTTGGTTAAGGCAGCCGAGGCAGACAGAGATGCATCACTCAGAGCCCTCTCTGAGAAAGAACTCACTGTCCGGCTTCAAGGAGCACGGGCCACCGACAGCCTTCAGCTGATAATGTCTTCAGGCAAAGGTCTCCCCTTTCAGGCAAAGGTCGTGCTCTTCTCAGAGTGGTTCCCAGGCAATGACCGAGCAAGACAGTGGTACAGGAGCTAGCCATTCCCACCCAACACAGTGCTCCTAAAATGGGCAGTCTTTCCTCTGGGGTTCTCCACGGGGTTGGCACAGGCTTTATCCCACCTGCACTGCTGCCTGAATGTTCCCACTGTGCAATCTGCCTCATATTCTTTTGCTTTCACAGGTATCACTCCCCAGTAAACTCTTGCCTTTCCTAACTTTATCTCGGCATCTGCTTCTCTGAGAAGCCAATCCAGGAAAGGCAGCATCCTCAAGGGTTCTCCACGAAAAGGGCAAAATGCCAGTATAGGAAAGTTCAGAAGCCACTGAGCACCTTAGACAAGCACCATGGTAATGGGACACTGCACAGGTACATTTTGATGGGGGAAGAGAATACATAAGGGAGGATTGGAATGTTTTCTTGGTGTCATGTTCATCAGTGGCCAAGAAATACTATCTTTACGGTAGATAAAGCTTATAGGACATTTTCATTGTATTAATTTGGACGACACTCTCTTTGAAGGGGTCCTGGGCAACTCCTACCCCTGCCAAACAAACACCACATTGGATCAAGACTTCCTTCGGTCCTCAAACTCTCCCCTAAAGTAGTTGAAATTTACAGACCTTAAGTATAAAGCTGAATGACGCACCTTGACAATAATATAACTGTTTACTTTTAGAAACCAATTTCACTCTTAAAATGTAAAACTATGACTTATTTTAGCTAGGTATTTTTAAAGGATCGGTGGCTTACTTGGGCCTGGGATGTGTGGGTTTTGAATGCTCAGCCATCCTTGGTAAGAGATCCACACCCACCTGGCCCCAAAGAGAGCAAGGACTTCCTAGCAGTCTTGCCGGGCAGCCTACCCAATAGGACACACACCAGGGCTATGGTGTTGCTGCTACACCTGCTGAGACTGCTGGGAAAAGGCTCTTTCTCCCTCGTTAGCAAAGGCAGGGCACCAG
Source organism: Panthera onca (assembly GCF_046562875.1). Taxonomy (NCBI): domain Eukaryota; kingdom Metazoa; phylum Chordata; class Mammalia; order Carnivora; family Felidae; genus Panthera; species Panthera onca. The sequence continues at coordinate 147,129,339 of NC_138347.1, forward strand.
TGAGCCTCACACCCCAGCACCAAGGCAGGAATGGGGAGAAACCATAACCACCTTACGCTCCCTTTTTGGGCAAGCGTTCCTCGTTCTTCCCCGCTGGGTCTCCGAAACTCAGAAGGAGGTATTAATGCTTCTTATGTGTCACCCACGCCCCGAGAATCTGCATTAAAAGCGATTTATTTGTGGGGGGGTGGGGGGGGAGGGAATCTATTTCTAGTTTCTATCCTACCCTTGGAACTAGGGATTTAATCTCTAGTCAGAGTGATACAAAGTTCAGTAAGAAATTTTATCTACTAAGAAGCACTGATGTTGCCTTGCAAGGTAGAGGATGGAGAAGGAAATAAGGGTCAATGCCCCTCTGCAGAAATAGCTACTCCCGATCTCTGGGTAAATAGTCCAATGATTAACCAACCAATGAACTCACTAGCCCCTCAATATGTATGTTTTCTCTGCCTCAGGTCTTCTACCTCCCAGCTTCTTGCTCATAGTATCAGCTTCTTGATATTTTTTGCTCACTTACAGCACCTTCTGTTTCATGCTTTTCTCTGTCTTTTCTATTCCTTTTCCTGTTCCTCTCCTTAGAAGTCTTTGCGGATGCTGTCAACCTTAAGTTGACCGCAGCTGTGGTAGAAAATTTCCGGCAGGCTGAGCTTCCCAGTTCAAGCAACTTTCAACTTCTCCACCTGAGATCCATGGGAACTTGCTCGGCTGTGGCAGCTGCAACCCAGAAGAGTAAAGGAGTTAATGCTTTTGAAGTAGGAACTGATGAGGGACAGCACTCAGTGAGTAAATTGTCTAGCTTCTGTGTCCAGCAGGATGGTTTCTACATGAGTCTCCTATGGTTTCTCCAAAGTTCTCAATAGGGCTGAGCTTCAGGTGCCCCACACTGGTAGCCACTCATTAACTCTTTACTAATTTTTCTCTCCTAAATGTCCCACTTTCCCTAGTCTCTACTAGTGATCACCTCTTGTGTTATTCAGGGTTCTGCAGAGAAAGAGAACCAATGGGATGGATAGGTAGGTAGGTAAGTAGATAGATGAAAGAAAGAAAAGAGAGAAAGAAAGAAAGAAAGAGAAAGAAAGAAAAGGAAAAAGAAAAGAAAAGAAAAGAAAAGAAAAGAAAAAGAAAAAGAAATTTATTATAGGAATTGTTCATGCAGTTATGGAGGCCAAGAAGTCCCACAGTCTGTCATCTGTAAGCTAGAGAACAAGAAAGCCAGTGATATAATTCAGTCAGATTCCAGAGGCCTGAGAACCAGGGGTTTCAATGTCTAAGGGCAGGAGAAGATGAATATCCCAGCCCCAGAAGAAAGAATTTGACCTTCTTTTGTCTTTTTGTTCTGTTTGAGCCCCCAAGGAACCATATGATGCCCACCCCTATTGCTGAGGGTGGATCTCTTCACTCAGTCTATTGAATCAAATGCTAACCTCATCCAGACAACCCCTCACAGAAACACCCAGAAATAATGTTTGATCAGCTATCCAGGCATCCCTTAGGCCAGTCAGGTTAACACAAAATCAATCATCACACCTTCCGAATAAACTTTTTATACCCAAGTTACTGTCTCAGCATCTGCTCCTGGGGGAGCGTAAACTAAGGCAAGTTCTAGTTTAAATCCCAAGATAAATGATTTTTCCCCATCCCCGCCATCACTGTTGCATGTATTTCGACACAGCTTTTTACACAACATCACTGCATAGGCTATTGGCAGTCTGTTATTGGCTGCTTTTTGATCTAGACCTCTGGTCCACGTGCCTTTAGGCAGAGGTGCAGTTACGTGGTGCAACACATGGCTGTTAAGAGTTACTTCCTTAGCAGGAGGCCATGACGGGGGCCATTATCTGTAGAAGAAATATGAACAGGACAGGCACTCTGCACAACTGATTTGGTACAGAATCGAAATATCTGTGTCTATATCTAGACATATCCTAATAGTACATAGGACATACCCCCCCCCCCCATATCCATATCTGGATATAGATATTATTCCAGACACCCACATTTATTTATAAACACAAGTGATTCAAACAATGCCAGAGATTCATGAGCCACTCAACACCTTTGTTCTTCCTCCTAAGTTTCTTCTTCCAGTAGAGTGTTCTGTGATGGACTCTGCCGAGCAACAACGAAAAGTTCAAGGGCTTGATTAGGCAAAATGTCTGTGTGAAAGGAAACAGAGAGTGAGCTAGAGAAGGCTGAGAGCGGTATCGGACTGCGATGCAAGGGTGACCCCAAGGAAAGGAGAGAGGGAGGGATTTGGGGATGGAAGCATTCTAGATCACCGTGCGGTCAAAGGAAGGTTTGGCAAGGCTGTCCAGGAGTCCTTGAGCCAAGCTGGCTAGCAAAGGAGTCCCCTGACTCCCAGGGACAGATCTGCCTTAGTATCCCCACCACACACAGCCCTTGGTGGGGAGCAGCCCACGGGAAGTATAGCCTTGGCACAAAACACAGGCCAGATTTCAAAGTGCATCAGCTGGAGCCCCTGTCAATCACCCACCCCATTCTACAAGCTCTGGGAGGCCATTCTCATGATTACTCATGGACTATATAATGGTCACTCTTTGAATAGACACTTCTCCAAGAAGACATCCAGATGGCCAACCGACACATGAAAAAATGCTCACCATCTCTCATCATCAGGGAAATACAAATCCAAACCACAATGAGATACCACCTCACACCTGTCAGAATGGCTCACATGAACAACTCAGGCAACAACAGACGTTGGCGAGGATGCAGAGAAAGAGGATCCCTTTTGCATTGTTGGTGGGAATGCAAGCTGCTGCAGTCACTCTGGAAAACAGTATGGAGGTTCCTAAAAAACTAAAAATAGAACTACCCTACGACCCAGCAATTGCACTATTAGGCATTTATCCAAGGGATACAGGTGTGCTGTTTCGAAGGGACACATGCACCCCCATGTTTATAGCAGCACTATCGACAATAGCCAAAGTATGGAAAGAGCCCAAATGTCCCTCGACGGATGAATGGATAAAGAAGATGTGGTGTATATATACAATGGAGTATTACTCAGCAATCAAAAAGGATGAAATCTTGCCATTTGCAACTACGTGGATGGAACTGGAGGGTATTATGCTAAGCAAAATTAGTCAGAGGAAGACAAAATCCTATGACTTCACTCAAATGAGGTCTTTAAGAGACAAAACAGATGAACGTAGGGAAGGGAACAAAAATAATATAAAAACAGGGAGGGGGACAAAACAGAAGAGACTCCTAAATATGGAGGACAAACTGAGGGTTACTGGAAGGGTTGTGGGAGGGGGGATGGGCTAAATGGGTCAGGGGCACTAAGGAATCTACTCCTGAAATCATTGTTGCACTATATGCGAACTAATTTGGATGTAAATTTTAAAAAATAAAAAATAAAATTGAAAAAATAATAATGGTCACTCTTACTTGGGACCTTCCCTGCTAAGGGCCATATACCCTATTATCTCTGGCATGGCCAAATTATCTGCTTTGGACAGTGAAATGCAGACAGAAGGGAAAGGCGTCACATGCAGAGAGAAGCTTTAAGAGTCGGTATGGAATTCACCATGTTCTCTTTCTCCTCTTCTTCAACAACCAGCAACGTCTCACGTAGAAGCTGTTTGTTCAGCCTGAATTCCAAGGCAAGGATGACACGGCACAGAGCCACAGCCGTGGTCATGGTCACGTTGCACAAACAAAACGAAATCTTGGCTGTTGTAAACCATTGAGATGTTGGGTCCTTTGTTACTGCAGCATAACCTAGCCTACCCCCACCAATACCAAGGTCTGCCTCTCTCTGAGTCCTCTCCTCCACTCATATAAAAAAGCCAGATTATCCTGATGCAGGATCTAAGAAAATAATTTTCTCCACCTGCCTTTCTCTATACCCCCACCGGCACAGGCAATAAGTTGGGCTTTTTTTTTTTTATTATTATTATTGTTTGTTAGTTTTCTCATCAGCTAGCGCTATTAAGAAAAATGCTTGTGGTTTTATGTCCTGAATAGAATATTTTTTAAAGGAGAAAAAAAAAATAGGCATCTTGATTTTACAGTCTAGAACTTCTGTGATAGAGTATACACTTTACAGTTCTGCCATGATGGATTCCTCTTTGGAAACCTTTTTCTTAAAATATATATCCTGCATGGCTCTATGTTTTCATCAATCGTTTTCTGCTATGTACCATAATTCTTTTTTTTTTCTCTTTTGCAAACCCTATACAGTAGATCCAAGGGAATAAGACGACATTTAAGAACTTAATGTTCTAGATGAATTTATACAACTTCAGATGAACAGGAAAATAATCCTGACAAGTGACAAAAGATTCATAAATACAAATCCATTTTGGCCTCTGTTTTCTCTATTATAAAATAAGATGGGGAAAAAAAGGAAGCATCCAGCAGATGCTGGTTTAGAGCAGCTCAACTGGTCACCCACTTTCCCATTGGATGGTGCAGCAGTGTGGTGCTAAGGGACTGTCTGCATTTGATGTATGACCTTCTCTGCTTGCCAGAGATACAAGGGGCTTGGGAACAGTGTGGGAGATTCCTCTTGATTTAATCACAGATTAAAATGGACTTTGCAAACTTTTGGCAAGAAAGAGAACACAGAAATTTGTGGAAAAGATGTTTGCGAGGATGCTGGTCTTCAGATAAAAATAGAACAAGGCAGAATGCTGACTAACTAACGTACCTAATTATAGGGATTTCTTACAGACAAATGCTCGTGTCAGCTTTTCTCTCATCATAATGGTCATTGCTGGTTTCCCAGTCAGAAGAAATAAGAAAATTACACATGGGGAGCCTGCGAATTACTGTCAAAAGGGTGAAGCTGTGAACCCACCTGGAGGTTTCTTGTGCCTGGGTAACGTGCCATCCAATTTCAAGTTGACGCCCTCCCCCCACCCCCCATCCCCTGACTCTCCTCAAACCTGCAGACAGGCTCCTTGGTCACTCTGGATACCAAATACATTTGGTTTCTAACAGGATCACTGGAGTGAGTTCCATTGCAGGCTTCCAGCTACAGTAAGATATTCCAACTGGTGGAAATCAATCCAATTGAAGCACCCTTGAGCACAAATCAAATGAGACTAGACTGCAATTGAAGAAAATTATAGTCATAACTTTGCTTTAGAGGCGAAGTCGGCTTTCTCTCTGCATGATCTCTGAAAATGGTGTGGCTGATCTCAGCTATCAGCAACGACACAGGTGCCAGGACACATTTTTGCTAAAGAGAGTTATTAAAATGTCTTTGTCTATCTGTGGTGTGTCATCATTATTAAAAACAAAAACAGAGAGGAAAAATAATAAAGTCGGATCATATTCAAGGGGTTCCAGTCCTGACATGTGCTAGCGATGCTGCTAATGCCAGCATTTAGTGGGTTCCCGAAGCATTCTGTCAATCAATACAAACATGCCAGGGTGCAGAATAGCTAAAAAGGTTACTTTTCACAAGCGAGCCCTCCTACTGGGTTTGCACCGTCCATTTCGTACTTTACTGTCTTGTAATTGTGCATATCAGACAAGGTTTCTGACACGTCCGTGCTCAGGATCGTAGAATGTGGTACCGGAGGGAACCGTAGGCATCACCTCATCCATATCTAGCCACCCACCCATCCCCCACTGGGACATGCTCAGCCCTCCATTACACAGATGAGGAACACCGAGGCCCGTGAAGGTCAAATGAGTTGCCCAAGGTCACACGGGGAGTTGGAGACAACCAGAATTAAAATACAGGGCCAGAACAGTTTTTTCTTTAAAATACTATCTCATTGTTCAGCAGCAGCTTCAGGTTTTGGGGTGTGTGTGTGTGTGTGTGTGTGTGTGTGTGTGTCAGAAGGGAGTAGGCGATGAATTATAAATAAATCAATAGTACTCCACACCAAATTCCCCAAAGGTAACTCCGTACAGGACGCCTCCGCTCTTAAGATGCAATTAAAATGCACTACATTCCAGGAAACAGATGTTATAGAGCTGATCGTCCTTCGGCAGACCAGGCAAGGCTCCGCAAATGTGGGTAGCACGGGCAGAAACCGTCACACAAACCAAAGACTGTGGAACGAGGGGACAAAGAAGGCAAGAAGCAAAGCCTGAGGGCCCATTAGGAAATATCAAATAAAGAAGAAAAATGTAGCAGGTTGGAGAGTAGAAGCTGCCGCTGCATGTAAATGAAGCCCATTAATCTTGGAGATAGGCAGATCAGAAATCCTTCGTGGTCCCGAGTTCTGTTTCCTTTTATTTGAATTCAGCTTAGCGAACATTTACTGAAACACGGGCTACGTGCCAAGCGGGGGGTTAGACGCGGGAACATTCCGAGAGGTGGACCAGACGGCCATGGCCCCGGCCTTCGAGGAGTTTAGAGTCTAATGAGACAGGCAGGCCAGGAAGCAAGTAATTCAGTAAGTGTCTTCTGTACTGTCCTCTCGATGCTCTGGAGGTACAAGACGGCCCATCTGAAGATGCCCCTTCCACATCACTTCGGGCTGCCTTACTGAACTAACAGCCCAGCAGCGTGGGAATGACCCCGCCCGCCACCTCCGGGGGAATCAGAGGATCAGAATCAAAGCTGGAGGGAAAGAGAACAGGAATTCCATCCCCTGACAAAACTCTAAAAAGAACAAGAAACTCCTCGAGTTGCAAGTTTCAGTAAAAAGCCACTAACCTGGTTCTCCTTGCACCCAAGTCAAGTGAGGGGGACTCCTGGGGACCCCTCACAGAGATTGGGAGTGCCCTCACGGTGGGGGGGAGGGGGCAGCGGGGCCACATTTCACTCCGTGGCTGGATGCCCCCTGGACTGCAGAAACCCACGCACCCAGACTCGCATCCCTGCTGGCCAGGGTATGGGGACGGAGGGGATTCCTGGGTGACACTGATAACCTCCCCAGGAAATAAGCATAGAAACCAGCGCCTTCTTGTCTGGAGGGCTCTCGGGTTGGGAGGCCGCAGAAGTTTCTGTGACTCCACGTGATTGTCACTGGGGTTAGAGAGTAGACAGAGCCCTGAGGCTCACAGGCAGCTGCCGGCACAACCCATCTGGAGAGGGCTGGAGTGTAGACTACAGAAAGCAACGACGAAAGAAGACGCAGTGGCCGTGTCTGAGTGAGGGCTTTTCACCAGTGTGGGGGCGGCATGAAGGTAGACAGCATCCCAAGAGAACCTGATCGCCATCAACATAGGTCACCAGGAACAACCCTCACCGCCAATGGCAGCCAGAGAACAGAGACCACTCTGCCACTGCCCCGGCCCCTCCACCCAGTGGTACACACAGAGCATTCTAGAACCCGAAAGGAGGTGGTGGGGACAGAGAGGCAAAGGAGTGCCCCTTGCCCTCTCTCTGCTGCATGTACCTCAACCCCAGTTTCAGCCGCACCGGGGGTACAGGGAGACAGGAAGAGATCTTAACAGTGCACGTGCTTTCAAAAACCACTTAATGCTGGTCAATGAACGCGTATAGGGAGTTTAGTGAGCTGGGTGGGAAATTGTTGCACATGAGTGAGGCAGATGCTATTTTTCAAAACATGACTAGAGCACTTTCAGTCCCACACGCTCTTCTAGAACCTTGGCCACATTCCATCAAGAGGCGAAGTCTATCCCCACCCCCACACACGCACACCTTGAAACTGGGCAAGCCTTTGTGACCGCCCAAGAGAATCCAGTGGAAGTGATCATGTCTTATTGCCAAAGCTAAGTTAGAAAAGGCGGTATAACTTCTGCCCGGCTCTCTCTCAGGACATTTGCCCTTGGATCCCAGCCACCGTGCTGTAAGAAAGCCCAAGCCACATGCAGAGGCCATGCATAGGCGCTCCAGCCAATGGCACCAGCCAAGGTCTAAGCTGGTTAGTCATCATCAACCAGCAGACATGAGATTAGGTCAGACGGTAGGTGATTCCAGCCCCTGGCCTCCAAGCTGCCCCAGCTAATGCCAAGAGGAGCAGAAGAGAACCGTGCCCACCAAGCCCCGTTCAAAATGCGTGTGTGTGAGAAAAGATAATTACTGTCGATGTTTAATTCACTACACACCGGGGTGATTTGTTACACGGGCTCGGGAACTGAAATAGTGAGCCTGGCCGGCGGGCAGGAGCTAGCTGGTAGAGAGCCTTGCATGCCATTGGAGATGTTTGGATTTAGTCCTCCACATATGGAGGAGCCTTTGATGAGACATAATCCAGTCAGTTTCAGAAGACGACTCCACCACAGGGAGAGTATAGGTGGGGAGACTGGTTGGAAGGCTAGGATAGTAGTTCAAGCAAGAGACGATGGTGGCTTGGCTTGGCCGGTCGCCATGCCAACAGCAGGAAGCTGACAGATCTACGATAATTCACCCCTCAACTGCAGCTCTCAGGTGTGGCATCATCACTGTTAAATAGCCTTTCCGTAGACTGGAGACAGTGGCTGTCTGGTGGTCGGTACAAAGAAGATGGATAAATGCAGGTTCTGGAAAGGGGGCGGGGGGAGCGTTCCAGGCAGAGGATACACCATGAGTAAAAACACAGCAGCCTCGGGTGCTGGAACAAGTAGAAATAAGGCCAGGACCAGCAACCCTGCCTGCATCTGCACCCGTCCTTGTGAACGTTCGCGAAGTGCCAGTGCCAGTGACGGATTGGCTCCTATAATGGGGCCTCGTTCCTAAAAGCCCTGGTGATGTAGCTGTAAGCGCCTCAGGGATCCTGGCAGGAAGGGGCTGTCTCAGCCTTCACTTTTATAGGATGTGTATTTAACATCATTGCTGTAGTAGACAGTGGCAGTGTTTTCCTTTCTGCGGCGGGGAACTTGCACTTGATTTTATCTTTGCCTTCTTTTCCTAAAAAAAGAGGTAGTAAGAATCTGCAGGAGAGACAGAAACGTGGTTGGGGGAAGGAAAAGGAATCAGCACTCCGTGAAAGAGGAGAAAATCAAAAGAAATCCAAGGAGAGAAGAGCTGGGGGATGGGGAGGGCTTTGTGAGGTTTTGCATTTGGCAAAAACGCAAATAAGGCTGGGAGCCTGGGGCCGTTACACAATATTTCATTAAATCCCATAAAAGGTTGTGAAGGGTCAAGGCAGCTTCCATAGGAAGATTTAGCCCCCAAATTAGTCCTTTGTCTCACTTTCTGACCTTACCCATCTCTGGTCTGAATCTTCTTGGGACCGTGTTTCAGGAGAGGACCAGCCTGTGCAAAACTTCTTCTCAAATTCTGATTAAAGAAGTACAAGCTAATGTCCGCAGGACAGGACAGCAAATTGGCAAAGAGCATGGCACAAAAACAAGCTTTGTTTGTTCAAATCTCAGATCTGCCTCTTCCTAACGATGCAGTCCTGGATAAATACCTTGTCCTCTCTGGGCCTTAGTTTTTTCATTAGTAAAAATAAAGATAAAGCCATTCTACGTTCCCAGGAGTGTTATGAGCATCAAATGAGATGACAGTTTAGCCCTTGATATAGTAACTGACAACGTAGTAAATGCAGCATAAATTCTAGTTTGGCTCGCTTTTGTGTGACTCCCGCTAAATGAATATAGTGTTGTGGTTTTACATTAAATAAATATAATGAATATAATGTATATGTCCCTGTGGAGAGAGGAGAGAGTCATCCTTGGAAGGCAAAGTTATTGGTAGTGACGAACTAAAGTGGTAGACATGTAATCCAACAGTGGTGACCCTACGTACCGCATCCCAAAGGTGGGAGAACACTCCGGGGGCTGCAAGGCCAGAGGGAGGCAGCATCCAGTCAGACTGAGAGCACTAGGAAAATTTCCCTGACAAGGGGGGGGTCTCAAAATGAACGGAAAGGACAAGGAGTGTGGTTGCCAGCTTCCAAGATGGCCCCACTTCCTCATGCTAACATCCGTGTATGGTTGCCTCCTACAATGTACCTCTGTGATAAATACTGCAGCTTCCATCTTGGACAAGCCACTCTCTCTCATTCTCTTGGATCACTGTGCTCTGAGGAAGCCAAATACCATGTCATGAAAACATTCAAGCGGTCCCGTGGAGAGGTGCATGTGTTAAAAACTCATACATCAGGTCAACAGTCAGCAAAGAAGGGAGCCCTTGCAGCAACCATGTAAGTGGAAGCATTTCTCCAGTTGCTGTGGAGCCTTGACATGACTGCAGTCCCCACCGACGACTTGACCAGAGCCTCAGAGAGACCCTGGACCGGGCTTCTCAGCCAGGCTGTTTCCACATTCCTGATCCTCAGTAACTCAGATAATAAATGTGTAATACTTTAAGCCCCTGAATTGTAGAGTAATTTTTTGCACGGCAGTGGATAACTGATACAAATAGGAATACTCTGGATTGGGGCACTGGGCTGGCTCAGTTGGTAGAGCAGACTACTCTTGATCTCAGGGTCGTGAATTTGAGCCCCCTGTTGGATGTGGAGCCTACTTTAAAGAAGGAATACGCTGGATGAAGAAGTGAGGAGGATATTCCAAGCGGAAGGAAAAGCATGTGCAAACGTAACGAGCTCTGAAATAATCTGGGTCCTAGTTCAAGCATTCTGGTGACAAAGACCAGGTGTCCCAGGGAACCGGGATGCACTTACACCTATTCTTTGTCCCCCTAACTACTTTCGGTCCCCACTTAATTGACATTCTCAGAGTGCCCCTTCTCCCCATTCTGTCCGTTCTTGTTATCTATTGCTGTGTAACGAACTACCCCAAAACTTAGTGGCCTAAGATGACACTCATGTATTATATCACACAGTTTTGTGGGTCAAGAGTCGGGCAGGACTCATCCGGTGATTCTTTGGCCCCTTGTAGCATCACCTAAGGTCACTCAGTTGTACTCGGCTGGTGGATGGGCTGGTCTAGAAGGCCAGATACAGTTTCCCTCACATGTTTGATGCCTTGGTGGGAATGACCCGGAGTCTGGACTTAATGGGACCAAAATGGCTATACATGATGAGGATGGAGTGGTCATCCACTTTATGTGATAGCCCAGAGTCCCAGGGAGAGTCTTCCAAGAGGCCTGAGTGACAGCTGCAATGCTTCTTATGAATTGACCTCATAGGTCCCAGAATATCACTTCCACTCCTACCACTGATGAAGGAAATAATTAGGGATATCCAGCTTTGGGGAAGAGGTTCTATTCTACATCTCAATGGGAGGAGTAGCAAAGAATCTTCATTCATCTGAATCTGCCTATCTGGAGTAGGTCTGCCCTCATAAGTTACGATAGTACCATGTACTTTTTAAATCATAATTTGCAATTTTACATGTATTTGTGTACATATTTATTCAATGTATTTCTTTCCAAGTGGATCTAAGCTCCGTGAAGTCAGGGCATATCTGTTTACTCACTACCATGTACAGCTTCTCGCCCACAAGTCTTGTCCATACAAAGTGCCCAACAAATATTGGTTTAATAAATGAGTGAACGTTGGGGTGCCTGGGTAGCTCAGTCGGTTAAGTGTTTGACTCTTGATTTCAGCTGAGGTCATGATCTCACAGTTTGTGAGATCGAGCCCTGTGCCAGGCTCTGCACTGACAGCACAGAGCCTACTTAGGCTTCTCTTTCTCCTTCTCTCTGTGCCCTTCCCTTGCTCGTATACTCTCTCTCAAAATAACTTAAAAATAAACTAAAAAAAACCCCAAAAAACAAAAATAAAGAGTGAATGTCTTCCCTTCCTGAAAGTAAATTCCAATAAGGCAGGAATGTGTCCATTTTGTTTACCTCTCTGCTATAGGACCTAACACATAAATAGGTGCTCAATAAATTGCTCTTCACGAAATTGGAATTGGATGCAGAAAGGACAATTTAGGAGGCTCTTGAAGTCATCCAGGATCTGATCAAAGTTCATGAGAGTGGAGCTACAGAAACAAGGATGGACTGGAAAGACAGTGGATAGTATTATCAGTCAAGTGCTGGGCACAGGCGTGAAGAGACAGCAGGAATCTAGAACGGAAGTGGCTGCCCCTCAGTGAGTACAAGGAAACAGGAGAAAAGGAAGGTTTGGGGAAGGAACTGGGAGGTCAGTCTGACGTGTTCATGGGACAAACAACCATGGAGTGAGACCATTGCCCCTTCCCCCAGGCCTGGGTGAAGTGTAAAGGGCACGTTGTTGTCCCAGTTTGAAGTACAAACTTGCCATGATGCACATCTCGCAGCTCCAACTGGGTGAGGCTTTATTAAGATGGGACCTTCCGCAGAGAGGCAAAGCCAGGAGTAGTGCACGGGACCCAGGCAAGTGTGAGCCACATGCTGCCTCCCTGCACACGTGAGGATGTGAAACTCCCTCAGGCCGCCGTTGGTGGAATCAAAAGCCTACAATTCACGTGCTGGATTATTTTATATTTTATATATTCTAAGTATTTTTTCCCTTACCTAAATTATTTAGTGAAATCGTTTCAAAGTTGGAGCCATCTCTAGGAAAATGTAGACAACAGCTTTTCTGTGCGATTGAGAGCTGGAAGGGTGACCCGTTCACTCTCAGAATCATCATGGAGGTATCATTGGTACAAAGCAGAAGAGATCCTCAAAGATAAGTCAAAATTCAGGGATACTAATCCAACCCCCATTCTCTCCACAGAGTTCTTTCCCGTGTTAAACCTTGTTGGTTATGAATTTAAGGTTGTCAAGGAAAGCTGCGTTTCTCCCTAACATGATATATTCCGCAAGCATACAAGGAAACCTTTGTAAGTTTCTCAGTATAATGTGGCTCCTAAGAAAAACATGGGACCGAGCACCTGTTCCGGCAAAAACTGGACAACCCTTAAAAGGAAACCTACAGAAACATTAAACAATGTTGCGCTGACTTTGAAATACCACGTTGGATGTTTTTAGCTGAAGCTGCCCCTAATTTGGGGTAGCAAGTAAAGAAAGGACTTGTAAACCTACTATCTGGGTGCCTGGGGGGTTCAGTCAGTTAAGTGTCTTGACTCTTGATTTGGGCTCAGGTCATGATCTCAAGGTCCTGATACAGAGCTATGTGTCAGGTTCCACACTGGGCGTGCAGCCTGCTTAAGAGTCTCTGCCTTTCTCTCTCTCAAAAAATAAAAGAAAATAAAATGGTAACTTTCTAGGCACGAAACCAAAACCAAAAAGAGATTGATTGCTTAATTTGGTTGCATAAACTTTGAAATCTTCTATACCTCAAAAACTAATTGAAAAGGCAAAGCGAGAAAAAGATTTTTCTGCCACTAACTTAAGGCACAATATATAAAGGCAGCCTAACACCACGATTAGCATCCTGGTTTTGGCATCACCCAGTCTTGTGTTCAAATCCTGGCTCACTCTGCAGATGTACGAGTTTAGAAAAGTCAACGTAAACACCACCTAAGCTTCAATTTCTTCATGTGCAAAAGAGACAAAATAATTCCCACGACGAGGTATTGTAAGAATCCAGAACCTCATGTACAGTTATATAGATTGTTCACTGCACAAGGCAGCGTAGCTGAGGGAACAAGTAGGAGGTAAAATCCAGCTCACTTTCCATTCACCACGTCATGGAGCCTGGAGCATGACTGTAGTTTCCTATCTGAGGTGATGGATACATGTTCTCATTTGTATTAAGGAGTCATATGAGCCGGTCTGATCGTAATTGCATAAAATACATGAAAATTATGTAAAATCATTATTACATTAAAGTTGTATAAAACAACACACATAAAGCACATAGCTCCATGCCCCGTACTTTATAGAAGTTTATTAAATGGAACTATTACCATTAGGGACAAATAGAAGAAAAATGGACCTTCAGACTAGTGAGTGATGACATGTACAGACAGTTGACAAGAAAAGTAATGAAAATATCTAATAAGCAGGAGAAAAATATCCAACCTAAAAGTATAATCAAAGAAAATTAAATTAAACCTAGAAACCACCTTAATCTAAAAGTGGTAAACTCTTTTAAACACCAACACTCGAGAACAGCCGAGTTGTGAAACGGGCCTATCTCATGACGTTCGGATTACAGAGCAAGTTGTGAGCCCCTTTCTGGAGAAATTTGACAATATGTACTGGGAGTTTGATTTAAAAAAAAAAGGTGGAGATCTTGCCATCTGCAACAACCTGGATGGGACCTAGAGAGTATATGGCTAAGTTAAATAAGTCACACAGAGAAAGACAAATACCATACGATCTCCCCCAAATGTGGAATTGAAGAAACAAAACAAATGAACAAAGAAAAAAGAAAAGAGAGACAAACAAAAAACCAGATGATTAACTATAGAGAAAAAACAGGTCCTCACCAGAGGAGAGGTGGGTGAGGGGCAGGTGAAGCAGATAAAGGGGACTAGGAGCACACCTACTTGTCTTGAGCATTCAGTACTGTAGGCAAGAGTTCGATCACTATATTGTACACCTGAAACTAATATAACACTATGTCAATTATACTTCAGGAATTTATTTATCGATTTAAAAAATTTTTTTAACATTTATTCATTCTTGAGAGACAGAGAGAGACAGAAAGAGACAGAGCACGAGCATGGGAGGGGCAGAGAGAGGGAGAGACACGGAATCCGAAGCAGGCTCCAGGCTCTGAGCTGTCAGCCCAGAGCCCGATGCAGGGCTCGAACCCACGAGCAGTGAGATCATGACCTGAGCCGAAGTCGGATGCCTAACGGACTGAACCACCCAGGCGCCCCATACTTCAATAATTTAAAAAAACAATGGCAAGCACAGAAAAAAAGTTTGAAAACCACCCATACCCTTCATGTTTTACCAATTTCCCCTGTTCATATCTAGGCAAAAATAAATTTTTTAAAGAATCAGAGCTGAGATGCAAATGCATATTGGTAATGCAGAGTATTCATTGCAGCCTTATTTTTACCGGCCAAAAGTAAAACAGCTAAAATATCCAACAGTGAGGGATCAGTTGCTCAAAAATGGCTGATCAGCTGAATAAAAATAAGAGGGGAAAAGTGAGGAAGCGTTGCCCTGATCCTTCATCATCTCTGTGGTTTCCCTTAGATTAGTTGGCCCCACCACTTTAAGCTTTGGGGGACTGTCTTCCTTCTTCTGGTGGAGAGTATACGATTGGTATGTTGGGTCAGGTTCTCGAAAGATGGGGCCTGAGCCAGAGCCATCTTGAAAGATGGGGGTTCCCGTGGTTGAGGGAGAGGGTGCTCCCAGGAGAAAGGGAATGAAGGAAGCAGGATGGGGCAGGGGAAGAAGTCAAGCAAGGACATGGTGTCCACTTCATCCTGCTTCAGTCTGATCCCGGGGCGGGGGGTGGGGGGGCCGGAGCATGAGATGTACCACAGAGTCGGTCCCCGCCTGAAGTGAGGGGGCCGCTCTTCTATACCTCCTTGTCAGTCAATCATGGGATGACAGATGGGTGGGTGGAGGCCAGCGGATGTCACTCCTGTTCCACCAGGAGCCATTCTCTGAAGCGGGGACAGCTGTAAGCCAACTGGTGGCCAACCCTGATAACCAGCCTGGGTGGGCACTGCCTCAGGGATATGCCACAGGGACAGGGTGCATATCCTGCCTCAGGTCTCTGCCTGCGAGGGATGGTGAGCACTTTCACCGCATGGCAATTACAGGTTATCTCAGTTACCTGTGGAAGTCGGCCTGCCACTGCCCTGGGTTGCCACTGAGTAATTAGGTACCTTGTTCATTAAACTATATCTCATGGGGAAAGAGGGCCGGCAATTTGCTTCGGTGAAGTGCAAGTTTATGGATGCTGTCCACAGCCTGAAACCTGATATTTTAAAACTGTTTCCCATATATTTTGCAAACCTTCTACATAGGAAATAAAAGGCAGATTGAAAAGCAAGTCACGGAAAATGCAAGGGATGCCACTTTAAGGTTTGGGAAGGGGACAACATTTAAACAAATTGGCCGGTTTACGGAGAGCAAAAAAAAAAAAAAAAGGATACGGGGCAAGACTGAGCTTTCAGCCTTAATTTCTGGATTGTGAACAAACACTTCCGTCTCCCTTAGGAAGTCCAGAAGCCACCCAGGAAGGCTCTCGGAGGAGGACACCCAAGTCATACCAACCCTCCCATCACTCCCTGGAGGGAACAGAGTGTGTGGGGTCCTGAGGAAAAGTGAAGCTCCCCGGGCTGTCCTTGGCTTGGCCAAGGAAAGAAGCTGCCAGAAGCTAAGGGACAGCTTGTTGGCTGCTGGCAAGGCCACCTCAGGCCTGTCCACTGCATCGAATTAGTATTAGCCAGGACCCCATGCTCCAGTTCACTGTTATGTCCACGGCCAAGGATAATTTCCCTCCTACACGACGAGGAGGAATAAACAATTTGAGTGAGTCCTGCTCAGCTTTATCCAGATTCTTCTTTGCCGGCCCCAGAGCTGACCCACTGCAAAGGATCCAGCTTGCACTCCTGTCTGAGGTGCTTGAATTCCCACAGTCAGAGCAGTCCGGTTTGGGTCTCTCCCTCCCTCCCTCCGCAGCCCCTTTTCCTAGCGGCCTATCTCAGTACTAATCCAACCTTCCCTGAAAGGGGAAAAACAAGTTTCTCCAGGATTCTCTCACTGCCCCAGGTCAGGAGCTCTTGAGCAGTGAGGTAGGAAATGTCCATCAAGACTCTGCGTTTACTGACCATCTACTATGTTCCAGGCCCTGAGCTGGACCCAAGGGTCACACAGATGAGTCAGACCGAGACCCTCAGGGCCTCGTCATCAAGTGAAGACAAGCGTACAGAAACACCCAGCGCAGTGTTTGAATCTCAGGTGTGTGAGAATTCTACATGTTTCTTCCCTAACTCAAGACTATTCTATTTCTAGCCCACGTTCTGCTTCAGCAACAGAAACACGATTCACCTGCAGTTAGTTCCCCGCTGGTTTGTGTGGGGTGTTAGCATATTTAACCTCCTCATTTCCAGGAGGTTAGCATACGGTCAAGGACGGGAAACCCAGCGTCTTTGGTCACCGTCTAATCATAGTGCCCAATACAACCTCCCCTCTGCCTGTCTGGTGCCTGGTCTCTGGTCTGTGGCGGGGGGTGGGGTGCGTGCAGGAGGGACAAGGGGCCGTTTTCGAAAGGTAACTGTGACATAGGGTGGAAGATGGAGCCGGGGACAGACAAAGCCTTTGGCAGGAAGTTGAATCTGGTCTGGATTGGGGAGTGATGGTGGAAGTCCGGAGGCGGGAAGAGAAAGGAGAGGAGTTTGTGAGGCAGAGTTGATGGGACACGTGACTGATGAAAGATGGAGTAAAGGACACGGTGACAGGGAGGATGACTCCCGGGATTTGGCCTTGGGTGACTACGTGGCTGGTCGTGCCACTTTCACCAGCAGCCCGCATGTGGCGCAGGGTCCTGCCCGGTGAGCTCAGGGGCACTGGTGAGTCCCACTCAGGCACATACATGGCTTGTACACGACGGGGCCACCCGGGTAGAACGCAGCGTCCGCACAGAGAAGAGGCAGAAGACAGAGGCCTGCGGAGCAATGACACGGAAGGGGTGGACAGAGGAAGTGAAAACCAGGAGGAGACAGGAACAGGTAAGCGGTGGCCGTCAAACGCACCAAAGGGACAGTTTCCAGAAGGACGTTTTCCAGCAGGATCGGTTGCTGGGGTGGGGCAGCGGATAACAGAAGAGAAGCCCTTGGATTAGGCTCTGTCCCCTGCTAGTTAGTCTGCCACCATCATTCGTCCACTGAGGAGCCGAGGAGAAATGAAAGAAAAGGAATGGAAAGCAACTAGTTTCGTAGAATAAACGGAGAGAGCTGCATCGGATTTGTCTGGGTTCAGAGTGAGCACACACTGAAAAAGCCTGTCTGGCCAAGCTCGGCAGAGACACCAGAGTATGGTTTGATGGGGTGCCCGGAGGCACGAGTGTGGAACAGATGACTTTTCAAAATCCTCTGCAGAACAATCTAGAGTTACAACATGCCCGAGACTGCTAGTTATAAGATGGCAGGGTACAAAAAACTTTCTGACCCCCTTTTCTCTTGGGAATCACCCAAAACAACACGCAGAGAGACAGAACATGAACTCCACTGCTGACAGAAGCAGGGAGCATCTGTAAAGCTGAACCACAGTATATGAGGAAGAGTGGCCAAATGCAGAGAAAATTAAACAGAGTTCTGGAAGATGCTGGAAACACAAAGTGCACGGTGAACCCAGAGGGATGAGGTTAACAATCTTTTCTCTGGATCAGGGATGCGGTACAGGAGCTGGCTAGGGAACTTCCCTGTGTTTTGTAGGATGACAGAGGTAATGGGGCCAAATATCCTGAAGTGGAAATTCTATGGGTAACCTTCTCTGATTACAATGCATTTAAACCAGAAATGAATGACAAAGGTTTTGAAATCACTACATGCCAGAATCTATGTGCTACAGCTAAAGAGTTCTCAGGAAAAAAAAAATCATAATCTTTAAAAAAAAATTTTTTTAATGTTTATTTATTTTTGAGAGAGGCAGAGACAGAATGTGAGTGGGTTAGGGGCAGAGAGAGAGGGAGACACAGAATCTGAAGCAAGCTCCTGGCTCTGAGCTGTCAGCACAGAGCCCTATGCGGGGCTTGAACTCACGAGCTATGAGATCATGACCTGAGCCAAAGTCGGACGCTCAACCAACTGAGCCACCCAGGCGCCCAAAAAATTCATAATCTTAAGCACATTATAAATAAGAAAGGAGGAAGAGAAATGAATCACACATACACTCTCAAGGGGTTAAAAAATAAGCCTAAGTAAAGCAGAAGGAAACAACTAATCCATAAAAATAGAAATCAATTAATTATATAATAGGAAACAGAAAAACTATATAAAGATAAATATGGATGAGAGAAACAGTCAGGCATTTGTTTGAGGGGAAGGAAAAAAACCCTCTAATACAACAGAAAATAACAGGTTAAGTTAAAGGATAAAGGCACAAAGCATAACAAATGAAAAAATGAAAAAATATCCAGGTATAGAGTATATTAAAAGAATCATAGGAAATTCCTTTGATCCATTTTATTCAAATATTTGTAAAAACCTAAATATGAAATAATTTGAAAATCTGAATGGATGATTGTCCAACAAGACATAAATTACCAAAACTGAACCCCGAAGAGATAGACAATTTAAACAGACCAATTGCTTTAGGGGGAAGGAAAAAAAAAACTAGAAAAAACTTGTCAAATAGCTACCATCACAAAAACACCAACTCCAGATGGTTTTACAAGGAAAACCTACCAAAACTTTAAGGAATAGCAAAACCAGTGTTACTTAAAATGTTGCAGAATATAGAAAAAGAAATAAAGATTCCAAATCCTTTTTATGCAATCACAACACTGGTACCCAAACCCAACTAAGATAACACAAAAAAGAAAACCACAGACCAATCTCACTTATAACTATTGACATAAATACCTAACAAAAAATATTAGCAAGTAGAATCCAGAAATCAGGGAAGTTATCCAGCGGGATTAATTGGACTTCATGCCAAGGGGAAAAGACAGCTCTATATAAAACATACAAACACAATCGTATCAATCGGTCAAATTGAAAAATCACAAGGAATCCACATGAAGGCTGAAAAGTGGTCATGTAAGATTCACATCCATTCATGTAGGTGAAGGGGATAAAGAGGTACAAACTTCCAGTCATAACATAAATAAGTCACAGAGAAGAAAAGCACAGCATAGGGAACAGAGCCAAGAATGCTGTGATAATACTGTATGGCGATGACACTTACCATGGTGAGCACTGAATAACGTACAGAAGTACCAAATCACTATGTTGTATACCGGAAACGAAGAGCATTGGATATCACCTATATGTCAATAATGACAAAATAAACATGAATAAATACCTATGCCTTGCACATAGGGGCAATTAAAAACAAAACAGAACAAAACAAAACTTCACATCCATTCTTGATTTCAAGAATGAAATCAATTCAAGTGACCAGAGTTCCCCGGGACGCTGAGCCTTCTTCAGTGCTAACACTGGGAAGTCCCAGGCAAAGGGACAAGTTGGTTACCCTAATTTCCACAGAAATAGATGAATACTTCCTTAAAAACAGAGATAGAGACAAGCATGTCTATTGATAGACATACATCTCAGTCCAAACGGCGGCATCAGTGAGACACTACAGATATTATCAATAAAGTTGGGACTCGGTCAGTGATGTTCCCTGGGACCACGCTATTTAACATAGTGTTGCAGAGGTGCTAGCCAATTCAATTTTTTAAGAGAATGAAATCAAAGGTGTAAAAAATTAGAAAGGAGCAGGGGAAATTACCATTATCTGCAGATAATATGATTGTATGCCATCAAAGCCTAAGAGAATCAGCTAAATCATGGCTTCAATGAAAAGCAGGAAAGGCGGTTGAATGTCTAATAATGATACCAAAAAACCAGACAGTATTGTTAGGGAGAAACAACCAGCGTTAGAAGATATCACAGAAGAAAAGACACCTTTTACAAGAGCCACAGAAATACGAGACATCAAGAAATAAATGTGTATCGAATTGATTCAAATTAACAAGAAATATGCAAGCTGTGGGAAGGAGACTTCAACTGAGGTGTATGGAAAAGTTGAAGAAATGAATATGCATACTCCATCCTGGTATGGGAAGACTGTCAATTCTTCCAAAAGTAATCTATATGTGTAATGTAATGTGATAAGAATAAAAATGCCGACAGGATATTTTTTTAGAACAAGACAAACTGAATTTTGAAATGTCTCTTGAGAAGCTGGAGACTAGGGCTTTACATGGCACAACACAGCAGAACTTCCAAAAAATAATTGTTATTCATCTCTCCCCAAAGCTACCCAACGTGGTATCTTTTTCCCTTCCTTTTCCTCTCCCTCTCTCTCCCTCTCTCTCCGCCTCTGCCCACTCCCCCGCCTCCCAAAGCCTGCTGGTTTCCTCATCTTCTCAGATTATCCCTCCCAGTCTCATCCTTTTCTACTTAAAGGAATTTGACCTGCTTAAAATTCCATTCCTCTCTTATTCAGCACCCTCCCCCATCCCAACGGAAGGCACATAACCAGCTAAGCTCTAAAGGCTCCTTACAAGGGAGCGGAGGAAACTAAGGAGCAGGGGAGCGAGGAGACGGAAGAGAGGAAAGCAGGGGAGGATTGCAAATAATCCCCCAGTCCCACCCTTAACTACAGCAAAATGCATTTTGCTATGACAATTTAATAAGTAATGTGTATTAATTAGCTTCACAGATAGCAACCGTTACACAGATCGTGATAATAGCCATAACTTACCAATCAACAGAAACGAACAGTCATGTGTGCAGGAAATCATTTACCATTCATAAGGCACTTCGATAAAACTATAATGTGGTGGGACAGGCGATATTATTCCCATTTTGCAGGTAAGGAACTGAAGCCTTTAAAGATAAATGACTTACTAAGTAGGCACATTATAGAGTCTGCACTAGCCTATCGTCTATGGAAGGTACTCTGAAAATGAGGCGCGGGTTTTTTATTCATGGGTCCAAAATATTTAAGACTGAATCACTCCTTTTGTACAATAATCAGCACTGGAAAAGATGGATCTCATACTTGTGTCTGTGTGACGTATGTTTAGCATTAATGTCCCACATGGAAGGGCAAAAAGGGCTAGAAATAATACAGGAATCTTCTAAGAGAAATTAAGAAAAATAGACGCAGATCTTTCTTTCCACGTTGGTTTGCTGTGGCCACAGAGAGCTCAGAGTATCTGCCTGAATCTCATTGGAAACTTTTTACCTGCAGATGCTGTAGGTGCCCAGTTGAAAAACCCACGGAGCAACGGATACATAAACCTAATTTTTTCTACGACAGGACTACGTTGCCACTCTCCATCAGTCTTTCAGTTTTTTCTCAAGGCTAACATTTTTTCTACATCTTTTCTTTCCTCTTTCCTTTGAAAATTGCAAACACGTCTAAAACACTGGCCATCTTTAAGGTATGTGCCGTCTGTAAATTAGTTCCAGTGAGCGACAACAGCCATATTCCATAACTCCACCCTTCAGCCAATGTTATCAGTCAGGATTTGCTTGGTTAAGCGGTGGCAACAGATAAGGTCAAGATCTCTATGCCTTAAAGCAATAAAGTTTCTTTCTCACACATACAACGCGTCGCATGTGGGCGGGCCACAGTTCTGCTCACCGTAATCTCTCAGGAAGCCAGGCTGATGGAGGCCCTATCTCAGTTTCCATTTCCATGATTCTGTCCAGAAGTAACACACATCACTTCCGCTCATATTCTACTGGCCAAAGCCAATCACACGGGCCTGCCTGAATCCAACAGACTGGGAATCCCTCCCCCCAAGGGATGGGCACTGAATGCTTTTGAATCCGAAGACAGTCTGCCACGATCCCGTTGGTCCTGTGGGGTCTGTGGTCACACGAAAAGCCAGACTGGGCTATGCAAAAGAACACCACCAAACAGATAACCCAGTGCCTTGACCTCATTCGCCCTTGGATTTCGAATCAGGTGGAAGTGAGTAGGAATGCTTGCTGTAATTAAGAACTCCTGACCTCTTGCAAAGGAGGTGAGAGGGAGGCAAATACATAAGAGTTCAATATTGCGGGCAGAACTCAAACAAAGACCTTATTTTGGTACGAAAGGCCATATTTTGTGAGGGAGAAAGAAGCAAATGAACATATTGTGTCATTACATTTCTCAAACTTCTGGATACAATGAGTGGGCCAAGTCTAAATATCTCAAAAATGTCTTGCCTGCAGATACACAGATATCAGTAGTCTGGTTATTCACTCAGCCGAGTCAAATTGTAAAAATGATTATGGCCCCGGAAGCTTAGCTCTTTATTTTAAATCTCTAGGTACTAATCCATTCCCACATTCAAGATTCTGTTCAAAATTAATCTTTGAGAAGCCATCCAGCCAACTGTACCTTCAGGAACTTCATCTACCCTTCCCATTGCCCTCTAGGTTCGTGTATATTTTATCCTGTTTCTATATATTGTGTTCTTAATTTCTCAAATTCTTTGTTACAGGCTCACATAGAAAATAATTTGCTTTTCTCCTGAGTTTGTTGGGCTTAATGTGTGTGTTAAACACACAGATTTGGAGAGGCATAGGAGGGGTGGGGGTGAAGACGGGCAAGGATGCTGAACGTTTATACCCTTCCTGCAGCAAGTAGAAATCCTGCCCCAAACTGAATTAAGTAATGAGGAAATCTATTATAACTCTATACTTATTATAACTATATGGACCTTTAATATAACTAGAGAGCCTAGAGGTAGGATGTACTTCAAGTTTAATCAAATCAGAGGTCCAATGAGGTCATCAGGAATACAAATGCTTTCTATCATTCCACTCTGCCTTCCTGGGTGCCAGCATCATTCTCAAGCTAATGGAAATATGGCTGCCTTCTCTCCTTGTAGTTCTTTAAGGGTCAGTGAAATTGTTCCTGGAAGCCCAGTAGTACATTTCACTAGCCCTAATCATCCCTTCTTGAATCCATAATGGGTGATGGGGAAGGAATTACTAACGTTGTCCTAAAATGGAAGGTGAATATCCAATTGCAATGAGCATTACCATGTGCAACCCACAGTAAGATTCTACTTCAAGTCATTTCCCTTCCCTGTGCCTCAGTTTCCTCATCTGTAAAACTGGATGGTTTCTGAATTGCATTCTGACTCTAACACTCAGTGACTCATGAGTCTTGGGGAGAAACAGTGAGTGATGAAAATAACAATACCTCTGACGCTCAAATTTGTCATCTGTAAAACAGGGGTAATAATGCCTGCCTCACACAGTGGTTGACAGAACTGACTGAGGTAATGCAATTAAAGAGTCCAGCACTATGCCTGTCACCTTGTGGTTCCTCAACAAATGACATAATAATGTTGATAATAATTTGTGGAGAAAATGCTGATATTCCTAAGAAAACTTAAGAACTCATAGAGAGCAAGGAGTTCCTTTTCCAAAGAAAACAAATTAATTCTCTCTGTTTGGCTGGGCTTGCTTTGGTTTTGGTAGCCCCTTAACTTAATTCTTTTAAAATCATCTTTTGAGCTGAAAATAGCTTCATCATTTTCAAGACACATTTCCAGAAGGAAATTACATTAGGATTACTATGCCCTTGTCACCCTTAACTGTTATTTGCATCTGAAGAGGAAACATAGCATTTAAATTCCAGATGCTGACTGTATAATTTATCTTTCTGTGGGCACAGGCATGTTTCCTTATTGTTCAGTTCTACTCTTCCTGCATTTCACAAATCATGGGTGCATAAAACTATTAACACTTAAATGATTTTCAATTCGGTCTTCATGCCGTCTTTGGGGAAGGATGCGATGGCTAATGGTTCAAATGATCCACTATACCCACTGTACTCTCTACGTGAAAGGTCTTTGCCCCTTTACACACGGGGTGCAGGGAATGCTTTACTCAAAAGTAGGAAGCAATCAAACTTATAAACTCCTGTTGGGACACACTGCCATTCTGGTAAGAACCATTTATACAGCAACATAGGGTCAAACCCTTTTCAAGAGGAAATACAAGTGTCAAATTATTTCTGACTGAGCAGAAACAAAATAGACTACTTCACCCATTGAAAGATACTTGACTCACTTAGGCTGTGAAAACTTCAGTGGTTTTGAAAAGCGGAAAACGAAGTCTTCTCTGTCCCAGGATTCTATCGTCACCTTAGCTCAACCCCGGTGGATTTAAGTAATTCAGGTCAGATTTCAATAATCACCACCACGCGAACGGTGCAGATCCTAATTGTGAGAACAGTTAGAGAAAAGATATTTGCGAATGGCTTGGGTTATAATTTTAGAGTCTCCAAAAGACCTGCCAGGTTTTCCGCCTACCCTGAGAACCGAAAGCAGCAGGCTTTCCTGGCCTTGCTCTAAACAATTCTGGGACAGGGCAAAAAGATTTAATTACCTGATTCAGGAAACAGTTGCACCTAGGAGATAATACTGTGAAACAGTTAGTTTACTTTTGAAAACTTAGAACTGACACAGCAACGCGCACACCTCAAGACCTTCTCCTCTATATTATGTAAAATACAATGTCAGAAACTCTAGCCAATACCGATTAGTTCTTTGCCTTGTAAGACTCTCCTTAAAATCATCCACCCCAGGGGGCGCCTGGGTGGCGCAGTCGGTTAAGCGTCCGACTTCAGCAAGGTCATGATCTCGCGGTCCGTGAGTTGGAGCCCTGCGTCGGGCTCTGGGCTGATGGCTCGGAGCCTGGAGCCTGCTTCCGATTCTGTGTCTCCCTCTCTCTCTGCCCCTCCCCCGTTCATGCTCTGTCTCTCTCTGTCCCAAAAATAAATAAAAAACGTTGAAAAAAAAAAAATTTAAAATCATCCAGCCCAGGTCTAAACCCAACAAATGCCCTCCCTGACTGCCCCTTCTATGATGTCACTAAGATTCGGTCAAGGCAGTGTTCACCCCAACTCCAGTAGGCCTATTACACTTAGTTTGCCTTGACCCACAGGCTTTTCTACTGATCTTTCTGGAGTGATGACAGCCCAAAATTCTTTCCTGCAGAAAAACCTCTCAGAGGACACCACAGAGATGGGTAAAACATTTCCAATCCTCCTTTCCCATAAACCTCCTTTTCGTGGTCAGTCATAACAAATATATAGTTTATGTTCTCTACCTATTGGTCTGGACATCAGGAATTGTACCAGAGTGTCACATATAGAACATGTGGGCCTATAGATAGCTTAGAGTCAGATAAAGGACTGAGAAGCTCCCCAACATGAGCAGTCACTACTTGCTTGACACAGGACGACGGGTACAGACACCAAGGCCAGGAGGCCTCAGAGGAGAGATACCCCCTGGGGCCTGGAAGGACCAGCTGCTGGAACCAGTTGCTTACCCTTTCCCTCCCCACTCAGAGCCTCCCAGGATGCTTCTCCTCGGCTCTCTCTTCCAGAGCCCTAACTGAAGCCAAAACAGGACCGTTCATAATTCATGAATATACTTGATGAGTTTGCTTCTCATTCAAACTGCAGAAGACAATAGAAGATGTCTGAAGGAAAATCCAATTAAGTAGTCACATGATTACAAGGGCCAGGAGAGACCTGAATCGCTTTCCCTCGGTCCTTCCTTGTTGCCATTTAAATTCTGCCCAATCACATGCAATAGTTGTTTATTCATTTGAAGGCTTATTTCCCCAAATGCCAAGGCATCATCAAAGCCTTTCCATGTGGCATGCAGAAATCCTTCTGAATAGAACTTCTGTATTTATTCTCAAAAAGCAACCAACAATTAAAAATCTCCACAATTTTATGGCTATAAAATACAAAATGTCCAAAGCGGATCCAGACACACTTCCACACTCTTTCCTTCTCTAAGCTTATAACTGAAAGGACAAAGCAATTGAATAAAACTAAACACAGTAGCAGAGTGTAAGAACCTCCCCACCCCTCGCTGAGCCTCAAGGTCCCAACTACCATCACCACCAAGACCTAGGTACCTTTCTCCTAATATGTGCCCAGCACTAGCAATATAGAGGTTAATAAAACAACCTCAGCTTCTGCTCCTACAGACCTTTACAGGCAAGAAAAGGAGACGTACATTAAAAACATACAAGTAAAAAAATACCTAATGGGCATATCATCGTAAACCGAGTAGTTTTCATGAAAAGAGGTAGACATTATGAAAAATAGTAACTGGTGGCTGTGAGGCTAAATTTTACCCCAAGATGTAATTTTGGGTTTTTTTTAGATCAAAGATTGCCTTACTTCTCCACCTTTGAAAAATCAGAACGTTCATAATAAACACCTAGATTTCTGGCTTCTCTTGAAATCTGTGAGATTTGGCCACTCAAGATCCCAAAGTCGTGCTGGCAGCTTCCCCTTTAGAGAAGCCTGTGTATTCCCCATTTGCCCCAGCCCCAGCCCAGTGGTCTTCACGAATTTGGGTCACCTGGCTTCCACGGGAATTTGAGCTGATCGCCCCTATTCTGAACCAAGCTGTTTGGGCACAGAGATTCCAATTTCATGGAGGTGAGGTGTGACCAGAGCATTAGGGATATTTTTTAACTCCTCAGGAGGTAATTCTCAATGTAGCTGAGGTTGAAAACCACTGTGGTGGAGGGTTTTAAATGGGGGAAGGATACTATTTGATTTTGAAAGTTCTGTAACACTAACTCTGTACTGATTATAAACATAGTTATCACGGTTCCCTCCTTCTAAGAATCAAGCCTTACCTGAAACTCTTTTACCATAAACAACATTGGAAGGGTGATAACGAATTCCATTACTGAGAACAAGGACGCCCACAGTGCCTGGGGAAATGGGCCAGTTTTTTCTTCAAATTCAGAACAGAACACCTGTTGTGGTACATATCGAGTCCACCTGGAAGATTAAATGCCAAGCAGTTCATAGCTCGTCCTACCCAAACGTGGGAGGGACGAGCTTGCATCCAATTTTCTGTCTTCTAGGGTCTCCGTGTGCTCACCCCTCTCTCAGGCTGAGGAAGAAGTCTAGCCCCATGGATCCCTGTCTCTTAAACCTTCTTCTCCAGCCTGCTCCTCACCAGGGTCCCACCTCCTCTTCCTCTCCACCTTCACTTTGGGTCGTTGGTCATTTATTTCAATCACCTGAGGACCCAGAGGAAGCTTTTGAACCACTCGGGTGGAAGGGGAAGGAGGGAGATGAGGAAAGCAGTTTCCATCGCTGATGTGATTCAAGCCCAGTGGTTCCTGAAATGTCAACCCAGACCAGGAGCATCAGCATCACCTGAGAAATTGGAAATGCAAATTCTTGGCCACCAACCCGGACCTACTGAATCAAACATTCTGGGGAGGGAGCCCAGCGATCTGTGTTTTAACAAATTGTTCAGTTGATTCTGATGCACGGAACAGTCGGTTGGGAACCACTATTCAAAACAATCACACATATCAACCCATCGAGAGAAATCTCCTCTTAACCACAATGCCTATGTGTTACGATGCTATGAGAATGTCTACCTCCTCTCAGCTTTGAGTTGCACCCCTTTCTGTCCTCTTACTCTGGTACATGTCTACCCCCAAAGGGTATGGCTGTGTAACATGACTGAGATAGAGAGTAAACTCAAAAGAAAAAAAAAAAAAACCCAGCACATAATAAGGCAAAAAGACATTAAATTGGGGGAAGTTTCTTATTACAAAACAAAATTATCCCGAACAAAAGTGCTGTGTCATTAGCCCCTGTACATCCCGAAGTAAACTCTCTGCAACTAAATATCACGTTAAAAAAAAAAATTCTCACGTGCTTCAACACACATGAAGAAAAGAGCATTCACGAGCTGGACACAATTGTGTTCAGTATAATTATTATAAATCTCTGAGAAAAAGGCCATACAGCCAAAGTGGTTCTTATGGTGTTTAGTTGTAATTACATTTTTATTTCATCAAGTTATTGCAACGAGTTGTTCACACACACACACACACACATAGTGCCTATAGAGGTTAATTTTATTTAGACATTTTTTAACAGATGTTTCAATTCCAACAAGCTGGATTTGGGGTACCAGTACAAACACCAACAAGGCCAATAATTCCTAACTGCTTCTTCCCACTCCAAGACTGAGATTTATTTGATCAGATAAGAATTGGTGTTTAAACAGATCCAGCCTGAGAAAGGCCATAGACTCAGGCCACACCAGTTCATGATCTTATTCTTAATGAAAGCCGTTTGGTCTCCACTACAGATGCCCCAAATCCTCACCTCCCCCAGGCAAGTAAATCTAGAAAGCCATCACTTACTTATGTTTTTGTTTCTTTCTTCTTACACTTAAAATCACACTCCGTGTGCGTGTACGTGTATGTGCGGGTGAATGTGCACATAATAGAGTTTAATACACATGATGTTACGTATCTATTGATCTAAGATATTACCATATATACATATACATATATATGTGCATAATAGATATAGGACTTATTTTATGCCATTAAATATTCTTCAAATCATAGTTTTTGATAGAGAAAAGATACCCCAACCTATGATATATTGTAATTTCTTGAGCCATTCCTATTATTGGACAGTTAGGCTGTTTTCAATTCTTTCACAATAATAAATAATGCAGCAACAGACATCCCTGCACATAAATCTTTGTCCACACCTTTGACTACTTTCTTAGGATAAATTGCTAGAGAATAAATAATTGGGTCAAAGGGAAGAAACATTTTTTAATGTTTGGTACTCAGTGCCAAAATGCTTTCCAGAAAGTTTATATTAATTTTTCATCCCACAAAGAGTAAGAAATTACTCTTTTACTGACACATGAAAATTGGGCCTAAAAGCAACGGCCATAACAGTGCAACCTTAAAGCAATGCTCAATTTGGACACTTTTATCCCCAGGGGACATTTGGTGATGGCTAGAGATATTTTTCATTGTCATATCTGGTAGGATGCTACTGATACCTATCTGCCTACTGATCTCCAGTAGGTAGAAGCCAGGAATGCTGCTAAACAGCCTATGATGTTCCAGACATCCCTCACAACCGAGGATTATCCATCCCCAAATGTCAACAATGTGAAAGTTGAAAACTCCCTCACTAGAAGCATCCTCTTCAAGACCAGGACCCAAACAGGATGCTATCACCTGCATCGTTCTCCTGGAAGTCCTGACCTCTGTAATAGGGACAAAATATAAATAAAATACAGAATTGATGACAAAATTATTGCTATCTCATAATGCACAAGTGCAGATTTAAAAATGAAACAGAATTAACTGGAAAGAAGTATTGCGTGAATAGAAATTATTACCCTGCTCTTACTGATTCCCAGTAAAGAACTAAGCAGCTACCAGGTAAAGCTGACTGTATATCACTCCCATGGACTTACGTATTTATTGAGTCAAATATTAGGTCCCTGACGTTATTCTAGAGTTACACCCATGAATCAGAAACATCTCTTAGCTGATGGAGCTTACATGTAAGTATAAGACAGCAAAAAAAAAAAAAAGCATATAAACAAGAAAACGGGGTATTCATTGGTGATAAATTCTATGGAAAAAATAATAAGGCAGGGCACAGAAGAGGAAGAATTCTTAGAGGGGCAAAGGAATGAGCTCTAATAGATGTTTGTCCTATAAAGATTTGAGCTTCTCCTCTGGGGAGCTTCAGAGTCCACTGGAGGATTTTAAGCAGGACAGTGCCATGTTCTGATAGACATTTTCACGGGCAACACAGCCAGTGTGTAGAGAACAGACCGTCAGGAGTAACGATGGAACCTGGTAACAGAGAAAACAGAGGAGTAACCTCTAGATGGGAATCTGTAAGCCCCGGTGAGAATTTGGAATTTTACTCTGAGGGAAGTGGAAGGTCCCCCGGAGAGTTTTGAGCAAAGCTGTGACATGATAGGACTCACGTTTTCAAAGGAGCACTCTGGCTGTTGTGAGGAAAACACACTGTGTGGGGAGGAGAGGCAAATGCAAAACAGCAGCGAATAAAAGTCCTTTAATGCTAACAGGACGGGCCTAGCTCCTTCCCCCTTCCTCATTTGCCCAGTCCATTCCTAGATGGTTCAGATCCACAAGCAAGGAAACAACAATGTTTTTCTTTCTCTTGGCAGGCAAATATCAGTTTTAAAAAAAAAAAAAGGCTTTCAAAAAAATTAGGTTGGAAAATTTCCTGTTTCATCTTGGCTTCATTGGACCACCTGGAAGTTTCTTTTGCACGAGGGAGGAGAGAGTTCCTTGACCCTGGGACATTAGGGAGGAGTTAAATCTCACAGCCAGAGTCGGCTGCCAGATTCTGAAGTCGGCCCTAATCATTCTTGGGGATGATGTGTTAGATTTGCTGACAGGAGCCATCCGTACCTGGGGATTTTTAAGAAAGCAAAATGTTGGAAGTGCTCCCAGGTCTCATTGGTTCCCTTTCATGACTCCTTCGA
This sequence comes from Panthera onca, assembly GCF_046562875.1. NCBI lineage: Eukaryota > Metazoa > Chordata > Mammalia > Carnivora > Felidae > Panthera > Panthera onca. The sequence goes on from NC_138347.1 coordinate 147,159,998, forward strand.
ACAACGTCAGGCTCTGCGCGTTCATGTCTGGTTCTGATAGGGAGGAATCATATGCTCCTCTAGACAGACGCCTTGTGGTGATTCCAAGGTTCGAGGTTTCTGTAATGAAGAGTGAAGCCAGACCACAAAAGGCTTCATCAGTTCTGACTCAAAGAAGAATGGGGACACATGACCACACTGAAACTAGCATTCCTTAATGATTCTTTCCAAGAACTTGAAATTTTCTTTAGCTTGACAGCCCACTTTGAGAAATGAAGACCAAGGTTATCGTTTCACTACGTTACACATTTTTGTTTAGTGGCTACCACCTCTGTGAGGGCTGTATTTGGTTAGCAGTGATGGGAGACATGGTTTTATGCACAGACAAGTTGTTATCACAAGTTAGGAACGAGGAATGGTAGGAATATCCAGAGGAGCACAGAGCAGAGGAGGGAAAGGCTTGACTCGTGAACCGGGTCAAGGTAGGTCCTAGGGGATGTGCCCTGAGTTCAGGACATGCCCCAGACTTGATGGAGATAGGGAGTTCAGGGGGGAGCGATGGGGGGCAGTAGCCACCCAGCCTTACGTACTAGTCAACATGGAAAGTGGCTGGAAACGCTAGGTCTTAAGGGGACACATGTCATCCAAAACTCAGTCCTGGGATTCTCAGATCCTAGGTCTGTCAGCAATGCATCTCAGAAGCAGCTGTGACTGAGACACTGAATTGGACAGTTCTTGAAAGAGCCTTTCTGATACCCTGTGGTTTCTCAATGACTTTCCACTGAACCGAAGAATGTTTGCATGAATGGATGGATGGGATGGATGGATGAATCGAGGTAAATGGCTTAATTGTAAGTGAGCAGATGGAAAAGCAGAAGCTGCTAGCATATTTCCTTAATTGGTTTATCTCTAAACCTATATACAGGATCGTTAGTGTCCTTGATTTTGACTCACTGGGAAAGGCCAAGGGAGCTGATGTGACTCAGAGTCTGGTCTTGATGCTCTTTACGCTACGATCTCATCAAACAAAAACAACCTTTCAGTGGATTCAGGGGCTTCCTTTACCCTTATTACAGGGTGGCATGATTTTCTTTTAATGCCTTTAGAGCCACCAGTGGTGATTTACAGAGCAAAGAAGCAGAGGGAATTCCAAGACCACAGGGAAGATGCTGAACTAACAGAATTCCTGGCTGTGGGGGAGGGGGGGGGGGAATACTAGAATGAAAACAGAAGGAAGGCAGAGTCAGAGAGCCTGCTTGGGGAGACAGCACTTCACCTCCATTCCAAAAGAGATCTGGACTGTCTTCCACCAATCACTCTGCCTGCCCTTTCCTCTTAACCCACACCACTGGTCAAAGGCAAGAGGCAAGTCCCCTGGCTGAAGATGGCTCATTAGAGGGCAATTTTAAAAGGTATAATGGGGGGCACCCGGGTGGCTCGGTCAGTCGAAACTCCGACTTCGGCTCAGGTCATGATCTCACGGTTCGTGAGTTCAAGTCCCACATTGGGATCTCTGTTGTCAACATAAATTCTGCTTTAGAGCCTCCATCCCCCTTGCTCTCTGCCCCTCTCTTGCTGTCTCTCTCAAAAATGAATAAACGCTAAAAAAAAATTAATAAAAGGCATAATGGTACTTCTTTGCTAGGTCTTATTCTTGATTTTTCCTACATTTTTACTTACCTCTGAGCCGACTGGGCTACATGTGGTACCCTGAACAAGCCCCCTAACCTCCCACCTAGTTGTCTCTGCTGGTATGATTGTCCCTGCCCGACAAGACCTTCTTCCCATCTTTCCCTTTTGAAACCTTGGCTGTTCCTTAAAGCTTGCTTCTAACACATCTTCTTACCTTTATGGTGCCTTCCAGGGTATTTGGTCCTGCCTTTGGGCCACAGCTGGCCCTTTCTTTACGGTCTGATCTTTTAAAAGTTGCATAGTTTTCACTACCTACTAAGAAATCATCTACGGTAAGGCTCAACTTTACCATCTGTGAAATGGGGATGTCACCTTCATTGCCTCTCTGACAAAACTGCTAAAATGCATGATATTTCTGGAGACACTGTGCAAACTGTAAGATACTGAGCAGGTAAGGCGAGGACTATTATAGGAACCCCTGCACCTCATAATCGTGGCCAGATAAGGACTTTTAAATGTCCTAGATTCTGAAAAGATGATGATGTTCCCCCAACAGAAAAAAAGAAACTACAAAAATAGAAGTAATAGTTAAGCTTAATGTGTGTTGTGTGAAAAAAAAAGTTGGAGGATGACTATTTTCATGCTTTTTCTTTTTGAAAAATTAACTTCTGCTTTTTCTCTGCCTTTTCGGTTTTGTATCTCAGCTTTGCTGCCTTCCTAAGTCTAATGATTATTTGGTGATGCATTTTTTAGATGTTGGTTTGTTTGTTTGTTTGCTTATTCATTCATTCATTCATTCATTCATTCATTTTGAGAGAGAGAGAGAGCAGGGGAGGGGAAGAGAGGGAAAGAGAGAGAGAATCCCAAGCAGGGATCTCACGAACCGTGAGATCACGACCTGCGCCGAAATCAAGAGTTGGATGCTTAACCATCTGAGCCACCCAGGTGCCCCTGGTGATGCATTTTATCTCATCCACTAGTTTGGGAATTCCTTGAAGCCTCTGTCCTTGCTTGCACATAGCCAGCATTCAATAAATATTTCTTAAATTAAATTCTTCTTTCTGACGCTCTCCAGAAATTTGTCTTCTGTATTAGCAGAAAAAGCTCCACAAATAGTAGAAAACATAAATGCCTCTGAGCAGTCACGCCTCAATCACGCAACAGGAAATTATTAAAAGCAAAACATGTGTATAATTCAGAACCTGAAACCATGGGAAATATAAACAAAATGAAAGCAGTCCTCAAAAAGTCTACAAAGGGTCAGGGGAAGGAAATAGAACAAGAGAGTCAAGGGAAGGGAGGACTGGGAGGGAGATCAGGAAGCTCTCAAGCAAATGCTTAAAAATAGCAAGTTCTTAGGCAACAGAGCTGAAATGAAGATTGAAATGGACTTTAGATGATACTTTGCCAACCCCCCTACCTGAATGTAAGCTCTTACCCACATACAAGAACAGCATGTGGCCACGTGATGCAGGGCGATCTCCATGGTGTGATGGCACTTCTCTGGTCTGCCTTCTGTCTGTGCTGATGCAGGTTCCTAGAAAGAAGGTTATGACTGGACACTTTCTGTGGTTCTATTCTGTCCTAGAAATCCGAGGCATTTTACTTTCCATGGAGACATACATGGATATTCTCAGTGGCCTCATTTCTTTCTCTTACTTTCTTTCAATATTTCTTTGCCTCTGGTTCTCCGTCATCAGCATTTTATCTGCCCAGCGGGGTTCCTTTACCATTCTTTCTCTGTGCTGTCCAGGCTTTTGGCAAAATGCGTTCTCCTGGGGGGACTACATACTCCAGAAGCTCGTACTCAGCATTTCCGAGCTTCCCAGAGCTACTGGGAAAGGAATAAACAGGTTTGTTTGGTTTTTTTTAATAAAAAAATAAAATAAGAGAGAATCAACTTCGAACCAAAGCATTACACTGGGAAAAAAAAAAAAAAAAGCTTTATTGTGCTTATTTTAGCTTTTCATTTGCATCTTATCTTTGCTTTCCTATTTGGGACATAAATTGCTGAGCACCGTGGTTACAAGACGGCCTTTGCCACCAGAAAAAAAAACTCTGCTGCTCACCAGCTGTGGGTCTCAGGAAAGCCACCTCACCTCCTTAAGCTTTAGTTTCCTCTTCTGTAAAATGGGAATAACAGTGACATGACACAGAAAAACCACTTCGCCTAGCACCATGCCATGTTTAACTTGCCCACACACCCGTGGTTTGCCTGCGCTCCCCAGAGAAACTCCTTGTTCTGGAATTCTCGTCTCAGGATCTGCTTCTGGTGTGGAGAGAGGCAGACATTAACAAGACACCTCAGAGTGACCTTCTTTGCTCAGACAGCAGTCACTGGCATGTTCTTCCCCGGTTTTCTCAGTGTAGGACAAACGGACATCGAGGAGTCCACCTCCAGTCGAAAATCCCGTATGTGATCTTTCAGACCTGACCACAGGCCATTGCAGAGGCTTTCCCTGGCAGGCTCATGGCGGAAAGCTGCCCTCCCACACCAGCCTAGATGCTCCATCCGGAGGGAGTTGCGGTCAAGGACCAGGTGCCAGCCATGTGTTGAGGCATAGCTTCATTCCTAGCCCAGGACTCTCCATTTGGAGGCCTCATCACTGGGGCCCCTCAACCGATGCCTTTCTCAGGCACCACTGCCACAACCACCTTATCCAATGGGCCTTGAAGACACTTTCCTGACTCAGTATTCGGTACTTTTTCACTCCTAACCCTACTTTCTCTTCTTTCCCTGCAGCCCCCAGGTCCATAAAGCAGCAGAAGCCTTTGTTCAGGGCTCCCCAGGAGTGGGATGATCCCCACGTCTGTGCTAATGCACCTGACCCTTGCCCGGGGACACTTTTCATACGCAGCATGTTGGGGGATCTGGCACTGTTACTTGTGTCACCTCTTGCTTTGTACTGTCGCGGTATGTGATGAAAGGCCTGACCGCGGCTTTCATTGTGGCTTGGGGTTTTAACTGCCCACCTCCACACTTGGAAGCTCAGCTCTTTTTAGCTCAACTCTTGACAGAGATCATGGACCTACAAAAAGGTTACAATAGGACTTTTCGTGGCCTGACAAATGCAGGCCTCTTTTTATTCAGACCTGGCCTCAGAGACCAACTTGCATGAGCTCTCAGGTCTTCTGGAAAGGAAGAGAGACAGATCTCTTCCACCACTGCTCCCGGGGCTCTCAAGTTCAGGGAGTCTATCAGTGTAGGTCAGAGCTGTCCTGGCCACCAGTACCCCAAAGAAGAACTCGACAGGAGTGCAGGGGGAGTCTGGGAACCTGCACATGGGATCCAAACTTAAGAGTCATAGGAGTCTAGGGAGATGGCTAAATCTGGAATAGCACATAGGCCACATTGTAAGTCCCTCGGGAGCCAGCTGGACAGCATATTGGCGTATGTGGGAGACCAATGGCCAAGGGTGCAAGGACTAGGAGACCACGCAGACATGAGCACAGCCACTGGGCAGTCTTACTGGGCATGGGCACCATTCTAGCTGCAGGCATGGCGTGCACGGATCCACTATGCAGGACTAGTGTACAACTGAAATAAAGGTTCTAGTGTTTCTATGCAGTTCAAAGTGTGTGTGTCTGTGTGTGCAAACATGCACATGCATAGGGGTATGTGTACGTGTGTCTTCTATTTTCGTGACCACACCCTGAGGGAGATGGCTAGCTTCCTGCTTCTAAAGGCAGTTCCCTCTCCCTTCTGCACACTGCTTTTCAGGAAAGGCAATACTGGTTACTGACTTTTTAGGGTATAGCTGGGTTTGACCCAATTAACGCTAAGGCCAAAACTTCTGGACATTTTTTCGTTACTTTTTTTTATTTTGTTTTTAATGTTTATTTATTATTGAGAGACAGAGAGACACAGAGCATGAGCAGGGGAGGGGTAGAGAGAGGGGAGACACAGAATCAGAAGCAGGCTCCAGGCTCTGAGCTGTCAGCACAGAGCCCGACGCGGGGCTTGAACTCACGAACTATGAGATCATGACCTGAGCCGAAGTCGATCACCTAACCAACTGAGCCACCCAGGTGCCCCTCATTATATTTTTTATTTAGCTTTGTCCTTAAAACAAAAGTAGTATATTAAGTTAATTATATAGATCTAATGAAAAGCAAGAAACATATACTAAAAGTCACCGATAATCTCACTATGCACAGATAACCACTGTTAACCATGTTTGCAAAATTATTTTTAGTATCTTCTTTTTTTCCATAAAATTAGGATCAAAGAGTGTGTATATATATATATATATATATATATATATATATATATATATATATGGAACATGGTAATCTGCTGTATCAGTCAAAATCCCAGCAGGAACAGAAGATGTGCTTAAATTAAGGTAATTTAAGAAGAGTTTAATAAAGGGCTATTTGCATAGGTATGGGCAAAGGTTCAGGAAACCTGGAGAGATAGTGCAGGGCCCTAGGACTGATGACAGCAGGAAGGGGTTATCCCTGGGCCTGAAGGATCGGGTGAGATTACCAGAACCCGAAGGCAGAGAGGGCCGATTGGAGAGGGACCTTGAGAAAGCCTGAGACCTTCCATCCAGAAAGAGAGCCATCCCATGGTAACCACACAGGGAGGCAACTAAAGGAATAAAGTCCTCAACTCCCCTCTCCTTCCCTTCAATCTCCTGCCATGCTCCCCAGTGACTGAACCCAACTGGGACCAAGAGGGCAAAGGAGCCAGTGATACAGACTAGGGGATGACAACCATTTTCCGTAAAGAGCTGGATAACAAAGAGTTTAGACTTTGTGGGCCATATGGTCTCTGTGGCAAATACGCAAGTCTCCAGGTGTAGCATATAAACAGTCATCGACAATAGTTAACTAAGCAAGGCAGAAAATGTGCAGGAGAGATCTAACCGGGTTAAAGAAAGACACCTAGCAACTTGCCTTACTGGTTTAACAAATTGTGAACATTTTACCAAGTTCGAATCTTTTCTTCATGGACCTTCTGGTAAGATAACTTTAAGGTGCATGCTGGGCATGTACAATTCAGCAAATATTACAGAAATAGCATCTAAGCTAAGAAAATATCCAATTCTTGTCATTTATTTGATGTATTTATTTGTACCTCATAATGTTGCAAAAAAGGTCTTAAGGAGGCTTGAATATGTAATATGAGTTGAAGTTAAATTTGAAATAAATGAACTTTTAGGAATTTACCCTATAGATATAATCATTTATGTGCGCAAGGCTTTACATATTCAATAAGAGTCAAATTAAACTAAAAATAAATGAATGAACTTGTAGGAATTTACCCTGTAGATATAAGCATGTATGTGCACAAAGACATACAGAAAAGATATTCAACATTCCTCTTAAGGGGAAAAAAATTGAAATGATCTAAATCAATTGAGAAATGATTAAATAATTTAAAGCCTATCCACAGAATGGATACTTTCCAGCTATTATTAAAGAAATTCTACAAGAACTGATGTGGAATGATCTCCAGGATATAGTGTTCAATGAAAAACAAATTGTAAAACATTACGAAGGGTATGCTGTTATCTGTATTATAATATATGTAGTATGTGCATATGTATGTGGTTGTGTATGTATATGTATACACTATATGTATGTATGTATATGTATACACAAACATATATACATACAAACATATCAAAACGTGTGTGTGTGTATTTTTCTTAAGACTTTGTTATTGGGTAGATAGATAAGAAATTACAAATAGTCGTTGTCCTTAGAAAGGGGAATTAAGTGACGTGGGTAGAGAAAAGCAGGGAAATGCGATTTTACCTGTGAATACTTTAGTATATTTTAAATTTTGTACTATTCATCTGTGTTACCCATTCGAAATCACTCATTTATTCATAGAAATTTCAAAAGGGGATGAGAAAATACGTAAGCTGGTACGTATATACAGCATGTGGAGAAGTATATATTTCTGGCTTATATTAACTCTCCTGCTCGTTACCTACTCTGAGGGACCCTGATCACCCAGCCATTCCCGAGTATCACACTGGTCCCCCACACTGATGATGCCTTGCCAATTGAACCTAGGAAATAAAAAGTACTTTCTATTCAGGAAGAGTCTTGGTAAGACACAGACATGTCAGAGGGTGAAAGATAAACCCATCGAACCAGGAGCCTACATCTTAAGTGAAGTTCCTAGGGGTGCAGTAGTCTGGAGCATGGTGGCGTATTTCCTTTAAAGTAAAAGACAAATCGCTATACTTTATATAACCCACCGCTAAGCAGAAAGCACAACTGTTGGGCTGCTTTGTATTTTGGAGGCAATATATACTACATGTACCATTTATCAAATAATCAAGTTGCTACCATTTTCAGGGGCCCGGAGCAAGAGAAGGCTGTACAATAAGGCCAGGGTGCAATGCAACTGGTCCAGCAGTTATAATGGTACCCAGGGTGTTGTGGCAAATAGGGATGCTTAATGGAACTTCTGGAAAACCCCCATAGGTGAATTAGAGAACAGACCCATAGAATTTGGAACGATATCATGTCTTCTTCTGTCAATAATTATTCCGATTTTAAGAAATAGATTGTGGCTGCCTGCTATGACCTATGAGAAACTGAACATCTAACCGGGGGTAAGGTGACCGTGTTGTCTGAGCATCCCATCATTGACTTGCCACCATTATCTGACACATCAACCATAAAGTCGGAGGTACACAGCACGGTGCATCACCAGATCCCATCATCAGATGAGAGTGGTTTATCTAAGATCAGGTTTAACCAGGTCCTACGTACAAGTACGTTGCACTGGTTTAGACTCCCATAGCAATCACTCTCGCTGCATTGACATTTACCCCCTAGTTCATACCTTACAGCCTCATGGAAGTTTCCTGTGACCATTTGACCGAAGAAGATAAAACTTGGGTCTGGTTTACAGATAGTCCGCACAATACTGAGACATACGCCAGAAGGAAATATTACTGATTCACTCTGAAGTGTCTGAAAAATGATGAAGAATCCTTTGCCTGGGCAAAACTTTTAAGTAACACATCTGATTACCCACTTTGCCTGGACAAAGAGATGGTACGAGGGAAAGACCTATCCCGATTCTTGGGTGGTGGCTAATGGTGTCACCACATGGTCTGGCAATTGGACAAAAACCACCTGGAAAACTGAAGAGAAAAAGTTTGAGGAAGAGATATTAGCACTTACATTCCAGCAAATATTGCAGAAGCAGAATCAAAGATACCGCAGTTAAGCGGGATGCAGCAGGAAGGATGGAATAAGGACCCTGGAAATCTGCTTTTCCATAAATGCAAAGAGAAATCAGAAAAATCGTGAAAATCACCTTTTCCAAAACTCTGGAAATTAACCAAGGGCTTGCGGCAATCCAAGGAGTGTGTATTCAAGAAAAAGAACTGAATCTTGGTAAGACTAGCCAGCCTTGTAGCATTTTAAATTGCCCTATCCCATCCCCCACCCCCAGCTCCAAAGTAGCCTTGAAAACCACAGTTCCACAATCATAGTGAAAACTAGCCACTCAGCGGTCACTGGAGAAAACAGAGAGTTTTAGAGCTCCCCAAAACCACCACTCCAGAGAATCATCATTATTTGACCCCTCTGGCAGTTCCCTGCACACTCTCGCTAGCAGGTGTTCATGGGACCCAACTCAGAGTTCACTCAGTGTGAACAACATTTTCCTCGGGGGTATTTATCAAACAGAACCAGCAGCAATTGTTGAATATCGCACTCGCCTCAGGGGGCAATAACAGTTGGGACAGACAACAAGCTGACCAAAAAACTTCAAAGGTAAAGCAAAGTTCATAAAGGTCTTTGGAGAGCTCTGACACATTCCTAGGAATCTAGAAGGCTGTGAATATATGCACAGGGCTCTGTATATGCCCAGGGCTGTGCATGAGGCCAGAAAACCACTGAGCAAACCCTAAGCTCTCACCTCTGGCTTACCTCGAGGCTGTGTTCAAGTAGAAAGTAAAGGTTAAGGTGAAAAAAATTTTTTTCAAAAGGCTGCCTGAGCATTGAATGTGTGCCCCAACATGTACACAAAGTCCCTCTGCAAGGACTGGGAGATTTGTTCATTCAAAGCAACGCAGGACGTCTGTGCCTTTGACCTCTAAGCTAACCGAGCAGAGGCTTCAGAGGCCACACGTGACAAAGAATGCAGACCTTACCAAATTGGTTCAGGAAAGTCAGTAAACAAACAAATAGCATCTGCAAGATAGCAACAGAAACACCAAACAACAGATATTACAAACCCTGGGGAAGAGGAGAATCCAATTTCCAGAACTGCCATGGAATATTTTAAATGTTGTTGTATTTTTTAAATTTTTTTAACGTTTACTTATGATTTTTGAGAGAGAGACAGAACATGAGTAGGGGAGGGGCAGAGAGAGAGGGAGACACAGCATCCGAAGCAGGCTCCGGGCTCTGAGCGGTCAGCCCAGAGCCCATCGCGGGGCTCGAACTCACAGACCGAGAGATCATGACCTGAGCCGAAGCCGGACGCTTAACTGACTGAGCCACCCAGGAGCCCCCAAATGTTTAGTTTTCAACAACAGTTACAAGACATACAAAGAGACAAGAAAGTGTAGCCCTACAAACGGAAGGGGGAAGAAACAGTCAATAAAACTGTCCTCAAGGAAAGCTGACATTGGGCTTACTAGACAAAGACTTTAGATCAGCTTTTAAAAATACATTCAAAGAATAAAAAGAAATTACATGTAAAGAACTAAAGAAAAGAATGAGAGTGACATCTCACCAAACAGAGTGCTAATAGATTTAAAATTATTTTCAAAAAATTACCAAATAAAGTCCGGAGTTAAAAAAATTCAGTAACTGAAATGAACACTTCATGAGAGTGTCTCAAAGGCAGATTTGGCCCGAGAAAAAAATAATCAATGAATGTGAAAATAAATTAATTAAGACAATCCAGTTTGAGAAAGAGAAAGGCAAAAGAATGAAAAAAAAAAAGCAGAATTTCAGAAACCAGTGAGACATAATGAAACATATTAGTATATGCATGATGGGGAGTCCGTCCCAGAAGAAGAGACAAGAGCAAAAAGAATTTGCAGAGTAATAGTCAAAGACTTCCCAAATTTGACGTAAAACATTCATTGACACATTCAAGAAGATCAATGAAGTCCAAGTTGGATAAATTTAAAGAGATCCACACCTAGATACATCACCCTCAAACTGTCAAAAAACAAATCAGCAGGATAGAAAACATAGCATCCAGCGTCACCAGTCCCTAGAGGAACCAGCCAGTCACCAGGCAGCAGGCTGCTTTCATTGGACTATTTCCATCATGAAGGTGGCATCGATGTGTTCATTGTAACAGACATTTGTTGTCAAAATGAATTTGCCTTCTTTGTTCTCAATGCTTATGGTAGCAACACCATCCAGGAACTTACAGAATACCTTCTTCATCATTATAGTGTCTACACACAACGTTACTTCTGACCCAGGAATTCATTTCATTGGGAAAAAAAACCACAGTAATAGGTTCACATATTCACAGGATTTACTGGTCTTCACATGTTCCCCATTACCTAGAAGCAGCTAGCTTAGTCGAGTACTGAACAGAAGACCATGGGGTAAGGGAAGGGGAAAAAAAAATAGTTACAAACAGAGAGGGAGGGAGGCAAACCACAAGAGACTCTTAAATACTGAGAACAAAATGAGGGTGGATGGGGGGGCGTGGGGGGGGGGAGGGAAAATGGGCATTGAGGAGGGCACTTGGGATGAGCACTGGGTGTTGTATGTAAGCCAATTTGACAATAAATATATTCATAAAAATTTTTTAATAAAAAAATGGCCCAATGAATGTCAATTGGGAGATAGCAAACTAAAGTTTGATACTGAGACAGATGGAACTTTGTGTGTGCAGTGTATGAAGACTACATTCCACAGCCAGAAAAAAACTCTAATCACACACACACACACACACACACACACACACACATTTTTTGTTATCACTTCTTATAGCATTAGGGAACCTGGCATTGAGTTGCCAGATTTTGGGGGCCTATGACATTTTTTTAAATTTTTTTTTAACCTTTATTTATTTTTGAGACAGAGAGAGACAGAGCATGAACAGGGGAGGGTCAGAGAGAGGGAGACACAGAATCTGAAACAAGCTCCAGGCTCTGAGCTATCAGTATAGAGCCCGACGCGGGGCTCAAACCCACACACTGCGAGATCACGACCTGAGCTGAAGTTGGACACTTAACCGACTGAGCCACCCAGGCACCCCAGGGGCCTACGAAATTTTTAAAAAATTGTTTAGGAGAAGCACTATTCCTGAAAAAATTTTGAGACAAAATATATCTCCTTCAGGTTCTTCTAAAAGGGAAAACAATGCAATCAACATCTTCAGCCACATTCTTACTATAAATACAGCAATCAGCTTCTCCGTTATGGACATTATTCTGACCCTCGAGAGCAATAGGTCTTCACCTATACTTTATCTGGTATGCACTTTTTGTGCCATTATTTGTCTACATCCTCATATGGTAGTCCTTTTTAGTACATATCTTGGTTTCCTGGTTAAACTATAAGCTCCTACTGGACAAGAAGTATTTCTAATATTTATTTCTTCCATTCCCTCACCCATAATACCCTACACAGTGCTTCTATGTCTATCAAACAAACACTTGATAAATTAGATTGATCAATATCAACTTCTCTTTTGTCAAAGTGATTATCAAGGATTCAGGACAATTCCAAAATAAGTGATAAGTGGTTACATGTAAGACAGTGGAGAATGAATAAAAAAATGAATGAATATAGTTGAAATCATTAGAGCAAAGCTTTCCAAATAAGGACCTCTCTGTTGGATGAGTATGAAATGTTTCATTTTTGTCCTGTAGCAAAGCAATGCTCTAAGGGGAAAACAGAACATTTATTAATTAGCTGTAATGTGCCAGTCTGGGGTCCTTTTACATATGTTATCTCACTTAATGCTCTCAGCAACCCTGTAAGAAAGGTGATATTTCCCTTGTTATGCACATAGGAAGACAGTCCCAGAGGATTTCAGTAGTTATTTAATAGCACAGAACTAATTAAATAGCAAAAATGGAATTGCACCCAAGCCTATGTGACACTCCATCACATCAAGCATGGAAATCTTAAAAATAAATAAAATATAAGGCTATATTTTTAAACTCCGAAGCAAAACATTTAAAATTACAAATTTAATTACTCAGTACATAAGTAAATTCTCAGTGAGAAGAATCCATCCCATATAGAGTGAAAGCCCCCTCGGTTTCTCTCCCCTCACTCCACATGTTTGGTGACTATCACTCTGGACCTTTTTCTAAGAGTTGATATACACATATATGCACATATAGAAAATGTGGACCTTGGGAGTGAATATTAAATATATTGTTCTACAACTTTTTTTTTCACAGTGCATTAGACACCAGTTCTTTTTTTTTTCTTTTTGAGAGAGAGAGAGAGAGAGAGAGAGAGAGAGAGAGAGAGAGTCCAAAGCAGGCTCCATACCCAGTGCAGAGCCCGACACAGGGCTCAGTCCTACAACCATGAGATCATGACTGGAGCCAAAATCAAGAGCCAGAAGTTCAACCTACCGAGCCACCCAGACAGCCCTGTTCTTGTACGTCCCTACAAATTTACCATATTCATTTAACTGCTATGGAGCATGCCATAGTATAAAGATGCCACCATTTATAAACCATTCCTAAATTAGCGGATGTTTGAAGTAGTTTCCAGTTTTAATGTTTATTAACAATGCTGCAACAGACAACCTTATGCATTATGTCTCTTTACACATAAGTCAGATCTTTCACTAGAACAAATACTTAGAAATGGAATTGTTGGTTCAAAGGGTATGCACAATTATTAAAGTAGGTGATATTGGCATTTTGCCTTGTAATGCCTTTAAAAAATGTGTCACCTAATTATACTTGCACCAGTATGGAAGAAAATATCTTTTCCTTCAACTTCAGTATTCTGGCAAAAATTCAAGAGACTGGTGAGAACCAGTTGAATGAGCAACAGTGGGGAGAAGAAGCTCTCTCTCTCTCTCTCTCTCTCTCTCTCTCTTTTTGCATTTTCCTGATTCCTAGTAAAGTGGAGAATGTTTATTGGACACTCATATTTATTAATCTTGAATTGCTTGTTCTTGTGGGTTATCTTTTTCTTACTGATGTAAAGTTCTTTATTCTGGATATTGATTCTTCTCATCTATGATGTGTTTCAAGTATTTTCTCCCTATTTATACCTCACTTTTTAAATTTTATTATGTCTTTTTATGTAGGGAAGTTTTTGTGTTTAATGTCGTCAAAGTTAACAATCTTTTCCTTTGATGCTTCCAGTTGTGCACTGAGTTTTTGTTTGCACACATGCGGATTTTTAATTCATGTGAAATTATTTTGCTTACGGTGTGAGCTAGGAACATAGCTTATTTTTTCCCCACATGGATAGCAAGTTGTGCTGCCATTTATTAAATAGACCATTTTCCCCTATAGATCTGAAAACTTTTTTATCGTATACTAAATTTTGTTACATATATTAGTCAGTTTCAGGGTTTTTTTATTGTGTTCCAAAAAATGCTTTTTCTTTCTGCACCAGTATCCCAAAATTCTATCTAGTATAGCTTTATATAGGATGTTTTTAAAATTGCTGGATGGGTCCCCTACATTATTTTGTGTTTCAAAAGTTTCCTGGATTATTTTTAAAAATTAAGTTTATTTATTTATTTGGAGAGAGAGACCAGGAGGGATAGGGGCAGAGAGAGGGTGGAGAGAGAGAATCCCAAGCCTGATCCACACCGTCAGCACAGAGCCCGATGCGGGGCTCGATCTCACAAACCGTGAGATCATGACCTGAGCCCAAATCAAGAGTCGGACGCTTAACCAACTAAGCCACCCAGGCGTTCCCAAAAGTTTCCTGGATTTTCTACTGCAGTTTTCCTTCCAAATGAATGTTTGAATCAGCTTGTTAAATTACAGAAAAGACCCTATTAAATTTTGGGGTGGAGGGTGGACTTATGTAGATTCCATTAGCATCCACCCATATTCCTTTGACCCACCCTGAAAGCCACCAGCAGCTTAAGAAGAAAAGAGATCTGCACCCTTACGTTTACTGCAGCATTATCTACAATAGCCAAGATATAGAAACAGCTCAAGTATGCATTCATAGATGAATGGATAAAGACGACAAGGTATATGTATGTGTGTGTATATATACACACACACACACACACACACACACACACACACACACACATATATATATATATATACCTATATAGGTATAGGTATATATATATACCTATATATATATATATATATGAATATTACTCAGCCATAAAAAATGAGATCTTATCATTTGCAAACACGGATAGACCTAGAAAATATCCTGCTAAGCAAAATAGGTCAGTCAGAGAAAAACAAATACTACGTGATTTCACTTTTATGTGTAATTTTAGAAACAAAACAAATAAATGAACAAAAAAAAAAGAGATTTAAAAAACCCCTCTTAAATACAGAAAACAAACTGGTGGTTGCCAGAGGGGAAGCTGGGGGGGAGGGAGGATGGGTAATAGGTGAATGGGATTACAAGTACATTCACTGTGATGTGCACTGAGTAAGAGATAGAATTCAATCATTATATTGTACACCTGAAACTAATATAACACTGTACGTTAATTATACTTGAATAAAAAAAGAAATTAAAAACATAATTTTTTTTTTTAAATGAAGAAGAGAGCTCCCATCCACGGTGATGATTTTCTATCTCAAATCCCTGCACTTCTCTGGACACAGAAGCATAATTAGGCAGGACACTGAGAACTTAATGACCCCAAGAACAGTTCCCAACACCTGAGGAACAGAGGCTGGTGGGGGGATCCCAGCATCCTCACCTCTGAGTGGGACAGTTCGGAGGACTGTTCTGCAAACTTCGGAGGTTTGCCAGCAGGACTGAGCCCCAGTTGCCCAGAGCAGTCCTTACTCCGAATGCTGTCTTTATTAGCTTCTCCGCTTTTCCAGTCTGTCTACCCCACTCCCGCACCTGATTTCCCAGCAAACCACTTGCACCCAAATCCTTGTCTCAGGGCTTGCTTTTGGAGGATCCCAACCCGAGATCATTTATTTATTGATAGAGGGAGTACTTACATCCTTTACAATTGAGTATTCCCAAAACAAAACCGTTAGGAAAGCCTACTCACTTCTTGTGAGTTCCAAGATAAACATTGCCAGACTAAGTCCTGCTAACCCTTCTCCCAATCTCTCACGATAATATTTAAAGAGACCTGAGAGTCTCTCACTTGCACAAAATACTGCCTGGACACCAGAAAGTACTTTTTTGTATAATCTCCTAGGACCACTGGAGGACATGAAAATAGGTAAGGACAGTAAATTAAATAACTACTCCAAATCCCTGCTGTTCTAGACTGGAAGTTCCCTCCCTGTTAGCTGTACTTTCCTGTTTCATGCACAGCCATGTTAACCAATATAGATCAGCAGAAGTTATAAGATCAAATGACAATATAATACCTTATAATATAAGATCAATAATTAATAACATGTCAAATTTAAATATAACCATCCTCCCATTATTAAAGTCTCAGAAAAAAAAAATTTAAGCCCAAGGAACTTAAATAGAAAGTTCTCTAGTAAGAGTTCTAAAGAATTAAAATCCCCAGGGGCGCCTGGGTAGCTCAGTAGTTGAGTGTCTGACTTCGAGCTCAGGTCATGATCTCGTGGTTCCTGAGTTCAAGGCCCGCATCGGGCTTGCTGCTGTCAGCCCAGAGCCCTCCTTCACATCCTGTGTCCCCCTCTCTTTCTGCCCCTTCCCTGCTCATGCACTCTGTCTCAAAAATAAACATTAAAAAAAGAAAGAAAGAAAATCCCCAAATCAACTTCCCCAAGGTTATTTTTCTGCCCCATCTCAGTCAAAGGACCTTGCTCAGCTCAAGACAGAGCTCTGTCAGTGCTTCAGCCTGGGTTGTTATCCACTGGAATGGGAATAGTTCCTTCCAGACTCCAAAGTTGCATTAATGCAACCCAAATTCTTCATGCATCTCTGCTTTAAACAATCTGAAGGGTTAATTGGGCACAAGAGTATCTCAGTGTCAGCCATACATCCCCAAATTTTAAAAATACAAGCAAACTCTCTACCCTAGAAAAATTATTCTATTCACAATGCCATACCCAGAAACCAGGATTTAGTCTAATCTTTATTATTTTTATAAAAATACATAGCACATCCCCAGTGTCATCTGCGAACAAGGAAGCCTGAAAAAAAAATCCTCTTGATCTTAGCCTTGCTTGAGTGCTGGTCATACTATACGATATCCATGACCTGTGACCCTAGAATTAAATGGGTAATATCACACATCAAGATGTTAATTATGACACAATGTTTTTCTGACGGGGAAGGAATCCAGCCATGCTTGTTCTCTTCTTGGAGAGTGGTAAACTAGAAATTTGCCATGGCAACACTCCCAACCAGCAGGTCTTACAGGGGGTAACTTACTTTCTCTTCTTGCATATTCAGAACCTCATCTTTTCCATTCCCCTCTGAACCTTTGGTCCCTGACATCCCAGTGACGTATTGAGAATGGGTTTCAAATAAGGACATCACTTCTACATTTCTGTGTGCAAATAGCCATTTCCAATCCCAGCCACAGTCTTCCTGCTATGAAAATGTTATCAGTCCATGAAACCTGCTCCCTGGCGCAGTTTCACTCTTGAAAAACCAAATATTCAAACAGCCAATGGCCAGAGAATAGATGAAAATAGAACCGTGACCCATCACCTCTGTAGCAATCAGCTCAGACAGTCAAGCCAGCTTCTCAAGTTTTTGCTCTCAGTTCCAGCTCAGCAACGGAGGAAGCCAAATCAGGTGCATAAGGTGTCTGACTTCTGATTCACCTGCTTCCAGATTCTCCATGCCAACAACCTCCAATCAGAGCACATTTGAAGTCTTCCCTATAAGGCTCTCCCAGCCTATGCTTGCCTTTGACTTTCTGCCAAATAGAAGTGATGGTGGCTGACTCCCTTGCTATAGCAAACTCCGGAAGTAACTTGTCTGTTCTCATTTGAATGCTCTGTGTTTATTTCACGACCTCCTTGCCACAATGGATTCTTCCCAGTTTCATCTTCGGCATCTTCAGGATGCTGCCAGGGATGGCTCTGGAGCCTGCGTCCAGGGGCCCAGTAAGAGCGTGCCCCTAGATTGCATGCTCCTGGAGACCCTGTCTTTCTTCTGCTTTTGAAAATCCCAGCCTTTAACGTTTCCTTCTGTTCCATCTGTTTTCTGCATGGGTGTGATGGGCCTCTGGTGTTCCCTGTCCCTCTGTTCCCATCAGAAGCCTCAGCTCAGAAGGTGGCAATTCACACTGCTTCTTAAAGGGACCTCCAGCCTTCCCTATTGAGAGGATGGAAACTGCTTGCTGACTGAGTGCCCTCATTCTGTTTGCTTTCATATTGCTTTTTCTGGGCCAGACATTTGTCTTTCTAACTTACTCCTCTAGAGTTTGTCTTGAGGATCCCCCGGGATACCTGATACCAAGTCAAGGAATGAAGAGTTTTCCAAAGCATACAATTTTGAAACAAATATCTACCCTCACTTTCCTAAATTGTCCAATCCCACTCAGGAGGCGTGACCTCATCAGATCAATCGCCAACTCAGGACTGACCTCGTTTATTTATCTTGCCTGGCTCCCTTCTAGTAGTTTTTATTTGCCCTGTGCCTTCCCTTGAGAGGATCCGAATTCCATAAATCTCCCTGGCAGGTTCCCTGGGGGCACGGGCAATTCCTACTTCCCCACCTACTATAACCATCCCACCTTCCAGTTCATGACTCCCTGCCGTGAGCGTTTCATCCTGGCTTCTCGGGTCTCCTCGTTCACACCTGTTCGAATATTGCATGGCTGTCTCGGTCCTCGAGGGGTACACACCCAATTGTTCTTGTCAGGGAATATCTATCCACAGTTCCATAGAGCTGCATTCCCACAACCGTTTCCAAACTTCAGGAAACCCTGGGGAACCTATTCCCATCTCCTCCCTGAGATCACTTACCTTTTCTGGTCTTAGGGCAGTTATATAGCAATCCCTTCATCCAGAAGGGGTAGCTAAATGGATGTGCTTCTCCTATCCATTCTTAGATACATTTAATCTGGCCTCCAAAGTCTCATGTTCCATTTCCTCTGTGCCTACACTACGTGCTAAGATCTGAGTCATTCTACTAAAGAAAATTTTCCCCTCTTCACCTTAATCAACTATCTTCCTTTTTTTCCCTTTTATTCTTCTATTGGCTCTTAATTTGAGAGTATGATCAATGCATGATTTAAATAATGTCCTTCATTTCCCGAGCAAACTTAATCTCTAAAACCAAAGTGCTATGGACATAGACCTTTGTGATTGCCTTTTCTTTGGAAATATAATAATTCAGTTATATTTTTTCTTCAACCAAAAGATTTCCCATCCCTATTCAGTAAACACCCCCATTTAAGTTTGTGATGTGATTCTGTAGCCTGGCTCTCTAAAATCTAAAATGAGATCCCACACATGTATTTAATAAAACAGAACCTCTCCTATAAATTCCTACTCTGACCATGACCCTACCCTGGGGTTAAAAGGAAAACAGGTGGGGGTTAAAAGGAAAACAGGTGGACATAAGTTTTGATCCAGTTCTGCCAGTTTATTATCTGACCTTGCAGCTAGAAGATGTCCTCCCTAGCCTGGAAGCGGGCCATCACCAGGAACTGAATCAGCCAACACCCTTTTCCAGCTGGCATGCCCATCCATCCCCCAGCTGCAGCAAATGTTGCCATTAATAGCTTACCTGAATAACCTTTGCCAGAGAATTGCACTTGGTTAAAGAGGGCCAGCTGGCCAGGAGCTGCCTATAAGTTGACACAACCAAAGGGGGAGGGGAATGATGGCAGAGAACTGACTAATAAGGGGTAAATGATACTACTACTAATAATAATAATTCCCAGCCCCTCCCCTGTCTCAGGGTGAGACAACCTTCTGGCACTCTTTATGCCCCAAAGCCTACATGAATCAAGGCCAAGCTACACTTTTTCCTGAAATGATGGCTTTGTTTGAATCCTTCCCCTTCCCAGCCCTGCTTCTTCCCCTCCCTTAGAGGTTATTCCTGAAGAGCACTCCCTCAATAAGTCACACGCACCCCAATCTCTGTCTTGAGTTCTGTTTCTAGGGACCCCAACCTAAGACACCTGCCAACAAATTACCTATTTTAAAGGGTTCCTGGTTGGCTCAGTCAGTTAAGCATCCGACTCTTGATTTCGGCTCAGGTCATGATCTCAGTCCGTGATATCGAACCCCATGTCGACAGCAGGGAAGCTGCTTAGGATTCTCTCTCTCTCTCTCTCTCTCTCTCTCTCTCTCTCTCTCTCTCTTTGCCCCTTCCTTGCCCCTCCCTCACCCTTCCCCACCTTCCTCTGCCCTTGCTCACCCGCCCCTGCTCATGTGCCCTCCCCCACTGGCTCACGTATGCTTTCTCTCTCAAGATAAATAAATATTTTAAAAATATATTTATGTATTTAAAAATTACCTGTTTTAAGAGTACTCTTTCCTGAAAGGACAAGCAGGTATTCCAATACCAACACCACAATCTGGAATTTTAAGCTGTTCATGCTCCAGGATCACTCATGGTCCCACTGGAGATGCCTTTGTCTTCCTGCATATTATTGCTGTATATCAGTTAGAAGCTTCCGTGAGGCCACATGGTCTGGTAGCACTAACAGAAACCGGAGGCAGAAATTGATTAATTTCTCACTCCATCGAAGTTTAACCCATCAGGGATCTCAGCACATACCTAAGGGATTTTAAGATTAGGTTGCATTCTGTGAGCAAACATGATAGGAAAATACTGATCTGCCTGGCGTCTAAGAAAAGGTATCTCTTCTGGTCCCCAAGTTTTGCCCATGTAGAACTGAACTACTGAAAGGTATGAAAAACTCCAGATTTCTCCACGAAGTGGGAATTTGGAGAAAATCAGCACAAGTCTTCAGATCTTAATGTCATAAAAGAAGCCCAGTTTCTGTTATAAATGAATGTCCCATCAAGAATAAGTAATTGCAGGAAAAGCAAAACCTTGGTAAATGGTGTGTGACAAATAGCCCATTTCTTCAGGTGTGCATGCAAGCGTCATTTTATATAAATTAAGAATAGAACAACAAATAAAAAAAAAAGAATAGAAGGAGGTAGTATAGATATTATGTTCAAAATGTCAGAAACGGACAGAAAACAGCAAAATGGGGAAGTCAGGCAGTAGAGGAAAGAATATGAACAAAAGAAAGTAAACAACATACAAAAACATGCCTGTATTTTAGCTAATCAGAATGGGAACTAGGGAAACTAATTTGTGGAAATTACCAAGGCTGGACACCAGGGAGAGAAATTAGGAGGAGATATTCAAGTGCAGGAACCTAAAAGGATAGAGCACCATCATAGGGCCCGAGAGACTTCCTAGAAGAGCCACTTCTGGCCCAAAGATATGCCAAGAAAATGGCCCACCACATCCTTGATCTTTATGTTCTAGGAGGCAAAGAAACACCACAAAGTGAGGATGAAGTTCATAAATACAGTTCTTTTCAGTGGCCCAAAAAGAGCGGACTAAAAGTACTTTGAGAAATGAACTTTATCTTTAAGTGTGACAAAGCAAGATTCCATGATTGTTTTGGGGATATCTGAAATTTGTGACTTCAAGGAGTTCTCATGCTGAGATTTCTCATCCTACAGCTAAATCATGCAAATGTAAAAACACAAATTCTGGATTAGACTGCCTGAGTCAAGTCCTCTGCTACTAATTAGTTGCACAAAGTAAAGGGGTTTAACCACTCCTAACTCATTTTCTTCATCTATTAATGAGAATATTTGTAGTAGGGATGTTGGAAAAATGAAACAAGTAAATACATATCAAGCAGTTAGACCAGTATCTGGCTCATGGTGAGTTCTCGGCTTATTATCCCTTGACACACAACTCCACCAGGTAGCAGAGGGGACACAACAGCATTAAAGAGCTGAACTTTGGTTCTAGGCTTGGGAACCTTCCAGAAAAAGCAAGGCTTTGTCTCCTCACATGGTAGCAGGAAGGTAAAGAGACTTCTGTGAGCAGTCTTTAAGTTTGTTATGGGTTGACCCATGAGCTATAAACTGGTCAACTCAGTTGGTTTTTCATGTTCATATAGGCTAGGTTCCCATCTGATCTTATGTGGTTTTTTTGCAGGTTTTATAGCATTTCTTCGAGGCCACAGACTTCATCCAATTCCTTAGCAGCCATGGCTCACATAACCATATTTAGTCTAAGGGAATTGGGCATTCTATAACCATACTACTTAAAGAATAATTCAGAAAGCCATTAGTCTCCAAGTAATTACTTGGGAAATGCAGCTCACATTTTTATACCCCTATTAACTATCAGGCATGCAGCAAGCACCAGGCAAGGCACATAATGTATATAAGTTCATTTAAGTCTCATATCAACCCTATGATGCCATGAGCTCCATTTTGCATTTGAATGTCTTTTCTAATTATGAGGACACGGAATACATGCTCATTGTAGTAAAACTGGCATAGCATCACTTCTGCTGCATTCTTTTGGTTAAAACCAAGGTTCACAGGGAGGGGAGTGCACAAGGGTGAGGATACTTACCCCACTTATTTAGGATGTAATGTACATTGGAGGCCACTAAGTAACACACAACCACCCCCTGTGTCTGTGGCAATTGGTTCGATTTCTCCAGAGAATCAAATCAGCTCAGATCCTGGGCCTGGGATCCATTTCAACCCAATCAGTTTTGGTCAGAGAGGGAAATGGTCATAACACACACACATGGCCTCAGAAGCCATTCTTTCATCTGAAACTTCAGAGAGGGACAGTTCTCAGAAATGAGGGGAAGGACTAAAAGGATCGGTTACATTAACACCAATGAAACACAATAACTAAGTGCTTTACTCTATGATTCTGACTGTGAATAGAGTAAGAGACCAAAAAAGAATATGATCAATGCAGTACAAAATATCCAAAGAAATTTCACCGCACTGTTGTTATTCTTGTTACTGTTTTTATGGAGCTCACAACCTGGAATCATTAGTGGCATTTAGGTAGGACAAGGGGAGAAAGACATTCTATGTGGAACAGTGATGTTGGCAAAGTGGAAATAAGCAGTGCCTATAAGGGATGAAACTGGGACCGCAAAGCGCCCTACTGAGCAAATACCTGACATGATTCAGGACAATTTTTGATACATGGAGAACCCTCTCCTCCTTAAAGTCTCATTGCATTAAAGTATAGATGCCAAGAAGGTAGGAATCTGTATTTCTGGAGCGTAAGTCCTCCAGTTTTGTTCTTAAGATCACCTTTGGTATTGCATTAGTTTTCTATTGCTGCCATAACAATTTATCACAGACTCAGCAGCTTAAAACAATACAAATTCCTTGTCTCACAGTTCTGTAGATCAGAGGTCTGAACAGGCTCAGGTGGTTCCTCTACTCTTGGCCTCATGAGGCCAAAGACCAAGACATCAGTCAGCTTGGGCTTCTATTTGGAATCTCTCAGGGATAACCTCCTTTCAATTTGATTCACGTTCTTAGCTGAATTCAGTCCTTTTTGGCTATAATGCTGAGGTCTCTGTTTCCTTGCTCACTGTCAGCTGGGAGCCTCTGTCAACGCTTTAAGGCCACTTTCATTCCTTATCATGTAGCCTCCTCCACATTTAAATCAGCAATGGCACATCGACGCCTTCTTATATTTCAAATTCTCCAGTTTTCATGCTGCCTCTCTTCTGTCTCCAGCCAAAAAAAGTTCTTTGCTTTCAAAGCTCATATAATTGAATCGGGCCCATCCGTATAATCCAGGATAACCACCCTATTTTAAATTCCATAGCCCTAATTATACCTACGTTTGCTATGTAACATGACATTCACAGATTCCAGAGATCAAGGTGCAGTCATATTTGGGGCTCCATTTGCTTATGACAGCCCTTCTAAATTTCTTGCATTTCCATATAAATTTTAGGATCAGCTGATCAATTTTCACCCCCCAAAAAAGTTTCTAATGCAATTGTTTACATACAAAAAGCTATAGATATTTTAATCTATACAACTTGATGAATTTGCAACTAACATAATTTTTATTGAGACTGCATAAAACTGAGATCAATTTGGTGACTATTGACATCTTAACAATACTGATGCCTCCAATCCATGAACATAGTATATCTTTCCACTCATTCAGTCCTTTTTAGTTTCTGTCCACAATGTTTGTGAAGATATTTCATGCTGTTTGTTAGATTTACTAACAGGTATTTGATACTTTGGCTGCTTTTATAAATGATACTTTTTTTTTTTTTTTTTCATTTTCTAAAATTTTGTTGGTAGGCATCTTGTTGTATCACTTTGTATCACCAACACTTAACACAATACCTGGCAATACTAGGCACTAAATAAATGGTTGTTAAATGAATAAATGAATTGCCCTTTATCTGGACTCTTTTTATGGCCCTTGAAATTTAGTATCTCATAGATGTTTGTGTACAAATTTTGGTTCCCTTTGAGGCTATGAGCATTGTGGGGTAGAGTTATATCTGATCCACCTCTCTATACCAACTTCCTAGTACAGTGTTTGATACATTGCAGAGGCTATTAAAGTATCCTTACATTGTAAATTAGTGACATAGAATATCTACACTCATCATGAAGTATACTCTAAAACCACCCTGCTACCCTATTCTTCTTCTTTTTTTTAATGTTTATTTATTTTTGAGAGAGAGAGAGACAGAGCAGGAGCAGGGGAGGGCAGAGAGAGGGAGACAAAGAATCTGAAGCAGGCTCCAGGCTCTGAGCTGTCTGCACAGAGGCTGACACGGGGCCCAAACTCATGAACCAGGAGATCCTGACCTGAGTTGAATCGGATGCTTAACCAACTGAGCCACTCAGGCACCCTAGCTGCTAACCCAATTCTTACAGAAAGTTCTGTTGTACAAGATATTATTGTTAATGGAGGATTCCGGGAAACATGTGTGGTCAATATATTCTTCTAGATTCTGAAATCTCATCTGTAGACCCTCTAAATTATGTCATTAGGTTAAGTCAGAAAGCCTGATCCACAAGATACATACTCCTTAGAGAACTTATTTTTCTGAATTGTGTTTGGCATTAGGTCATTGATCTGTTTTGAAAAACATAATAGAAAACAGCACTATGGAATTCAGTTTGTGCTAATGAGATAATGTTGAGAACACTGCTCTCTATATCATAAGGTATCTCTTTAATGAAGACCCACAGGAAATATTCTCTCCATTCCTACAACTGTGAATAACTGCATTTCCTCAGCAACTGTAACTTATGTATCTCATTAATTTTCCCACTTTGTGTTGGCTACTAGGAAGATCGCTATTAATTAATGGCCAAACTTTTGGGTTTAAGTATTAAACTTGAGAAGACAAAGTAGAACGTGAAAGAGAACTCCACTAGGGTGGAAACTCCAGCGAGCAGATGCAATTTTTTCTTTTTAATTCAAGCCTATATATGCAGTATCTATGTATTGAATAAATGAATGCTACATGGCACAACATGGTACCCTGAAAATAATGTACAATACAAAATACAATAATAAAGAGGGAGGAAGAAAAAGACTACAATGTTTGTAAAATCAATTAATTAGTTATGGGAAATTTAATGTGACTTTTTCCCTAATGTTGAATTTTTAATGTATATTATCATTTTTATTGCAAGATATTGGAACATTCATTAAGGCAGAACTTGTGTGTTGATATGGAAAGATACAACAAAGTGAATACGAGTATGTACTATATAAACATATTTTTGTTTTTTCAAAACAAAATCCACACGGACATTCATGTATTTTTTCCCAAAGAGAATAGTCATAGGTACAAAGGGAAAACCAGAAGTTATGAGTACTATCCTACTTTCTGTATTATATTCTTTTGACCTTGACTTGTGACATCTCATAAGGGTAGTGACAGTTCAATGAAATTTGGCATGAAATTGATTTTTTCCTATGTTGCTAGTGGCAGTTTATGTTGGCAAACATATGGGTTGTCAATTTAACAATTGCTTATCTGAAACCATAATGATGTTCATAGCCTTTGACCAATTACTCCACATCTGGGCATTCATCTTAAGAAAACTGCTCCAACAAAGAATAAAAATTCATGCCCAAGGATATTCATCATTATCATAATGAAGATATTTAACAGTCCAAACCTAGTGGGAGTAAAATATTGAAATATCTTCCTTCTTTTAACATTTGTTTCTTTGTTGGATGGTATTTGAAGTAGAGCCTACAGCTTTTCAATCACTTTAAAGTATTAAAAATAAAAAAAAAAACTGTCTTATTTAGGGGTATTAAAATGTTTAATAAAATCTGAATCAAAACTTTAATCTCATTTAATTTAAAACTCTTGGTCTGATCTAAACTTAGAAACCTGTGATAAAGATTGGGAGGCAGTGGTGGGCAGGGAGGTAGGGAGACAGCCTTTTCTACTTTTTGTTTTATTTCCCTTATCAGATCGCTGTTTAGGATGGGGGCTGGGGAAGAGAGGTAGAGGGGAGTGAAAAGTCTTACTTGACTAATATAAATCTGGGGTCAGAGCTGTGGGGGCAGGGAGGGGGGAGATACCTAAATATTAGTCACCCTGTCTCTTTATCCCTTTTGGAGGGTAACTCCCCACTCAGTGGCCTCCCACTACATTGTCCCAGTTGAGCACAAACTCTTGCTTTTGGGTTAGGACTTGGCACAGGCAGACCTCTTGGGCAGGATACTTCAAAACAAGCTCAGTGGCTTCCAAGAGCCACCCTTCTCCAACCACCACTGAGAGTGCCTTTTGCTCCTGTGGCCACCCTCCCCGTGCTCTGACCTCAAGGGAAGATATAACTTGCCTCTCACCTTTAGATATTTTTAGGTATGGACCAGACACGGGACATGGCTCCAGGAGTTCCGTTGAGGCCCCCCTCATTTGGCTTAAGGTGTCGGGAGAGAGGAATGGGAAGAAAGAGCCCTCCTTCATCTCTCCACAGAGTCTCACTAAGAAAATCCCCAGTTCCTCTGCCTTCCCATACGTATAGAATAGAGGTGAGTGATGCCTTCCCAAACACATAGACTAGAGCTACCTATGGGGGACAGAGTTAGTCTTTTGGATCTCCCTTTAGGAAGCACCACGTGGGTGATATGGCACCTTCTTTAGACACATGGGCACTTCACGCTCTTTCACCCCAGCTGCAACCCTGAAACAAAAAGCATTCTTTGATACAATTTTATTCGTTTATCTACTACTCTTTTAAACCACTGAAAATTTATTCAGGAAACTTGAAACAACTTTCACAACGTTCTCAATACTTTATAACAGAAAACATAGTTCTCAGCAAAGAAAACTGGCCTTCAATGTTTTAAATGCGTGCAAAATGCCTATTATAGTTGGTGTTGTGGCGGACTGATTAATCAAGTCAAAATGCAAATCTGCTACTACCTAGAGAGTACAATAAAATGGAAATAATTCATTCATAAGATTCTAATTTATAAAACAACTCTACTACTTACAAAATACAACCCTAAGTATTATAATTCTTTCAAGCTTCAATTTGAACAAATGTACAATCACTTAAACAACAGCTGTTAAACTAAATAAGAATTCAAAACGTCTCTAAGAAAGTGACAGAAACATTATTAATATGATTGTCCTGGTTTAGACCTTCAGAAGGAGGTTCTTTGGAAGGCTGACTCATCCTTAGGGAACTCATCCCTTTGCGGCAGGGGTAAAATCCAGCTCTTGTTAAAAGTTACAGAGAAGGGGCCCCCGAGTGGCTCAGTCAGTTAAGCATCCAACCTCAGCTCCGGTCACAATCTCACGGTTCACGAGTTCAAGCCCCGCGTCGAGCTTACTGGTGTCAGCACAGAGCCTGCTTTGGATCCTCTGCACCCCCCTCTCTACCCCTCCCCTACTCACACATTCACTCTGTCAAAAATGAATAAACATTTATATATATATATATATATATATATATATATATATATATATGAGTCACAGGAAACTTCTTGGCAGGCAGATGTTCCTCGGCACTAGCGGAGGTTATGAAGCACCAGGAAAATCCCCTGTGGGAAGTAGTTTTGGGACTTCATACAAGTTTCTTGGAGGAGACAGCTATTCTTCTCTCATAATATACTCCCATGGGTCCATTCCCAGTATGGGACCTTCAACTGGATGACGTGATTTAGGGAAAAAGCCTGCACCAACTTCACGTGCAGGTGGTAAAGAGGAATCAGGACGACCTACATTACCCAAAGCATCTTCAGGATGGGTCCCATCAGGCCCTACTTTTAAAGATGTGGACCAGGGGCACCCGAGATGCTTGGCTGAGCATCTGACTCTTGATTTCAGCTCAGGTCATGATCCCAGGGTCGCAGGATCAAGCCCCGTGTCAGGCTCCATGCTGAGTGTGGAGCCTGCTTAAGATTCTTCTCTCACCCTCTCCCCCTGTTCTCACTCTCCCAATCTCTCTTTCTCTCAAAAAAAAAAAAAAAAAAAAAAAAAAGTTTTTTTTTTCCAATTAAAAAAAACTAAAGATGTGGACAGTTTCCTCAAAGCTCATATTAACCTAAGTGGTGTCCAATTTTTGACTCTGTCCTTATGTCCATTTCCTGGTGACCTTCATCCATGCTATCTTTTCCAAGGACAGCAGCCCAAGCTGCCATTTTCAGCAGCCATTTAGTCAGTGTTGATCTGACATTCCCTCTCCTGTAGAACTTTTTCCATCCATGCTTTAGACCACTGGTTCTGACATGATCCATGGACCCCTGGAGGGTCCCCAAGACTCTTGTAGGGAGGCTATGAGGTCAAAACAACTTTTAGAACCTTATGACTTTATAATACTAAGATATTATTCTCTTTTTTGCAGGTGATGTTTGCACCAATGATGCAAAACCAATGATGGGTAAAACTGGTGACCCTCTAATATGAATCAAGGTCAAGGCCCCAAACTGTATTAGTGGTCATTGTATTCTTTATCCACCTTGCAATTTCAGATTAAAAAAAATTGTTTATGTTTATTTATTTATTATGAGAGAGGGAGACAGACAGCGAGTAGGGGAGGGACAGAGGGAGACGGAGGCAGAGTATCCCAAGCAGGCTCCGCACCATCAGTGCAGAGCCCAACGTGGGGCTTGAACTCGTGAACTGTGAGATCATGCCCTGAGTTGAACTCAAGAGTCCGATGCTTAAACCAACTGAACCACCCAGGTACCCCCACAAAATAATTTTTTTTAAGTCAGCTCTACTTAAGAATGAACTTGATGAAGCAGAAACAAACCTATAAATTTTATTAAAATTTCGTGTTCTAATATCACGAAAAAAAAAATGGGGACAACACATAAAAGACTTCTGCTTCATTCTGAAGTGTGACGATTACCAGGAAGGAAAGCACGTGTACACCTGACTGAGTTGCAAGCTGAACTAGCCACTAGTCACTTTTTTCATAGAACACTATTCTACTTAAAGAAAAACAGACAAACGATACAAATTTAGGTATTTGGCAGACATTTTCTTGAAAATAAATTAAGTAAGCCTGTCACTTCCAGGACAACACCTGACAATATTTTTGTGTCAATGGTAAGATTCAAGTTTCAAATGAATATTACAATTCCGGAAAAAATTGTATCTGTTACATGAGTTTGACAGCTTCCCAATACTTAAAGAGCCCTTCCTGATAAAATCAGCAGTGTTATTAATGAGCATAACATTTTGAGATTTTATAATGAAATATGTCAACATTTGGAAGATTCAAATAAGTCAGTGAACCAATATATTTCAAGGAGCCAATACACTATGTCACAAAATCATGCAGAGGTTAAAAAAAAAAAAAGAAAAACCTATTCAAAGTGCAAAACAGACTAATTAATTTTAACCTAACAGAGCATGAAAATTTCACTGATATGATGTCACATTCCACATTGGAACTACCCTTCAACAAACAATTGTCAAGCTTTAGTAGGATAACAAAGAATATCCACAATTATCTATTAAAAGGTGGTTAACATACTCCTCCTTTTTCCAACTATGGATTTGTTTCAGATAGGATTTTTCATGTACTT
Organism: Panthera onca; assembly: GCF_046562875.1. Lineage (NCBI taxonomy): Eukaryota > Metazoa > Chordata > Mammalia > Carnivora > Felidae > Panthera > Panthera onca. The sequence goes on from NC_138347.1 coordinate 147,189,677, forward strand.
GAGGTATGGCAACATATTGCAACATATCGAATGCGGAAACAGATATAATCCAGCTATTTTCTATTAAGCCAGACTTAAAAAAAGGTTTTTTTTAATGTTTATTTATTTTTGGGAGAAAGACAACATGAACAGGGGAGGAGCAGAGGGACAGGGAGACCTAGAATCTGAAGCAGGCTCCAGGCTCCGAGCTGTCAGCATAGAGCCTGACATGGGGCTCGAATCCGCGAACCGTGAGACCATGACCTGAGCTGAAGTCAATACTTAACCGACTAAGCCAGCCAGGTGCCCCTATTAAGTCAGACTTTTTTTAAAAAATTGTAAATATGAAGGATAATACCAATATTCTCACTCATTCTTTTTTGGAAAATTTTGTCCATTTTTCTTTAGAATTTGTTCTTTCTTTTTAAAACGTAAAATGTAAATAAATGTTATTTATTTTTAAAATGTAAAAATGTAATTTATTTTTAAAATGTGTGATAATAAATACAAAAGTAACAAATAATTGTACAATTATTATGAAAAATACAATAATGTATAAACGCTATCCTTATATTTTCCCCATCTTAATTTCTGATACAGTAAATGTCAATGGATATAAACCCACGTAAGTATTGGGGTCCTCAATAATTTTTAAGAGTTTAAAGGGTTCTGACATCAAAACGTTCGAAAACCGCTGCTGTAGAGTCTTCAACCATTTGTTTCTGTTCACTGAGGAGAGTTTTTTACTCTTTCTATCCTTTTCATTCTTATGAAAGCAGTTTTGTGCTTTCCGGAAGATGGACATATTCATCCACACTTTTATTTAATGGCATCATTGAGTTGTTCTTTGCTCTCCTAACAGAACTTTACAGCTATCTTGGCTTCAGCCACTTGGTATTGAATGGCTTCTGATTCATCTTCTGGCAACTAAGCATCCTTGTGATGTGACCCTCATCACCTCTCACCTTAGACATTTAGATTTCTCTTGACTTTACTGTTTTACTGACAAGTCTATTTTTACCTCAAGAAGGAATGTGTTCCACTTTTTTTATTTGCTTCCAGGCTCAGCATTCCTGATAACTTGGCTCAAGGCTGGCCTCCTTCAACTGGGATTCCAGCACTTCAGAATCTCCCTTTTAATACTCCTGAGCTCAGAAATTTTACTTTTTCTTTGTCGAGGGCAGAAAAAGTTATGCCAGGCTCTTTCTCCCTACAAGTTCGGTTTTGTCGGCAAGAAAGACCATACCACCACCTCCCGGGTAGTGGGTAGCACCACCAAGGGCTGGAACAAACTCATCCCTTCAAGCAGGACCTTCAGACCTGCACACCATTGCCAGGATGGCCTGGGGGAAAGCTCTGTAGCCAACAACAGGCCCAATATGGCACCAGGGGCTGCCACAGAATAGCCCCGAATTGTCAGGGCCCTACTGGCTCAGCACCATAGAATGTTCCACTTGGAACATAAGTCAGTGAGAAAGAATCAAGGCAGGGTAGGGAGAACAAAATGACAAAACAGAGTTTTCCCACATTTTCTACATGGTGGTACACCAATCGATCATCGTCACTGGGGGGAAATGGGAGGTTCTTCATGGCTGGGAAATGGGAGGGCTGAGTGGTCATATCTTCCCACATGGGTGACCCCTTCCAGGACTGTTCTGCAGTGAAGGGCTCACCTGCTCATGCCAAGGGTCAAAGTTCCTCTTCTTTCATAGCCCTAGAAGCATGAGCCACCTGCAAAAGCCCCAGAGATTTCCATCAGTGTGGGAGTGTCCATATGTGCATGTGTGAGTTGAGAATACAAAGGGCCTTACAGGAGTTTTTGATAACCTTCATGATGGCAGACTTGTCTGTTTCTCCTTTTAGTGCCATCAATTTTGCTTCAAGTATCTTAGTGCTCTGTCATTAGATGCATATGCTTTTAGGATCGCTCTTACTGATGAATTGACCCTTTCGTCATCATTATGAAGTTTCCCTCTTTATTTCTGGTAGTATTCCTTGTAATGAGGTCTATTTTTCTGACAGTAACAAAACCAGACCAGCTTTCTTGTGCTCACTGTTTACATAGTATATCTGTGTCCACCCACTATCAACCTTTTTTTTTTTATAAAGTTCGCCTCATGTAAACAGCATATAATTGGATATTGCTCCTTTATACAATCTGAGATTCTTTGTCTTTTATGTAGAACATTTAGTCCATTTACATCCAATGTCATTATTGCTATGGTAGAATTTAAGGTAGCATCTTCATATTTTTTCCTATTTCTTTTCTCTCCTTTTTCCTCTTCCTAATTTCCTATGTTCTGGGCTAGTCAAGTTTTGTTCTGTTGTTGTTGTTTTCTTTGTACTCCACCTTATCCCTTCTATTAAGAAATGATATGCTTTGTGTTACTTTTAAAGGATGGACCTAGAGATTTAATTGGAACCTTCAGTTATCACAGTAAAATAATGTCAAACTACGTTAGGAATAATTTAGGAAACTTACAACCATCTAGTTGTGAACGCCTGGCCTTGGTGAACTTGATATGTATGTCATAGTCCCAAGATACATTTTTATTTCTATGTTTTAAATGGTCAATAATCTTTTACAGACTATATATGTATGTATATAGACATATGTGCATTATACACATTATTCCTGGTGAGAAATCTGCCATCATTCTGTAAGGACTGTGTCTTTTTCATCAGGCTAATTTTACAATTTTCTCTTTCTCTTTGTTTTTCGAAAGTTGACTGTGTTTGCCTATGGTTTCTTTTGAATTTATTATGTTTGGGGTTCATGGAGATTCTTGGACCTATAGATCGTTCTCTTTCATTAGTTTGGAGAAACTCGTGGCCATTATCTCTTTAAATATTTCTTATGCCTGTTCACTGTCTCCTCTCTTTCTAGGACTCCTGTACTTCTACCAGATCATTCGATAGTGTTCCTAAGGTCTCAGATACACTTTTCAGTTTTTCATTCTTACTTCCTGTTTCCAGCTTGCATAACCTCTGTTAACTTGTCTCTATGTTCGCCAATCCTTTCCAATACAGGTATTAAAAGCGATTCTGGTAGATATTTTTCACTTCTAGCATTTCCATTTGGTTCCTTTTAACATTTTCCTTGGTGTTTTGTTGTTGTTTTTTGTTTTTGCTGAAACTCTACTTGTTTCCCACACTCCCTATCTCTTCCACTAGATTCTTTAAGATATTTATAATAGCTATTTAAAAGCCCGTGGCTGCTCTTTCCAACTTCTTTTGGGCTTGCTGGGGAGCTCTGTTTGCCCTTACGTCAATTTCTTTACTTTGTTATTAAAACTTGGAAATTAAATGACCAATAAGAAGAGAATAGTTATTTATAGAAGTGACAGGAAAACCAATACAGGACTTGTATGCACTGATTTCTAAAATAGTTCTGAGGAAAAGGCAAATGCTTAACCTATAATGTTAAATTTTTTAAAAACCGAGCATGAAGGTATATCTAAGAAAAGTTATGCGAAAGGCTTTATATACACATGGACAAGTACTAGGAAGAAACCCCAAAGAAAGAAATATTTGAGCCACTAATGTGGCAAGAACATGAGCAGCTTGGTTTTAATTTTTTGTTGTGATTTCCATTAATAATGCCAATCCTATCGAGTATGTAGTAAAGTACAAACTTTAGACAAATCAGAAATAACAAGAACAATTTCTTCATCTACAAAAGATAACCCAGAGCAGAAAGGAGCCAGCTGGCCTTTTCTCCCCTAAGGCCCAAACAAAAAGAAACTACTTTAAAATCCAACGAGAGGACTGCGTTAGGAGCAAGAAACAAAGGGCCTTTGGACTGTCAAGGTGGTAAAATGAAGGCTCAAATGAGAGCGTTGGAAAAGAGGAATCAACTTAGACAAATCAGATGCGCAATGGACCAGTCCTGCCCATGGGTTCTTCACTAACTGACAGTAATTCCATCAGACATCCCAGAGTAAACCGTCCTCATTTTCATCACTGTTATTACAGACTAGAACCGGTTACCAAGAGAAGCTGTGGAATTTTTTCCCTGAAGGCCATTTAAAATCAGATATAGACAACCACCTGTCTGAAATAATTCAGATCCTACCGTGCCTGGAGGTAGGGGATTGAACTCAAGGACACCTGAAGGCCCGTTTAAACCCTATGACTTTGTGATTCCTGTGCTGACAGTATTATATAGAGAAGGCCTGATTCTCCAGCGTTGCTCCCATCTTTTCCATGTGCTCTCTGTTGACGCGATTTTCAGACTGGAAAGAGAAACTCCTTCTTGCAAGGAGTGGCTTCAATCCTCTCCCTGACATGAGGCTGAAATGTTAGTATTGCAAGTATCACAGGGGAATATTTCCCAGATGCAGTGGATCATCTCTTCTCTCCCTTCTCACCCTCCCAGGTGTCACTGTGCCTGGAGAGAATTCCCCGTGGCAAGGAAGGGTGAAGGCAGGTTGCAGAGGAAAGAAAACCCCAGGCCTAAGAAACTGGGTGAGTGGGCCTGGCAGGAAGGGGGAGGGGTAACGGGGAGGGGAATTTATGGAAAGTCAAGGACACAAAGCAGGCGTTTGAGATTGAAAATAAAAAGTCTAGCGAGCCCAAGTCGTGCGTGTGTGTATATGCATGTAGGTGTGTTTAAAGTGCCTTAGGACACAAAATTCTACACCGCCGAACAAAAGCTATTAATCTGACCACGGCCACTAAAAATATTAATGACGCCAGACGAAACGCTCCATAAGAAATCATCCCCAGCAGCCAGAAAGGGAGGACACTATCTATCTGGCAAGATTTCGTACACACCCACCTGGGATGAAAAATTGCCGGCCTACAAAAATAACCAAATAAACTTGTACTTTGTCCCCGAATTTCTCATCTCTAATCTGTCAGTGATCACGTCCGGGGGGGGGGGGGGGTGTTCTCTTTCGAGAACTGCGTTTTGACCTCCTTTGCAATGTGATTTTCACCCTGAGAAGGGACGGGTTAGGCATTATGGAAAGCCCAGTTTCAGATCAGCATTAACAATTCATGGAGCTCGTCTCCAGTTCCACCTAAGGCGCAGGGAAGGACACCTGACATGCAGCAAGGGCTTGTTCAAAGTATCTCCTAATCTGCTTTGAAATGCACAGTGGATTGGGGCCAACTCGAGGTCAACACCCAGTCCTCCTTTAGCGCCGGGCCTGCCGGCGATTCCTCCGGCAGAGGAAGTGAAAAGACACGACCCACTGCAAACCCACTGCAGCGCCCCGCCCCGGCAGCTGTGGGCTCTTTTGAAATGCAAACCTCGGGAGCCGAGGGGTTGGAAACTTGTTTTCTATTCAGGGCCATGGGCTCACCGAGGGGAAAAAAATAATCACCAAAAAGTAATTTCGGCTGAGTGGTTTACAAAGCGAGGTGGATCAAAGGTTAAACTCGCACAATTTAAATATTGGGAAGAGGGAATTTTAAACATGACTCATTAAACATACACAATTTGGGAGAATGTATTTTCTCATTTCTCGGGTGAGGACGAGAGGAGGGGGGCTCTGGGCTCCTCCCAGGCCCCCAAACTTCCTGCAGGTAAAGCCTGCAGTCTGGCCAGCGCACGCGGGGACCACTGCGCCCCCCGACTCGCAACGCCCTTCCGGCTCCTCCTGCTCTTCCTCCCACCCCCCACATCCCACTCCACGGGGTCATGTGCCAGGCAGGGCGGCCTCCTCATCTCAGACTTGGCTGGCTGCTCCTCCAGGTGTGGGCCAGGCCTGCTTTCGTGCCCTGGCCGCTATCTCTGCCTGGACAACCTCCCACACGCCCTCGCGCCTCCCCATCCGTGAGCACCTGACCCTCTCCCCCCACCCCCACCCCGCGCCCTTCATCTCCACCCAGACCTTCCTGCTGAGCTCCAGGCCCGTAAACCCCACGGGCGGCACACAGAGCCCCTCGGACATCCCCCCACGCACCTTGAACTGGAAGCGCAAAGCCATCTGCTCGGTGTCCAAAGGCCGGACATTAGGAATCAGTCTAGAAACCTCCCGCCCCCTCACTCCACGTCCAATCCATCTTCAAATCCTAAATCTCTCTCCTTTTTCCCCCCAAAGTCCCAGCTGCCAGCAGTGCAATAAGTCATTAACCAGTTCCTTTGCATCCATTTGGCCCCCTCCAGCTCATTCTGTCCACACCAGCCAGGGGGGTCCTTCTAGAGGGCAAAAGGATGCATTCCAATGCTTTTCAAATAAAGACCAACGTCCTTATCGCGGCCCCTAAAGCTGTGAATGACCCCCTTGGCACAATTTCTCGGCCTTGTCTCCAGATACCTTCCTGCCTCCCACAGCCCTAGCCTCTCCCCTGCCCTTCTGATCCTCTCTGGAAGCCCCACAGGATTTACTCTGCTCCACTCCCTGTCGGCACCTCCAGAAGTGCCCATTTTCTCTGCTTGTACCTGCTTCCTCCCATGAATCTGCTTGGCGGATGTCTGTCTGTCCAGCCGCAGCAGAATTACCACTTCCTCGGAGAAATCTTGCTGCATCACCAAGGCCAAATGGAAACCTCCATGTGTCCGGCTTCCAAGTCTCCTTGACTTTGCATTTTTGTGGGATTATCCTACTTTCTACTTACAGGGCCATTCTGCATATTTAGTGGTTTGTCTTCTTTGCGTCGTGTGTCTCTAGCGCCAGGCATTGGCCTGCACGCAGGATACAGTCAATGAAGCTCTCCTGAATGAATGAATAAATGAGTCCTAGAAATAGAAATAAGATCATCAAAAAATAAAAGAAGCCTCGCTGTAGCCAAGTTACTCACAATTTGTGGATATTTATTTCTGTGAATTCAGTCAGATTCTCTCTCTCTCTCTCTCTCTTACTCATGTCGGAGTCAGAGACCAACTTAAACCCCCGTGGCTTTTTCACATTAACTGATGCCCAGCCCGCTAGGCTTCTGTGCTTAGGTAACTGGTAGTTCACGTACACGTGAAGTTTTTATCTTTGGGGAAAAAAATAAAATTTTTGAAAACAAATGCTGTCATACAAGATATTAACTGTCCTCACCGGGTGTCATTTAGAAACACTGTAGTCATGATTTTCCTGCCTTTTTTCAGGTTGCTAATAAATGGTCTCCTCACGTCAGCACCACAAGACCCCACAGTTAGCCCTAAAGGCCTCTTTCCCGGTGTGGCAGGTATAACTTGTCAACTCATCCAACAGTCCTTTCTCCCAACTTTCTATTCCTTGCTCTCTTTCAATGATAGAGGCTAAGAAAGCCAGAAACCCAATTTGTCATCAGCTTTCCTTCTAGCTGGTGGTGGCTAGTGAGAAATAAAGGAACACCTACAAGGAGGAAGGAATATAGGGAAATATTTCGCTTTAAAAAATAAAAATAAACAAAAAAACAAGGTCAACCTAAGATGTGCTCTCTTAACACTGATGACTCCATTACTTCTCCCTTTGAATTTGATTGTGATGCCTGGCGCTTTAGCAGCCATCCTGTGACCCTGAAGTGACAAGCATGAAGGCAGAGGGAACTGACCAAGATGGAAGAACTTCTGAACTGGCCTATTGTAGGTTCACAACCCTCTCCGGACTTTCTAGCATAATCTGGAAACAGCCCCCGTATGCAGGGGGCAGGAAGATACCGAAGAAAGAGGCAGACCACTCCATGTTGGTAGGTGGCAATTTTAATAACAGTGAAGGGAATTTACATACAAAGCCCTACCTGGGCTCAGTCACGTAGCCCCTGCAGGTGTTCTCAACACCACATCACCATCTCAAAGGCAATGTCCTTGGAGCTAACTCTGTGAGCTGGAAAGGAAAGCCGAACCCACATTCCAAGCAGGGGGGTGGGGAGGAGCCTCCAAGTGCCCAGCTCCAGCTCACAGGTCAATCAGCAGTCACATCTTTTTTTACCATGTTCCCTTATACTTGTTATGTTTACCTTCAGCGTTCTTGTCAGAAATAACTGTTTCTGCACTATTAGCTGGTTTTTCTGTGATTGGCAGTCAAAAGTAACTTGAATGATAGAATAGGACCATTGAGCAACTCTAACCTTAGTTAGAATAGGACCATTGAGCAACTTTCAAGGTAGAGTTGATCAACCAGACACAATTCTAACCATAGTGAACTCCAACCCTCATTTTTCTTTATCCACAAAGCTATCGTGAAAGACTTTATTTCAAATTCCTTCTTCAAGTAAAGATACACAGAGACTGATATTTCCCCTCCTCTGATAGTTCTATAGGTTTACCCCGTAAGCATTGCTCTTGGCTTGAAAACAATATAGATAATAGACATATTGCGCTCAGATCCATTTTCTGTGAGATTTGATCTGGATTAACATTAAGCCTCTGAAGACCTTGTTCTCTGGCAACTTCATCCTTACCCTTTCTCGTAATTCGTTTTTGAAGTGGGTAGGTACTTTTTCCCTTTGAACACATAAAAACGGAAAACCCAACAAAACAAAGAATAAGTTCTCCTACAGCTCCTCCAAGCTCTTTCATGGTTCTGTATCTTGAAAAGTCTTCAGAGGCTCTCTCCAGTCAATAGAATAGTCACAGTATCCTCTGGCATTAGTTAGAATATCAACTGGGTTTCCGTGTCAAGGACTCAAAATAATAGTGGCCTCAATAAGAAAGGGGATTACTTCTAGCCTAATGGTCCAGCTGCTGGCAGAACGCATTGGCATGGTAGTTCCAGAGTGTCAGCCACCCAGTTTCCTTCCATCTTCCTTCTCTAACATATCTGGTTGGCTTGTTCTCTCAGTCCAAGATGGTACCCACCACATCCACATTCAGGGCAGCAAGATGGAAAAAGGAAAATGGAAGATGTCCTTTCCCTCAAAGGGCATGACCCAGGAATTGGCACTCATCGTTTGCATTCATGTCTAACTGACTACAGCTTAGTTGCATGGCCACACCTGCATGTAAAAAGGCTATTCTGGGAAGCCATGTGCCCCGCCAAATAGCAGGGCTTCTACCACTGGAGACAAAGGGAGGAGAGATTTTGAGGGATAATTTACAGTCTCCATCAGACTTCCCCCGCAAGAGAAATCTGATTTCCTGGATTAAAGTCCTGGTAACAAACAAAAATGTAATAATCAAAATGAAATCAAGCCAAAGGCTGAAGCTGGCTCTCGGGCAAGACAGAGATCACTCACTTTAATCAGAGAGGCCCAATATTTTCTAAGAATTTTCTCTAGAATAGCAGTTCTCAAGTATGGCTGGGACCAGCAATATAAGTGTCACCTAGGAATTGTTAGAAATGCAAATTCTTGGGGCCTGCTTGACTGACTGAATCAGGAACTCTAGAGGTGGGGCTCAGTCATCTGCTCTTAATGAGCTCTGCAAAAGATTCTAAGACATATTCCAGTTTGAGAACCAGCACACTATAAAGTATAGCACTTCCTGGGTTCATAGCAAGCATTTATAATTCCTACAATAAGACTCCTGGTACCTGAAGAGTTCTTGGACACAGATAAGTAATAAACGATTCAGTTAAGGAAAAGTTCTGAGTAAAATGGATTCCAAATAAAACATGTATCTTTACGTTGGGGAGTCTTTAATTCTTCCTAAGAAATACTCTATTAGAGGGGCGCCTGGGTGACTCGGTTAAGCGTCCAACTTCGACTCAAGTCATGATCTCGCGGTCTGTGAGTTCAAGCCCTGCGTCGGGCTCTGTGCTGACAGCTCGGAGCCTGGAGCCTGCTTCGGATTCTGGGTCTCCTCTCTCTCTCTCTCTGCCCTTCCCCTGCTCATGCTCTGTCTCTCTCTGTCTCTCAAAAATAAAATAAAACATTAAAAAATTTTTAAAAGAAGGAAATACCCTATTAGATCCGTATGTATGTAACCTTTTCAAAAACAACAGTTATGCAGGAGTGGATTTAAAATCAAGAAAAGGGCAAATCTTCCTCTTACTATATCGTCATCATAAAGACACGGATCGGCTCTCTTTCTGATGCAGTCAGCATCACGGAAAGGACATCCAGCAAGGCATCTCACCCCAAAGGAAGGAGTGCTGAGGGGTCCACTAGGTGGAGGAAGAGGGGGTCTCTGAGGGCATCCCTCCACACAGTGCTTTTCTGGTCTAGCTCATGAACAATTACTTATATACCCAGTCTCCTTTCTCATATGGTTTTATTACCTATAAAAGGTACAACATTGTCTTTATAGTCATTTACAGCAGTTCCACTCAAACATTTGCAGGTGAATCACCTAGGGATCTTGATAAAATGCAGATTCTAATTCAGTAGGCCCGGACCCAGGTAGCAAGGATTTGTAGCATAACAGGATAAAGAATGGAGGCTGTTTCAGAAAGCCTCCCAAATGTAGCTGACGTCGGCATACGTGGGGACTATTCAAATTAAATCTTCAACACCTGGCAGGTTAAAAAAAAGAATAGAAAAGATGCTTATTTGCCGGGAGCAGTGCACAAAGAGAGGAAAAAAGGAAGGGGGTACAGGATGCTCATTCCCCCGATTGTTGTTCTACCCTTGCTTCCGGGACAGAACATCCTCACAGTGGGCAGAGCTGTTTTACCCTGGGAATCATTATAGTTGATGACAGGCATTCTGTGATGCATGCATTCAGTTAATAAATTCCTACTGAACCATGATTATGTGCGAAGGGGGTCAACTCGAGTCTCAGAGCATCACCTGAGAAGCGAAAAGGGCACCAGTATGGTCCCACACTCCGGCTAGGCTTTAGCTTCTTAGAATGCTCCCCACCACACCTTCTGTCCCTCAGAGCCCTGGCCTATTTCCAGAAAATCACCCTAGAAATAGGCTCTTACTTCTCATTGGACTGTTTAGTAGCTTTGCCTGACAAGGGCTTGCTTATATGTGGTTCATTTGCTTTATGCCACAGGAGAAAATGTTCTCCGGTTGGGGAGGTGTTTTGTCCAAGGGTGCCCCCGTGTCATCTACGTCCTCTGCTTATTTAGAGCTAGGGTTCAGCATTCCCTCCTTCAATGCAAAATCATTCTTTTAGCCCAGTGTTAATGACAGCCTTCAGTGTCTTAACCGAAAGATTAAATGTGCTTCTTCCTTTACTGTTCTTTAAACCAAGATGAACTTCTGGAAATTCCCCACACACATGCTGACCCTAGCTCTCCTTTCCTCATCTCCCACAAAAGAACATTAGGAAAACTCTAAGAACCCTTCTACTCAAGAGAAATCAAGAGACCATAAAGGCCCTGGGTGACCTGAACGTATGTTTCCAAGTCAAAAATCAAGAATCTGCCTGGAAAATGCAGAAGTACTTAGGGGGACAAAGGAACAGAAAATTTAGCAATAGGCTTGTCCTAAAACGTTTCAAATATATATTCATCTTATAATTGGTAACTGGAAGTGTTCTAGAGAGGACATAGGAGGGGGTAAAAGGGATACAGGAAAGGGACACAGAAAACACAGTGATTATATGCTTCATAACTGTATCACTCAGGATAAGCTAGATCAGTTTTTGAGACCTATTTTTCGTTTATCACCCTCCAAAGAAGTCTTTCTTTTTGGACATTTTTTTCTTAATGCCCCCCATGAAATTTCTGTACCACAGATATGCTATCTGTTTCTTATATATACTATAATAATATATATTAATGTGTATAATATATAAATATATTATATACTATATAAATATAATAATTATATATTATATATAACATATGTTATATATATATGATATATATATTCTATATATATCATATATATATTCACCCACCCCAGGAACCAAGTTGCATCCCTTGTATGTGATATCCTCCCTCCCCCTTAAGAATGTATGGGTTAGATGCTACTCGGTAACAATCCCAAATCTTAGTAGATGGCTACAGCAAAGCTGTGTCTCACTCACATTCCCTATATATCACGTGTCAGATGATGGGGAGATGTTGCTCCCCAAATCTCTTATCCCCAGGATCCAGGCTGACAAAGCAACTACCAATTTCAGTGTTGGCAGATGCCAATGGCAGAGCGTTCAGGAGGGTCTCACACCTGTAATTAAATGCTGTGACTCACAAGACGCAGGTCACTTCTCATCTCGGGTCATTGGCTGGAAATACGCCCTATGGTCCCCCCAACCACAAGGAGACCAGAAAGTTTGATTCTATTATATGCCTAAAGATAGAGAACAGGAGGAAATGGCAGGCAAAAGCCATCAAAAGCTCTCAAAACAACCCTGCATTTGGACAGCCCTGCTATGAAAGAGTGCACGTTGCTAAATATATACAGAAAGACTCTCGGGACCATAGGATGTGAATTTTCCTTGTCCGAGGCTCACCTGAGTTTTTGCCAGAATTAATCAACATAGATGCCTCCCGGTCTCTACCACCCTATCCGATGTCCAGTCCATTCATATCCCAAGTACACTGTAGCCACACACACCTCATTCCCCTCTTCTCTCACAACCATTTCCACTTCAATTCTCCATCTAGAGATCAAAAGTCAACAAAAGGAAGTTAGAAGCCTACAAAGTCTGTCTGTCAGAGAAACTCTTTACACTGCAAAATATTTCAACTGCCAGTACCTTCTGGGGAAGCTGGTGAACTAGACACAAATAGTTCAACACATAAGCAAGGGTCATCATCAAGGGGAAGCTTGAGGTAAGTGTTCAAGAAATACCTGATAAATCAATGAATGAAAAGCATAATGCCCTAAATCATACATTTTCCAAAGCCCCAAATAATACATTTTCCCTCTCGTTGTTGTTTTCCTTATCTTGATGTGGACCGTGGTACTCTCCTTCCTCCCGTGCTATGTTCCAGGCTTAGCTTAACAACAAACTCTGTTTCCATGCGGTCCTATCGTTGGCTTGACAACTAGGTTTGGAGTATCTGTGTTTATTGTTCCGCGTCCTCTTTCCTTCCTCTCTGTTTGCAGGCAAGGCCTTGTAACTGGCCCCTTCTCTAGATTGCCCCATTCCTCTGTTTGATCTGTGACGTTCTGGGTCTCGTGTTAGCCCTCCCGAATTCTCCAGAAGAAAGGATCTGATGACATAAACGCCTTGACAGTGAAACAGTGACATTAATAAACAGAAAGTAATCGGACACGACTGCAAAATGCCAGAAACGTGTATACGCAAGAGCTGTGCAGGTCCAGCCAAGAATTGTTATGGGTTTGCTGTTTCTCATTTTAAAGTACGCTAATGGAACAGGTGTTTAGCGGTCAGTACTAGTCCCCTTTCACATACAGTTATGTGAACAGGCACTCCTGATGCTGGGGTTTCACTGCTCTCAAAAACTATGAAATATGAACAAAAACAAATCCTCCAGTTGGTCCATATTTTGGCAGTTCAAGTGTCGAAGTGAAGGTGTGTGACTTTCAAACCAAAATATTTCCTTAACAATATGAAAATGTTATTGAAGCACCTCCTGGGACAGAGTTAGGGGCCAGAGTGAGGACATGAGAATAAGAGCTCGTCTTTCTGTTCTACAGTGGGGATAGAGTGAATACAAAAAATACCATGGAGGGAAGGGAGAGGAGGAAGATGTCCCCAGGCCAGCAGAAAAGTTCTGAGTCAGATATTCTAGAACCAAGCCTCAGAAAGGGCAACTGAGACTTGCTCTGAACTATTTCTACCTCTCTTCATCTGATATTCTTGACAAACAACAGATTGGAGAGGAAGAGTTAAAAAAGCAAAGAAAGGACAGGATCTTACTTTGCCCTTTCAGGGCAGGCTGCCTATTTGCCAAACAACACGTATTTCCTGAGCATGATAGGAGGCAGGCACTGCCCTAGGCACTAGGGATTAGTAGTGCACAGCACAGAAACAGTCCCTGATCTCATGGAAGTAACGTTTGCATGGAGAGGAAGAGACCAGGAAGAAGTAAACAAACAAATCAGCGAGGCAATTCTGTGTGATGGTGAATGTTAGAAAAGAAAACAGAATCAGGTAATTTTCTTTTTAACAATATGAGAGTAGTCTGTTACTTTAAGCAAAGTGGTCAGGTAAGATTCTTCTAAGGTAATGTCATTTGAACTGAGACATAAATGATGAGAAAGGAACGATAAGTACAAAGCCCTGGGGGCCGTAACGAGTTTGGCACATTCAAGGAACAGAAAGAAGGCCATGTGCCTGGAAAAGCAGGGACAGTTGTGACAGGAGATGAAGCTGAAGTCTTAAGTTGACTCTAAAATTTTTTCTTATTGTTTATTTATCATTGAGAGAGAGAGAGAGCGCCGGGGAGGGGCAGAGAGAGAGGGAGACACAGAATCCGAAGGGGGCTCCAGGCTCCGAGCTGTCAGCACAGAACCCCACGCGGGGCTGGAACTCACAAGCTATGAGATTATGACCTGAGCTGAAGTCGGACGTCCAACCGACTGAGCCACCCAGGCGCTCATAAGCTGAATCTAAATCATGTGGGTCTTAGGGGCATCCGGTGGCTCGGTCAGTTAAGCATCTGTCTCTTGGTTTCAGCTCAGGTCATGATCTTGTGGTTTCATGAGCTCAAGCCTCGCATCCAGCTCTGCGCTGGCAGCACAAAGCCTGCTTGGGATTCTCCCTCTCCCTCCTCTCTGACCCTCCCCCACTTGCACTGTTGCTGTCTCTCTCAAAATAAGTAAACTGTAAAATTAAAAAAAAATTTTTTAATAGTAAAATAATAATAAATCATGTGGGTCTTAAATTTCTGCATATATATATATATATATATATATATATATATATATATACACATAGTGTGGCTGTCACAAGTCAGAGTGAGGAGAGCAGGCGTGGGTTGTCTCCCCTATGTCTACCCCAGCTGGTAAGTACGTTCTCACAACTAGTTAGTGTAAAAGAATCATTCTGTCCTAGGCCAAGTTTTCTAGAAGTAGTCCCTGAGACAAGGACTCACCTACAAGTGATTTACTAAGGAATTTCGCCAGGAAGAAACCGGTAAGGGAAGGTGGGAAAGCGAGAGAAAGATGAAAAAACTAAGGAAGGGAGGATCTTCAGAAGGGCTTAGGAGCCCTATAGTCTAATCCCCGGAGGCCAATCCAGGCAAAGTGGGTTCCAGTGTCCTATCTAGAGTCCTCTGAAAAAGAGCTATGGTGGTAACAATTGGAAGCAGAAGCCCCATGAAGCGTGTGTGCGCGCGCGCGCGCACACACACACACACACACACACACACACACACACACAGTAAAATCAGATCCTACAGGACTGGAAAGAGTACCTACATGATCTATTACACAGCCTAACCCTTCAAAATAAGTCTCCACCACCTACTCCCTCTGTGATCTCAGTGTTCTCATCTATATAATGTATATGATCATAGTTCCTTCCTTATGGGGTTATTCCAAAGATGTAAATAATGATAATGCATTTCATATTTTAACACAATACCTAGCATATAGTAGGCACTCAACAAACAGTATTATTTTTTTTTCATCTAATCAGGCATTCCAAAATTGCTGCACCAATCTAATGGAGTATGTTCCCGTTTACTGCTTTCTCCATACTCATATGAGATCATAAAAGCTCCACCTATTTCCATAAATATAATGGCTTTATAATGAGGTCAGTTGGCAGGCTAGAGGATTAGCCTCAGAACCTTCAAAGAGAAACACAACTGCATTCCCACCTAATTATACATCAAGGCATCCTTAAGAATCTCTTCCTGCTGGGGAGGACTAGGAATATTCTTAATAATAACCAGGGAATGTCATTAGCTATCACAAATACATTTAGAAATCACAGCTGTCCAAAGACTTCAATCAAATTCTTTACATTTGAGTCCATTAAGTGTGATAATAGACTTGCTTCATGGATTCTTGGATATATTTCACTGCTTCCACATTGTACTTCAAATGCTATCTTACTTCCTAATAATGAAGGTACAGGTTCACTTCAGCAGAACTTTTCAAAACTTGATTAAAGGACCCAATGTCAAAGAATCTCTATTTAGCACTCAGTGGGACTTTGAACATCTAATCATCCCACTTCCCGGCACCAGCATTTTGAGTGGTTTCCAGGCCGGCCTTTTTCTTTCTTTCCATTAAAATGAGCCTAGAGACAAGCAAAGGATGACCTTGAAGTATGGGACTTAGAAACCAAACTCAGTACACACAGGGTTCTAATACAGAACCGGATACTACTTGGCTCAGGTTCTAGTTGGAAAAGAGAAGAATACATTCCATTCATTCCACTTCTTGTGTGTGTGTGTGTGTGTGTGTGTGTGTGTGTGTGTGTGTGTGTGAGAGAGAGAGAGAGAGAGAGAGAGAGAGAGAGAGAGAGAGAGAGAATACAAGTGAGGGATGGGCAGAGAAAGAAGGAGACACAGAATCCAAAGCAGGCTCCAGGCTCTGAGCTGTCAGCACAGAGCCCAATGTGGGGCTCAAACTCACAAACTGTGAGATCATGACCTCAAGAGTCAGTCCATTAAGTGACCTCAGCCAAAGTCGGATGCCTAACCAACTGAGCCACCCAGGCGTTCTGAATACATTCCACTTCCTAAAGTCAACACAACCTATTTAGATGGAAATTAAGGGGACTTTATTAATGAAGATTGTTTGTGCAAAGTAGTTGTCTCAGACTTCTGAGTAAAGGTGGATTCTCCTTCATGGTTTCCTCCTTTTCCTTGCCATATCCCACTGAAATTCCAGTAAAGGAATAAAAAATTGTATTAACCCAAAATGTCAAATAGAGTAGAAGAGGAGAGAGCAAAGGAATGGAGTTAGAGGGAGGACTGAAAACAGAGCAGTTAAAACCCACAAACAGAACTCTAAGAACTTCTTGTTTCTTCTTCTACCTGCCCCCAAACAATAGGAGCCGGGCAACCTACCATCCCTTCATCTCACCCCAGCCTGAAGCTGGTGTTTCTTCCCTAGGGAAGCTGACCAACACGGATATAAGACCTTTGAGACATGTGGGGAGCCCCAACAAACTGCCCCTTCATTACCTTATCATCTTCCAATGAAGCCCACCAGTGCAAAGGCCTCCTCCCACAACAGATAGCTTCCAGCCTGCTTTCTAGTGCCTTGCTCTCAGTTATATCTGGAAAACCCAAAGATGCCCAGTTATTACAGCAGTTTTCTGGCATGAAAGACACGAAAACAAACAGAATAGGAGGAGCTAAAAGAAACCGAAACAATGAATGAAACAGAAATTTGCAAAAGATCGATACTATATATCTTTAGATAGCCAGGTGAAGGTATTTCCATTTGCGAAACAAGAATAAGATGTTAGTAAAAAAGTATCAGTCAACACACAATAAAAGGCTATCATTTAACATTTAAATGAAATTAAAATTTTAATGGAAAAGCTAGATGATAAATTCGATGAACTTACCTGGCAAGTAGAATAATAAGACTTACACAGAATGTAGAACAATTTTCCAAAGACATAGTAAATAGGAAGAAAAATAAAACAAAATTAAATAATCCAGGAAGCCCATTATCATATTAATATGAATTCCAGAATTAAACAAAAGAGGCAGAAAATGGGTAAGATTATCAAGGTCATGGTACAAGAAGACAATCCATAACTGAAGACATAAGTCTGCAGTTCTCTAAGTGACAAATACAGTGAATAATAAGAGACTCAACTGAGGTCATATCATCAGGAAAAATCTGAACAGCTGGGATAAATGAAGACTCTAAACACTTGCAGAGAGAGAGAAAATATGTCATATGCAAATATTGGAAATAAGAATGGCAACACTGGATGCCTCCAAATTTCTGAGGGCAATTATTTGCAATCTAAAATTCTATTACTAAGTCTAACCATCAATCAAGTACAAGAAGAAAATAAAGACATTTGCTAACATGAAAATGTTTGAATAAACAAACCTCCCATGCACACTTTTGATAAGAAACTACTTAATGTTTCAATAATAGAAAGAGGAAGATGTGAGTTCCAAAAAGATTTAACAAAAGAAGAAAGTGAAGGGAATTCCCAAACAGGTGGTGAAGGGAAGACTCATGATGATAACAGTGTGGAAGCCTAGAGATCAACCGTTTCAGGTGGAATAGGAAGATAGAAGGCTATGGAGAGATTTCCAGAATGAAAAAAAATGGAACAGATGTGTTTAATCATTTGCAAACAAAATGTTGGTATCTTTAATAGATCAGTGAGAGCATTTTGGGGAAAAAAATAGAAGTCTATCGAAAGCTGAAGTAAAAACAGAGGCAACTGTGGTTGCCAGAGGTGTGGGTGCGGGTGGTTAAAATGGTTAAGGGAGTCAAAAGGTACAAACTTCCAACATGGCGATTATAGTTAATAACACTGTGTTGCATTTGAAAGTTGGTAAGAGAGTAAATGTTAAAAGTTCTCATCGTGAGAAAAAGAAATTTGCAACCCAAATATGGTGATGGATGTTAGCGAAATATAGTGTGATCATTTTGCAATATACCAATATTGAATCATTATATTGTATATCTGTAACTAATATAATGTTATATGTCAATTATAAATTATATGTCAATAAAAAAATTAAAAACGGAGGCAACTATTAACTCCAAGAAAAACAAAAATTGTATAAAAATGCAACCATAATATACTCCATTTCTCAGCAGTGAATGACATTTATGAATTGAAACAGTGTAAACTCCAACTCTTTATCGAACTAAGAATTGTGATATATTGGGTAGACTACAGAGACAAGTGAAAAGAAAACTAAGGAGAAAAGTATAAGTGAAATTCTCAACTGCCTAGCAGGAAATAAAAAAATAAAATTAAGAGGTAACAACATAAGAATATTATCTGACATGTGGAAGAATATATCATAAATAATTTCCAAAAAGGAATGAGTCATGCCTGGGTGGCTCAGTCCATTAAGCGACTGACTCTTGATCTCAGCTCAGGTCATGATCTTAGGGTCGCAGGATTGAGGCCCATGTCAGCCTGCTGAATATTCTCTCCTTCACTCTTTCTTTCTGCCCCTTCCCTACTCACACTCTCTCTCTCTCAAAATAAATAAATATTTTTTCAAACAATAAAATAAAATAAAAAGGAATGAAAGTGATTATTTCTGGGGATTGAAGGTAGAAAATGAAAAAGTATTGAACAGAGGGCCACTTTTTTTGTAATAAGTGTTTTAGAACTAGTTGAATTGTTTTTTAGTATATACATATAAAACTTTCATAGAACTTTTTTTTAACTGTGAGGAGGGAATAAGAAAGGCTGATGTGACCCATATATATGTGCGTGTATATCAACTTTTAATAATTTTGGTTAAATGATTAACATTGGGGGTGTCTGGGGGGGCTCAGTTGGTTAAGCGTTGGACTCTTGATCTCAGCTCAGATCTTAATCTCAGGGTTGTGAATTCAAGCCCCATACTGGGCTCTGTTTTGGGCTCTGCACTGGCCCTGAAGCCTACTCCAAAAAAGTATGTATATATATTTTAATGATTAACATTGCAAGCCAGTTGTTCTTTTTTTCGTTAAAGGTATGTTGTCAGATAAAATACAGGAGGCTCCGTTAAATTTGAATTTCAGAGAAACACCAGAATTTTTTTCTTTAAGGATAAGTATGTCCCAAATATTCCATGGGACATACTTACACTAAAAATTATCCGCTGTTTATCTGAAATTCAAACTTAACTGGGCATCCTGTGTTTTTATTTGCTAAATCCGACAGCCTATTTTTAAGGGTTGAACACATCTCACATCTGCCTCTGAGTCAGTCTCAGCTGCAGCTGCTGTTTTTCATCACATGCTCCCTCTCCACCATTTTCAGCTCCATCGTGACCATCGTTTCTCCGTGCCTGGTCACTCCAGCACCTCCAAGGCTCTTTTCATCCTGAATAGAGTACAGCCTCTGCCGTGCTGCCCTCAGCCAACGGGTAATGCAAAGCTGGCGGTGTTTCCCTTTACCGTCTGCCCTTTGACACTTGCCAAAATTACTAACATAGATTCTGCACTTTTGTAAGAGATTCGGTAACACCTGACACAGAGCACTAAGTATGACTCAGGATAATACAGGAAAAAAAGGAAAGCCTTCACCTGGGACCTTGTCATGGAAAACTCTAGTTCCTAGCTCACTTCCTTCTTCCTCTTGTTCCTCGCTCACTTCTGTGGTGCATTACCATCACATCATCTTCTGGGTGGTGAAACCAAATCCATCAGGCCTCCAGACCATGACTCCCCTCACCACTGCTAGGGGAGCCCAATTCCTACCCATGGGGGTAGGCCTTACCTTTTGCCTACTAGTAGAATGTATCAGCACGAAAAATCCCCCAGCAGTGATAGAAATGTTTTATGTCTTGACTATGGTGATGATTACACCAGTGCACACGTTTGTCAAGATTCACGAGTTTTACACGCGGAATGCATGCATCGGATGATATATCGATGATACCTCAAGGAAATGGATTTTTGAAAAATATCCCCTAGCAATATTTTTACTAAAGTGTGAGTGAATCATTCCGGAACCTAAAATAACACTACGGGGATTTCAGCAGTATGGGCCAGGCTTTGGCATTCCAAGTTTGGTTTCACTCCAGTTCTGGCCACCAGTGTGAAGGAGGCATGTGCCTCCTTCTGTTTCTTGTGGCGATCTAGCCTCTTGTGGGTACTTTTAAGTAAAGCACGAACACATGAATACACACACCGTCTTAGACATGGTGTAAGTCCACCTAAATATCTTACAGAAAACAAAATTACTTAATAGTCAACTCGCTATGTGACCTAGAGACATATGCAAGATGTCACTTGGTAGAATAATTTAATCAAGACAAAAGCATTGGCCTTGCTGTACAAATGCTCTCACATGTGAGGCAATATTGAAAATTATTACACAGGAGGGATGGGGGATGGCGGGTGGAGATGTTTAATGTTGTTTTACAGGAATTGTCTTGGCTTCCAGGACCTTTCTACTCAACAAAGGGAAAATTCCATTTTCAGCTCAAACCCTGATCAGGAAATTATTCTTCCCAAAAAGGGGGGGGGGGGGGGGGGTGGAAACAGCTGAAAATTTCCTCACTCCTCCACAGCACAGAAAACACAAACAGGACAGAGAGGCCGGAAGAGGCTGAGCTCCACCCAGACAAAAGCCATTTCTGGATAAGGAATAATTTAGGGCCAGGCATTCTGCAGATAATGGAGGAGGAAAGCAAACCTCTTAAGCAAAGATTGGGTACTTAAAGTGACTCTTTTGAAAGCATGTAAACAAACTCTAACAACTTTCTATAAACATTAATAAATAAATGCTTTGGTACTAAAGAAAGAAGAAAGAAAATAACCTAATACCAAATCAAAACAGAGCGAAGGGTCTCCAGCGGGCAGAATATCTACAGAAACACAAAGGATTCTGATCACCATTGGAATCATATGACTAATTTGACAACGGTCTTGGGCACTGTGTGTGCCCAGAACCATTCTTAGGTCTTTTGTATGCATTTAATCCTACAACAGCCTATGAGCTAATACATTATTAGTCCTACTTTCCGCGAGCTAGAAACGGAGCCACTGAGACCCCAAGCAACTTGCACAATGAGTAGCAGAGTCCAGATGTGAATCCACCCTCCTCTGAACGTCCTGAACTTTCGCCACTATGCTCCAGTCCATTGCCACTGAGAGTACGTTCCTGGGACCCACAACAGCCTGAGTGTCGCTCTGGAGCTTGTTAAAATGAAGCATCTCAGGTGGCACCCCCAGACCTACTTAACCAAATCTGCATTTCAACGAGAGCACCAGGTGATTCTCCCCATACTGACGTCTAAAAAGCAGTGTCCCAGTCCCTTTCTGAAGGCAGGTCATTCTTAGTCTTATCTGATTCATATTTATCACCAGTTCCTTCTTGAGAATGTGAGAGAAAGGAATATCAGAATCTGTTGTATAGAATTCATAATTATTTTAAATAAAGTATGGGGTTTTTTTTTTTTTTTTTGCCGTAAGTGACACATGTGCTGCTCAGTTAGGTTCTTGCAGGTTGCAGGGACCAGATGTGCTTTTAAAGCCTTCCCACCAAGCACCCCCTAACAGCTGAGCCCACACCCCAAAACGGTCAGGGCGGGGCGTGGCATACCCTATTTTCTGGCTCTTTTCCTTACCTTTCTTTTTCCTGTTTTTTAAAAATTTTGTTTATTTATTTTGAGAGAGAAAGAGAGCACGTGCACAAGTTGGGGAGAAACAGAGGGGGAGGGAAAGAGATCCCAAGCAGGCTCTGCGGTGTCAGCACAGAGCCCAACAGGAGCTCAGTCTCAGAAACTGTGAGGTCATGATCTGAGCCGAAACCAAGAGTCGGTCGCTTAACCACCTGAGTCACCCAGGAGTCCCCCCCACCCCCCGTTTTTTGTTTTGGTTTTTTTGGTAAATAACTTGACTAACGCGTAATTTCATACTATTAGTTTCACCTGTTAAATTTACAATGCAGTGATTTTTTTTTTTTTTAACGTTTATTCATTTTTGAGAGACAGAGAGAGACAGAGCATGAACAGGGAAGGGGCAGAGAGAGAGGGAGACACAGAATCTGAAGCAGGCTCCAGGCTCCGAGCTGTCTGCACAGAGCCCGATGCGGGGCTCAAACCCACGAACCGTGAGATCATAACCTGAGCCGAAGTCGGACGCACAACCGACCGAGCCACCCAGGCGCCCCAACAATTCAGTGATTTTTAATAAGTTAACTGAATTTACTGAGTTCTACCACCATCACCATGATCCAGCTTTAGAACATTTTCATTACCCCAGGAAGATCCCTCCTACCTAGTTACAGTTAATGCCCTTTCTCACTATCAGCCTCTGTCTCTGTAGATTTGTCTATTCAATATTTTCTGTAATTGGAACCATACAATATGTGATCTTTTCATCTGGCTTTTTTCACTAAGTGCAACCTTTTTGAGGTTTAACACTATAGCATATAGCACTGCTTAATTCTTTTTACTCCTGAATTGTCCATTGCATGGAGCCATAGCCCCTCTTTTTATTATCATTTTTTTTAAGTTTGTTTATTTATTTAGAGAGAGAGCAAGTGAGCACAAGCAGGACAGAGAGAAAGGGAGAAAGAGAATCCCAAGCAGGCTCTGCACTGCCAGCACAGAGCCCAATGCTGGGCTTGGCTTGAACTCAGGAAACACGAGATTGTGACCTGAGCCGAAACCAAGAGTCAGACACTTAACCAACTGAGCCACCCAGGCACCCCAAGCCATAGCCATTCTATCGTTAACAAGTTTTTTAAAAAATGTGAAGCCTCAATATTTATCTTTAAGATTCACTCAAGTGTTGCACATGTCTGTGCTGGCCTTAGTAGAGAAATGCCCTACATGACACGTTAGTTTCCTTGAAATTGTTTAAAAGTAAATTGTCGTTCCAGCTCACCCTAGACTCCATCAGCTGAGATCCATAACCTTGGACGATGGTCGTTAACTGTAGGGTAGAGAGAAAGGTGTTGTCACATAAGTCTTTAATCATACAGGCCTTTAGTTATTCCCCAACTAATCCCTCTGTAATTTGCTTTGAGTCTCAAGATAAAGATACCCAGAAGGTACTGGTATAAAGGGATAGAAGAATGAGATGGACCAACATAAAATTGCAGTCAAGATTTTGAGGACCAGAACACTGAAAAATAAATAAATAAATAACATACCTCCATTAAAAATATTGCTCGGGGGGCCTGGGTGTCTCAGTTGCTTGGGCGTCCGACTTCAGCTCAGGTCATGATCTCGCGGTCTGTGAGTTCGAGCCCCGCGTCGGGCTCTGGGCTGATGGCTCAGAGCCTGGAGCCCGTTTCCGATTCTGTGTCTCCCTCACTCTCTGCCCCTCCCCCGCTCAAGCTCTGTCTCTGTCTCTCTCAAAAATAAATAAACATTAAAAAAAATTTTTTTTAAATATTGCTTTAATAAAGAATTTTTCCTGCCACACAGAACAAGTAGCTAGCTACCATACACCCTAATACCCAAAAGCTTACTCTTTTGAAAAAAAAATTTTAATGTTTATTTTTGAGAGAGAGAGAGACAGAGAGAGAGAGAGAGAGAGACAGAGAGAGAACGAGCGGGGGAGGGGCAGAGAGAGAGGGAGACACAGAATCGGAAGCAGGCTCCAGGCTCTGAGCTGTCAGCACAGAGCCCGACATGGGGCTCGAACGCATGAGCCGTGAGATCATGACCTGAGCCAAAGTTGGACGCTTACCCTATTGAGCCACCCAGGCGCCCCCAAAAGCTTCCTCTTAAAGGGAAGTTCCTCCTTGTGTGTTCTAAAGTCCTCATTATTGGGGCGCCTCGGTGGCTCAGTCGGTTAAACGTCCGACTTCAGCTCAGGTCATGATCTCACAGTCTGTGAGTTCGAGCCCCGCATCAGGCTCTGTGCTGACAGCTCAGAGCCTGGAGCCTGCTTCAGATGCTGTGTCTCCCTCTCTCTGCCCCTCCCCTGCTCATGCTCTCTCTGTCTCAAAAATAAATAAAAACTTTAAAAAAAAAATTTAAACAAAAATAAAGTCCTCATTATTGACTTTGCCAAATCGTAGAAGAGTCCCATAGGACTGTTAATCAATTTCACAGATAATTAACTCATTGTTCCCTAGCTGAGTTTCTATGAAAGCACCATCAAGTCAGCCAGCGCAAAGATCTTGGCTTCTAACACCATTTTCTAATAAAAGAAACCAGAGTTCCTTGGAGATATAGCTGATTCTAGGACTGGGGCAGGAAATACATGAGCTGATCTTGGAGCAACGTGTAGTCCCAGAGAGTAAGAAAGCGTTCAAAAAATGATAATAACGAGGATGTGTCAGAGGGATGTAAGAGTCAACCTGAAAGCACTCCCAATGGCCAAAGCTGGAACAATTGGAGAAACAAAATAAAGTAGTGCAGCATTGAATTAAAGTCCAAAAGGCAAAATAAATATCCATGAGGCCATACTAAGTAAATTATTGAATGAATAAACAAGGGAGGGAGAAAAGGCAATTTCCTGTACAGAAACACTCCAAATGCGTTGTGTAGATACTTCTCCCTTAAGGAAGCAGAACTTAGCCCCCATCCACCGAGCGTGGGCTGTATTTAGTGGCTTGCTGCCAACAAGTGGACTATGTAAAGGGCAGAAAAAAGTTCTTTCCCAAAGCACTGCCCTGGCCAGGTGATCAAGGTTAACATCATCCATGATAAGTCATCCTGAAACTCTGTACCCTTTACACCACGTGATGAGAAGACAAGTTTATTTCCTTGGTCTTCCTCCCTACCATTACCACCCCCCCCCCAAAAACATAAGCATTTTCTAACCATGAGAAAAATAGCAGACAAACCCAAGCTGAGGAACATCCTACAAATTATCTGATCAGTACTCCTCAAAACAAGGAATGTGTGAATGTCTGAGAACCATCACGACCAAGAGGAGCCTAAGGAGACATGACAACTAAACGTAGTGTGGTGTCCTAGATGGGATCCTGGGATCAAAAAAGGACATTAACTAATGAGGGGAGCCTGAGTGGCTCAGTCAGTTGAGCGTCCGACTTTGGCTCAGGTCATGATCTTGCAGTTCATGAGTTGGTTCCCTGCATTGGGCTCTCTGCTGTCCGCACAGAGCCTGCTTGGAATTCTCTCTCTCTCTCTCTCTCTCTCTCTCTCTCTCTCTCTCTCTCTCTCTTTCTCTCTCTCACTCTGCCCCTCTCCCACTTTCACTCTCTCTCCCTCTCTCAAAAATAAATAAACATTAAAAAAAAAAAAAAAACCAGATGGGCACCTGGGTGGCTCAGTCGGTTAAGTGACCGACTTTAGCTCAGGTCATGGTCTCACGGCTCATGGGTTTGAGACCCGCGTTGGGCTCTGTGCTGACAGCTCAGAGCCTGGAGCCTGTTTCAGATTCTGTGTCTCCTTCCCTCTCTGCCCCTCCCCCACTTGTGCTCTGTCTCACTCTGTCTCTCAAAAAATAAATAAATGTCAAAACATTTTTTTATTAAAAAAAAAGAAGAAAAAACTAATGAGATCAGAATAAAGTGTAGAGGTTTGCTAACAGTGACGTACTGATGTCGGTTCCTTAGTTGTGACAAACGCACCGTAGTGATGTGAGATGCAAACGTTAGGGGAAACTGGTTGTGGGGTATATGGGAACTTTCTCTGCTATCTTTGTAACTTTACTGTAAATCTGTACTATTCTAAAACAAAACATTTAATTTAAAAAGAGAAAACAAATATAGGTTACAACCAGAGTTATTTCCGAAATCTCTCTACAGAGAAACATGCAATAAATTAGCCTAACCACCTACAAGCAGTCGAGATTATCTGAATAGGATCTTCTTCATTCTTTTTAAGGAGCCATGCACTGCCCAGGGTGATGTCATCTGTAGCCAAAACCTCCGAGCTACATAATGATGGCTCACAAATCCATACAGTTACCTATCCCCAAAGTACCTATTCAAGGACCCAAAGCTGGACAATGTTTCCATGTAGCTGTCTCCCTGGCCCCCCAAACACATGTGACAACAAGCTGTGGCACACAGAGCTGTGCATCGTTGTTGGCTATTACGTTAATGGTTCAAATAACCAACACAGACTCATTTTCAGGAAGGCTGTTTGTGAGTTCAGCCTTTTGGCTGGCCCCAGGGATTTGCTCAACCTCTAAAATGGATGAATGTATGTTAAAAACCATACATGGAGGGTCACCTGGGTGGCTCAGTTGATTAAGCGTCCGACTCTTGATTTCAGCTCCAGGCATGATCTCATGGTTCGTGAGTACGAGCCCCGCATCGGGCTCTGGGCTGACATGTGGAGCTTGCTTGGGATTCTCTCTCTCTCTCTCTCTCTCTTTCTCTCTCTCTCTTTCTCTCTCTCTCTCTCCCTCTCTCTCTCTCTGCCTCTCTCTCTCTCTCTCCCCCTCTCTCAAAATAAAGAAATTTAAAAAAAAAAACATAAGTGGAAAAGGTCCACTTGCAAACAACCCAGTCACTCCTAAATGGTCAGGACAGTCCTTGGGAGTAAACATTCAAAATAAACTGAAGCGGTGTGTGTGTTTATGTGCGTGCTGGTGATGATGTGGAAGTGGAGATTATGAATAATGTCAAATTCTTCCCGAAGGCTCCAAACTCAGGAAGTTGGGACCTAGGCTGGTCCAGGGATGGGAATTTGGGCTCTCCCTTGGAGTTTCTTTCTGACTTTCGTTCATTCTTCCAGAACCTACCATGAACCTGGTCACCATGGCCTCCTGCCTGATGCCAGGTGGCCCCTCAACAGCCAGAAAAAAAGAAAAGCAAACGGAACCAAAGATGAAATAAATCAGGTCCAGAACTACCTACGTGTAAAAGTTCAAAGGTCTTTCCGTTATCTAACAGTACCTGGCCTATAGTAGGTGCTTAATAATTATTTGTCAAATGAATGAGTGGGCACATCAAGGCTTTCCTAGATACCAATACCTGGAGGAGGAGGTTAGGGCCCAAAGGCAAACTCAGGAACTATTCTGAAGACGTGTCAGAGAGGGAGTTAGTTATCTTTCCTATTTTTTTGTGACTACTGACTTTGCCCCACACAAGTCCAACCACCAGTGAAACAAAAATAAATTTACTATTTCTAAGCAGGCTGAGGGAATGGCTTTTGGAATGATAACATCCAGAGTGAAATACAGAGCCTTTCTACCAAACACGCTTATCCCGGGGCCCCTGTGGAACGAGGCGATGGGCTGAGTGCAAAGAGCTTGTTCTCAAGCCAGACAGCAAATTAAGTTCTTATTATGACGTTGTTCCTGTGCTTTCCCAGTCTCTCTGATCGTAAATTAGCCGAACAAGAGCAAAACATCCTTAATATAAACTGAATGATCATTTGTGAACAAGTCTTCAAAGGCAGAGTCATCAGCATGATGTTTTAGAAAAAGTGCTGAAATAAGAATTAGGAGAGAAGCATTCTGGCACCATTTGTACCTTTCAGCTCTTGGTGGAACGTTAGGTGGGTTATTCCACTTCTGTGACTCCCTTTTCTTTCCTAAAAAGAGAGAGCAGAGTGAAGGGTTAGACACACTAGCTCTAAGGTCCTCTCGGGGTCTAAATCATATCATTCGAAGCGTATTACTCTAATAATAATAATATAATAATAGTTACTCATATGGTGTATGTACTGCACGTCAGGCACGTTCCATACAGTTTTTGAGTATCGTTGCATTGAATCCTCACAACTGTACAAAGTAGGTATTATCATTCCCATTCTTGGGTGAGGACACCAAATCACAGAGAGATTAAAGTTCCCAAGCTGTCTTCACTCTAAGGGCACAGTTCTCCTATGTGTGTATTTCGGTGAACAGAACGTCTTGAAAAGGTGGTCACCGGACCAGAAATGTCAGTATCATCTGTGAACTTGGCAGAAATGCAAATTCTCCACCCCACAAATTCAGAAGCTCTGGCTTTGGGGCCAAGCAGTCTCTGCGAACAAGCCCTCTGGGTGATTCTGATGTGAGCCAGAGTTCGACAACTGTTCACGGTCCTGCTCCGTGACTCTTGGCAGAGGTGATGGTAGAAACCAGGAAGTGTAGAAAGTGATGGCTGAGGCATTCTCCCAGGTCAACTACTCCAGATGAACAAAGGGTCCCCTAAGCTGAAAAGGACCTTAAGAAAACCTACAAAAGCAGGTCACTTCTGCAGGCTGGTTACCTCTAGAAGACATCATCTGCCTTTAACATAGCACTTCAGTGAGCAAGGATTAAGAAGAAAATCCATTTTTTCCTCAAAATATTGTCCCTGGCCATTTTTTTTTTCAAGTTGAGGTATCTTCAAGGCATAGTTCTGTGTTTCCAAAATGCTAGCCGTGGACTGCCATTTGACTCCTCTGGAGAAATCCAGCTAGAGCCACGAACGGATGCTTTGATGTCTTTACCTCCAACGGACAGTCTCAGACCCAGCATCCGATGTTCTGAAAGTGGTAGAAAGCATCTTACGATTCTCTTTTCGCTCTTTGGGCCCAACAATGTTGATTCAGTGGCTTTTTTCTAAGAGGCACACCGGATTGTCAGCTTGCTTTCTTTAAAAAAAAAAAAAAAAATCTCCAGGCTAAGATATTCAAATTACCAAACCAATGGTATCATGGGAGACCATTATAAAATCCTCTCCGAGTTAAGTCTGCATGCCTCAAAGAGCAAAAAATTAATATACTGTCGTTACACAGTTGAGAGGGGAAATTAATTTATACAGAAACCTTTTCTAAGGCATGTTCACACTGCCCGGATACTGCTCCAAATGGGAGCATTATCTGCCTTCCCAAAATAATACACCATATGCCCTAATCTGGCAGACACAAAGATAATTACATGACTCTGGCAGAGCCAATATGCTTGCTAATAAATGGGAAAATGAGGACAATGCAAATCAAAGTTAAGTTCAATGGTTATTCAGAATTGTGGTGGGGAAGCTACCTGCTACAATTAAACATTATGACAAGCAGAAAATGGGTCTCTTGCACAGATTAAAAGACCCAAAGCTGCTGTGAGATACCCCTTTATATCAAGGAATACTAACGGACCAAGTGGAGCCATTTGTGGGCATGTGTGGTAGTCTCATACGTCTCCAAATCATAGGGCAACTCCCTTTCTAATAATCCGCTCTTACAGGGATTCAATGGGAGTTCTTAAAAAAACCAAAGCTCAAAATGATTAATTCAAAATTAGCTCAAAAGTCACACAATTATCTGCAATTTTAAAGCAAAGAAAATCGGGGCGCCCGGGTGGCTCAGTCGGTTAAGTGTCTGACTTCAGCTCAGGTCACGATCTAACAGTTTCGTGAGTTTGAGCCCCGCGTCAGCCTCAGTGCACTGATTGTGCAGAGCCTGCTTGGGATTTTCTCTCTCTCTGCCCCTTCTCCACTGGCACTCTGTCTCTCTCTAAGTAAATAAATAGTAAAAAAAAAAAAAAAAAAATTTTTTTAATAAATAAAGCAAAGAAAATAAAATGCAAAACGTGGTCTGGGAGTTGGATTCACATCAACACAAATCTGCTCTTGATGTTATGCCCCCAAATCATGGAAAGCTCTAGCCTATAGTCAAAGATCACCATCTGACATCAGCATACTCTTCAGCTCTCTCTTTTTGAGGCAAGTGATCTTTTTTCTTCACTATTTTCTCATAAAACTACTTGGAATTCTTGTGTCTCAGCTTCTGGGTCCCAACATGCACTAAGAAGTGCTAAGAAACTATAATTATCAGGCCTCACTCCACAGGACTATGTATGAAAGATGTGGATAGCCACCCCCTGAAAAGTGGTGCTCCTTTTAGCTTGGAAAGCATGCCATTTATGTTGGAGAAAATTCTTTTCCTGCAATTTTCCCCTTTATCTTTCCCCACCGATATGCCCCTTGCCCTAATCTCAGCAAGCCTTCCTATGTCCCAGTGATAAGAGAAACATTGGCTTGAGGGACCTAGAACCATCCAGAATCATAACATACCAGTGGGGTGAGATATTGGGAACATGGCGGGTCCTGTGTGACCTTCTAAGCTGAAGTGCCTCTTGTCAACCATGGGGAAAAAATCAGACATTAGGAACAGGAACCCTTGGAGAAAAAATCCCTTCTAGAATGCTAACGAATAAGGTCCCACGAGTCACTCGTGCCAATTAAATTCCAGGAGAAAGACAGTGACAGATGTGGGGGTGCCAGCAGATTTGAGCTCTGTCAGTAAAAATACCTTCACAAGGGAGATTGCATTGTAGAGAGGAAGACAGCAGTGATGAAATATTTACATATTTATACATATCTAGACATCAACAAGCTTGCCAGATTCATTCGGTGCATTCTAAGGAGTAGTCCCAGGGAAGAGAGAGACAGAGAGAGAAAGAGAGAGAGGGAGAGGGAGAGAGAGCCCTTGATGAAGGGATGACCACAGATTTAGGAAACCAGGCAGAGGCTAACCATAATCTCCATTCCAGGAGGGTACCCATCACGTCATTGCTTCAGGGCTAGAAGCAAAGAAGAGATTATTACAAACGCAGATATGCCTCTAATACAACATCTCCTAAAGCATTTTCCCCACTATTCCCGGGGGATGATGAGGGGGAGGGGTGCTTCACTGTCAACTAAACTTGGGAAATGTTTTATTCTTAGAGACTCAAGGTGTTCACAGGCTTAGTAAAGGCTCTGGAAAATCCTGCAGTAAAGGCAGGTGTTAAATGTCGTTTAACCCAACATTTCCCCAATTCTTTGGTCATAAGAATCCTTCTATGCACCGGTACCTACATCTTGTGGAATCCAAATTATCCTTCATCACACTGTGTAATATAGTAAAATTTAATTAGGAAAAATTTCATTTGCTTATTCAGTATTTTAATGTTGAATTAAACAATAGTGCATTTATTTTCCAACAGTCTAGCCTAAGACAAGTTCATTTGAGAAGAAGGAAAAAAAAGGAACAGGATTGGAGTGCTTCTCAGGTTCTGTTTGATTTAAATCTTTTTTTATTTACCATTCTTGCGCCGGAGGCTAAGGTCAGACTTCTTTCTATAAAGACAAACATAAAAGGCACAACCACACTAGAGGTCATTCCCTGACACTCTAAAACAACAATAGAAGGATTGAGGATAGTTCTCTTGGGGTGGGGGAGCGGGGGGGGGGGGGGGGGGGGGATTATTCCTGAGAAGTGACTGAGTTTGATTGATTTCTGGTCTAGCTTGTCCGCTTGCCATGGTTTCGAACAAGATACTTAACTTTTTAATAAAAAGGAGTTGCTGAGCTGCTTACCCAAGTTCATTCCCACTTACAACAAATTCTGAATGTGAAACTACCAAAATTAGTCCTCCTGGCCACTTTCCCCACTCCCACCTAGGGCTGACTTCCTTATTAGCAATCCAACATGATTCACCTGCTTTCACCTACCAACCAGCTCTAGGCTAGTTACACTCTAGAACTGGCCCTAAGTGCAGACTGAAACGCAGAGAGACTTCCTTGCTGAGGCAGGAATGACCTTTGTGCCCTCAGTTTCTCTAGGATTAATCAGTTATTGCCGCAACGATGCCACATCACAAAGTACCCCAAAACTCAGTGGCTACAACAACAGACACATATTTCTCGCACAGTTCTCTGGGATGGCTCACTCTGCTTCCGGTTGGCTGGTTTGGCTCCAAGCTGTGAGTTGGGCTCGGGTTTCTTCATTCTAGGTCTCAGGCTGAAAAGGCAACAGATGCTTGGGCATTCTTCCCTTAGAGTGGATCACTAGAGCATAAGAGGGTATGCCCAATAACCCAAGCACACGTAAGGTCTCTGTTCTTATCATCTCTCCAAAATTCCGCTAGACAAAGAAAGCCATGCAGCCAAGCCCGGCATTAATAGGGTGGGAAAGTGAGGGAGAGAGGAGTGAATAATTGCTAAATGATAGTTCAAACTACATCACACGTCTCTTCCCTTGCTTCTCTTTGCTCTATGTGTCTTGAGGTCCCCTCACCCCTAACTGCTGGCCTGGCTTTCAGCAGTCTGGGTGATTTTGATCACTCGTATACTGCCTGCTCTCTAACTTTCAAGGGGTCTTCTAGGATGCCGGCCCAATGAATGAGGCTGGAGTGGAGACATAGAAGGCAAAATCGGATCAAGTGCGATGAGTAGCGTAAGGAATCCAAAGTGGAACCAGAATGGGTATAAGCCCTCATAATAGAAAGCTGCAAGATAACAGGGGGAAGCCCAGCCCCACCTTCCCGGCTGGAGGGTCCCAGCACAGAAGATAATAAGAGATGAACCTCAGTGGTCAGAAGCTGAACTGACCCTGAAACAGGATGGAAGCTATAGAGGCAAGGAGACTGAGCAGGTTCTGCCGGCTGGTTTCTGCTTGGCCATTAGAGTCTCACTTTGGACTGTCCCAAGCCAAATTTGTTACTGTGACCTATTGTCCCACCACAGGGCCACGGCACCCTCCCCAAGGGTAGTAAGCTGGTGGTGGTCTCCCTCAACTCCTCACTCACCCCCAGGCATCGGGGCAGATGCAAGAGGTGGTTTTGAGTCCCTTGTCCCAGCCTCGGCTTAGCCCTCCCTGTGATGAGGAGACATGGCCCAGAATCCTCCCAAATGATTTCCCCTTTCCACCAAAGCCAGTGGGTCCCAGACTTTATATTGGAATCACCTACAGATCTTCAAAAAGTAGCTCCTACCCATAGGCCCTCTGATTTAATTGGTTTGGGGTACAACCTGGGAATCAGAGTTTTTAAAAGCTCTTCAGATTATTCCTTTTTTTTTTTTTTTTTAGAGAGAGACAGAACAAGTGCAAGTTGGGGAGAGGAACAGAGGGAGGGAGGGAGAGAGAGTGGGAAAGAGAGAGAGAGAGAGAGAGAACCCTCTCAATCCCATGACCCTGGGGCTCAATCCCATGACCCTGGGATCATCACCTGAATTGAAAATCAAGAGTCAGACACCTCAACCAACTGAGCCACCCAGGTGCCCCATCTCCTCAGATTATTCTAAGGAGTGACAAAGTTTGGGATCCACCAGTCTGAAAACCTAATCTAGCCAATGAGACTGTAAGTTGGTGTATAGAAACCAGAGAGACCCCAGTGACTCTGCATGAGCAAACAAGGGTCCATAACCCCTGATTCTGAAACCCAGAAGACTCTGAAAACTGAAAGTTTTTTTTTCAAAACTCCATGGCGGCAGAACCTGACCTGACGTGAACTCACTTGGTGGCAAGACTTGACTCTTTATAGTCTTTATTCATCCTACTTAGTGTGAATATTCACGCATTTCGCCAGGAAAATATTAATGTGTTTAATTACACAGTGCTTTCCCAGACCCAGTGCTGGAGTTGTTACATAACACAGGGTACGTGTACCTTTCTACATTCTGAAATTTCTGAATTCAGAAAATAAATGTGCGGTCCCAAGGGTTTAGGCTAAAGGAATGTGAGTTTACAGAAGGAATCTCTGTTTTTGCTCCTTGGATATAAAGAGCAGAAAGGGAAAAGAAAGGAATAAAAGAGAGTAAAATGACGAAACGACATGGCCCTTGTGTGACTTACATATAAGTGTCCAATCTGGGTGGATTAATTAGACAAAAGGACCGCCTCTGGCTAAACACAGCCCTTCAATAGGGCTCACAGCTTGACAAGCAGATCACAGGCTGGATTTTACCCCCACTCACCTCTCTTGGCCGGATTCTTTTGTGCAGTGCACAAACTACACAACCAAGCAGGTGGCCTTGCCAAGCAATTTTGATAGCAGCTGGAACCTAAGGTATCGAAATGGGCAAAGCTTTTTCTAAGCACAAGGATGTCTAATATTCAATGTTCCGTTGTCTCTGTCAACGGAATGAAGTTGTCTCTGCCTCCCAAACCTGGGGCGAAGCACATCAGAAGCTTTGGGGCGAAGCGCATCAGAGTCCCTGCATGGGTATGTGCATGGAAGGGCATGTGTGAGATGGCATGCACAGGATGGCAGCATGGGAGGGCCAGGTTTCAGAAGATGGGGCACTGGACCTTACACAAACTATTAAATAGGGTTTAAGCTATTTTCATCCAACTATTAAAGTACAGCGTCTAGTGTGACCTCAGCCAGTGTCTGGGCTACAGAAACATCTCACTAAACATGGAAATGAATGTAAAAGGAAGGAAGCTAGGAGCGATTAGGTGATTTGCCCAAGTAAAAGTGGTTAAAAAGTGGCAAGGCCAGTTATTCAACCTACATCTTTCCCATGTCAGACCCAATGCTCATAACCACCAGTCTGCACCTGCCTCCTCCTTGCAGCTGTAACAGCACTTGCCATGACGTCTGGCATATAGGTACTCAAAGGCTTTCAGCAAAAGCAAAACCTGGTGCCCACCCAGCACTGCATCTGGGGGGATCTTGTCAAAGCTATGCCTTAAAGCCAAACCATAACAAACACCCTACCAGATGAACACAAGCGTGTGAAACACTTGACTGGCTCCTGTATACCTACCTGCCTCATTCACATTTATATAGTCTCCCGTACAAACTTCAGCTGTATTTTCAGGAGAAGTGTTTTGTTTAGGGCATTTCATTCCTAGGATTCATTAAGCTACATCTCCAGTGGTTGCTTAGAGCCAAAAAAACTTCTCCTGTACTAGGCAAAGCTAAAATTATTCACGGCATTGTTCATCTGCTAAGGTGGTTTCCATTACCCACAGTCTAATGAATATGCAACAGATCACAAGAAATTCAGCCAATCCGGAGCCAGCAGTGCCTTGTCCTGTGGCCAGTCACATATGGGGATGTTTGTTTAAATTATCAGAACTCAGCAACCAAACTACACTGGTGATGGATATGGCACTTAATAAGCAATACCAATAACATCATCTTCTTTCTGCTGTGCTAGTTATGTTCTGTTTTGGGATCTGGAGCCAGCCATTAAGTTTGTGAAAATGTGTTGGGCTGTACATTTATGATACATACACTCTTCTGATTGTATACTGTACTGCAGTGAAAAGTTTCTAAAACACAAGTATCCAGTCTATACAATATGGGTAAATAAAAAGAATAAACTGAGAAAAAGTGCGGTGTTCTTTTCCAGGTCTAATGTTGTTAATGGAAGCAGATGCCCTGGCAGGGACTACATTTCCCAGAATCACTTGCTCGAGCCCTTTTCCTCCCCAAATGTAATGCCTGGAAGACAACGGGAGAGGAAGATGATGTCAGGAGCTTACAGGACTTTACTCATCATCTGCATTTCTCAGGATTTCAGGTAAGCCGACCGGATTTCATTTCAGACACTACGTAATGAAATGCAGAGCTAGTTTTAGGAGTTATTATTTACTAATCAATTAAGTCAGGAAGTTGTTTAATACCCCCATGTGTCTTATTGTCACCAAGAGAAAATGAGCAGAAGTAATATATCGCACTTCTAGGCCACAGTGGCTAAGAGATTGTGTACTTTCTCTCCTTTTTCCCATCTCCCTAATGGATGAACAAGATTCCACTGTCCTAGAGCACAGCAAATCAACAAAATGGAAAGCTTCCCACTGACCGGGAACAACCATATTGGATTTTTAGTGACCTATAAATAAAATTCTGTGGCGTTAAGCCGTCAGAATTCGGAGTCTCCTTGTTAAGGCAGCTAGCATTACCCTAACTTACACACCTGCCCGAAATCTGTTCGCTCCTTCTTCTTGACGAATGGAACCCTAGTTTTGGGTTTGGGGCTTTTTAGGTTGACAATGTGTCCCCTTAAAAATACTAACCTCGCTATATTTCCTTGCAACTAGGCCATGTGACTCCAGTCCTGGTCAATGAGATATAAATGGAATTTGCTGGCTATGACCTCCAGAAAAGTCCTTGGAAAGATTCAGCTGTATCCCGTGTGGAGCAGAGGCATATTACGTGACATCCAGCAGCCATTATACAACCGTGAAAGCATGCTAAAGACGGCCATGAGCACCTCTTGTGAGAACCACTCAGTCAAAAGTAGAAAACAGCCACTCCCCACTCCCCAGAAATCCCTGGGGT
The DNA here is from genome assembly GCF_046562875.1 of Panthera onca. Classification (NCBI taxonomy): domain Eukaryota; kingdom Metazoa; phylum Chordata; class Mammalia; order Carnivora; family Felidae; genus Panthera; species Panthera onca. Next base: position 147,225,830 of record NC_138347.1, read on the forward strand.
ACCCTTTCCTGATCTCCAGCCCTTTTCTTTCCCTAGAAGTAACCACTATCCTGTTCAGTCCTCTTATTTATGGCATTCCCCAATCCTACATGCGTGCACCCCCAGCACACATATTGCAAACATTCCTTTCCAATGGCATTTGGGTTTAAGGAGTAGGGGACACAAATGTCCTCATGGCAATGACCTAGTGATATCCTCAGTCCTAGTCTCCTCTAAGGGTGTATGCCATCTTCACAAGAGAGAGTATCAAGACCCACAGGTTGTACGAGCTCTCTTTTCTGCCTCAGTGTCTCCTTCTCTTTCTGCCTCCTCTGCCCTTAAACCACCTCACCAGAAGGGACAGGCTTCCTATTGTGTCATACTCTCCTTCTTCTCAACTCCAGCCTCAAGACCAAGCCTTAATAGGAATAAATATTTCTTTCTTCACTAAATAGGAGAAACTCTAGGAAGGCTGACTTTTGCTACGCTACAAAAAGAACTAAAGGAATTTAGAAAAATCACCCTTCTCGATAATGCCTAATGCTGGAGTCTATCTCTTGCCAAAGAAGTCAAGAACTTAATCTTCCCTGCCTAAATCACTGCCCCTCCAGGCTGGTAGTTCAAGGAGAACTTAGTAGCTTAAAATACAACCATTTATCCTGCTCAGGCATCCGCAGGTCAGCTGGGCAGGTTCTTCTGATCTCAGCTAAGCTCACTCATACGTCTGCAGTCCAGCTGTGGATTGGCTAGTTAGCTGTGCCGATCTTAGCTAGGCTTTCCCTTACATGCCCAGGGGTCATTTGACTATCAGCTGTTCTACAAAGGCCTTGGCTGCTCCATATGTCTCATCTTCTGACAGGCTAGCCTGGCCATGATCTCATGGCAATCACAGAGGAATAGAGAAGAAAGCAGAAATACACCAAAAGCTTTCTCCAGCCTCTGTATCAAGTCTGCTAACATCCTACGGATCAATAAAACACGAAGCCCAGTTTCAAGTGATGGGGAAATAGATGCCCTCTTTACTGAGAGAAACTACAAAGTCGTGGATTCAGAGAGGGTTAAAGAGTTGATACCATCAATGCAAATGATCTACCATTTCCACCAGTTCCCATTTGCTATTGACTTAGGACAATTTCTCAGAACTGCCAGACTGTCCTAAGAGGTTGGGTCAAAAGAAAGCCCTCAGGGGGCGCCCGTGTGGCTCAGTTGGTTAAGTGTCCAACTCTTGATTTGGGCTCAGGTTGTGATGTCGCGGTTCGTGAGATCGAGCCCCATGTAAGGCTCCAAGCTGACAGTGCAGAGCATGCTTGGGATTCTCTCTCTCCCTCTCTCTCTCTCAAAAGCCCCTCCCCAGCTTGTGTGCATGCACGAATGCTAGCTCTGTCTCTCTCTCTCAAAATAAATAAATAAACATTAAAAAAAAAAAAAAAGGAAAGCCCTCAGGCACAGAATTACAGATACTTAGAGTACCACAATGTTGGCAATTACTGGAATGGTGAGTGCTGAGGGAATGTGGGTATCAATCTACAGTTTGGTGGGTGGTCCATGATGGAACTGACCTATCAGATTCTCACTCAGGAATTCGTAGTGGAGGTCTGGAGAGATGTGACAGAAAAAGAAAAACACGCCAATTAACAGGACATAGAAAAATGGAGTCTCTCTGTCTAGTTCTAGGCTACAAAACCTAGAAATATGCATTTTATAACAAACCCCCTTTTCTTGAAAATACCTCAGTGTACCTTTGTGTGTATTTTGATTGCCAAAAATGGGCCAAATTCTCCATCTCTCCGTGTATCCATGACCTTGTGCAAAGTGATTTTTAGGCCTTCCAATGAAAAAGTCTATCAATTTTCATAACTTTTGAATCTCGTTACCTCTTTGGCAATAACATACAATAAAAATGATAGCGATCCAGTTCCAAGTCTGGATCTCACGAGGTGCACAATTCCCTTCTCTTTTTTGGATCCTCACTACCACCACAAAAGAGACGACTAGAGAGACCGTGTGAAGAAAACGAATCATTTTTGCAATCCCAGCCAAATTTATCCCACAGCCTCCAGTGAAGCTGGCCCTTAAGCACCGAAGATCAGCAGAGGGGTCTGCCCAACCCACCACTGATCACATATACCTCAGGGAGCCCAGCCCAGCCCGGAAAAATTTCCTAGGCAACCCAAAGGATTTTTCTTCTTTATTATTGTTAATATCGTAGATTAAATTGATTTTTTAATACTAAACCAGCCTTGCTATTCTCAGGACAAACCCCATCTGGTTGTGATGTATTACTCTTCTTATGTATGGCTGGACTCAATTTGTTAATATTTTGCCAAAGATTTTTGCACCCGTATCGTGAAGGTTAGTGGTCTGTGTTTCCTTTTCTTGTACTCTCTTGGCCTGGTTTTTGAATCAAAGTAATGCTGGCCTCATAAAATAAATTTGTAAGTATTCCCTCTCCATCTGTTTTTCTGGAAGAGATTTTGCTGAAATGGTGTTATTTCTTCATTAAGTGTCTGGCAGAATTCACCAGTAGAGTCGTGTGGAATGAGAGTTCTCTTTTTTTGAAGGTTTCTAAATATCTATTCAATTTTTTTAATAGATACAGGACTATTCAGGTGATCTATTTCAGGACTATTCAGGTTAGTTTTGGTAAATTGTGGTCCATGTCTATTATTGAATTTGTGTGCATAGAGTTGATCATAGTTTTTTCTTATTATGCTTTTAAAGTCTGCAAAGACTGTAGTGCTATCCCCTATTTCATTCTTGATATTGGTAATTTGTATCTTCTCTTTTTTTCCTGCACATTGTAGCTGCAGGTATATGAGTTTTACTGATCTTTTCAAATAATCATCTTTTTGTTTCATTAATTTTTCTTTTTGTCGTTGTTTAATTCATTCATTTCTGCTTTTATCATTATTATTTTCCTCCTTTAGCTCACTTTGAATTTTTGGTGACTTCTGTTTTTTTGTTTTGTTTTGTTTTGCTTTGCTTTGCTTTTACTGGTTGCTTAAGGTGGAAGCTTAGATTATATATTTGAGAATTTATATCCTTTTTAATATGTGCCTTTAATGTCACAAATTTTCATCTAAATACTGCTTTACCTGCACTACCTCCCACTAATTTTGATATATTGTATTTTCACTTTCATTGAATATTCACCTTGAGATAAATAAAATAATTTACCTTGAGAGTTCTTCTTTGACCCATAGATTATTGGCAAGTGTGTATTTAATTTCTAAAATTGGTGGGGGGGGGGGGTTTCAAGTATCTTCTGTTATTGATTTCTAGTTTAATTCCATTAATGTCAGAGTTTATACTTCGAATTATTTCAGTTCTTTTAAACTTGCTAAAGATTGTTTTATGATCAAGGATATAGTCTATCACGGTGAATGTTCTGTGTGCAATAATTTTCCTTGCTCTGAAGTCTGCTTTGTCTGAAATTAATATAGTTACCCAGCTTTGTTTTAGCATTAACATGGTATAGCTTTCTCTATTTCTTTGTTTTTAATCTATCTGTTTCATTATATTTAAAGTGATTTCCTATAGATAACAGAGAGTTGGGTCTTTTTTTTTTTTTAATCCATTCTGACAGTCTCTGTCTTTTAATTGGTGTATTTAGACCATTCACATTTAAAGTGATTATTGGTGGGGGTGCCTGAGTGGCTCAGTCGGTTGAGCAACTGACTTCGGCTCAGGTCATGATCTCACGGTCCGTGAGTTCGAGCCCCGCATCAGGCTCTGTGCTGACAGCTCAGATTCTGTGTCTCCCTCTCTGTCTGCCCCTCCCCCACTTATGCTCTGTCTCTGTCTCAGAAATAAAGATTAAAAAAATGAAGTGATTATTGATATAATTGGATTAATATATACCGTATTTTTAATTTTGCTTATTACACATTATAACTTAATTTATTGCCTTTGTTGTTTGTTTCCTTTTTTATCTTGTCTTTCCCCTTTTTGTCTGCCTCCTCTGGTTTTAATTTTATGATTCCATTTTCTCTTCTCTCTTAGAACATCAATTATATATATTTTTTTAAATTTTAAAAATTTGCAACAAGTGGGCCAGGTGGGTGGCTCAGTCCATTGAGCATCTGACTCTTGATTTGGGCTCAGGTCATGAGCCCAGGGTGGTAGGATCAAGCCTGTGTCAGGCTCCATGCTAAGCATGGAGCCTGCTTGAGATTCTCTCTCTCCCTCCCCTGGCTCTCTGCCTGGTCTTGCTCGCTCTCGCTCTCAATCTCTCTCTCTCTCTCTCTCAAGTTAAAAAAAAAAAATTGCAATGCACATTTACAACTAATCCAAGTCCATGCTAAATTAACACTGTATTGCTTTACCTGTGTGCAACTACATAATAGAGTATTTCCAATTCTTCCCATGCTTTGCAACGTTACTGCCGTTCATTTTATTTATCGTAACTATAGTCATCCAATATTGTCACTATCTCTGAAAAAACTACTATCTGATATATCAATTAAGAATAATAAAAATAAAAATTTTATTTTACCTTTATAATTTCCCCTCTAACACTCTTCCTTTCTTTATGTGAAGCTGAGTTTCTTACCTATATCATTTCCTTATCTCTAAAGAACTCCTTTCAACATTTTTTACAAGGAAGATCTGCTGGCAACCAGTTGCCTCAATTTTTGCTTGCATTCAACATCTTTATTTCTCCTTCACTTTCCAAGGAAAATTTCACTGGATACAAAATTGTAAGTGGGTGGCTTTTTTCTTTCAACACTTTAAATATTTCACTCTATTTTCTTCTTGTTTGCATTGTTTTTGAAGAGAAGTCTCATCGTTGTTTCTTGATTGGTCAGGTGGGTTTCTTCCTCTGGCTTCTTTTAAGATTTTCTTCGTCTTTGATCTTCTGTAGTTTGACAATGATATGCTGAGGTGTAGTTTTTCTGGCATATATCCTGCTTGTTGTTCTCTAAGCTTCCTGGATCTGTATTCTGGAGTCTGGCATTAATTCGGGGAAATCCTCAGTCATTGCTGTTTCAAATATTTCTTCTATTGCTTTCCCTCTTTTCCTTTTAATATTCTCATTTTGTGTATGTTACACCTTTGGTGATTGTCCAACGGTATGTGCATATTCTCTTCCATTTGTTTTCCTTCCTTTTTTCTCTTTCCTTTCCCACCTGGGAAAGATATTGACATATCTCCAAGCTTACTGATTTTTGTTGTTGTTGTTCAGCCACATTCAGTCTACTTAGGAGTCCATCAAAGGCATTCTTTGTTTCCGTGGGTTTTTTTTTTTTTCCCCAACACTTTGTTTTGACGCTTTCTTAGCACTTCTATAGCTCTGCTTACATTACCCATCTGTTCTTGCATGTTGTCCACTTTTTCCATTAGTGTTGTTAGCATATTTAGTATAATTTATTTTATTTTATTTTATTTTATTTTATTTTATTTTATTTTATTTTAAGTGTTTATTTATTTTTAGAGAGAGAGAGAGAGTAGGGGAAGGGCAGAGAGAGGGGGAGAGAGAGAATCCCAAGGAGGGTCTGCACTGACAGCATATGCGGGGCTCGAACCTACAAACCATGAGAACGTGACCTGCGCCGAAATCAAGAGTCAAATGTTTAACTGACTGAGCCACCCAGGAGCCCCTACTATAATTATTTTAAATTTCTGATATGAGAATTCCAGATTTTTTGATATCGCTGAGTATGGCACTGACATTTGTTCTGTATTTCCAGGCTGCATTTTTTTGGTGCATCAGCTTCCTGACTCCTAAGCAACACCACCTTCTTCTTCTTCTTCTTCTTCTTCTTTTTTTTTTTTTTTTTTTTACATTTATTCATTTTTGAGAGACAGAGAGAGAGCACAAGCAGGGGAGGGGCAGAGAGAGAGGGAGACACAGAATCGGAAGCAGGCTCCAGGCTCTGAGCTGTCAGCACAGAGCCCGACACGGGGCTCGAACCCACAGACCACGAGATCATGACCTGAGCCGAAGTCAGATGCTCAACCGACTGAGCCATCCAGGCGCCCCAGCAACACCACCTTCTTGCTGTTGCTTCTCCAGCCACTCTAAGACTTTTACAACCAATTCTCTGCATTAAATCTCTCTCTGTTTGGAGTATCTAGAAAGGTTTATGTTTTCCTATTAGATATTGACTGGAAGAATAAATGGAGTAGGACCCTCCTATGCAGTCCCTGGAGTGCAATGCATGGGCAGCAAAAAGAATTCTCATTAATGCAATTGAAGCAAAATGTATTCAGAAATATGTGGCTCAGGGAGCAGCAAAGACATAAATGTCATCACACAGTTCAAATGAGAAAAGGAAACAAAAGTTTTAATTCATGAATTTGCTGGTGCTCTTATCCTATTCCTAACTGTTGTTTAGCCTTAACATGATATACGCAGCTATTAAAATTAAATGTGGACCCTATGCCATCTCCTTTAAAAATTGTTTTAAATTGATGTCTTTCAATAGGTGAATGGATAAATAAACTGTGCTACATCTGTACAATATCATATTATTCATCAGGAAAAAGAAAGAAGCTCTCACACTATGAACAGACACAGAGGCAACTTGAAGGCATATTACTAAGTGAAAGACGCCAACATGAAGAGGCTAGATACTGTATGATTCCCAGTATATTCCTTCGGGAAAAGACAAAACCATGGAGACAGTATAAAGATCAGTGGTTGCCACCAGGTTTGGGGAAAAAGAGGGATGATGAGGAAGAAAACAGGATTTTTAGGACAGTGAAATGATTCTGTACGATAGTATAATGGTGAATACATGTCATTATACATTTCTCAAAACCCATAGAACATCCAAGAGAGAGAGTGAACCCTAATATAAACTACAGTCCTTGCTGATAATGATGTGTCAATGTTGGTTCATCAGCTGTACAAATATACCACTCTGGTGGAGGATGTTGATAAGTGGAAGATGGGGCGCCTATGTGGGGGCAGAGGGCATACGGGAACACTCTGTACTTTCCACTCAATTTGGCTGTGAACCTAAGTGCTCTTAACAAAATAAAGTCTATATATTTAAAAAACTAATTGTTACACTGAGAAGGACATTGCACAAAAATGCTCCATTTAGGGATAAAGCCATTGGTTTACTAATCCACATAATAAGAGGAAAACCAACATATTCTCACAAATTTCCTCTTTCATGCATTCCCACGAAAGCCAAAGAGTTAAAGCACATCAGAAATAAAAACCACTGGTTGTATTATCCAGCAAGTAGGACTATTCCTTAGGCAGATTTTTAAATCTTCTGTTCTGTAGAAATTAATCCTTCCACAAATATCACAGAAACTGCAAGCTTAACTTGATGTTTCTATAGAGAAGGAGAAAAAGGAACATAGACCAACATGCATACACCATCTCGGAATGCAGCCTCTTGCAAACACAATCACATTTGCTTCTTCATGCTGAATCAAGATCACAGAGACACGCAGAAGTGAAATGAAATGAGGGCACAATAACAATCAATATGCCTGCGTAGTTTATTATTTGTGCCAGTCTGGAAAAGTACATTACACTCTAAAGAAAGAAATAATAGTACAGTTGAATGACAGTATATTTATTGTTTATTGCAAGAACAATTTATTGCTTTAATACCACGAAACTACATCTTATAACTGTTCTTTAAGTCAACAAACAAAAACAAAACTTTTTCTTTTTTTACAATCTGACCTTTCTCCAACTTCATCTATGCTTCTGTCACGGCTGATGCTTGTAAGCAACAAAAGCCGGATGTTAGGCAGGTCACAAAATCCTTTGGAGGGCTGGACAACCAGGCGTGAATGCGCTTCTAGAAACGGTTCCCAACACCCTGCGGAACTAGGCTGGTGAGGAAGCTGTTGCCACCACGGTTGCCACCCAGCAAGAATTACGCAGTTTGAACCACTGTCACATCCATGCCAGGAATTCTACCTCACAGTCTGACCTCCAAAGAAAGAAAGCAAGTTCACCATGTGTATTAGTCAGGGTTCTCCAGAGAGACAGAATGTATGTGTGTGCATGTGTGTGTGTGTGTGTGTGTTACTGGTTTAAGAAATGGGCTCATGTGATTGTGGGGTCTCGGTAAGCCCCAAATCTGATGAGATAAGGTGAAAAGGAAGAGTCGCAAGTTCAAGTCCAAAGGCAATCCGTTGGCAGATTTCCCTCTCACCTGGGGTAGGTCGGTTTTTCATTTTAGTCATGCCTTTAACTGATTGGATGAGCCTCATACTGGAGAGGAAAATCTGCTTGATTCAAAGTCCACTAATTTAAATGTTAATCTCATAAAAAAAAAAAAAAAAAACCCTCACAGAATAACGTTTGACCAAATATCTGGGTACTGTGACCCAGCCACGTTGACATAGAAAACTAACAGTCACACCATCCCAACATTTTTCTGTCACCAGCTTTGGGGCAATGTTTGGCAAAATCATGTTTGATTGGCAGAGTGAATCAGTGGGGGTCCAGGCAGGAGAGAGATGGCATATTTAAAAGTATAATTGTAGAGGTTTTATTACGAAGACAGTTTGTCTCGGGGCGCCTGGGTGGCTCAGTCAGTTAAGCATCCGACTCTTGATTTCAGCTCAGGTCATGACCTCACAGTTCATGACTTCAAGCCCTGTGTCAGGCTCTGCATTGTCATTGCAGAGCCTGCTTGGTATTCTCTCTCGCTCCCTCTCTCTCTGCCCCTCCTCTGCTCACTCTTTCTCTCTCAGAATACATAAATAAACTTTTCAAAAAATTTTTAAAAACAAGAAGGCAGTTTATCTTGATGTGGGAAGAGATGGTGATGTACCCAAGGACTAGCCACAGGGGGAAACCATTACTGCACCTACACCTGAAGGTCCAAGGGGAAGGAGCTATTTCTAGAACAGCCGGTAGAGATAGCAAAGATACTAAATAGTTGTTCTGTTTTATTTTGTTTCATTGCAGAGCTTTGAAGGAATTTATTGAGAGCAGATTTCATGTACCAAAAGGGTGCTAATCTTTTCTCTATCACTGGCAGGTTCACTGCTGGTGGTCCTTTAATTACCCCTAGTTGCTAGGCCAGACTGCAATGACCACAATAGCCACAAGGGGCAAAAAAGTCACCGTTGTCTTCCCACAAGACGTTGACTTTCTGTCCCCCATATTCACACACTTGGTTTCAGTATGAAGTTTCTCATCTGTATTGCCCACCAGATCAGCAAGGTCATCAATTATGTCCATAACTCTCTGACATTCCTACTCTCTATTCCTGAAACAGTAGCAAGAGTCAGAACACTTTCTTGGCATTGATGGAGCTGGGGAAATCAGTGTTCCACTGTTCTTTTCTTCCTCTCTTCAGTCTCCTCTTATTGCCTCCCATTGGCTAAACCCAATCAGAAGCCAGAGGCAAGGAAACCTTGGCAAAGTGGTCCATACAGGTCAGCATTCTGGGTGGGGGAAGGGTGGCAGGGCAAGTAGAGAAAGGTAGAGAGTGGATTTAGTAGGACAAACAGGGGAAACCTGCCACCCAGAGTCTAGATCACCCGGCAACAGATATGAGATGGACCAGGAAGGTGAGAGCCAGGGACACAAGACCTGCCTTCTCCCTTCAGGGAGCAGGATTTAAAATGAAGGAAATTTCCAAAATATAGGAAAAGTGTTCCAGTGTTACTGGGTAGATATAAACAAGACAATCGTCCCCTTCGAATTCCATCAATTGGGTACATAGAGGTCTTCAAACAGTATTCACTCCTGTGGTACACACCTTTCTAATCTTAGAAATGCTGAAAACAACAAGGACAACTCCTCATGCACAGATCTTTCTCTGCTTTTCTAAAACATCCCTTGTTCTGGGACTCCTAACACTTTGCACCTTCACGCAGGCCTTCATCCCTGCCCTGGGAGGAGATTGGAAATTTGCTAGTGTTATCGGAGAAAAAGAGACAAGAAATAAACACCCTTGCACAAACACAAAATGTTTCATTTCAGCAAGGGGACTCTAAATATATAATTCAGTACCCAAATCTCTGATTTAATCTCAGAAATATTCAAAGTCAAAGGGCCTGAATCAAGGAGAGACTCTGAAAGGACATATAGCAGGCTCCTGCTATCCTCGTGGTGACTTGGGTGATGAGTCACCAGTCTGTGGTTTGGGGGCCACGGAAGCTGGCACCAGCTCTTCCTCCAGGTGTTTTCTAAAATCACACATACCTATGCAAATACAATCTTAAACTCTAAAGCTTTCATCCCAGAAGCCATGCTTATAAAAATAGACCAAGGTCAGAAGTTGTTATTGGTGGCTTAGGGTCAAGTCTGCCCTGCAAAGGTGTGCTGTTGGGCCTGCGTGGTATTATCCTGCACTGAATATTAGTTTTTACTTGCCAACGTTTGAAAATTGGGAAATTCAAAACCAAAATTCAGATTGTCAGCTGCTCTTAAAAATCAAGATGCTCTGGGGGCGCCTGGGTGGCTCAGTCGGTTAAGCGTCTGACTTCCGCTCAGGTCATGATCTCACCCTCTGTGAGTTCGAGCCCCACGTCGGGCTCTGGGCCGACAGCTCAGAGCCTGGAGCCTGCTTCAGATTCTGTGTCTCCCTCTCTCCCTGCCCCTTCCCTGCTCGTGATCTCTCTCTCTCTCTCAAAAATAAAATAAAAACATAAAAAATATATTAAAAAAAAAAATCAAGATGCTCTGAGAAAACTGGGCCCATGTTCCAACATGGCAGCACTCAGTAGGAGCTGAGACCTACTTGACTCCTTTTGCTGGGACATGTGCTCTCCAAGTTATCTTCTTTTGTCCCCTAGAAACTAAGCTGACCATGAGTGACGAACTGTCATCATAACTGAGCCTTTGTTTCTCCTATAGTCAAGTTAGAGAGAAAAATATTTCTCATATACGTCCATTTCAAAGTGTGGGGGAATTAAAGATAGACTAAGAGAACCATATGTTTTGAGAAAAAGGGGAGGAAGCCTATTTTTGTGCTGATGTGACCCAGCCTGCTTCACTCACTGCTTTTGGCATAGCCCCGAGTGACAGATGGGACTGTGATACCAGGTGTGACCCTAGCAGCCTCCTTTAGACCCATGTTAGCCTCTCAGTTCCTTACTTGATTTTACTTGCTTTTCAAACCCTACACGTAATTTGTTTTCATCCAAAATGCTACATGTCACCTGTAAGAATAGAGATGTGCAGGGCGCCTGGGTGGCTCAGTCGGTTAAGCACCTGACTTCGGCTTAGGTCGTGATCTCGCATTTCATGAGTTCGAGCCCCGCATCGGGCTCTGTGCTAACAGCTCAGAGCCTGGAGCCTGCTTCGGATTCTGGGTCTCCCCCTCTCTCTGCCCCTCCCCTGCTTGTGCTCTCTCTGACTCTCAAAAAATGAATAAATGTTAAAAAAAATTTTTTTAAAGAATAGAGACGTGCAATTTCATTCATTATCCAGTCTGAATTCATTATCCAATTACGAAAGCCAATTATATAGGCAAGGTACTTTGCTAAGCACCAGAGATATAGCCATGGCAAAGACCAGCATGATCTTGGCCCTCAGGGAGCAACCACTCTCTGTCCAACTCTTTTCCAGAAATTAATTGGAGGGTATTACTATGTAGAAATCTCATTTTTCAGTGAGCAGCTTCATAGCTTTTTCGTCAGCCTGCGCTCGTATTACCCGAACGTATTACGTATGGGTACCATACGTATTACGTATGGGTACGTATGGGTACCCGAACGTATTACGTATGGGTAATAAGGGTTGCTCTCTGTGAGAAGAAATCAGACAAAGAGGGACAGGGGCAAAAATGATTTCCCCTGACTAGGCTTCAAATGTTTTCACTACTGTATCAGTCAGGATGGGCTGTTGTGCCGTGGTAACAAACGACTCCAAGTCTCAGAGGCTTACTTCCTGTTCACGCTGCACGTCTCTCCCAGGTCAGCAGTGGTGTTCCTCCAGGTCAATTTCATACAGGGACTCAGGCTGACAGCCTCTACCTGTGACCTGGCCAGTACGCAGCAGAAGGAAAGAACTGTGGCAGAAGTGAGTACTACTTATCTGCAAGAAATTGATAGTTTCCAATTTAGAAAACCAAATAATATCGCACGGGAAGAAATGGACAGCCCAGGGTCAGATGCAGCCCCTGGTTGCTCGCAGCAACGGCCTTGGCCACGTGTTGGCCTCACAGAGCAGCCGGATGCTCGCACTATGTATCACAACCTGCATTCCAAGGTCAAGTTTCCCCTGCTTGCTCATCATCGCGAAGTGACTAAAACAGGAAGCCTAGAAAATTGTTGGGGGGCGGGGCGGGTATTAAATACCTTCCTGACTTAATGGATTGATGAATAATAACTCCTAAAATTAGGTTGCGCTTCATTACATAGTGTCTGAAATGAAATCCAGTCAGCTTACCTGAAACCCTGGGAGATGCAAATGATGAACAAATGTCTTTAAGCTCCTAAAATTGTCTTCCTCCTCCTCTGTTGTCTTCCAGGCATTACAGATGGGGGTGGGAGGGGGATTCATTTCCATTTGTATAGCCTCTCTTTTCCCACAGCTTCCAAGAGCACCCACAGGTTTACAATCTTAACCATCAGAAAGGTCTTAGTTCTTTCTTCACTCCCTTAGAAGGAGATAAAGATTTGGGGACTGAAAACTATAATTACTTCCCACCCATGCTAACTCGTACCTTTTCTTTCCAAAAATTCACCAGTAGAATTTATAAAATACAGATGGGAGAAGGCAGCCATGTGATTCCTAAAGATCTCTGGGCAAGGGCCAGAGGACTGTAAATACATAGACGCCTTGCAGAAGGGAAAGGAATCCTCTAGTTCCCGGACAGGAAGGCACTTAATCCCAATAGGGACTGGTGAGGAATCCTGGAAGATGATTCCTTTGACAAGGAAGGTGAAGGAAACCTGAGTCTTTTAAAGCAATGAACTATACCTGCAGACTATCTGAGTTGCAGTTGATTTTCCTTAGTTTGCTTTCAGCCCAAAGAGACACAAATTAAAGTTCACCAAATTATTCTACTACAAACCACTAAATGTTAACTTCATGGGAAAACAGGATTAAAAATAGAAATACTGTTATTATGGGTCTGAGACCCTTTTGTCAAGATCTGAATGTGGGAGATCAAATGTGCTTTCCCCAAGGTAAGCTTCTTAAGCCACATGACCACTTCCTCTCCCACTGATTTCCAAACTCAGCGAGTGTTTACCAAGAATCCGTGGGCTGAAAAATGACCTCACATGCAGAATGCACCAACCTACGAGGCAATGAAGCGCTTGCCCCTGTCCACCTCGGAGAGGATGTACACGCAAACAACCCGGCCAAACGAGCAAGCTCCCATGAAGTCTTAGATAAAGCCCTCCCCTCAAACGTGAGAAGATTTGCAGTTTCCTTAGCACGAGCTTATTCACAAAGAAACTTGGGAGGAACCTTGAAACGAAAGCCTACGGGTCACGTGGAAGATTTTCTCAAAGCCGTGACGTCAAGATGGCCTTGTCCCGTGCAAAAAGTCACAGCTTCTAACATGGAAGTGCTACACTCAAAAAAAAAAAAAGGTGGGCATACAGTCTACACACAATTAAATGGTAGGCAGTAGAGCTACAGACACAGTTCCCATCTTTCGTGGAGCTCACAGTCTCTGAGGAAGGATAGACAGATGTTTGGAAACCGGATGAGCACAGTAAAAGGAGAGGGACACGGGTCTCTGGAATATATATAGAAGAAAGACATTTAATTTGGGCGAGTCAGAAAAGGCTTCCTCGAGGAAGTGGCTTGGGAGCTGAGACCGAGATTTGTGGAATATTCAGTAGAACATATGGCAGCTCCGATCACCCCCCACGGAGATTCTCACTGTTGTCAGCTCCCCCCCTTCCCGTCCTCGAAGCCCCCACCAGGCATGGCACCTCACAGTCATCAAAGCTCGGCATTGAACCACCCACCTGATTCCATTAGGCAGATGATGAGGCAAATAAATGGAGAAATCGGCTGAGGACTCTTTTCAATCCAAAAAAGCTTAAATGGAAAACCCCAAAGTTAACTTGTTTGCTAGATACTAGTTTACCACCATCACAGAAGAGAGCTCCTTTGGAGTCTATATATAAGTAGGTGGTCCCAGACTCCTGCCAAGACCGGGGGAACTAGACCTTCCCACGGTCAAGAACAGTGCACCCTTCTTTTTGATAGTCTTTAAAAGGTAATGAGATAGGAAAGGACACTGTCTCTTTATAAATGGAACAAGGAGGAACTTCTTGTCAATCGTTTGACAAAGGTATTTGCAACCTTTCCTCCAAGATTGGTGCAAAAAGAAAGAAAAATAACAGCAAGTGTTACCAATAGTTAATATCACTCTTAGATTTAAAGATAAAATGGGGCGCCTGGGTGGCTCAGTCGGTTAAGCGTCTGACTTCAGCTCAGGTCATGATCTCGAGGCTCTCTCGAGCCGCGCGTCAGGTTCTGTGCTGACAGTTCAGAGCCTGGAGCCTGCTTCGGATTCTGTCTCCCTCTCTCTCTGCCCTTCTGCCGCTCATGCTCTGTCTCTCAAAAATAAACAAACATTAAAAATAAATAAAGATAAAATGTACATTGCTTTTCTTAAAGGTCATGCTTCAGCCAGAACGAGAAGATTTGATCCCATGGTTTTCACAAATGAGCAACAAACTAGTTTAACCAGCAATAATTGAACCGGCAACCAGATGCAAGCAGTTTGATCCAACTGACAAGGCTGGATACAGAAAACTCTCAGCCAAATGATTACAAGTAGGACAGCTGCATGAGTATGAATGTTTTGTCTTCTGAAGACGTGTGGTCCTAAGAGATAAAAATGTTCTTAGATATAATTCTCATAATTAGGCTGCCTGTTTCTTCTGGGGTTTATTTTAACGACATGTGGTGTCTTCCTCATTAGCCATGCAAAGAGAACTTGAGATCAACCAAAGAAGGTCATGAGCAACCTCAACTCCATGCCCAAAGTGTATGGTCCTTAGTGTTGGTGGGACAACTGGTGCTACTTGTCCCCATTCTTCTGCCAAAGCAAATTACAACAAGTTCTCTTTGTTGACCTTGAAGGCATTCCATCAATTAAAACCACCTTAGCTGAGACACCTTTCTTATTCAGCCAAGAGCAGAAAGACGTGGGGGGGTGGGGAAGGCCTTGGCTACAGAAAGCACTCGCTCAGCTCCCAGAGATTCTTTGGTTAGGGAAAGAGGCCACTTGGGGTGCATCATTCCTGGGGCTCTGTGGTGTGTGTTAACAGGCAGAAGGACTTCAGAGGAGATTGCTTTTGGCCTTTCTTTGAAATAAATGTAACTATAACTTCGAGTTTGGGGATGTACAATATAGAAGTGAACTCCTGGGTAATCTCACATGTTGTGATATATTCGTGGGGTGGGAATGAAAGTCTATGAGTTACGTCTTATTCTTCTAGGGAGAAATCCCTTGAGAAAATTATAGCAAAGCAATGAGATTCTTTATTTTGTGTTCTGTTTAACAATAAAAAAACAACTCTTCTGACGGTACCATTGTATATTCTGATATTTTTGTCCTGAGGAAGCTGCACCTTGCCTTATTTGTAATGTGACTTGAATGAGTGTTATGTATTTCCACTATCCATATGATGCAGGGATGTTTACAATGTTCCTACTAGGGCTAATATTCATCAGGTGAGTCATTATACTTTATTTCCTCCAAATATTAATAACGCATTTTTAAAATTGATTTCTCAATTATGAATCGGGGGGCTCAAGTAAAATACAATGAGTTTTCAACATGTCAGTTTTTAGCCTTCTGTGATTTGTGTTAGATTCAGTCATTCTTCCAAAGAATATGCCTACAAATTCATTGGATGACCTATTACATTCCTTTCCTGACCTCTCCTTGCCCACCAACACCAGAAGAAAAAAAATCCCCAAAAAGCCAAGTTAAAAATATAAAGATTAGCTGGTAGACTGTCAACTTTCCAAATGTCAGTGGGAGAAATGAAAAACTGCAGACTGATTATTGGTAGAAGTGGGGACATACAAAATGACCCCAATCTATCTAAAGGACCATCTTTTGTCTACCTTGTGCCAGACCTGTTTGCAATGATCCCAGCTCGGATTCCATTGGCGATATTTACAAGTCTTTGTTGTTTATGTAATTCTCTTCTTCAAATTGACTAATGGTCCTTCCTTTCCTCTCTTCCACTCTCTCTCTCCCCATTCTCTAGAGGTTTTGGCTCTGGGAGGAACATGACTGAACTACTCAGAAGCTTTTTCATGGCTCTAAAAAGACAATCTCTTAAATTTTCACACAGGGAGTTTTCCTTTATGATACATTTAAATTTATTAGTTCACCATTACGTTCATAATTATCCACATTTTCTAAGTACTTGTGATTTTCTCTTCTTTAAAGGTTCATAAATACCTCAAATGCTTCAGCTATTTTATTTATCACTTTCACATGGATGGTGTTATACTTGGCACAATGCAGCATTAAAAATTTCCCTAAGAAAACATACAAGAAATATCATTCTTCCTACCCTTTGATCTTCCCAAAGATCTCTCAGTTTAAAATATCCCAGAGAAGAGCCCTTTTTTTGATTTTCCCTTCAAATCATAGGGAGGTTGTCTCCAGGAACAGGAAAGGGAGGACAGAGGTTGTCTCCAGGAACAGGAAAGGGAGAGAATAGGGTAGGAGTGAAAGTTACTTTTCACTTGTATTAGTTCTCTGTGGATTATGACAAACTTCATGGCTCAAAACAATACATAGTGAGAAGTCTGGTTTCGATCCACTGATATCTTTACTCAGGGTTCCATGAGGCTGAAATTAAAGTGTCAGCCAGACTTGTTGCCCCCTTGGAAGCTGTGGAGAAGAGTCTGCTTTTCAGCTCACGTAGGTCATTGGCTGAATTCAAGTCCTGGTGGTTGTAGGACAGAAGTCTCTGATTCCCTGCTGGCTGTCAGCCAGAAGCCCGTCCTGGAGCCTCCAGGCTGCTGCATTCCAGACGGTCCCCTCTTGCCACACCTGGTCCAATCACGCTCACTCTTGGAACCTCTGGGCCTTCCTCTTTGGCAGCAGATCTCCAATTCCGGCCTGAGAAAATTCTCTGCGTTTTAAGGGCTCATTTGATTAGTCCAGGAAAATAGACAGTCCAGGAAAATCTTATCTTAAAGTTCATAAACTTAATCACATCTGAGAGTCCCTTACACCATGTAGCATATTCATGGGATCCAAATATTAGGATGCGGACATCTTTAGGAGGGTGCCTTCTTCCATCTGTTACATCGCTGTGTATTTGTTTTTCACATTTTGAATTTGTGCCATGTATGTGTGTTATCTATCCCCCCCAAAATTAATTAAAATAATAGAAAAAGACATATGGAACATATGGAACATATGGAACAACATGGCAACATTTGTGGAAGTCGCAGCGTATTTGCTGAGTGCTTGCCGAGTGGCAGACTGTTCAAGGTGCTGTATACGCATCACCTAACTTCGTCATCACAACATTATCGTCCAGACTTGACAAATGAGGAAACCAAGACCCAGAGGGCTTAAACGTTTGCCCAGGGTCACACAGCTAGCGTGTGACAGAGTCTTGCACACCCAGAGGTGGCTGGCACCCCCGGAGCCTGCGTCTCACCCCTACACGGCCAATCTGCCAAGCGAGAGTTTGGGGAAGCACTGCTCTGACTCCCCTCTCATCTCCCCCTCTTACACAAGTTTCTCTAGGGGAAGAAATGACTGGAGGAAATAGCTCTAAGTGCACTCTGTTTTATGAGAGCCCGGGGAAAGCTTTCTGGTTCTCACAGATCAGCACGCCTGTACAAGCCACATCCCTGCTGCCCATCCCCAGGTGGGTGAGGCGGAGGCCAAGCTAGGAAAGGCTTGCGAGAGGGAGGCATCGGGTGCCATTTTTGGAGGGGCAGGCAACAAATCACTTCCCTTAGTCTACCTGCTTCTAAGTACCAGGTGTATATACTACCCCCAAAGACCTTGAGTGGCTGCCTAATGTTCCTCTGAGGCTTCCTGCCCCAGATCACTTCTCAGTTAAGGAGAGCCTCCGTTTTTCCTAAGACCAAGAGAATCCCAGGTCTACCTGAGCCCCAAATGGCAGAAGGGGGCATAGAGGGCAGAGAACAGAGCCACCACATGCCCCCCCTCCGGATACACACTTTCAGGCATCCTGTCTACTGCGTACGAAACTAAGCTCTATTTTTCCAACTATACGAGTACTACACATCCGCTGAAAAAAAAATTACAGACTATACAGATGAGCAAAGAGAAGGAATTAAGCTAACATATATCTCTGTCAACAGAAAGCCACTGTAATATTTTGGTGTATGTGCCTCCAGATGTCTATATGAGTGTATATGTGTTTGCGTTGTCAGGGAGAGAGAGGAAAGAGGCAAAGAGAGCAAATTGATTTCTCTTTTTTTTTTTTTTAGGTAGAATTGTCCCACATATAGTTGAACACCCTCTTATTTACATTTGTTATTCTTGGGAACTTTTTTTTATGTCAGAAGACGAGCTTCTACACTGAAACTCTTTTATGGTTCAAAGGGGGTTTTTGAAAATATTTTTAAATAAGCGACATATATTCACTGAAGAAAAAGAAGAAAACACAGATGAGCAAACTGAAAACGTAATTCCACCATGTGGAGACCACCACTGCAAACATTTCCACCTTCGTTGTTACTAAATGCACATTCTTCTAGTTCTCCAAATTTGAACGCTGTTGCCAAGAGTTTGCTAGACAAGATTTTGCTAGACACTCTTTTGCTAGACAGGCAGCAGCAAACGTAAGAGGAGCTAAATCTTTGCTCACGTCCTTGGTTATTTTTTAAAGACTGCTCTAGAAGAAGTGTTAGGTCAAAGGACATGTATGTTTTTAAAGCCATCGATCAATATTGCCAAATTGCTCTCTAGGAGAGGTTGCAGCAGATAGGGGTCTTTTTCCAGTCCTCCTCTTCAGTTTTTAGTAGCATAATTTTTTTTTTATGTGTTAACCTAATTTATTTTATTGTAGATTTGCACTGGCCTCAAGTATTTTTATATACTTTAGCTTTCCTTTTTTTTTAAATATATGAAATATATTGTCAAATTGGTTTCCATACAACACCCAGTGCTCATCCCAAAAGATGCCCTCTTCAATGCCCATCACCTACCCTCCCCTCCCTCCCACCCCCCATCAACCCTCAGTTTGTTCTCAGTTTTTAAGAGTCTCTTATGCTTTGGCTCTCTCCCACTCTAACCTCTCTTTTTTATTTTTTCCTTCCCCTCCCCCATGGGTTCCTGTTAAGTTTCTCAGGATCCACGTAAGAGTGAAAACATATGGTATCTGTCCTTCTCTGTATGGCTTATTTCACTTAGCATCACACTCTCCAGTTCCATCCACGTTGCTACAAAAGGCCATATTTCATTCTTTCTCATTGCCACATAGTACTCCATTGTGTATATAAACCACAATTTCTTTATCCATTCATCAGGTGATGGACATTCATAATTTGGCTATTGTTGAGAGTAGCAGCATAATTTTTATTTTTTTTTAATTTTTTTTAACGTTTTATTTATTTTTGAGACAGGGAGAGACAGAGCATGAACAGGGGAGGGTCAGAGAGAGAGAGACACAGAATCTGAAACAGGCTCCAGGCTCTGAGCTGTCAGCACAGAGCCCGATGCGGGGCTCCAACTCATGGACTGCGAGATCATGACCTGAGCCGAAGTCGGCCGCCTAACCAACTGAGCCACCCAGGTGCCCCTAGCAGCATAATTTTTAAAAATTCTTTCAGGCCTATCCTTTAAAACATTGGCAACTTTTCCAAAGGTTTTGGTTTGAGAGCACAAGCTCTGATATCCTTTCTGGAACATTGTTTAATCAGATCCTGGCCCACCACGAGAGGCAGATACGTTTTTAAGCAAGAAAAATCATTAAATACATAGAAAAGAAGTATGAAATAGTAAGAGAAAAGATTCAGGTGAAGAAAAAAATGTGATGTTACTTTGAAATTTTTTTCCAGAAGAAAATAGAGTTATCCTTGCTTTGATTTTGTTTTCCTTAGCAACCAGTCCCAAGGAATTCATTTGTAACTTCAAGACTGTGGTGTCCAATGCCAATATAAAACCCCTGAATAGGCTCTGACATCCCTTTGGTGAACACCCTCGTGCAAAGAAATGGAAACACAGGAACATCCCATCCTTTCCCCTCTTGCTCGGCTCGTCAAACGACAAAGCACCTGTTCGGAAGGTTCATCATTAAGACACTCAGATTCTGCCTTTTGTGGGTCTGCTTTCTGTCAAAGAACACATAATTCGCCACATGGAGCTCAGTCCAGCGAAGACATTGGCCCGTTTCCAGCAAGTATCTGAGAAATTCTATTTCAGCCGCTAAATCTCCAGTTTTAATCAACTTGCAAATCCCAGTCACCCCCAGCAGCGAGCAATCACCATTAGGTCTGATGGAGGCGGTGATCGTGTGTGTGACCCCGGAAGACCTCTCTCCATGAGCTAGCACTTGGAAATCCCTGGGGACACATTGTCTCCCATTAAAATTTCACCGGTTTCTGAGAAGACATCTAAATAAAGGAAAAGATGTCCGGGTGCTGGAAGCGCTGCTAACCTGTGGCCACCCGAGGCCGTGTCTTTTGGGCCGGACACTGTAGAAGGGAAATAATTACCCAGGAAATAGATGTGTATTCTGTGCCTTCGTGCCATCAGATGCCTGGCTTGACCTGAGATTTTTTTCCCCCAGCAGCTCCAGCAATGGTAGCTCTGTACCAGCCACTGGAGGGTAATTGATTCCTTGGCTAATTTGACTTTGGCACCGGCAGCTGTTTGGAGGAGATACGCACCCAGAGCCTCCAGTGTTACCCAAGCGGTTAAGCGTTTTTGGCGCCATCAAAAGCAGACACCTACCTTACCCGGCAAAAATCTGTGTGTGCCCAGCAGAGGTCCAGACTGTGCGTTCCAGCAGGTAGAAGAGGTCAGCTCTTAACCGTGGCTCGCAGAGCTCATTCGTTCTGGATGAACGTCCGCATGTTAAAACTACGTACCAAGTAGAGAATTGTTTTCCGTCGTAACATGAATCTAGAAAAGAATGTGACAGGACATACCACTTTATATTATGAGTGAAAAAAACAAAAAACAAAACAAAACACCACACACACTATTTCTGCTTTCAAGCGTTAATGTAAAAGGAGAGGACAGAGGCAGTCAAAATTTGCTGTTAGAAAATGAGATCTTCCTCCCAAAATTGCCAGAGCAGGTTTCCTAAAACACTTTTTTGAAAATTAATTCTCTGTATAAAAACAGTAATTGAATTCTAACGAAGTTCCATTTTTTTTAAAAAAGATAATATTTATGCTCTAATTTAACCTAACAAAAACACCACAGGCGTTTCTTCAACTGGGTCAGAAATTAGGAAGTTGTCAAGCACACCTGCCCACGATTTACCGTCTCCTTGCTTCATGCCTCTCTGAACAGCAGGACAAGTTCAGCGTTGTCACAACGCTACTTTCCTGTGCTTTGCTACGCGAGCATCTTCCACCTGCATTATCTTCCAGGGTTTATTCTCCTATCTTGCAAAAAAAAACACAATTGCGCCTACCTGTTCCTCTATGTACAAAGATTCCTCTGATAATTTTTATTATTCCATAAAGTCCCGATTCCCTTTAGTCGATTCAACTTAAGCTTTATCTTAAGCCTAATGCCGGAGATACCTGCATAGTGTTTCTGCTTGGGATGTGGAATCTGTTAAACACTGATAAATAACATCAGGCAAGCTTTACTGCCACATAGTCTGATGTGATGATGCAATGCATTGCTACTGGCCATGTGCGCTCTGAGGAGTCACTGACCCTGTCCGTGCTCCGCGGAAGCCAGAGGAGCTTGAGAATTTATGCCACCATCTCTGTACCCCAAGCTGATCCTTATCTAATAACCGAGAACATGAAAATCCAAGGTCAAGGTAACTCAGACACAATTCAGGTTTCCCCGATGGGATCAGGCTAGAGATAACCTCCATACGGTTTTGCTTAATTTCACCCGGGCTGGGTTTCTTCCTGTTTCCATTACCTGTTGCTTACTACCCCTAACCTTCTGTTACGTGGTACACGACAACCCCAAATTGTTTTCTCTTGTTGTGTAAAAAACACGCCCAAACTTCAGTGGTCTATTAATGCGTAATAAACTACCTCAAAGTTCAAAACTATGATCATTTTATTGGCTCATGCGTCTCCTGGTCAGGAATTCAGACAAGGCACAGTGGGGATGCTTGGGGACATCAGCTGGGAGGGCTCAAGTAATTGGGGGTTTGGCTGGGATGGTGTGACTGGCATCAGATGTTCCTGTCGGCTGGGTTCTTCAGTTTTCCTCCGTGTGATCTCTCCATGTCACTAGTTTGGATTTCTTCATAGCTCAGTGACCTCAGGGTGGCCAAGTTTCTTACATGGCTGGCTACCCTTATAGACAAGAAGTTGCTGGGCCTCTTAAAAGAGAAGCCTGGAATTGGCTCAGCACTGCTTCTCCCCCATCTGTTGGTCAAGGCAGGTCAGGAGGCCAGCTCTGATAGGGGGAGAAACAGACCCCATCTTGGAGAGCGGAGTGGCACATGCAAAAAGGAGGAAACGATGGGAAGGCAGCCACCCTTGGAAACCGGCGACCACACCCCGCTGCCCTTCTGGATCATTCCAGGTTTCTCCTGGGGGCACTTTCTAATTGCAACCCTTGCACACAGATGCTCATCTCACCGTCTGCCTGTAGGGAACCCGACCCTAAGACAAAGGTTATTCCAATCCAAGGTTCCAGTCTCTTCTCCCAAGAAGCTCGTCAGTGCGAGCACAGGCCACACCCAAGTCTCCATCTGACATGCGCAGAACCGCAGGGGATCGCAGTTTGAGCGGCTCATTATAAACACTTGAGAGTAAAAAAAAAAAAAAAAAATCAGGTCCTACCAACCCCAGAGATTCTTAATTAGTTGCACTGGAATGAGACCTACACATGGTTATTTTGGGTTTGGGTTCTTACGTTTTCTTTTTTTCTAATTTCCCACAATAATTCTAATGTGCAACCCAGATCGAGAAGCACTGTTCTAAGTGGTTTAAGATATGCATGTTCAAGCTTAATATGTGTGTCGGGGGCGTGGTGGGGGGAGGGAGGATTTATATGCCACAAGGTGTCCTATGAAGAGGAAAAAACGAACCGTTGACCAAATCACCTCTTGCCTTGGAAAGAAAATCTTATCACTGCCACCAAGTAATGCGGGTTGCAAATCCAGTTTCCAAGTGTGGTTGCTCTAATTTCAAGTCTCAGAGTCGACTGGCTTGTTGTACATGTCTTGGCCGAATAAAAGTCATGCCTCACCTTACAGCATATAGCATAACAAATGTGACTCCTAAATCCCTCTGGTGTTCTTTAGACACAGTAGTACCTAGCTTTCTCTTCATGAGGGACAAAAAACAACCTTGGTTTTATCAATGCCTGAGTTGGAAAAGACACATCTTCCAGGGCTATTTATTAAGCTTCCAGGGCGACATCTGCCCATTAAAGGTCCATAGTCTAAAAGGATGGTTCAGAGCATAAAGCATGAGCAGACACCTTTCCTGGCTAATTCCACAATAAATATGACAGTATTTCCCCTTTTTCTTCTTGGCTCATCCTGTTCATCTTTAAATGATACAGAGGACAGAGGAGGCAGTGTTCTTTCTGTTATTATATTTTCTCATTAAACTGTACCCTTATTCCTGATTCTCAGTTTGGTTCCTATAATCACTGGCTCTTATTCTATAAAATTTTGTTTTTTAATTAGCCAGATAGAGATCGATGTCATACAAAATATGTGCTAACGCAGAACTAGATTCTGTTCTCGCATGCACGGATGCCAAGTGAGAAGAGAATCTGCAAACACAGTTCGAGGGAAACTTGATCTCATCCCAGAAATAACAGCCTCCTCTTTCACGGGAAGCAGCAATCTTGAAACATTGCCTTTCAACACGGCAAGTCCCCTCCCCTCAGGAACTTTAACATCTGTGAAATGAGGGTATGTCTTATCATTGTCATGGTTTCATTGGCTTTTTTTCCTTTACGGTGATATATAAAATGATGGTGCACCTTAAAACTGATAATGCCTCTGTTTAGATGAAACATGGGCAATCCACATCAGCTCAGCCAAAGAGAGAACTGAATGGATTTCAAGTTAAACGCAAGCGTGTGAAAACAAAGAGAAAAATTTTGAATTTCCTCTCTGCTGTAGCCCCTTTTGGGTTCTTTCAGAAGCAAGCAGCTCTACTCAAAGCTTGGATTTCTATTTGCAGGTCACGATATACATATATATGCATACCTAGATATCTAGATAAAGATATAGATAAAGATATAGATATAGATATAGATATAGATATAGATATAGATATATAGATATAGATATATAGATATAGATATGTCACCTCTCACCTATTGCAATTTCAGGTATATTGAACACATTTAGAATGAGCCCTGAAAGAGACTATATTGAAAGCCTAGCGTCATGGTAATAAATATCGCAATTACCCAGTTGGCATTTGGTTGGGTTCGTATGGCACACTTCTCTGTTTCACAAAAACTGCCCTTGGGTTTTCTAAGACAGAAGTGCAATCGTTCTTAAACTTTAGTGAGAATAATCTTCAACATGTGTTAAACGTGTTAATCCCAGGGCTTCATCTCAGAGCTTTGATTCGGAAACTTGGAGGGTGGCAGGTCGGGGAGGACGCCTGTGTGATTAGCAAGCTCTAGGGTGTTTCGGATGGATACCACCATTGAACAACTCCGCATTGGTGGTTTTAGGACTCTGGTGAGGCACGGCACACACCCCAGCACATTGGTGGGAGATTTCCGAAGCCCGGCATCTGTGCGAGCCTGAGCCCCAACTGTCCAGAGTCCCCGGGCTGTGTTCACACAGACCCCTGGGTGTATCTCAAGCCCGGTTCTCAATTCACACCGGCTCTGTCCTTCCCGTGATCTGCTGGTGTTCTGCCCGTGAACTTCTTGCGTCCCAGGACTTGGGGCATCTGTAGCAACTGCTCTGAATGTGCTTTTCAAGGAAAAGGAACTCAGGCCAAAAATGGTTTACTTGAAATAGTGAAGGGTTAAGGAAAGTTGGGTTGACTTATTTGCAAATAGTTTTTATTTTCAACAGCCACACGGAAGCTGCCTTTTTCACTAAATGTGGAATCATAACCCAGCTCAACACTCAGTGCTTGCTCTTCACCTCCCCTCCATTTGTCTGTAAGTTACAGACAGTGGAAATGGGTGGCTAAATAATGGCCTAATCCCTGGAACTGTGAGTATGCTACCTTAGATGGTAAAAGGAACTTTGCAGGTGTGATTAAGTTACGGTTCTTGAAATGGGGAGAGTAGCCTGGATTATCTAGGTGAGTCCAATGTAATCACAGGGTCATTATCACAGGGAGGTAGGTGGCTCAAGGTCAGAGAGAGGGAGAGAGAGGATAGAAGCAGAGGTTAGGGGGGCAGGAAGAGGGAAGAGCTATGCCATTGGCTTTGAAGCTGGAAAAAGGGGCTGGAGTCAAGGATCACAGGGGGTCCCCAGAAGCAGCAGCTCAAGCTTGCTGACACCTTAATTTTAGACCAGTGCACCCATCCAGAACTGTATGTAAGACAATACAATTGTGTTGTTTTAAGCCTCTAAGGTTGTGATAATTTGTGATTGCAGCAATAGAACACTAATATAATGGGGGTTTTAATTATCCTTCTTACTACTGAGTGTAAAATTCTCTGACCTACGGTAGACCCAAGGAAGAATGCCTTGCATGGAGCCCAAGAGCCATGGCACTGATTTTTTCCTGTTTTTCAAAGGCAGTTGGGATTAACCGACTGTAACTCTGATTCTGAAGCAGCAAATGCCAAGGTCTTCGGGCCCATTCCAGGAGATGAACTGCGTTCTGCCACCAAACCAGAGAACTCACCAAGTCTGCAAGTCCCCCGGTGAAGCTCACTTGTGTTTGAAATCGTGCTTGCTAGCTCCTGGGATGTACATACGTTTCTATCAGGGTCTAGAGGAAAGCTTAGCCACCAGTGTCCCAGAGAAGATAAAATTATGCCCCTTAACTTCTGCCCTCCATAAGATTGTGAAAAGGGCCAAATGGTCTCCTGCCTAAACATCTTCCAGGTGTTCCTTTTTTTTTTTTTTTAAATGTTTATCTGTTTTGGGGACAGCGCCAGCCGGGCAGGGGCAGAGAGAGGGGAACAGGAGATCCAAAGCGGGCTCTGTACTGACAGCAGCAAGCCCGATGTAGGGCTTGAATTCACGAACTGTGAGATCATGACCTGAGCCCAAGTTGGATGTTCAACCGACTGAGCCACCCACGTGCCCCACATCTCCTAGGTGTTTATAAAGGGATACTTTTCATCTGCAGGCAGTGCCTCTCGCTGTCCCATTCATTGTTCTCTCTCTTGCCCTTTCTCTGATCCCTGACCTCTTCATCCCAAGAAGGTCATCCTACACCCGTTCTGAAGCTCTGGGACTTTTCAGATGCTTTTCACCATCAGGAAGAGGCTAGAAAATTTTGGGGTGAGGTGCTACTTGGTGTCTATTGTGCCTCAGCCCTACACTCCCCTTCCATAGCCTCTTTTCTGCTGCCAGAGCTGAAAGTCTACAAACTACACTTCCCAGACTTGCTTTCTACCTTGTTGAATGTCACCGATGGGAAGCACTGGCAAGAGTCTGGAAGGTGAGGGGAAGGAAAAAGCCTTTTTGCTGTAGACCTGGTTACGTTTTTCTTTTTTTAATGTTTGTTTATTCTTGAGAGAGAGCGCGCGCGTGCATGAGCAGGGAAGGGGCAGAGAGAGACATGCACAGAATCGGAAGCAGGCTCTAGGCTCTGAGCTGTCAGCACAGAGCCCGACGACGTGGTGCTTGAACTCACAAATCTCAAGATCATGACTTGAGCCGAAGTCAGACGCTCAACCCACTGAGCCACCCCAGGCATCCTGACCTGGTTGTGGATTTTTTTTTTACGAATATAATTTACTGTGAAATTGGCTTACACGCAACACCCAGGGCTCACCCCAACAGGTGCCCTCCTCAATGCCCATCACCCATTTTCCCTCTCCCCCACCTCCCATCCACCCTTTGCTCTCTGTATTTAAGAGTCTCTTGTGATTTGCTTTCCTCCCTCTCTGTTTGTATCTATTTTTCCTCCTTCTTTTCCCCCATGGGCTTCTGTCCAGTTTCTCAAGATCCATATGAGTGAAAACATACAATATCTGTCCTTCTCTGACTGACTTATATCACTCAGCATAATACCTTCCAGTTCCATCCATGTTGCTACAAATGGCAGGGTTTCATTCTTTCTCATTGCCAAGTAGTAGTCCATTGTATATATAAACCACAACTTCTTTATCCACTCATCACTTGATGGACATTTGGGCTCTTTCCACAATTCGGCTATTGTTGAAAGTGCTGCTATAAACATTGGGATACAAGTGCCCCTATGCATCAGCACTCCTGTATCCCTTGGGTAAATTCCTAGCAGTGCTACTGCTGGGTCATAGGGCAGCTCTAGTTTTAATTTTTTGAGGAACCTTGACACTGTTTCCCAGAGCGGCTGCACCAGTTTGCCCGGTTGTGTTTTTGAGGAGGCAGCGGTAGCCTTGGGCAAGTGCGAGCTCCTGGGTTTCTGCCAACTCTGACAAACACATCGTGTACTCTAAGCAGTGGGGACTTTTGCCTTTGCTCTTCCAGGTCTGGAGGGGTAGCCACTTGTAATCACTGATCTTTGGGAAATCTTGCCTTGCCACTTTTTCTCCTCTGGTTCTACTCACACCTTTACGACCAACTCTCTACTCGAAAACCTAGAGTCGTTTCTGTTTCCCTGATTAGATACAAACTGATAACACCTCAATCTTTCACTTTTTTTAGCAAGGGACAGAGACTTTATCTACCCTTGCTTTCAGAGCGAGGGACTTCATCTACTTTCAGTATCCTGGGCTTTATGGACCCTATTTCATTGGGATCAAAAGACTCAAAGTAGGATCCTGCCCAGAAAAGGGAGGTAGCTTGAATTTGGCAACACGTATCAAACCAAGTTGGAAGCAGTGTTCTTTCTTAGATTCTCATGGTCTTAGTTTCTCTGAACATAGTCTCTGAGGATTGATGCATTAGTGACTTATGGGGGTGCTACTATGAGAGGCCTCTAAAAGAGTTAATATATGGAGCGGGAAGCTAAGCAGAGGTGAGATTACAGGTAAAGCCACAGGCAATCACTCAAACCTAATCCCCAGGGGAGCTCTGGGGTGTAAGCTCCGCCTCAGCTTTTGTGATCCGCGCACCCATCAGTCATTCTCTAAGGGCTGCCCTAGGGTCCATAAAACTCCCAGAAATTCCGACTGGCTTTAGAAGCCTGAGAACAGGTCCCTGAAGAAGAGTAGCAGGTGTGAGCCTTCGGAAACAAAAATCAACCGAAGCTAAGGGAAGGTACAGAGAAAAGGTAAAAAGGGACCCTGGGCATCTGGCCAGAGTGCAGATAGAGTTCCTCTGATTAGGGCTCTTACTGTATCTGACTCTGAGAAGACCTTCAGAAAGGGATGGCCAAGGCTTCACTTCTGCCTCCCACATTTCATGCAAGTTCCTCCTTTGGCCGACTAACCAAGAACCACAGAGGGAAGGGGATTCTGGGAAGTGCAGTTCCCAGCTTAACCGAGTTGATGGTAAAACCATCCAAACATTAGGCCTAGCTGTTTCAATAAAGTGTCATAAAACCCCGGAATAGAGGTGGGCCTCCTTTTGCCAGAAGATCCACAGGCAGCTGTCGCTGGAAGGCCGAGCAGTGCCAGAAAGAACTGTTGACACAGCTCCTGTGTGGTCCCCATGAGGTGTTCAGTTGATGGAGGGGACGTTCTGCAGGTGAAGGACAAAGTTCTACGCAGAGCCCGGCCCTGGAAAGCACGAGGCCAACACTATACCTCTCCACGTGGCCACCCCATTCTCACCCTCTCACAACAGTGCCTCCATGCTTAGCTTCCTTGAGGCTTTGATAGCAATTCTCGAGTGCTTATTTGGGAAATCAAAATTCCTCCTCACGGGTGATTTTTATTCTCTCTGTATACAAATTTAGTCTGTGTGGTGTTGCCGCTGAGAGCACATCAGACTTTTGAGAAGTCAGATTTTCTGGACTCGAGTATTAGGCCATCACTTACCAGCTGTGTGACCTTGACCAAGTTACTTCTCTGACTCAGTTTCCTCATGGTAAAATAGAAATAGTGTTACCACTTATTTTATATAGCTTTTGAGAGGATTAAAGGAGTTTACCTGTGTCAGTCACTTAGAATTTAAATGAATAACATACTCTTCAAGCTTCAATGCTCATAGTCACCTTTACTAAGTGACAATATATTTTGTATCATATCTCTTATACTAATGCATGACCCAAAAGGATGTGACAATGCTTTGGAACAAATTAGCATTGTCATGTGTAAGAAAACAGTAAAAGTGCACAATATTTACAAAACATTGACTTTTCCAACTCAATCACTATTTCAGAATGACCTTCCCCCAAATTTGTGAGGTTTTATCATGCATGAAATCTACTTACAAGATAGTCTTTGGAGAAAAATTTTCTGATAAAGGATAGGGATTATAGAAAAGTTAAAGACCAATGATGAGATATTTGAAGTCTTTTTATTTCCATCAATAGTTGGCAAATTTCACCAACAACTGTTTGCCTAAATAGTGGGAACATAGAACCGTAAGAAACGTTCACAAGTATTGGGTTTCATTTGAGATCTCCGCAAGAATATAAATGTATCTTCCCTAGAGTTTCCTATGCTCAGTCTCAAAGAAATACGGGCAAACTCTAGTTGTCTGGTATGATAAATCGCAGTCAGAACTTTCCCTCCAAAAACACTTTTATACATTGCTGGTGGGATTGCATATTTGGTACAATCTCTTTGGAGGAAAATTTAGAAACTCTGTCAAAACTTTCAATGCTCATGCCCAGGGATGTGCTATTAAGTGCTGGACAAATGTGAATGGTCTTTGTCCCAGGTTCCTGGGAAGAGCCCCCTTCTGGGGCTTTGGGGTACCTGACACCAGCCCAACTTCCTGACCTCTGGTGAAGGAAGGTACAGGCCTGGAGACAGAGTTCAACCACACGGCCAATGATTCAATCAAATGTGCCTACATAATGAAAGCCCAGTGGCAACTCTGGACACGTGAAGCTCCATGAGCTTCCTGGTGAACACGCAAATGTACTAGAAGAGTGATGTGTCCTGAAGCCACAGAGAGAAGACACATAAACTCCGCATTCAAGCCCCTGCCAGACTCATCAATAGGTTTCTTTATTTGACAGGTCCTGATTTGCATCCTTCACAATAAAACTGTAATGATAAGTGCTTTCCTAAGTTTTAGGAGTCAGTCTAGCAAATTATTAAACCTAAGAGAGTTGTGGGGACCCCCAGATTTATAGCCAGTTGCTCAGAAGTATGGGTGGCCTGGGGACCCCCAGACTTACAGCTGGTATCTGAAGTGAGGGCAGTCTTGTTGGGACTGTGCCCTTTAAAATGGAGTCTGCACTAACTCTAGGTAGTGTCAGAATTAATACAGTATTGCAGCGTTTAACAACCAGCTCTCCAGAAGGGAAAGGAAAAGTCCTAGTTTGTAGTGTTTGCAGATTTCCATGATATAAGTGCTCTCACTATGGCCAATTTCAAGTTACCAACATGCTGTCCTTGATCATGATTTTTGAAAGAGATGTGCCCAGTCTGTTCCTCTTGAGTCTGTGCAACTCAAGCACACTATTATTTATACCTTTTGACCAAGCCATTCCACATCTTAAAATCAGCAGAAATGCTGGCACATTTTCCTTAACCAAATATGTACAAGGATGTTCATTGCAGCATTGTTTGTACTCATAAAAGATTAAAAACAAGCTACAGGCCCACCAATAAGTTTAAACAAATCATAGCACACGAATAAAATGAAATGCTATGTGGGCTTTAGAAATGATGAAGTAAATCTATACTTATATGGCATAATCTGCAAGATATATCATTAAGCAAAAAAGGAAAGTCACAGTACAGTCTGCCGTTTGCTACTATTTGGTATAACACGAAGGGAGATTATATATTGCCTGTATACATGTATAGGCTTTGGCTTTCTTGAAAGGGATCTCTCTCTCTCTCTCTCTCTCACACACACACACACACACACACACACACACACACACACAGTAAAAGAGGTAGCTTTTGGTAGGACATCTGAGTGAAAGAGGCAGTACTTTTTACATCTACCTTTTTTGTACTTTGCATTTTTTACGGTATCTAAAGAATTAAAGCCATAGGTAATGATAAAGTAGGGCAATAAGAATGAATGAATGAACAGATGAATGAATGAGCCCTCTAAATAAAATGACCTTAGCTCTTTCATCATAGTTAATGCACTTCTCACCAATCTCTGTGCCCAGCCTTGTTCTAAAGTCCACTTCAGTGAGAAGGTGACAGAGTTCAAAGAGAATCTCCAGGGCACTTCCTCTAACAGTGAGGTAACCACTGAAATGCCTTTAGGTGCCAGGTAGACACCACAAATGTATGAAGTTGTCCAGGTGGAGATTAGGTTAAACAGAAGGGCTCCTGCCACAAATAGACGGAAGCCACGACTTCTCCCACAGCAGCCACTGGCCCGCAGAAATGCAAGTTCGGTGTTACCAGACCTTTTGATTTTTTTTTTAATGTTTATTTATTTATTTTGAGAGACAGGGGGAATGAGCACAAGCATGGGAGAGGCAGAGAGAGAGAGAGAGAGAGAGAGAGAGAGAGAGAATTCCAAGCATGCTCCACACTGTCAGCACACAGCCCAACTCAGGGCTCAAACTCACAAACTGTGAGATAAAAACCTGAGCCGAAATCGAGAGTTGGATGCTTGGGGCACCTGGGTGGTTCAGTCTATTAAGCCTCCAACTCTTGATATCGGTTCATGTCATGATGTCCCAGTTCGTGGGATCCAGCCCCACATAGGGCTCTGTGCTGACCATGTGGAGCCTGCTTGGGATTCTCTCTATCCCTCTCTCCTTCTACCCCTCCTCTGCTCGCACTCTCTCTCTAAGATAAGATATAAAAATTAAAATTAAAATAAAAAAAGACTTGGGCATTCAACCAACTGAGCCACCCAGGCACCCCAGATCATTTGATTTTTTTTTTTAAAGAAAATTCAGAAATCCAAAATAGGGTGTGAAATGTCTTCACAAGCTTAAATAACTAATATAAATCTTCCCACGACAGAAAGTAGGCCCGAGAAAACCACTCTAACTTTAAATAGTCAAGGAGGATGGCTATGTCTCACCTAGCAAAATAGAGGAAGTTACTTTAGGCTGAGTTTAAGTGAGTAACGAATGCTTGGTTTTGGCCTTCTAAGGAAAGGGATTCTATCCTCCCCACACCACAGGTCCAAGACAATGAGATGAAGGGATGGCACTTACACAGTCAGTGTCTTAGTCCGGAAGGGCTGCTATAACAAAACACCACAGCCTGCGTAGCTTATCAATGACAGAAATGTATCTCTTACAGTTCTGGAGACTGGCAACTCCCAGATCAAGGCACAAGCACGGCCACATTCCCTGGTGAGGGCTCTTTCCTGGTTCATAGGCAACACCCTCTCCCTGTGTCCTCACATGGTGACAGTGGCTGGGGAGCTCTCTGGGACCTCTGTTATAAAGGCATTAATCCCACGCACGAAGGCTCTACCCCTGAGACCTGACCCCACCTCCCAAAGACCCCACCTCCTACTGCTACCATCTCTAGGGGTTAGGATTTCAAATTACAAATTTGAGGGAAACACAAATGTCCAGACCATAGCAGTCCCTTAAGCCTGCAACCTATTTCTCTTGGCAGCATGTGTTAACAGATTTTAAAAGCTATGAGGAGTTCATCAAGCCCATATGAAAGTGGGGGGTGGGAACGTGTGGGCCAAAACCGAAAGCCAGAAAAAGGGATGCAAAGTGGTAACCAGACAGACACGGGGTTGGGCACCAGAGAGGGGGGGCCCGGCAGGAGAAGTGCCAAGAGGGAACTACAGTACTGCCCCACTTGAGGAAGGTGGGAAAGAGGCCCAGAGAGAGGACGTCCAATCATTATAAGGTAGCTCTTTGCAGTGTTTTCTTGTGTATTGATCTCCCATTCTGAATCCTCTGTGTTCCCACCGAAATTTGACTAGAATTGTCTAAGCCCGTCAATAACCACATTATGACTAATCTATCCCTACTGATTTAGATTCTCCCGGCCCCCTGTTGGCTGAAAGTGTGCTGATTTCCGGACTCTCTAGCTTTTTAAAAAAAAATCTCAGCTGTACATATGACCATGCTTCTATGGAACCTCAGGCCCACAAGTGTTAAGCAAGCCCAGATGGGAAAAAAAATTAATGGTGATACCTGTGTTACTGCAGAGGGAGAGAAAACAGTGGCATTGACATTAATGATGATGATGGTAGCAGCATTTATTATGGGCCAAGGGGCTTTACCAGAGAAATAACCAGAATTCTCACCCTATTACTACATCCAGCTCCAAGTCTCATGTCCCTGGGGAACGTGCCTTCCTCCAAATCAGGTCCGTGCGTAACTTCTCAAAGTCCAGTGATGATAGGTTTGAATATCTCCAATACGCCATCATCGACAGAACAATAATAGAAGGAAAATAAGGTAGCCACAGTAGACTCCTTTTTGGATACAAACAAATAGAATAACCCAGTCCTTAGCATATTCTATATCCAGACAGAAAAGACTGGCAGCAACTGCCGTCCTTGGCAATGAAATAACGTCCTTGGTCAATGTGGCTGCCCTCAGTTTTGCAAACAGAAAGGACTTTGCATAGCAAGGTTCCTTTTAGAAGAGCCAGCTTGGACTAAACTTTGTCCCATTCTTTCAGGACCTTACTGCAGGCTGCAAGAATAAGCCAACACAACCAACACTATGGCATATTTCTACCTAAGTCAAGGTTGAAGTTACATGTTATTGTCTCCTACCTGCAGAGCAGGAAGCTGAGACTCAGAGAAGATTAAATAAGTGACCCAAACAGTTAAGAAGCAGAAAACATATATGAATGAGTTTATCCTACTTCAACATTATTTGTTTTATTTTATCTCTTATAACTTTTTCATTTCTAACTACAGAAGTAAATACATGAGCATGGGAAAAAAATGGAACACACAGAAGTGTGTTTTGTATATCTTCCCGGTCTCTTTCATTATTACATGCGAACACACACACACACATACACACACACACACACACACACACACAATTTTATCAGGATTTCTCATTACATGTTCTTTCCACCTTCTTTACAAAGGCACAGAATTCTCACACTTGGGCAGGAAAAACCACCCCAAGAATTCCAGGTTTCTAACAGTTTATCGCTTAGGCAGGAACAACCTCAAAATTACCTCAGATGGGCTTATGTTTCATTGTATTAACCATCAAATAACCTATTACAATGAATAATACAAGCAATAGATTAAGATTGTTAGAAGATTTCTCTTTCATGCCTGATTTCACAATCGGCGATGGTACATAATGAATACCAAATTTAACTAAAGTAAAAAATAATCCTGGCCATCCGGGAGATGACGAAGAGAGGTAAGTTAAGGTCAAACATCAATATATTCATTTATCACTCAACAACATGATTTTGAGTACATCTTAGGTGCCAGGCATTGTTTCCAGAATTGAGGGTACAACAGTACATCCAACAGACAAATTCCCTGCTCTCAGGAAGCTTATACTCTAGTAAGGGGACACAGACAACACACATACAAATTGAGAAACTGTCCAGTTGCGCTAAGTACTACGGGAAAAAATAAAGCAGAATAAGGGCTATGGAAAGTGTTAAGGAAGGAGGTTGCTCTTTAATACAGTATATCAGTCTGCTTGGGCTGTCATAATAAAATACCACAGACCAGGTGGCTTTATCAACAGAAACTTATTTTCTCACAGTCGTGCAGGTTAAAAGTCCAAGATTAAGGTTCCAGCCGATTCAGTTACTGGTAAGGGCTCTCTTTCTGGCCTGCATCCAGCCACTTTCTCTCTATGTCCTCACATGACCTTCCTTGATGTGAACTCTCTGGTGTCTCTTCTTATAGGGACACTAGTGCTACCTGATTAGGGCCCCACTTAAACTTAATTACTTCCTTACTCCAAATACAGCCACACTGTATTTGTGTGGGATCCATTGAATTTGGAGGGGTTGTGGGGAGGACACACACATCCAGTCCATAATATCCAGGACAGTCCGAGAAGGCATCTCTGACAAGATGGCGGTAGCTAGCTTTTAAGACAGCCCTCGGCGAGCCTCAGCTCCTGGTATTCACCCCCTTGTCTAGTCGCCTCCCACAGGGAGTCAGGGATGGATGTGTGCAGTCAAGCACAGCAGCAGTTAAGGTATTTGACTTCTGAGGTGGGTCATAAAAGGCATGGGAGCTTCTACTTTGCTTTTTTGGATCACTCACTCTGGGACAAAGCCATCGGCCATGTCATGACATTCAAGCAGCCTTAAGACAGGACCCCGTAGAGAGGAACTGAGACCGCCCACCGACAGGATTAATCTGTCAACATGTGGATGAACCACCCTGGAAGTCGGACCTCCAGCCCCAGGAAGGCGTGCAGATGGCCAAAGTCCCAGGTGAAGACCAAACTCCAACCTCACGTGAAACTGTTAGCCAGAACCACGCAGCTAAGTTTGTTCCCAATTTCTGGCCTCCAGAAAAGGTGAGATAATAAATGTTTCTTGTTGTTTTCAGCCACGAAGTTTTGGAGTAACTTGTTACACAGCGAGAGAGAAGTAATATATAAGGTGACATCAAGAACTCTGAAGGAAGGAAGGAAGGAAGCAAGCAAGACAAAGCCTTTCAGGTAGATGGAGAGGCAAGCGCCAAAGCCATAAAATGACAGCGTGTCTGGAATGTTCAAGCAGGGACAATCTAGGGTCAGATCATACAGGGTTGTACGTTTCCTCAGCCTTGCCGGAATAACCCGTAGAGAGACATCCGCTTGGGAGGAACATCTCATTTGTTTAGATGAAATGTTCTGTCACGTTTTCAATCTCATGCCGTCAGATTCTATCAGCCACCTTGGGGATCTCAGTAACTCTCACGCTTTTAACTGTTATTTACATGTTTACAATTCTCAAATTTATATTGCCAGTCTTGATCTCTCCCTTTTCTCCTTTCAGCATCTTATACCCAAGGGCCTAGTCAGCATCTCCTTTGGAATTTCTAATAGGTATCTCAAATTACTATGTCCAAAATAAGATCCGTGGTTTCCCCCACCTCACCCCCGGAGTCTCCCCCATCTCTGAAAGTACAAACCTATTCTTTTAGGTACTCAAGCCAAAAACCTTAGAATCCTCCTCCCCACCACCATATACCTATCCAAATTATCAACAAAGTGTATTAACACTCCTTTTAAAATGTATCCAGAGGGGCACCTGGGTGGCTTAGTTGGTTGAGCCTTTGGCTCTTGATTTCGGCTCAAGTCATGATCTTACAATTTGTGAGATCAAGCCCTGTGTCAGGCCCTGCGCTGACAGCACAGAGCCTGTTTGGGATTCTTTCTCCTTCGTTCTCTGCCCCTCCCCTACTCCCACACATGCTCTCTCTCTCTCTCTCTCTCTCTCTCTCAAAATAAAGAAAAATAAAATAAAATAAAATAAAATAAAATAAAATAAAATAAAATAAAATAAAATAAAATATAATATTTCTGGTCTGCATTACAGTATAAACCTTCTAACCAGTTACCTTCTATAACCTTTTCTCAGCTCAGTAACCATAGGGAGATAATGTAGATCATGACATTTCTTTGTCCTGAATCCCTGGCTGTCTCCCTATCTCACTCAATGTAAAATCCAAAATCTTCACAGGATAAGGCCTTTCAGGATCTTGCTCAATTATCTCTCCAACCTCATCTCCATTAACTCTTGTCCTTGCTCACCCAGCTGTAGCCACAATGGTTTTCCAGTGCGACAGTATAGGGACTTAACTCCTGTAAAGTCACTGGTCTGAGGCAAGGGTTAAAAGTTTCCATACACTTAGAGACAAATAGCCCTTCTGGAAAAATGAACAAATGAGAGATAACAGCCATTAGGGAGTAATGGTTGTCTGGGCAAATTAGAAGTAGCAATTTAAAGCCTGCTTTCCCAAGTATTTCTATTTTCCAGGAACCCTAAAAGAACATCAACCATGGAGAAAGGCATCCTGTGATTGTCTGGTGTCCACTAAAAGTAAGGTAAAAGGGAAAGTAAGATAATGACCATGGGTCTGAAGGATGCTTCCCCACTCCTAGCCTCTCACTCTTTGGAAAAGTGTCTTTATAAGCCTTGCATTCTACCCCTTCAGAGAATGACATTCCTCTTTCTGGGTGGCTCCCTGGTGTACAAGCTATCTCCAATAAACTCTGCCTGCTTTCTTTCTCTATAGTTCAGCGTTCATTTCTTTGACATGGACACTCGAGAACCTGGTCCGGGGGGGGTGCCAGTAACACCTCTGTCTCAGAAACAAACCGGGCACACTTCTGCCTCAGAGCTCATGCTCTTGCTGTTCCTTTTAGCTAGAATGCTCTTTCCTCAAATACATCCAAGATTCATTCCCTTACCTCCTTCAGAAATGTGCTCAAATGTTACCTTGTCAGCAAAATCTTTCCTGACCACCCTACTAAAAATTGTAATCCCCTCTCCAGAATCCCTTAGCTCTTCTTTGCCTTATTTTTGTACATAGCTCTTACCACTACCTGACATGTTATACTTTTTTTTATTATTGAAGCATAATAGACATACAGTATTATGTTAGTTTCAGATGTGCAACATAGTGAGTCAACATTTGTGTATATTACAGAATGATTGTCATAATAAGTCTAGTTACCATCTGTCACCATGAAAAGTTATTACAATACTATTGTCTATATTCTTGGTGCGGTACACTACATTCCCATGACTTATTTATTTGATCACAAGAAGTTTGTACCTCTTAATCCCCTTCACTCATTTTGCCCACCCCCGGCAACCATCAATTTGCTCTCTGTATCCATAAGTCTGGTTTTGTTTTGGTTGGTTTTCCAGATTCCACATATGAGTGAAATCATACAGTATTTGTCTTTCTCTGACTTATTTTGCTTAGCGTAACATCCTCAAGTTCCATCTGTGTTGTCACAAACTGTAAGATTTCATTCTTTCATACAACTGAGTAATATTTCATTATATATACCCCATCTTTTTTATCCATTCGCCTACCGATGGAAACTTAGATTTTTTTTCTTCTATATCTTGGCTAGTATCAATAATGCTGCAGTGAACATGGGAGCACATAATAATTTTCAAGTTAGCATTTTCATTTTCTTCAGATAAATACCCAGAAGTGGAATTGCTGGATTGTATGGTAGTTCTATTTTTAATTTTTTGAGGACCCTCCATACCAATTTACATTCCCACCAACAGTGTGCAAGGTCTCCCTTTTCTCCACATCCTCACCAACATTTTTGTTTTTGTTGTTAATAGCCATCCTGACAAGTGTGAGGTGGTATCTCTTTGGTATTGATTTACATTTCCCTGACGATGAGATGTTAAGCATCTTTTTATGAGTCTGTTGGCCATCTGTACGTCTTCTTTAGATGAATAGAAAAATTTTCTATTCAGATCTTCTGCCCATTTTGTAACCATATTGTTTGTTGTAGGTCTTTACATAGTTTGGATATTAGTCCCTTATCAGATATATGATTTCCAAATATTTTCTCCCATTCAGTAGGTTGCCTTTTCATTTGTTGATTGTTTCCTTCATTGTCTAAAAGCTTTTTAGTTTGATTTAGTCCCATTTATTTTTGCTTCTGTTGGTCTTGCCTATGGAGTCAGGTCCAAAAAAATATCATGGAGACTTATGTCAAGGAGCTTACCACCTAGGTTTTCTTCTAGAAGTTTCATGGTTTCAGATCTTACAATAAAATCTTTAGTCCATTTTGAGATTATTTTTGTGTGTGGTATAAGAAAGTAGTCCAGTTTAATTCTTTTGCATGTAGCTGTCCCGTTTTCCCGACACTATTTCTTGAAGACAGTATCCTTTCCCCATAATATATTCTCGCTTCCTTTTTCATAGATTAATTAATCACATGTGTGTGGGTTTATTTCTGGGCTCTCTATTCTGTCCCATCGATCTACATGTCTGTTTTGGTGTCAATAGCACACTGTTTTGATTATTACAGTTTTGGAGTATAATTTGGAACTAGGAAGTGTGATACCTCCAGCTTTGTTCTTCTTTCTCAAGACTGCTTTTATTGAGGGTCTTTTGTGATTCCGTACAAATTTTAGGATTATTTGTTCTAGTTCTGTGAAAATGTCGTTGGTATTTTGATAGGGATTGCAGTGAATCTATAGATTGCTTTGGGTAGATGGACATTTTAACAATATTAATTGTTTCAATCCATGAGCATGAAGTAGGTTTCCATTTGTGTCATCTTCAGTTTCTTTCAGCAACGTCTTATACTTTTGAAAGTACAGGTCTTCCACCTCCTTGGTGGAATAAAAACTAAAATTATTCCTAAGTATTCTTTTTGATGCAGTTGTGATGGGGTTGTTTTTTTCTGATAGTTCCTTATTAGCGAATAGAAATGCAAGAGACTTCTGTATACTATTTTTGTATCCTGTAAGTTTGCTGAATTAATTTATTAGTTCTAACAGTTTTTTCATGGAGTCTTTAGGGTTATCTATATACAATATTATGTCATCTGCAAATAGTGACAGTTTTACTTTTTCCTTTCTGACTTGGATGCCCTTTCTTTCTTTTTCTTACCGAATTGCCATGGCTAGAAGTTCCAATACTATGTCAAATAAAAGTGACAAGATTGGGCATCCTTGTCTTAATCTTAGAGGAAAAGCTTTTTTAGTGTTCACCACTGAGTATGATGTTAGCTGTGGGTTGGTCACATATGGTCTCTATTATGTCTGGGTACATTCCCTCTGTACGTACTATATTGAGAGTTGTTATCATATATGGGTGTTGAATTTTGTCAAATACTTTTTCTGCATCTATTGAGAGGATCATATGATTTTAATCCTTTATTAATGTGGTGTATCGTATTGATTGATTTGCAAGATGTTGAACCATTCTTACATCCTTGGAATAAATTCCAGTTGACCATGATGTATGGCCCTTTTAATATATTGTTGAATCTTGTTTGCTATATCTTACTGGGAATTTTTACACTGATGTTTATCAGGGATATCGGCCCATAATTTCTTGTTTTGTGGTGTCTTCATCTGGTTTTAGTATCAAAGTAATGCTGGCCTTGTAAAATAGTTTGGAAGCACTCTTTCCTCTTCAGTTTTTTGGAGTGGTTTGAGAAGGATAGGTATTAAAATTTGACTGTTTTGTAGAATTCACCAGTGAAGCCATCTTGTTGGCCTTTTTTTTTTTTTTTTTTTTTTGAAATTTTTTAAATTGCTGATTCAATCTAATTACTAGTAATCAGTGCACTCAGATTTTCTGTTTCTTCATGGTTCATGTTGGAAGACTGTGTGTTTCTGGGAATTTGTCCATTCTTTGTAGGTTGTCCAATTTGTTGGTGCATAATTGTTCATACTCATCTCTTATAAGCCTATGTGTTTCTACCATTTCATTTGTAACTTTTCCATTTTCATTTCTGATTTTATTTATTCTGGCCCACTCTTTTTGATGCATCTGGCTAAAAGTTTGCCAGTTTTATTTATCTTTTCAAAGAATCAGCTCTCAGTTTCATTGATCTTTTCTATTGTTTTTTTTTTTTTTTTAGTCTTTATTTAATTTTTTCTGCTCTGATCTTTCTTTTCCTTCCTTCTACTAACTTTGGACTTCATTTGTTCTTTTTCTAGTTCCTTTAGGTGAAAAGTGAGATTGTTTGAGATTTGTCTTGTTTCTTGAGGTAGGCCTGTATCACTATGAACCTCCCTCTTAGAACGATCTTAACTGCATCTCATAGATCTTGGAATGTCATTTCTACTTTCACTTGTCTGAAGGTATTTTTTTAATTCCCCTTTGATTTTTTTGTTGACCCATTGGTTGTTTAGTAGTATGTTGTTTAATCTCCATATGTTTTCATTTTCTTTCAATTTTTATCTTGTAATTGATTTCTAGTTTCATACCATTGTGGTCAGAAAAGATGCTTGGTAAGATTTTAATCCTCTTAAATTTACTGAGTCTTGTTTTATGGCCTAACATGTGATCTGTACTAGAGAATGCTCTGTGTACACATACAAAAATTGTTTATTCTGGTGTTTTTGGTAGAATGTTCTGTTTATATTTACTAAGTCTATCTGGTCTAATGTGTCATTTAAGGCTAATGTTTCCTTATTGATGTTCTTTCTGGATGGCCTATCTATTGATGTAAGTGGAGTATTAAAGTCCCTATTATTATTATTGTATTACAATCAATATCTCCCTTTATGTGTGTTAACATTTGTTTCATATGTTTAGGAGCGCCTCAGAGGAGTGCATAAATACTTAGAAATGTTACATCCTTTTGTTGTATTGACCCCCCTATCATTATGTAATACCTTTCTTTGTGTCTTTGTTTTAAAGTTTATTTTGTCAGAGGGGTGCCTGGGTGGCTCAGTCAGTTAAGCATCAACTTTGGCTCAGGTCATGATCTCACAGTCTGTGATTTCAAGTCCCATGTCAGGCTCTGTGCTGACAGCTCGGAGCCTGGAGCCTGCTTCAGATTCTGTGTCTTCCTCACTTTCTCTCTGCCCCTTCCCCATCACACTCTCTCTGTCTCTCAAAAAAGTGAATAAATGTTAGAAAAAAATTTTTTTAAGTTTATTTTGTCTGAGATAAGTATTGCTACCTCAGTTTTCTTTTCATTTCTATTTGCATGGAATATCTTTTTTCCATCTTTTCACTACCAGTCTGTAGTGTCTTTAGAGCTGAAGTGAGTCTCTTATAGGCTACATATGGATGGGTCTTGTCTTTTATCCATTCAGGCACCCTATGTCTTTTGATTAGAAAATTTACTCCTTTTACATTTACAGTAAATATTGATAGGCATTGCCATTTTGTTGTTGTTTTCTAGTTGTTTTTGTAGTTCTTCTCTGCTCCTTTCTTCTCTTGCTCTCTTCCCTTGTGATTTGATGACACTCTTTAGTGTTGTGTTTAGATTCCTTTCTTATTTTTTATGTATCTATTATAGGTTTTTGGTTTGTGGTTACCATGAGGTTCATGAGCAATAATGTATACATATAGCAGTCTATTTTCAGTTGGTAGTCACTTAAGTTTGACCACATTCTGAAAGCACTACATCTTTATTCTCCCTTCACATTTTAAGTTTTTGACATCATATTTTATGTCTTTTTATTTTGTTTATTTTATTCCTTTATCTGATTATTGTAGTTATAGTCAATTTTGCTACTTTTATCCTTTAACCTTAATCCTCCCTCTATAAGTTGTTGATCTACTCTCTGCACTGTATATTTGCCTTTATCAGTGATCTCTTTTTCTTTCATGTATTTTCTTATATTTAAATGTGACTTTTTCTTTTTTAGCTTACAGAATTCCCTTTAATGTTTTTTGTGAGGCCAGTTTAATGGGGATGAACTCTGTTAGCTTTTGCTTGTCTGCGAAATTCTTTCTCTCACCTTCTATTCTGAATGATAATCTTGACAGAGTATTCCTGGTTGGAAGTTCTTTTTTTTTTCTTTTCAGCACTTTGAACATATTTCTGGCAGCACTTTCTGGCCTGCCAAATTTCTGTGGAAAAAAATCAGCTGATCGTCATGTGGAGCTTCCCTTGTATGTAACTAGTTGTTTTTCTCTTGCTGTGGTTTTGTTTGTTTGTTTGTTTGTTTGAAGATTTTCCCTTTATCTTTAACTTTTGACATTTCGGTTTGATGTGTCTTGGTGTGGACCACTTTGGGTTCATTTTGTTCGGGACTTTCTTTGTTTCCTGGACTTGGATTTCTGTTTCCTTCCTCAGGTTAAGGGAACTTTTCAGCCATTATTTCTGCAAACAAGTTTTCTGCCCCTTTCTGTATCTTCTTCTTCTGGGACCCTATAGTGCAAATTTAGTACACTTGAAATTGTCCTGCACATCCCTTAAACTCTCCTCATTTCTAAAATTCTTTTATCTTTTTGCTATTCTGTTTGGGTGATTTTCACGACCCTGTCTTCCATGTCACTGAGTCATTCTTCCATATCATCTAGTATGCTGTCAATTTCCTCTAGTGTATTTTTCAGTTCAGTTATTGTGTTCTTAAGCTCTTTGAGTTGTTTGGTACTTTCTTATATTTTCTGTCTCTTTGTTCAGGTTCTCTGTGTATTCATCTACTCTTTTCCCAAGTTCAGTGAGTATGTTTATGACAATTACTTTGACTCCTTATCAGGTAAATCACTTATCTCCAATTTATTAAGGGTTTTTTTCCCCCTCAAATATTACCTTATCCCTTCATTTGGAACATATTTCTGTTTCCTCATTTTGCTTGACTCTCTGTGTTTGTGTCTGTATATTATGTGAAATACCTGTTGCTGCCTGTTTTAAAGGAGTGGCTCTGTGT
The DNA here is from genome assembly GCF_046562875.1 of Panthera onca. Taxonomy (NCBI): domain Eukaryota; kingdom Metazoa; phylum Chordata; class Mammalia; order Carnivora; family Felidae; genus Panthera; species Panthera onca. Next base: position 147,269,245 of record NC_138347.1, read on the forward strand.
AGAGGAAGCTTATTTTTTTTTAAGTTTATTTATTTATTTTGAGACAGACAGAGACAACACAAGTGGGGGAGGGGCAGAGAGAGAGGGAGAGAGAGAGAGAATCCCAAGCAGGCTCCACAATGCCTGCAAAGAGCCCAACACAGGGCCTGAATACAAAACCATGAGACCATGACCCGAGCTGAAACCAAGAGTCAGATGCTTAAATGACTGAGTCCCCCAGACACCCCTGAGCCTTATTCTTAAACCTTACCCCAGTTCTTGGTTGTCTCTTGAGATATCTCTCCAAAATTTTCTCAAACCCAAGGGGTCCAGAAATGCTGTCCTTGCCGGCCGCCTGAGCTTGGTGTTCAAGGGGCATCCCTTATGTGGGCCGCACACACCCATTGGCTCTGTCGGGGCTGCGTGAGTGTCTCTGAAGGCAGACAGAGAGAGGGAGAGAGAGAATCCCAAAGAGGTTATGCCCTGTCAGCACAGAGCCCCACACGGGGCTCAATCCTACAAACCATGATATCATCCCCTGAGCCAAAATCAAGAGTCGGATGCTTAACCAACTGAGCCACCCAGGTGCCCATGTGCACAAGTTTTGAAAGAGCAGAATCATCATTCATTATAGCTCTACATGCCGCCCCCCCCCCCCCCCCGCCCCGGATGTAATTCCTATTGGTTTTCAAAGCTAGACCTTTTGGGGGCTTGTCTTTCTGGTGCAGAATCTGAGGCCTGATGTACTTGGTATGAAGTACAAACTCCTTGCCCTTTAGGGAGAAGTTCTGCTTATAAATATTTTTGTTTGTTTATTTTTTTGAGATCCCTCCTAATTGTGGGGTCCCTGTGCATGGGTAAGTTTTTTGGTGAGAGCCTGTCTCTGTCTTGTCCACCCATCTAGGTGTGGTCCTTTTTATGCTTTATCATAGAGCAAGTGTTCTGCTAGTTCTCAGGTTCTTTTCAGAAGGAATTATTCCACATGAACTTCAGAGTTGTGTCCATGCAAGGAGGTGAGATCAGGATCTTCTTGTACCATCATCTCGAACCACCTTCTCTCTGATTCTTCTGTCATGTTATACCTTGTAACTATTATTTATTTCTGTTGTTTATTTATTTCTGTCCAGCTCCTTCCACTGTAAGCTCTTTGATAGTAAGAATTTTTGTCTGTTTTGCTCACCGCTCTATCTCCAGATCTTAGGACAGTTCTTGGCACATGATAAGCCACAATAAACACTTGCTGAAGGCATGAGTAATCCCATTAGAGTAGATAGAAGAGCCTCCAGTGTGTGACCAAATGATGAAATATGGTGACTAACCTGCTATGCATGAGATCATGAGAACCTGGGATACTCGAAAGAGTGAGGGAAAGAAAAATAAAGTCAGGGATAGAGAAAAGAGCCCAGCATGGTTGGAAGTACCTGGGAAGAGGCAGAGAGAAAGTTCTGCCCTTGGGGTGGGCCCAAAAGGTTGGGGAAATTAGAAATATTAAGGAAAACTTTCAAACTAGTTTGCTGTGAGATACACAACGTAAATGCCAATCCTCCACCTTCTCTGCAAAACATTTGTACCAATTCTTCTTTGCTTGCTGATGCCAAGAGTCACCTGGGTGGGGGGATTCCGACAGCGGAAACGGACGAGGACTGACTTCTGCATCGAAGCTGGCTGGGAGTCAATGTGTTCAGATGCAGAAGTCAAAGGCCAAGAGCACAGCTGATATCTGAATCGCACGTGCAGGCTTTAACCTTGCTGTATATTTCCTTGGCTGGCTTCTGTTGAAGAGAATGGTGATATTAACAAGGACGAGGGTTTTTAATTAATCAGACATTATTTGTTCACTGGGGCTGTGGCCCAGTTCATCTTAGGACAGCTGCTTTCTTACACATTCTTCAATTCATACTTCTAATTATTATCAATAACTACCACATACATACAGAGTCTGCCAGATACTACAGCCTAAAAAGACGTGATCTCTGAGCTAAACAGCTTAGTTTCTATTTTAATCATGCAGTCCTAGGATCTGACTCCCCTATTTTTTCTAACAGCGTTAGCTCATTTCAAGCAGGTAGCCTTTTGAATTTGCCTCTCCATGAAATTTTGCTCAAGCCTGTTCTCTGGGAGTGCTGCAGGCAAAGAAATTTCTTTGGGGAACAACAAAGGTGGTCAAAGCCACCGGAGAAGGGCCAGAAAATTAAAGCATGAAGATAAGAATCATGTTATTTTGTATTGTCAATATAAAATCACACTGAGGTAGTACATCCTGTGATAGTTAAGCCTATTCACAGAGAAAAAAATGTATTTGTAGGCTAAAAAGCTATATTCAAAAAAACATATTCAAATATATATATATATATTTTTAATCTACATCCAGTTTGGCTGACTGCTATCTGCCTTTATTTCATTCCCATTATATTTCATCAAGTACTAATCGTATGAATAGGCTAAAAGAGCCACAGGGATCCTTTTCCTTGGAAGGTCTGTTTAAATGAAACCCCAGCTTATGAGCAGCCCCTTTCTTACCCAGCTTTACTGATTACCGAACACTCACTCTTGCCAAAAGTGTTGGTCCTCTCTCCAACAGACTCTCCAAGTTTTCTACAGATAAAAAAACATACATAAACTCTCCCAAATCTCTCAGATTTTTGAACTCAATTTCATTTAATTTGAATACCACAAGGGATAAAAACCACACACACAAAAAATGCCATCGTTACACACGAGTGAACAAGAACAGGGATTAGCAATGATATCTATTAGACGGAACTTAATAAAACTTCCTGAAACCAGACCAGCAAAGCACTGTGGAGATAGGAGGTGAAGCATGGGAAGAGTCGACTGGGTGCAGTAAAGTACTGATTCTCTACGCCACCCTCTACCCACATCCCATCACGAGTAATGTGACGTTTCTTTTAAAAGTCCTATGTTAAAAAAAAAAAAGACCTTTATTGATGCAGGGATGGACAAACAGGCCAGAGGAATAAGACAGGTAACCTAAAACAGATGCATACCTACAAGGACACCTGATGTATCATAGAGGTGACATTTCACAGCCATGGGGAAAGGCAGTCATTGAATGAATGGTGTTGGGACAGTTGTCCGTGTGGGAAATTTGAAACTGAATACCTACCTTACAACATACAATACAGTCCCAGTAGATTAAGAATTCAAATATGAGGGGCGTCTGGGTGGCTCGGTCGGTTAAGCACCCAACTCTCGATCTGGGCACAGGTCATGATCTCATGGTTTGTGAGATAAAGCCCCACATCAGGCTCCGTGCTGGTGGTGTGGGGCCTGCTTGGGATTCTCTTTCTCTCTTTCTCTATGCCCCTTCCCTGCTCATGCTCTCTCTGTCTCAAAATAAATAAATAAACTTAAAAAACAAAAAGAGGTAGAACACTGAAACTTTTAGAAGAGAATATCTTTATGACTTTAAGGGCTGGGAGCAGAAAGATTTCTTATTCAGAGCACAAAAATTACAAGCCTCATAGGATGAGATTGATTGGTAAATTGGGCTGTTAAAATTATGAGTTCATGTTCATCAGATGACACCATAAAAAAGTGAAAAGGCAAGCCACAAACTGAGAATAAATTTCTGCAATAAGATAACCAGCAAAGTATCAGTACCCTGAAACTACAAGAAGCCTTATGAATGGTTGAGAAAGGAAACAAACAGCATAGTACTTAAAACAGGCAAAATATACGAACAAGTACATCTCTGAATGTAGCCAACAAATATGACATGGTTAATAAATATGAGAAACGATGCTGTTTGTTAGTTAATAGGAAACGGCAAGTTATAACAATGAGATACCACTTCATACCTACTAGGTTGGAAAGTAGCCAAAAAAATGTCCTGCTGGGTGTTTAATGTGGAACAACATGAACTCTTATTCACTGCTAATGGTAGAAGGAAACTTGGTATCACCTGGTAAGGTTGAAGATGTGCATAGTCTATGCATAAGTCATCGATTTCACTCCTAGGTATAAATCCTAGACAAACTTCTAAAACTAATAACATAGGGGCACCTGGGTGGCTCAGATGGTTAAGCGTCCGACTTCGGCTCAGGTCATGATCTCACAGCTTGTGAGTTCAAGCCCTGCATCGGGCTCTGTGCTGACAGCTTGGAGCCTGGAGCCTGCTTCGGATTCTGTGTCTCCCTCTCTCTCTGCCCCTAACCCACTCACATTCTGTCTCTGTCTCTCTCAAAAATAAATAAACATTAAAAAAAAATTTTAAACTAATAACACAAAATTGTACAATAATGTATAGTTTACAAAGCACAAGAATTGGTATATGTAGTCTACAAATTATTTTTAATCCATTTTTTCAATTTTTCTTAATCCATTTTTAGCAGGCATTATTAACTCCCCTTTTCACAGAGGTTTAGCTATCCTCCTAAGGTCACACAGTTGGTAAGTGGTACTGACACTCCCCAGCGTAAATTCCCCCTTCTCCTGATAACAGCCCCAACTCTTATCTGGGCATCTACCTTTCCCTGTCTTATGGAGTCTGGATGTGGCTCCATCCAGACATGGTTGATCAAAGCACCACAGTGATTGCTTTAGGAATAACATGGGATCTAGTCCTGTCTAATCAGAATGAAACTTGGGATTCATTTGAAGAATGGTACCTTCTTGCCTTTTCATTCTGATCTGCGGACTGGGAGGAGATCACAGAACTGAGGTGAGCCCTCTGTGGTCTGAGAATGAAGCAGACAACCAAAAAGCTGAATTGGGAGATGGAAAGAAATTAAGGCTTCATGACATAATTTACAGCTTGGAGGTACCCAAGGTCAGATCTACCCCCGAACATCTTGGTTACATAAACAAAAGAAAGGGAGGTCCCTTTCTGTTGAAGTGATCTTGAGTTGCCCTTTCTGCCACTTACAACCCAAAGAATTCTGGATGATACAATGACAAAGCCAGAACTAGATTCCAGGCGTCCCAGTGTCTACTGTTCTTCCCATAGCACTACCTAACACGATGTGGCTGGTGGGCTCCAAACCCAACATAAAAAAGACAAACAGCATTTTGTTTTTACTATAACAAAAGTTGTTGGGTTCTTTTTTCCCTCGGCCTATTATAGAGAAAAATATTTCTGCTCTTATTTTTTTGAGTGTATACCTCATTCGTTTTTGTCCAATTCAAGATCAACAGCTTCATAACTGAAGCAGGTGCTTTGTCAAAAATTCCCCTTATCATAGTCAAGGACAACATTCTGTAATCACATATAAATTCACCCAAACCACCAATTGTGTTTAAAAGTGATCGAAGTAAGGGCATATGTTAAATTATTATCACGAAAGGGATTTAGACTACTTATTAAATAACACAAAGTACGATCACCCTGTAGGTAAAATTAACCAACAAGACAGAGTCGTAAACAACATTCCCTCTCCACACAGGAGAGTGGGAGATTGTCAGAGCTGTCGCCAAGATGTTCTTGTCTCCTGACAAGAGGCTGACTGCACTCGGCGAGAGGATCCACCTTGCCAGCTGGAGTCCACGAACCAGAGCTGAGGGGCTCTGAAAACCGTGCCCATAATTGCACGACCACAGTTCCCAAACCTAGTCTGACAAGTGTGAATGTGCTTATGAGAACAACGGAACAGGGTATTTGAAAGCGGAACTTCCCAGGAATCCCAGAATAGTGATCATCAACATCGACAAAAAAAGCCATCCTCGGTCAGAACAAATAGGTCAGGATACCAAAGAAGGAGCTGGGATGTCAACACTGCTGCCAAAATTGCAGAGCATTCGGAGTTGGGCTTCAAAGTCTCCCACCGCTTGTTAGCCTATCTGGGACCTCTGGCTTCCCTTCTCCCCTCCCCTCAGCCCCCAGCAACCAGATTCCTTTGTCTGTAGAAAGCCCCACGACGAGGCACTCGGTTCGGACAAACTCTCTGGGAAAGGACTGAAAGCTGCAAAAATAAGTCTTTGTTCTTTCCATTGTACTCATCAAAATTTTGGTTCCCTCACAGACTCGTGAACGTTGGAGCCGCGAAATGCTAGGTTAAAAGCCAAGTCACGTCACTTACAAACTAATACAACAGGGCAACTTAGTTAACATTCCTAGGCATCAATTCCCTCATCTGAAAAGTGGGAATAATAATAGCCCCTAACTCAGAGAGTTGTTGAGAGAATTTAGCGAGATAAAGCATGTTACCCAGTTTGCCCCATGGAGGGTCCGTAGGAAAGGTCCAATAAACACCAGTAACTACTATTGTTACTACTACGAATAGCAATAAAGATAAGGATGGTCAATAGGTTTAACGAATCCTGTAAGAATTTGTCTATTTTTGAAAAGGAGTTTAACTGCCGGTGGACACCTTTCTGGAACTATGCATTTGCACTTTGCATCCACCCGATTGCCGATGGGGCTTTCTGTAGAACAGATCATGTATCATTTACTGTCGTAAATTGCAATATTCCCTTTTCACAGTCCCATCGGCTCTGAAATAAGAAAGTCTTCATACATAGCGCGTAACCAACACAAACGATGCAAAACACTGCAACAGCCCGGAGATCTCGTGCTGGCAATGTACAGGAAGACCTTTCCCCCTTTTGCTTTGGTGATTTACTTTATGAATAAATTGCTTTTCTTTAAAGGTCACTTTGTTGTTTTAGAACACTTTACACCTGACTCTATCCTTTTACTGTAGGGAGTCGCACAAAGGACAATTCAACCAATATTCCTAAGATTTCATCTACTACATTATCACAGTTCTCCCAAAGAAAAAAACTAACTCAGGTTGTTGACTAAGAAAGGTGGTTTGCCTGAAAATATAAGTTTTACCAAGTGTTGGAACAGTAAGAAATCTATTTTATATCTCTTCTCCTTGGATAAGATGAAGTAGTTAATTATGATTAATGTTTATTGAATACTAACTATACGTCTGGCGATACGCACTAATGGTTTTGTACATATTATCTAACTGAGTCCTGACAATTATTTTATGAGGTAAGTTATTATTATTCTCATTATGAAAATAAGAAAAGTAAGGCGTAGGGATATTAAGTAACCCAGCCAAAGTCACACAACTAACAAGGGATAAGTACAGGATAAATCTAACTATTCTCCTCCCTAATCCAAACGGGTTGCTCAGATTGGCTAGACCCAAATTCTTGACCACAACACCTCTAAAAGGAAAAGTTGAGAAGTGTAAATTAGGACAGCTTTGAAGGCCTGAATCAGAACACCCAATTGTAGTAAATCTTGCAGACTCTACCCTCTTAGTCTTCCTTGGAATGTCCACCCTGAACTTCTTATCCACTAGGATGGGATCTGAGAATTTCCCAAATTTTAGGGTGGATTCACTATGGAAAAAAAAAATCAGATGCAATAATGATTACCTGCCTTGGACATACACTATTTCTTTCCATTCTCCCTATAACCCTTTGAGGTGGGTACACTTTCATTTTACAAATGAGAAAATAGATCCTGAGAGATTAAAGCAGAGACCACAACCCAATCTGAGGTCACAGGAATGTTCTTTTTGGCCCACAGAGCGGGATTAAAATATTTAAGCCAACATTTAAAAATTAGCTTGCATGCAAAAAACCTCACATTTCTGCATCCTATTGAGAATTTTGGATTCCTGGAGACCCCACCAAAATTCCCCCATGGTAATCAATAGTTAAAGCTGAGGAGTGGTTGCCCATGCTACATTCTCTCCAGCCATCGCTGGCCCCATCAGCCAGCATCAATCATTTAGTTTTAGCGTGAGTCTCTGTTGGTTCCCACCTCTCATGAGAACACGCAGAATATTATGACCAGTTGTTGACCACTCTAGAAAAGGCCCCAGCTGTGGGAAACATCCACTCCTACTGTGCCATCTTCCAAAGATGCTGAAATGCCAGGAGAGCTACAGAGGACTGGCACAGATACAAGGACCCCAAATGTATACGCTCAGTCTATCAGAAACACTATCTGCTACAGGATACGTTTCAAAATTGTTATAGAATATTGTATTCATTAATTGTTTTGTGTAAGTGTCTATTATGCGGGCATAATTTGTTGTTTTTGCCACTTGGCTTTCCTAGGAGCGATTGTAATGAGAGACTTAGATCATACAGTATTAATTTTTCCTTCCCTTTTAGTAGTGGAATCCCTATGTGTTAGCTAGGCCTATAACCATCCAAGAAGAAGCTGCATTCTCCAGCTTCCCTTGCAGTTAAGTCACGTGACAAACATGAAGCATGCAACTTCTGGGTCTTCTAAAAGATTGAGTTGGACACTTTTTTCCCCCTTGCCCCAGGATAGACCCCCAAAGTGGAAATGAGTCAGTATCAGCCCTGTGGACATTCAGGAAGATAAGACAGAAGGTAGCACGGTCCCTGAATGTTCCCGTACAGCAGAGCCAGCCTACCAGCCCAAGAGAGCTCATTCTAAACTGTTTATTGGGAGATAAATAAACTTTTACTTACTTAAGCCACTCTCGTTGGATATGTCATTGTTACGGCGGCCTTTCTCTCCTTATCCACTCCCATCATTCCCATTTTCAGTAATCCTTTGTTCTTCCTCAGATTTGAGAGGACAGTGTATCCTTCCTTCCCTCACTGCATAAAGTATAGCCTTAGATCCTGACACAGTTTCCTGGGAAGAGTGTGACCTTAGCAAGTTACCTCTCTTCTCTGTACCTGATCTGCAAAATAATAGTCGGAAACATTTGTAAAAAGGAGAGAGGACAGGTACCTCTACCTTGTACTTTGCGGTGTCTTTAGCGTATATTTTAGCCAAACCACTCTCCAACCAATTTGTCTCTAATGCATACTTAAGCTCATTACTGCACACTAAAATCTGTCGATGGTACTCCCATTGCCCTTAGGAGAGGATCTAAATTTCCAAAGCAAGTGCAAAAGGCCCCAGATGATTGGACTCCAGTGTCATCTCCAGGCACACTCTCCAAGCGGCCAGGGATGCTGACCGCCGAAAAGGCCCTATGCCAGCCGGGCCTGTAATTCTTGTTTTAAAGCCTTGCACTCTGAGTTTCCAACAGCTCAGCAAACCAGAAGGCGGTACACTGTAGGGGTTAAGACCAGAAGAACCAGACAGACCTAGATTCAAATCCTATCTCTACCACTTCCTGATGTGACCTCTGTCAAAGGACTTAACTTCTCCGTAAAATGGGTATAATACTATTGGTCACCCTGGGTCGTTCTGAATGTTAAATTAGATAAAGTATCTAAAGCCCTCAGCTGAGAGCCTGGTATGTAGCAAACACCCAATAAGTAGCTATTTTCATTAGTGCAGCTCCCCTTACTAGCTTTTTTGTTTGTGACAGTATAGAAGAAGCATGAAACACCCCCCACCTCAGCCCCCAACCTCTCCCAGAGGGTATGTTAGGGGCGCTACACAGCGAGCATTACATCCCACATTGTATCTCCCTGAGGACAATCTGCCAGTGATCACCAATGAAACCCAGGCCGTCTCCCTCGCGCCTGTCTATCCAACGCATTCCAGGAGAACTTAAGAGATGCCCAAGACTTCCTGGTATATGAGCTGCCAGGTCTCAGCATCCTTGTGCCCAATCATCAAAGCCAAATCCCTTTCAGGGCACCTGGATGGCTCAGTTGGTTAAGAGTCTGACTTCAGCTCAGGTCATGACCTTGCACTTCATGAGTCCGAGCCCCGTGTCAGACTCTGTGCTGACAGCTTGGAGCCTGGAGCCTGCTTTGGATTGTGTCTCCCTCTCTCTCTTGTTCCCTCCTCTCAAAAATAAACATTAAAAAAAAATTTTTTTTAAATCCAAATCCCTTTCTACTACCAGTTTACCCCTATGAACTCTGGCTTTTGGAGGTCTCTCTTGGAGCCCTCAATGATAAAAGTCCCTTGTGTAAAATACCCAAAGCCCAGCTGTATTGTTGTCTAGTCATGCATTAATTAAAACAACAAGCCAGCAATCAAAAAGTAATTTTTAAGTAGCATTTTACAGCAGTTTCTCTCAAAGAACACCAAAGAGGGACCACAGAAGAACTTGTTAGATATTCTCTCTTCCCCTTCATTCATTTCCAATTATTCCCAAACCCTGCAGCTGTCCCAAAGTCTCTCAGCCTTCTCTAAAACTAGGCACATTCACACACACACACACACACACACACACACACGCACACACACACACAGGCACAGACACATGCACTCATGCACGCAGCCCACTAGAAGTACGTGAGAGCCAGCTTGCACCAGCTTGAAAGAAACAATTGTTAAGTTTTCAGGAATTTTGCCAGCTGGCTGTTAAACACATTGATTATTAAAAATTAAATTATATAAGCTTACAACAAAATAGATTATAAACAAAGGTGGCAAATACGCAATACTCAGAGGAAAAGGGGAATACCCATGCAACAACACGAGTGAATCTCAAAATAATGACGCTGAAGCCAGATCGAAGAAGAGTACACAGTCCGTGACTCCTTTTATCGAAAACTAATCTGTAGTGATAAAATGCAGATCAGTGGTTGTCTGAGGGTGGAGGTAAGAGGCCATGGAGACAGAGAGATTGCACAGGGGCGTAAGAAAATTTGGGGGAGTGATGGACATGTTCATCATCTCGATGCTGATGATGGTTTCACAGGTGTATACGTGTGTCAAAACCTATCGAACTGTATACTTCAAGCATGTGCAATTCATTGTCAGGTACGCCTCAACAAAGCTGTGAAATAAACACTCAAAAATCTATCACCTAATTATTTGACAACATTTTACTCTATCTATACTCTTGAGGTTTCTTTCATATTTGTACCTGGATTGTGGAAATACTATCTAACAGTGCTTCTTGACATTTCTTCCTAATTCTGTGCTCAGCAACGTCACATTGGTAGCTTGAAAATCGGCCACGAAGGGAGTGTTTGCACCATGGAAATCAGCAAGCATTGCAAATCAGGGCTTGATTTTGTTTGTTTGTTTGTTTCATTGGATGTCTAGACTTCAGAAAGTCATGGGAAAAATGCTAATGATACACATTAAACTTTAAAGTGTCTTGTGCCTAGTGCATCAAATTAAGAAAATATTCTTTCAGTATTCAAAAACTATTATCTGAGGCAGCAGTCTCTCCCTCACATCGTTCATGAATGTGTAAAGGGAAACATATTCTTTTTTGTTTCACTTTCTTATGTCTAACTTGTTAACATCAATGAAAATATTAACCAACATTTATGTTACAACTATATTCATTTGTCAATTGCAATGGCTGCAAGAGTTCAGCAGAAATCAATAAAAGCATTCCGTGAGAATCAATTGTTTATCTAGAATTTATAATAAAGGGTATATATGTCCTATTTGTAAACTGGGTGCTACACAGTAAAATCTATGATAAACTTATGTATCTATGTGTGTATGCACATATGCACATGGTGTTTTGTTTTGTTTTATTTTTTCTTTCCCAGAAAACCTGTTTAGACATTTACTAGCACTATGTCATTTTAACGTCATTACGGGGTTTGCAACATAACTATTCCATTTTCTGGTGTCCTCTGCTCTGTGTTCACCTTAGTTCTTTTACTGTGTAGCTTTATGATGTAGTTTTCTTTATTCTGTAGATTGGGGGGGGGGGGTGTTATCTTTGTTTTTCTTTTTTAGTTTGTTTGTTCATTTTCCTCATTTCAGAACATAAGAAAGGAAGATTCCGGACTGACCAAATAAGCAAGAATCCTTCCTATTTCGTGAAGGAGGAAGACTGCAACCACTTTAATGTAATCTGGGTCCTTGTCCTTTATTTCTGCCACATGCCTATTTTTGGTCCAGGGCTTTAGAGCCGACAAGGTGCTTACACACAACTCCGCCTGCTCTAACACAGCTGGCTACACTCACTTCCACATTTCGCCTTCCGCTGCCTCTCTGGGTCCCCTTGTAAAAGCCAGCATGCCTTTGCCGAAGGCGTGGCAGAGTACAGGTGTTCATCGCATGACATCGACCAAGCTTGGAGGTGACAAACTAAGCCTTGACTCCAAGATCGGCTGACTGTAAAAATCACACCAACACGCTGATTACAGAGATAGAAACATTCCAGAGGCTTTCTTTCCTGCCAGGCCTGGAGAGACACAAGAATGCAAGTACTCGTTTGTTGGGGTGGTAAAAATGCCGGTGACCTATTTTCCTGTGTTTGAAATTTGAATTCTATTAATGCTGCCATGAGGGCGTTTGCATGACTGTAGAAACGATGAGGGGGGTTATTTATGCGCAGCATGTATTGACTTCCCTTTGTTCCCATTTCACCCTAAGGCACAAAGCATTGGACAGACTTCCTCACGCTCACCCCTATTCCACGCCCCTGTTACCCCCCCTGTGGCTCTCTCCTGTTCTCTCCAAACGTGTTTCCTCACAACCACAGCTTTGGTTTACTCTCCTCCTGCCAGCCTGCTAGGGCAGCCCTTTCCTGACCCCGCACGCTCTCCGCAAGCACACCCTCTCCTGCCCCTGACAGAGCCCAAAGCCTGTTGCTTCCCCAGTGCTGTGACCGTATCACCCACTGTAACCTCCTAGGCGTGCTCCATTCCCTGGAGAGGCCGCCATTGTCATCGGGAAATAAAGCTAATCAATCCAATATATAATCGGCTACAATTCCAGAGGTAGCAACCGTTTACGGGCTACCCGCAGAGAACCTACTTAGAGAGCATCCCCTTCAGGAAAACTTGCAGGAATCTCTCCAGTCTCCCAGGATGGGATTGGAAGCCCACCTGTATACTTGCTATGTGTGCTGTATTTGTCTGTTTACTTGTCTAGCTCCCCACTATGTTGGGATCACTTTGGTATCCCAGCTTCTGGCACTTTTCTTATATGCTGTAGATGCTCAACAAATGTTTGTTGAATGAATGAATGCAAGTCCCATATATCTGGGTTGTGGAGGAAGCACCACTTAGCTGAAAAGAAGAGAAATGCTGTCTCCGAGGGTTCTTATGTACAGTTGGACAGGTTGTGCACTTGAAAGCTTTAGGAAGACATGATTGATGTCATGTCTATGTGAAGGGCACCCCTAAGAACCACGTGGGGAGACTCTCCTCCACCTCTAAACTATCATTGCTCGAGGCGGAGACCCTGCCTGTTCAATTCTGCATACAACACCTAGCACAGTGTTCCACGTCCAGTAGATTCAACTGGCTTTTAGAAGAAGGAATGCATATATTCAAACGAGTTCTTTCATGTTTATTTATTTATTTTGAAGGAGAGAGAGAGAGAGAGAGAGAGCATGGAGGAGGGGCAGAGAGAGAGAATCCCGAGCAGGCTCCACGCTGTCGGCACAGAGCCTAACGCGAGGCTCCATCTCATGAACCGTTGAGATCATGACCTGAGCCGAAATCAAACGGACGCTTAACTGGCTGAGCCACCCAGGTGCCCCTCAGATGAATTTTTCGTAAAGCTGTGGTAGTCAAAGAAACACCCTTCTCTATGTTAGGGATATTTGCATTTGTACAACTATGGCGAAGAGTCAAAAAGAATGTCTTTTCCTCCCTACAGGAATTCACTCATTTAACAGAATTGGTTAAAATTTCTACTCTGCGCACAAGTACTGTCCTGGACACTGAGGATGCAGCAGTGAGCAAAACAGAGGCCCTGCCCTCATAGACTTACATTCTGGTGAAGAACAGACAAGAAACAAATTGGCAAAATAAGCGCACTGTGTGACGTCAGCTAGTAGGAACCGACGCGAAGAAAGTTAATGACGAGTCACGGGATGGGGGAAACCGGGAACGATTTTACCAAAGATGGGTAGGGCAGATCTCTGTGGCGGAGGATATTTAAGCATCCCTAAATAAGCCACGTGAGAAAGGAAGGCATGCAGACGTCCAGGTGGAGAAATGCTTACCAGGCTGAGGGCAGAGCAAGTAGAAAGACCTCCGCGTGAGAATGAGTAAGCTCCGAGTGCTTGAGCAAGAGCAAAGAGGTCAGCAGGAGTGAGCAGAGGGTGGGAGAAGAGAAATTCCAGGAAATTCTCGCATTCTGCCCTCCTCTCACTAGATTCCGTGGAGACCAGGAAGCCCTTCAGTTAAAAATTAGTTGTTGTTTTAAAAAGTCACTCCCAGGGGCGCCTGGGTGGCACAGTCGGTTGAGCGTCAGACTTCAGCTCAGGTCATGATCTCACGGTTTGTGGGTTCAAGCCCCACATCGGGCTCTGTGCTGACAGCTCAGAGCCTGGAGCCCGCTTCTGATTCCGTGTCTCCCTCCTTCTCCCCCTCACGCTCTGTCTCTTCCTCTCAAAAGTAAATAAACGTTAAAAAACTTTTTTTAATAAATAAATAAAAATAAAAAGTCACTCTTAGCCTCAGGCTACCAGTTTATATCAACCTATTCAAGAGATTCTTAAAAAAAAAATCTTTACATCCCAAACCTATCTTTTTTATATAAAACCCTAGATGGTTTTTTAAGAGGAAAGGAAGGAAGGAAGGAAGAAGGCGGGGAGGGAAGGAGGAAAGGAGGAAGACTCTCATTTCTCCAAATAGTACAAACTTTTTTTTTTTTTAAGGAATGTGCATGTGGAGGGGATTGCTTCTCCATGTGTGCACTCCTATCCTCGATAAATCAGACTTTTGCTAATTATCGTTTCAAAATGGCCTTTTCCTGACCTTGCCCCAATTTCTGAGCACCTCCTGTGTGTTGACTACTGGCAGTGTGACCAAAAGCAAGATGGCGCAGGCACGAAGCAAACAAGTTTCAATACAAAAAATAAAGAGGGATGAATTTCTAGGTCTTTGCTTCTCTAAGCATATAATATAAAAAGACAATTTACTATTGCTCTTTACAAGGAGAGCCTGGTTGAATAGTAACACTTTTCATCTTAACAGGGGGATTCCTTTTGTTCCTTATTAACCAAGTCAAATTTGGCCAAAGCATTTCTTCCCTTATTCTAGAAGGCAGGCAGAGTATTATATTGAAGTCTCTATTATACTCTAGAAAAGAATTTCTACACGATTTTTCTCTACCATAAAATACTGAGCAGTCTGATGATGCAAAACACTTAACCATCAGATGGGTTATGCTGAGAATATTCTTTTCTTTGTATGGACCAAGCCATAACATTGGAAAAACCCAAGTCAATTTCATTTGATCACCATGATATTATTTCTCTCTTTCTCACACCACATTCCGAGAAAATGATTGCTTATTTGGTAGTCTGAAATAATAGAGCTTCTGAGATATCAAGGATAAAGCGTACTCAGTGACCTTGTAAATAGTGGTTAAAACACTAATTAGTCTTTCATAAAACCTTGACAGGAGGTGATAAAACTATAAACACACCTCTCCTTTTCCTAGCCCATTCCATGTGAAAAACGTGTAGCTCAGAATTGGGGAGGAAAAAGCAATAGTGCGCGGATTTTGAAAAAGCTCTCCTCGTATCATGGTGAGTCTCTTACATCATTTTTTCCTCCTTTTTATTGTTCCTCTGTTCTGTAGCTACATTTGTGTTTATATATATTTTTTTAATTTATGGGTGTATTACTTCTTTATCCCCTACTTTACCACCTCAAAATTTTAAGAGATATTGATTATTTCTTTCTCCCCTTCTTCCTTTTCTGTTTTATTATCTTCAGTAGCTCTGCTTTTTCCTTTTATTCCTTCTCTCACAACTGATCATACTACAGAGTTCAAGTTTCTTTTAAAATAGTGACTGTATCTCTGAAATTAAATTTATGTTCCCCATTCTTCATTGTAAGATCAGAGTTTGGAGGAGGAGAAATGAGCCAACATTTATGAAATACTTCAGTGCCAGACATTATACAAGGTGGTTTGAAGACATAAATTCATTTAATCATTTTAACAGCCTGTGGTACATTAGATTATTGTTCAGAGATACTCACTCCTTTCCCCTCACTCTCGTGGGAAGTATATATTTCCTGCTCCAGTAATGGTGGGTTTGCCTATATGACTTACTTCAGCTTTGTATTGGGCTGATATACTTCCTCTATCCTTGGCTTAGGACTCAGTCATGTGACAAGCTTTGGCCAGTTGGGTGTTAGATGTGATACAAGCAGAGACTTGAAATAAAAGGAAAAATATTCTCATGCAGACCTCTGGTCCCAGGAGGAGGATGAGGCTCTCAGAGTACTCCAACCTAGATTAGCTGATGCCCAGCTGACCCCAGTGCTCCACAGATGCAGGACCTAATAAAGATTTATTGTATTATGCCACTGAGATTTTTGTGGCTTTTGTTACACAGCAATAGCTAACCAATACACAATTCTATAAGGTAAATAGCATTATCCCTTTTTAACCCAAACAGAGTAAGAAACAAGCCCATAGTCATACAGCTATTCTGCTACAGAGCCAGGATTCACACCAAAGTCTGTCTTATCTAGAATCCAGCACTCCTTTACCTACAGCATGCTTCTCATTTAAATTTTATATTCCAAAATAAATTTGATTTTTACTTTCCAGTGTCTACTGAGTGATTTTTACTGAGATCAATAGCCCCGCCCCTAGAAAGTGTCTTCATTCCCCCATCCAGACATCTGATTTCCTAGAATCAGATTTCTCCTTTATTCTATGAGTTCTCAGTGTAGCCTTCTGATAATAGGAATAAACACCTATTCACTGGTTATTCCAAAAATGTAATTTTTATATACATGTCCTTTGTTTTTAAGCTCAGAATTGATCAGATATCAAGATCAAGTGCTGGGTGCAAGTGGATAAGTGATGGGTAATCATTTCCTCACCCCTCCTAGGCCAGAGGCACAGTGTGTGATAAAGTGGGAGTAGTCAGAGAGGCGGGTTCTGATAACGTAGTCCTCACTCGCAAGAACTGGTGGCCTTACTGCTGAGTCACACGTCATTATTTTTCGGAACGGATAGTGCTGAAATACCTGACAAATGAGGACACGGGACAAACACGGCGTCCATTATTTTTAAGAGGCCAGAAGACTCCCCTGGCTCTTTGAGGTTGATCAGTTTACCTTCAATATCTGAAAAGGTACTAGAAAAAAAACAGTTCATCTCAAATGATGCTCTAGTCAACTGAGTTGCCAGCCAGTAGGATATTCCCTTTGCTAGTTCCACCCTCAACGGTCAGTCTTTATCACCCACAGTGGTTGTAAAGTTGATAGAAAATACTGTCTCATATATATATATATATATATATATATATATATATACACACACATATATATGTATATATGTATATATAAAAATGTATATGTATATATAAATCTATCTTTGGAATAGAATTTAGTATATCTCTACCTGGGCACTATTGACACTTGGCCAGGATTACCCTTTGTTATAGGGTCTGCCCTATGCATTATAGACGTTTAGCAGTATGCCTGGCCTCTACCTGCCAGATGTCAATGTCTCCACATGTTGCCAAATGCCCCTGGGACTCTAAAAATTGCCCCTGACTGAGAACCTCTCAGGTACTTGCTCTAATTACATTTATTTGGTGGAACAAACTAAAATGTGATCTTCCTTTCAGCCTTACCAGCCTCGCAGTACTCAGCAGGCTTTGCCCACACTGATATCACACAGTCAGCCCTCCTCAAAGCCCCAGAGTCCCAGCCTGCTCCTTCTCAGAATCAGCAGCGGGTGCTCCACAGGCATTCTTGAAGAAGCCTTCAGCTACCATCAACACGAGGTACTTGCCACTCTTTCCTCCTCTGTCCCAGCCTCCCTACCCGCCAACCCTGGCCCCAGGCATCTGCCCCCTGGGAAGCCATTTGAGGACACCTCCCCATGTAAGCGCTGCCAATGCCTATCAGGATATCTGTGCTGCCTCTGGGAGCATTCAAAGACACCAGCCCTGCAGATGGCAGACTGATACCACCTTCCCTGGAGTCCTCACTGCACCAGAATCATTCTGGGCTCCCTGGAAGAGAGACTCTATGCTCCATGCTGCATCACCTGGGCATCAAAAGAATACTGTTTGTGCCTCGCCTTCCTCCTCCCATCACAGAATCCGCTAGGAAAAGAATCCTTTGGGCTCAATCTTTCTCAAACCATTAGGCCAGTGCTTTTCAAAGCTAATGTGCATTAAGAATCACCTGAGAGAACTTGTTAGCAAGGCATACTGTGATGGGTTTCTGGGGTGGGGCCCGAGATGCTGCATTTCTTACAAGCTCCCAGGTGGAATGTCCCTGTACTGCACTCTAAGCAGCAAGGTTTCAGTAGGTGTGAGAATCATCTGGGGTACAGATTCCTACGCCCTTCCACCAGGGATTCTGATCCAGAAGGTCTAAGTGGAACCCAGGCATCTGTGTTTTCAACAACTTCCCGTAGGTAGATCAGAGTCCATTGTTGGAGAAACACCTCACTGCTGTAGCCCTTATCTTAGAAGATTGAGAAACACGTTCCCAGGGGCTCGAGCCAATCCATGGAGCTATGAAGCTAGCTCCACATGAATGTCCTCTTCCCGGTTGGAAGCGCTCTCCCTACAGGCAAATCACCTCATGCAAGTAGCTGTCCCGTGGCACCCACGGGTCATCAGATATACCCAAATAGGTCCAAGCCCCCAGCACCTAACCTAGATTAAATGGCTGCTGGGTCCCCAGCAGACTGGAAAGAAATAAAGTTTGGATCTCCTCCCGGGGAGAGCCTCTTAAATAAAAGGCACCATTACCAACCCACATAGAAGGACCGTGCTTTTCCAGCCATCTAGAAATGTAGAGTTGAAAAATCCTGGGCCTTTCGGGTATCGAGCCACAGCTCTGCCTGTCCCTGGGGCCTTTTCCATGAGCAATTTCATCTGACACAGAAGGTCAGAGATGTCTGCTGCCTAGAACTTCTTCCAGTGTCTTAGACTTTCAAGGTCAAATATATCTTTTGAGCATATATGGCAAGGAAGAAAGTTTGGAAGCACCACTCTAGGTTAAGATCCACAGAGGCCTCCTTCTCTGATGTTCACCAACAGAATTGCCTCTCAGCACCCTTTTCCCCACAGGGTGACACTTTCCCATCAAAACGGGCAGGTGACATCAAGGGAAACACAGAAGAGTTCCAGCAAAAGAGAGAGGAACAGAAAGGCTGTAGAGTTTAAGAGAGTGGGAGTAGTGCAGTTTTATGATACACTTATTTAAAGGGGGCCCCCAGGATTCACAGAAGTCAGCAGGCCTGGGAGTGAATGTTAGGAACGCATAGTGAGATCCTACTATGTGCCAGGCATCCTACATACATTATCTCTTATCACCATCACAAGGAAGATGAGGTGTCGTTATTCCCATTTTACTAACGAAGATGTGAAGTTCAAAGAATTTGAATGTAAAAGAAAAGGAACTTACATTCCTGACCCAAGAGAGCTACCCTATCAGCCCTGTGCTGCATGCACAGAAACTTCTTTCTTGTCTGAGCCACTGTTACTTGGGGTCTTTCTGTGACAGTAGCTGAAATGTATAAACTAATAGAACTGGATTCTACACCCCAAATCACTAGGATATATATAGCATTTAAATACCATAATTTAGAAGATGTCATGTCATCTTTCTGAGTGTTTTTCCTTGATGGCCTTTGTGCACGTGAATTTAAAAGGTGGATGTTCACTGCTTTGACCTTTGGTGCTTCTCCAGGCTCATCCTCACTCCCGCATTACTGGCTAACACCAGTAATGGCATGTATCAAGTTCTTCAATAAGTACAGTATACAAAGCAATGTCCTGACAGATTTGGCAGCTAAATCTTCCCAGGAAGCTAAATCTTCCCAGGAAGAAAATGTCGTTTTCTATTTCCATAATAGACTTTTGAAGAAACCTATCATATTACTATCCTTCTTTATGAAAACCTATATAGCAAAGGATGAACTACTAAGCCAAAGCAGATCAATAAATATGCCAGTGTGGTTCATCTCATTTCCAGTTTTCTCCGGTTCTCACTTCAAAATAGATATCCATCTCATTGCACGCTATTTTTATAAGAAGAAAGGATCAACATTTTACATTTTAGGCTGTGATCCAACCCCCTAAACTTGTAAGAAATATGGATACAATGACCGTATCGCCCAGATCTTCCAAGGTCAACCGGATTTCGAATGTTTCTCAATTGTCATCCTTGGGGCCTGGTCTGTGGTTCACCTCTGTGCCTGAAAATGCATTCTTACTTTCTCATTTAAAATAATGAAATATAGATGCCCCCAATCTGAAAATGTGTTGTCTCACACTTTTTTTGGAATGGATTTGATTCAGATGACCTGAACCCTTCCTGAATCTCCCCCTCATTTCCAATTCTGCCTTTCTCACTAGTTCCCAAGGGCTTTAATCAACTTCGATTATGTCACATTTCTATTACTTATGTACGCATTATGATAGGTGCTCGCTTTTGCTTTTGTCCATGTGTACATTGGTATGCATTGCTTAGACTGTGAAGTCTTTGAAAACAGGGGCCCATGGCATTTGCTTTTGTATCCATACGTCTAACACATAGCTGATTTTGCAGACTGAGTCTGGAGTTCTCTCTTGTCCAGCAAGAGAGAAGATGCAGAATTGAATATGAGAGAGGCTAATGTCCAGGAGGAGACAAGAGCCCCACACAGGGGTTTCATCTCCATATTTATTGAGCTCACAAGATATAACCCACATGGTGAACATGAAGAAAACAAGATCTTACACACATGAAGATGGAGAAAACTATCAGACAGTAATCATTAACTCATATGTGTAAGAAGCAAAGGGTTTGGGGGGGGGGGGGCAAGTGGCATTTGTGATCAAAGTGCAATAGTATATAGGCATCAGATGGAAAGTTATTTCCTGCAGGTGATATAATAAGTTACTCATGATCCCATTACAGTATCTCACTAGCTAACCTCAGGCACTTTCACCTTGTGGTGACAGCTTTCCACCCTAAGCTTTTTTCTCACCCATTTATGTAAGTAGAACCTATTTCCCCACAGGCTGGCACATAATTTATGTTTGATAATCATATATTTTCAGTTAACAAAAATGAATATGGTTTTGTTCATAGGTAAGTACAGAAGTGGGATTTCTGGACAGTACAGAGAAAGTTGGGTCTATCGAAGCTGGATCACCCAGGCAACATGAGTGCCTTGGCGGGAATGGGGGACGAAAGGGAATATTGCGCCAATGGGGGAGATGAAAAAGAGCCAATGACAAATGTTACCTTCATCCAATTTTGTCTAGAGCTCATCTTGTCCACAGCAATCACAGAGAGCTAAATTTGACAGCTGAAAGTGAGATCAAGGGCCAAGGACAGACTTAGTTGAATTAGAAATTAGATAAATTCTGGGGCACCTGGGTGGCTCAGTCGGTTAAGTGACCGACTTTGGCTCAGGTCATGATCTTGCAGTTTGTGAGTTCGAGTCCCGCATCGGGCTCTGTGCTGACGGCTCGGAGCCTGGAGCCTGCTTCAGATTCTGTGTCTCCCTCTCCTCTTCATGCTCTGTCTCTCTCTCTCAAAAATAAATAAACGTTAAAAAAACTTTTTAAAAAAGAAATTAAATAAGCTTCTTCTGAAGCTGAAGAATGAAAAAATGCTCTACTGCTGCATTCTAAGAACATCCTCAAGAAAAATAAGTTCTGTTAATTTAAAGAACCAGAAATATGGTTCAAAAGAGAGGTTCTCTCCCCACTCTATAAAAAGCTGATTGCCAGACACTCTTACTGACCAGTAATGTGAGGTGCGATCATGGTATAAGGTTCTTTTTAGAGGAGGTGTTTTCTTGGGGCTTCTACCAGGAAACTGGGGACTTTAAATGGAATGCTTTACAAATCAAATCCGGCAAAATTTCAAGGCTACTCGAATAGACTGTTTTTAAAAATGTTTTATCCCCTAGCAGAGAGAGCGCAGGGGAAAGGGAAATTCTCTTCAAGTGATGTACAAGAGCTTGGATCTGGGCCCTCAAACCTCACTTCCCATAGCACCCTCATCCATCAATCTGAAGTCATCTAGCGAGCAGACACAACTCCCCCCAAAAGTTGGATTATGCCAGGGTTTAAAGGAGGTCTGCAGTTTGCATATTTTTTGACTTATTTGAGAAATCCGGATGCTTCCCCCAAGTTCCGATTTTTGATCTGTGATTTTTATTTTTGCCTCGGTTGACAAAAGATGGTACATCCTTTCTTGGCACTCTGCACCCCCAACTTAGTCACCAGAAGCAGATGGCTATGAACATGTGATCAAACTTATATTTTTAATGATTTCTTTTTTTACAGAGTCAATATATCAATACATGAAAGCAGGCAGTCTGGTAGCCTAAAATAATAAGCACTACAAAACCCTCCTAGGTTTGAAGTAGAAACTTTGCTCTTGTGCATTCTTTCCACCTCTAAACGCTCAGCTGCTTCACGCAGGCTGTAAACGTTCCCCTTCCTTTGTTCACGCTGTTCATTAGCTGAGGGCATAACTGTTTCCAATTCTGCTCTCATATAAAAAAGCCAACACTTTGCACTGGCAGTTTGATGTGCACAGATTACAGACGGGGGCTTTGTGACTCAATGTGTAGCCACCACTGTGTTCCCTTTTCCTTTAAAGTAACTATCAGCTGCTCGTGGTTATCCACGTTCTTCTTGATTCTGTTTGTTACCCACTCAGCTTAATTAAGTCCTTTGTTGATATAAATAAGGTTTGGGTTTAACTGAGCTCAGCAAAAGGAAAAGTGTGTTTGCTAAAGTTCTATAGTTGCAAACAAGAGAAATACAATCAGATGAGCTCAAGCTCACCAGGGAGGGGGCTTTATTGTAAGCTTGTGCCATCTCAGAATCCTGGAAGACATCGCAGTGGCCAGACACATGGCCTTAGGAGAGAAGAATCTGGGAATTACAAAACTAGGAGGACAGATTCAGCAAGGGCGTCTTCCACATTCTCTCTCCACAAACGAGTTTTCTCTGCGTCCCAGGAGCTGCAGGTTCAGCCAAGAGACAGACTCTTCAGTCTCAATCCCGAGTTCCCAGGAGACTGGCTAGTTGGGAGCAGGTATCCAGCCTGGCCTGGCTGGCCACGGCCAGAGATGGGCTTACACAGAACCGCGGTGGCTGGAGGACGAGGTTTTAGCATGGGAGTCGTTCATGGGAAAACCGTGAGTCACAGTCTCATTGGCTGATCAGACATCTCCAAAGGGTCTGGCAAAGAATAGCATCCTGTTTAAAACAAACAAACAGACAAACACCTGATTATCTCGACACTGTGTGATCCCATAGAAGATGGGCCGTGGTAAGTTTGGCAACTGGAGTGAAAAATGAGGAATGCTTTTAGGCCAGTGTTTCACCCCGTTCTGAAAGGAACTTTTTCCAGCTTGTCATAGGAAAATAGTGGGCTTTCTAGTTCCTCTTGAACCTTATTTTCATAATGTAAACGGATTTGCCGTTTAGTTTAAAATAGTCTGATTTTCCAGTGTCAGACAAAACATTTTCTTTTTAATTTTTTTAACATTTATTTTTGAGACAGAGAGAGAGCATGAACAGGGGAGGGTCAGAGAGAGGGAGACACAGAATCTGAAACAGGCTCCAGGCTCTGAGCTGTCAGCACAGAGCCCGACGCAGGGCTCGAACTCACGGACCGCGAGATCATGACCTGAGCCGAAGTCGGACGCTTAACCGACCAAGCCACCCAGGCGCCCCGATGTTTATTTATTTTTGAGAGAGAAAGAGAGTCAGAGCATGAGTAGGGGAGGGACACAGAGAGAGGGAGACACAGAATCCGAAGCAGGCTCCAGGCTCTGAGCGGTCAGCACAGAGTCCGACGTGGGGCTTGAACCCACGAACCGTGAGATCATGACCTGAACCGAAGTCGGCCGTTCAACCGACTGAGCCACCCAGGCGCCCCAGACAAAACATATTTTAATAGGAGTCTCACAATCCATGGAAGGCCTAACAAATATGACTTAGGACAGTGTGTTTTGGGTTTTTATTTCCTTCGAATTTCAAAGAACTGCAACATGATCAGTGAGTCTCTGTAAATGTAATAAAGCTAACATTTTTGAGATGTTTCCCCCCAAGTCCTTTTCTTTCCAAGCAGTCAGGCCGGTTTAAGCTCACTGCCTCAAGGAAGGGACGAGCTCTGATTAAAACTGAAACAATGAAGCCTTCTCGGTTTGGGTTTCCAAAATCCTAGGCCTTGTTTTGCAGGATGACAGGGCAGGTGGAGACCAGCTTTAGCTTAGGCAGAAAAATGCCACGGTTGGGAACAGGCAAGACACAGGGGGAGGTTGTTGAGTAGACTAGGGTTTCCCTCAGAGTTGGAAAATTCTTTTGGGTATGTCAACGGGAGAAAACTAGGGGACGATTAGATATTTGGAAAACAGCAAGTCCTTAGGATTGTGGCCTTATACCCTTTTTCCAGTAGGCAGCAAAACCCAAGATAGATTTGTAGGACCAGGAGATGGGTACCTGCTCTCTGCCACCCGTGCGAATGAAACCACTGGAGATGTGGAATGGCCTACACAATAATCTGTGGTGACCCTGCCTCAGGCAGAGACCTCAGGGGAGTTATATGCACCTAGGCAGGCACCACTTTGATCATACCTGACCTTGGAGAGCCCACCATGGCACAGAAGCATGAATGAGTCTCATGTTCCAAAACATAGGGCCAAGGGAGTAAAGCAGCCATAGAAGTGACATCTCGGTGGTCATTTGCATGGACTGACTTCCGAGACAAAATGACGAACATTTCAGTGGATGTCTGTGCAGACAGAGGACTCAAAGACCAGATGTTCTCCAGATGTGTTTTGATAATACATAAGCCCCCAGGATTTAGATGCCGTCTTGAAAAACTTGGAGAGAGATAATTCTGAATTAAATGAGGTTAAGTTTCAGCCCCTCAGCTGAATGCAGGCTCAAAATAGAACTAAGTTGCATTATAGGAAATAAAGTTATATGTTATGTACACTAGGATTTCTGAACTGAGATATACATCCATTAAATAAATATATAGGAAAACAAGAAACTACAAGAAGTAATTTCAGCAGACCTCTTAGAAGGTCCTTTATTGCCATAGAGGATTGTGGTGGATTTTCTTATTTTCCAGCAGGTATTCACTTTCTCTTCCTCACCTCTGCGGAACTCCTCTGGTCTATTAATGGTTGACGTGAATAATGGAATGTTCGTAGTCATGGTGCAACTAGAAGCACAGGCACTTAAAAATATCCTTTCACAGTTTGGCTTGATCCTTGTGCTTCTGACCTTTATCATGAAGAACCTGTCTCGGATAGCACTTGTCCCAGAATGAGGAGATGCACGGAGCAGACCAGAATCCAACTCATATCCCAAAGAGTATCCCAACTGACTCCTGACCCATGAATGAGAAATAAATATGTGTTGTTGTAAGCCACTGAGATCTTTGGATTGTTTGTTATGCAGCTCATTATAGTAAGAGCTGGCTGATACATGTGAGAAACTGTAGCCCTAGGAGATGAGCAGTTGCTCTGATGTTGCAACCAAATCTGAAGTGTGTGTGTGCTCAGAAGTAGGTGTCTACTGATTCCATCTCTAACATTCTGATGTTATGGCATCTAGAGTAAATATCAATGGTTTACTCTACCCAGAGTTTCTCCCCCTTCTTTGGGGAAATTTATCCTCTTTCTCTTGGAGGTTTGTTCTTTCTCTCTGTGTACATTGTGAAGTTCTACTGAAACTGACAACCGCAGGACCCAGACCTCCTGGCCACACTGATTAGTCCAGTGATGGTTATGTGACCTAAGCAGGAACAATCAGAGCCTTTCCCCAGGGATTTTTAGTGTCAGAGCTTCAGGTGGCCTTGGCCCCTCTCTCTGAATTGACAATATGAGACAATGAGGCAAACACTCTGAGGGGAGCAAAAGTACGAGATAAAGACAGTAATTTCTGAACGGATTCAAGTCTTGCTTCTCATCCTACCTCACTGCATACCCAATCATCCTAGCAGTATTAGCCAATAAATTCCCCCTTGTGCCTAAGCAAGTTCAAGTTGGGTTTTTGTCCTTTGAAACCAAGAATCTCGACAAACATTTTCCTGCTTTCGCTTCTACTGCCGTGGCCATGGTCAAGTGACTCTTCATCTTTCCAACACAGCTTTCACACCTAGAGCCCTCTCTTTGTTTACCTCTCTGTTTCCATGTTGCACACCATTGCTGTATGTCTACATATGTCTCATATTCCAACAGCCTCAGAGAAGCCAGCCATGAATCAGGATAGATCCAGTGTACCTCTAAGACTGCTGATCTTCGGCTGTCTTTGAACCTGGACCCCACCACTACTCCAGTCAAGCGTGATCTGGATGGTGGAGGGGGGCGTGCATGGTACAAGGCATGGCATCTCATATGTAAAGGCCTCTGCGGAAAGGGATTGTGGGCATGGCAGGCACAATGAGGCTTCTAAGAAAGGAATCATATAACCAGCCATATCTCACTTGACTTGTCTTCTTACTGCTTGTTGACCCACGTTGCTCCCTGTCTATTATGCAGACAGCGGAGGGTTAACCGGAAATGAAAACAGAAACAGGTATCTACTTAGAGGATAATATGATGTGGGGAACTTTTTTAGAAAATGACTGGTTGTGAGTTCCAACAATGCAACTGGGAAACTTATTTTTAGCCTTCAACTCTCCCGCTTTCCAAGATCTTCCTGGTACCATTTACCTCTCTCTGACTTAACTGAATACTCAGGCTGATAGTTCTAGCTTCTAATATCTTCTCCCAGACCAAAGGCCAGAGATGAGATCATTCATTCATTCATTCATTCACTCAGCAAACCTTAAGTAAGTTAGTATTGAAGCACAATTACTTTGGTTTTTAAACTATTTCTAAATGTATTAATAGTTATTTAACCAATCACATCTTTTTTTCTCCAACTTTTTATATTGAAAAATGCCAAACTCAGAGAGGTTGCAAGAATACAAAATGAGCACCCATATCTCCTTCACTTAGGCTCACCAATTAACTTTTATTGATTGCAACCCTGCTTAAACTAGATCAGACTGGGGTCATAAAAGTGAAAAGGCCTGGGGCACCTGGGTGGCTCAGTCGGTTGGGCGTCCGACTTCGGCTCAGGTCACGATCTCGTGGTCCGTGAGTTCAAGCCCCGCATCGGGCTCTGGGCTGATGGCTCGGAGCCTGGAGCCTGTTTCCGATTCTGTGTCTCCCTCTCTCTCTGCCCCTCCCCCGTTCATGCTCTGTCTCTCTCTGTATCAAAAAAAAAAAAAAAAAAAAAAAAGTGAAAAGGCCAAGCAAGTGTCCAGAGAAGGTCAAGTTCTGTCCCAGGGGCTCCAGGTAACCAAAGCAGGTCTGGTATCAGACTGTATCAGGGATCTCTGATCCAGCTGGTCTGTGGGAGAGCCCAGAAAACTGAACTGATAATAAATTCAGCAGGTGACTTCATAATAAAGCCGGGTTTGAGGCCACTGGTCCAGCAGAATAAAGAGAAAACAAAGAAAGAGGAACAATGCATCATGCCAAATTCAAGCTATGGAAATGTTCTGTGAAAACAGAGGAAACCTCAGGTGGGACTAATTGAAATTTCTCAAGTGGAACTGGATGTGAGAGTGTGACAGCTGTCCTCAGGTCGGGTTCTAGAAACCTCCATATCCATTCTGGTACCCTCTTCTGGTAAGTGTGATAATGGTGTGTATTATAAACTCAAATTCTCATAGCTCTTGGAAATTTCTAGATCATTGATCAAGAGCCTTTTTCATTTGTAGAAAGAGGTTAATGTGTTTCCCTATTAGTTTCACAGATTGGTGGTGTGAATCAAAGAAGAGAAAGCTTACAAACATCCTTTGTCATCTGGCAAGTGATTTATACACACAGAATAATTATTATCACCCTAAGCCAGTGGATCCATTTTTGCATTCACACCATCCACGTATGTCTGAGTGCTTACTTCTCCCAGTAGCTCTCCCACAGAACGTGTGAAAAAGCACAGAATACACGCACAGTGTTTATTAACCTCACTGTGGACATAGCCGGCAACCAACAGTCGTGCAATAAACTTGTATTGACTAATTAATTGATCGGCTTTTCCCAATCACATTAATCTCCCCTGGAGATGAGTTGTTGGGAGTTGTTTGACATATTTCTGGTCTTAGACCATTTCCCCTACTAAATATATGATCTCACAGTAACAAGGAGATATCGATTTCTTTCTCAAAGAAGATATAAAACCGCCCTGGGGTGAATTGCCTGAAATTTCCTTATTTCATATGTAGAGGGCTAGAACCCCTTGTAAACCATTGATTTGCAGATCCGATTATCTCCGTTGTTCTGATTCCTAGTTCTCCAGGTCCCTCAGTGTGGACAGGATCATCAGATTCAGTCCCATTATTTTCTTGAGCCGGGCAAGCTCTTCCTGGTGACAGTCGCTGCTATGGTATCTCACTCCACAGAGCTTCAAAGCAAACCTGCCATCAAGAAGCCTGCGTGGGATGTCTAACTGGTTTGCTTGACTTTCTTTGTTTCTTGTTAAGCATCCTCAGAAGGGGGACACACATCGGAGGCCTGCTGTGTGTAATTAAGAGGTAATTGTAGTTGTCTCGGCATTTTGCGCTGCTACACCATTAGCTCATTTGCAAGTGATGTCTAAATGTGGTGAGGATGACGATTTCGAAAATGAATAAAGAATACATTTTGAAGGATGAAATGGGTGATCATTTGAAAGAGCACTTTACCTTGTTTTGCTAAGATATGCTACATTTTAGCTTGATGTGTTTAAATGAAGCTTGAAGTTTTTAAATTAAAGCTGACTTGCTTTGGTTTCCAGGAGGGATCATCACATACTTCGTCCTACTGTGTACAACCTCAAAGGTTCTTTTTACACCATAACTGTCCCTTCGCAGAGATGTGTAATGCAACCTTTGGACAACCGAATATGATTAAATGCATTCTAGGACAGTGAATAATGACTCCCAATGAATTTTGGAGCAAAAGCCTATTCAATTTCATCAACATTAGCTAGATGAAGAAATTGTCTGGTATTATCCTGGGTGTGACTTTTCACTATTCTACTATATGATAAATGCTAGGGAGTTATTTGGGGGGAAAAATTTCCTAAAACAATGTGCTGAAAACATTATTCATCTCACTGAATCCTGGATGGATGATAAGTCAAAGAAAAAAGGCCAACATTTGCGGAGTTGCTTAGAGTTAAATAATGCATATAATTTCTATTTCATTATTGTTTCCTCCACTGAATTCTCTGCCATTTATTTTTGGATTGGGCTCCTTTCAGTGAGATTTATAAAAAGTCCCCAGTCAGTTCTAAGTGGGAAAGCTGAGCTGTGCATGCAAATATACACACCCGATGTGCATTTGGCGAAAACAGTGGTCTAATGGAACCGTGCAAACGTGCTGCGTTTTCTTCACTTAGACCCTTGGCATGAGTAGAGGAATGTGAAAAATTGACAAGATACCTGAGAAGACATTCAGTTTGTATTGAACACAATTGTATAAACTTATCTTTCCCTAAGAGTGCTCATCTAAGTAAGATATTATATTCTTTTTGAGCCTTTAGAGATGACTAAAAGGGCGCTTACCTTAAAAAAAAGGCAGAACTTTATTCGCTGTTTTGCAATAATTATACCCCTTCGCTATGGTAATGACTACCATAAATAGCATAATCTTAGAATTGTCATTAGTATCAAATATTTATCGAGTCCTCCTTCATTGTATGCACAGACTGTAGAGATTTATAGAGTTGATTAGAAACAGCCAGCGTTCTCAATAGTTTACAGTCTAAAGGCTGAGATGATCCCGAAGAACATAAAACACCCTATTCCCTTGACGCTTAGAATGGCATGATCTATCACTTGGTGTTTCTCCTCTCCCATGTCCTCCTATCCTAAATGGTTCTCCCAAATGCTCCTCAGGATTTGGGTGGAAGTAGTTTATCTGGGAGGTGATCACAGGAAGCACAGGGAGTGTAGAAGTGAGACAGGAAGGGAGGAAGCCGGTAAAAGGTGTGTTAATGAACAAATTACTTCTGTGGGCAACGGGGGCTCAATCCTGCCGGAGACCCGCCAAACACCTACACTGAATACGTCTTAAAGTCGTCCCTCCACCCGAAGGGGTACGGAAATGTGGGTATTTGTCCCTACATGGGCAAGGGTTGTCATTGGGGCATTAAATCCCAGCCCCCGCACATGGGTCCAGCACAATCTTATTGGCAGAGAGACGTAGAAGGGAAGAATCTGTTCTGCAAGTATAGGAATTGTCCACTGAAAATGCAGGTGACCTCCACTGGCAGCCACGGGGAGGTGAGTGGGGCATGGACAGAGCCTCCTACATCTCTTTTTTTCCATTTGGGTAAAAGTTAGTCCTGGCCCAAAGCCATCATTAGAATACCTAGGATTCAGGGGCACCTGAGTGGCTCGGTTGGTTAAGCATCTGACCGTTGATTTCGGCTCAGGTCATGATCTCACGGTTTGTGGGATTGAGCCCCACGTCGGACTCTGTGTTGACAGCTCAGAGCCTGTTTGGGATTCTCCCTAGCCCTCTCCCTCTGCCCCTCTCCTGCTCTCATGAGCACACACTCTCTCTCAAAATAAATAAATAACATCCAAAACAACAACAAAAGAGTACCTAGGATTCAAAACATTTTTACCACTATTTTAAAGAACCATATACTTCACTTGTACTGAAAATTATTTAATGTCTAATTCAGTCTTGAATAACCTATCATGATTTTGAATAACCTAGGAATTAACACCCACATCTGGATCCTTTTTTTATCATAAGTGTGGCACATTGGTATTTTTTTCTTGTTGTCATTTTTTTTTCTTATAGGACAACGGGTACCTAAGAAAAGAAATTACCCATATTATATATAAGAAGACAATTATCTCAAAAGAATCAAAGCTTAACCTGTGCTAACCAAAACAGTAGATACTTCAGTGCCATCAAGCAAATGCATATTACATTTTTGAAGTTATGTCCATGCCAAACAGGTTCAGTCAAATTCAATTTAAAAAGACTAAATTCAATAAAATCTATTTTTAGAGATGTCTTCATGACAGAAAATAGCCAGTTTGAAGGTTTTCCCCAATTTTCTGTGTGGGTGACCTGAAGGTACAGTACATTTTAAATGGGCAGAGGCGAGTCCAAACTAGGGCAAAACTAGCAAATACACAGCATCATCACACCCTTCTGGAAATGAGGCAGGGCAACAGTGTATGACGTAAGGAAATACAAGCAAACAAACATGGTGGCCTTTTGTAGGCACTTAAAACGAAGACCATTAGAATCCAGTCCTGTGAAAGAGGCAGAAGGGAAAATGAGCAAGTCAGGACGATGCTGTTTTATCACTTAGGGTTCCTCCAACAAGAAATACAAGATACACTGAAAAGGAGTAATTTGAGGAGAGTTTAAAGAATGAATTATTTATAAAAGTGTGGGCAAGACCAGAGAAGCCACAATGGCTAGTGTGATATTTAGGACTAATGACAATAGAGGGGATGTCAGAGCCTGAAGGGGCAGGGGGAGAGAAATGGTCTGAAATCAGAGCGAGAGAATTGCGAGGTGTGAGCCACCTAGCAGGAGCTGTGTCCATGGTCAGCACTGGTGCCCCCACAGAGAGGAAGCCAGGGGATAAACAGCCCAACCTCACCTGCCAGTACTAGCTATGGGACAGCCCCAACCGGGAGCCAGCGGCCAGGGACCACGTGGCCGTCGCCCATCCAGGTCACCCACCAGAAGCAGAGGACATGGTGGGGAGTGGATATGGAGAGCAAAGGGAAATATCCAGCACCACCATTATAGGAGAAGAACTTGCTTAATTCATACGCAAGCTAGATGAGAGAGACCACCACCCCGAAGTATCCCTGCTCTTTCTGAATTGTCCTGATACCGACTTAAGAGAAGGCAAGTAGGAATTCACCATTTCATCAGGCTGTAAGGTGTCCCCTAATGTCACGTGAGAGAAAGGATACTCAGTCACTACAATGACAGAGAGTCTAAAATGTCAGGGTCCCATTTACAATCCTAAAGAGGATGTGTGGCTCCCTGAGTTCCATTAATTTATGACAGGCTCAAAGAGAAGAGTCCCCATAATCATAAATTAGCAGCATCCCTCCCCCCCCCCCCCCCACCGCATACCTGGACATTCATAGAACTTGACCTTGTGCTTTAGAAGCTTTAGGAGCCTCCACGGTGCTCCCAAGCATAATTGCATTAGGCTGATGGCAACCGCATATAATGCCCTGGGGGAAATGAATGCTATTCTGTAATATGGCTCTGCCTCAAGTTATATAAATGTAAAAAAAAAAAAAATACATGTAGGTGAAAGACACCCAGAATTCTCCCATTCCCAGAACTTTGTACTCATGGCCACCTCAGCATCCAGTTGTGGGAAGATGGGCAGTGGCTGACTCGGGTTCTCCTCATCTCCACTGAGTTGTAGCAACTTTTCTCACAGTGGCTGGGGAAAATCCTGTATGTATGTACTTTGGGAGGCAGCAGGTAATGCTAAGCCTCAGAGAGCCCGTTTTTGAAACTTGGACCGTGACGGCAATTTCCCTTGCTTGAGAGGCACTCTCTGTTAGATAAGAAATTGAGCACTCCTTTCCCCTCTGCCATATGGTGCTGCCATATAATTTAAATTCAAAAAGCTGAATTTCATAGCCTGCGAATTGCAGTTGGTAGACACTTCTAATCACTTTACTGATATAAGTAGGTACAGAGAAGCATGATAATTTAAGTGAAAACCATGCTTTTAGAATCTGATAGGAAAACCTCCAAACCTAATGTTTTGTATCTTCTGTTCCAACGAAAAGATCCAGAAAAAAAAAAGATGCCAAGGGAACAGAATAGGCAAAGTGGTACTATTAGTAAAGTCACTTAAAAAAAAAAAAAAGGCTGTATCACTGACCAACTATTTAAACCCCTTAAAATGTGACCTATTATGGCAGGATTCTCAGATCAACAGAAAAAATCCATTAAGCTCCAATTCCCACCGGCTTTGTTAATGTGAATAAAAGTCATAATTGAGAAGGAGGAGGTGGGTATACACGCAGCAAGCTATTTGACAGAGGAGTTTTTACTAAATAGCAAAAGAATTCCAGGAAGCATTTGCTAAAGATAAATAAATAAGCTAGAATAGGTAGGGCTGAGAATTCTAGCTTATAAGTCTTAGTAGAGGTTTATAAGTTCACAGATTTTAAAAATTGTAATCAAATCCAAGGTACCTGGGAGGCTCAGTGGATTAAGTGTTCGACTCTTGATTTTGGCTCAGGTCATGATCTCACAGTGTGTGAGATCGAGCCCCATGGCAGGCACTGTGCTGTCAGCACAGAGCCTGCTTGAGATTCTCTCTCTCCCTCTCTCTCTGCCCCTCCCCCACTCTCTCTCCCTCTCAAAATAAATAAAATTTTTTTAAAAATTGTAATCAAATCCAAGAAAGCAAGTTCTATGAAACGCAAGCAGTCCCCTCTCTCCTTTAGCCTGAAAGGAAATGGAGCATAGAGGTGCCTAATTTGGCTCATGGGAGATCTAAGAGAACACTCGGTTGCCATTCTGAGCAGCTTTGAGGGAATGGAGAACTTGAGAGGACAAAGAAATAAAGGTGACCTTTAGTTCTTTGGGAGAATCCTCCTTTCTGTACCAATCAAGATTGTTTTCAGTTTCAAAAGAAAAACAAAAAGGAAGGAAAGAAGGAAAAGGGAGGGAGGGAGGAAGGAAAGTTATGAGCTTAAGTAGCAGGGGTAGTTTGGCTTCAGGTACAGCTTGATCCAGAGGTTGAAAAATATCATTAGGGCAACACTGACTTGCTTTCCTCTTTCAACTCTGCTCCTTCAGGACAGGCTCTATTCTCAGTCAGACTCTCCTTTTGTGGAGATAGGACAGAGAGAGCTCACTGTCCTCCCATAGCTGTTTCCCCCTACTCTTCTGTAATAAAACCTCTTATTTGTGGCAGAGCACACAGCCTCCTGAGATAAAGGCATTTCCATGCCTCTGTTGCAGTTAAACATAGCAGTGTGACTAAGTTCTGGCCAATGGAATATAAGTAGAAGTGTCATGAGCAATTTTTAGAAGGTGTCCTTGAAGGATCCCTCTTCACCCTTTCCTCCTCCTCACAGCCTGGAAGCTCAAACAGCCATCTGGGACCATTAGGTAGAGCCATGTTATCAGGAATTAGAACGAGAGAGAAAGAAACAACTCTCTGATGACCTTGGAGCTACCACATATAGCCCTGAATTGCTTACCTCTGGACCTCATTTTATGTGAGAGAAAATACATTTCTATCTTATTTAAATTATTTTAAATTTGGGTTTTCTGTCTCACAGCAAAACCTAATATTAATTAATACACAAGGCAGAATGCTTACCACAGTTCCAGGTGTGGTATCTTCTGCTTCAAAGAAAAGAAGCAGAAGCTTCCTATGGCGTGAAGCCCTATAACATACTACGCCTGCCTCTTTCTCAACAGCCCTAGAAAGAGTTTCGTTTGAACATTTCTGCAGCTCTGATTGGGTCACGGGCCAATCCCTGAGCCAATCACTGTGGCCCGGGGCTCTGACAGGTGTGACAGATGCGTCCACTGCTGGAGCTGCGTGGAGTTCTCTCCACCTGAACTGCACAGACAGCCAGGGAGCTTTCCCAGAGGAGAAATGACAAATGTTCACTCTGCTTCCCAAGCTATATTTTTTCCCCCTAATTTTCTGATTTCTATCAAAGGTATGATCATTCTTCTAGTCTCACAACATTTTATACATAATCCATCAATTCTTGGTATAAGCTTTTCTCCAGCATCACCCAGGAAACAAAAACAAAGAGACCCATTACTATTTGATGGTGTAATCATTGTGGGGGAAGAGTAAATGAGAAGTATGTGCTCATGATTTTCTGAGAAAGTAGGGTTTTTTTCTATTTTTTTAGTAAGCTCTATGCCCAGTGTGGGGCTTGAATTCATAATGCTGATGGCGAGAGTTGCGAGCTATACTGACTGAGCTAGCCAGGCACCCCACTGAGAAAAATATTTTAATAGCTATTATAAATACAATGGTATACAAAATTAATAAAATAACTGGTCAGTATTCTTCTTAAGTGTCAACGTTATGAAGGACAAAAAGACTAAGTTATTGTCACAGACTAGAGGCGATTAAAGAGGTGTGACCATTGTGGGGAATAGTCTACGGGGGCTAGTGATGATCCCAACCCCCTGGTGGTCATGCCCTTGTACAATCCCCTCCCCCTGACTTATTTCTAACCAGTAGAATATGACAAAGGAGATGGGATGTCTTTTCTGTGATTATGTTACTTTATGACTCCATATTGCTCACTCAAGAGACCTCTTTTCCTAGCCGCCTTTGAAGAAGTAAGTGACCCTTCTGGAAGGCCCACCTCCAAGAGCTGAGGGCAGCATCCACCAACATCTAGCAAGAAGCCAAGGTCTTCAGTCCTACAGTCTCAAGGGAATG
Source organism: Panthera onca (assembly GCF_046562875.1). Lineage (NCBI taxonomy): Eukaryota > Metazoa > Chordata > Mammalia > Carnivora > Felidae > Panthera > Panthera onca. Next base: position 147,304,461 of record NC_138347.1, read on the forward strand.
AATTCTGCCAACACTTGAGCGAGCTTGAAAGCAGATTCACCCCAGTCTAGCCGCCAAATGGGACCGCAGCCCAGCTGACACCTAATTCCAGTCTTGTGAGACCCTAAGCAGAGGATCTAATGAAGTTGTGCCTAAACCCCTAACCTACAGAAACTATAAGATCATTAATATGCTGTTTTAAGCCACTAAATTTGTAGTAATTTGTTGTGTAGCAATAGATAACTGTCTTAGCTCCAGCTACTGTAACAAAGTACCATAAACTGGGAAGCTTATCAACCACAGAAATTTAGTTTTCGTGGTTTTGGGAGCTGGAAGTCCCAGGTCATGAGGCCAGCACGGTCAGGTTCTGGTGAGAGCCCTCTTGTGGGTTGTAGACCGCTAACTCCTCCCTGCATCCTCACAGGGGAAAGAGCAAGCTAGCTCTCTGGCCTCTTTTTATAATCCCATTCATGAGGGTTCCACCCCCATGATCTAATTACTTCCCCCCAAACCTCACCTCCAAATATCACACCGGGGATTAGATTTCAGCAGAAGAATCTGGGGGGAGGGGGAGGGGCAGGGCACAAACATTCAGTCCATAACAATAACGGATACAGCAACTAAATGCAATGTGGGATCGTGGAACCAGAAAAAAAACAAAAACAAAAACAAAACCATTAATCGGAAAACTAGCGAAATCCACATAAAGTCTGTAGTTCAGTTAACAGCCAAGTACCAACGTCAATTCCTTAGTTTCACACATTGTATTATGATGATATAAGATGCTATCATCAGGGGAAGCTGAGTAATGAGTACATGGGAACTCTCTGCTATACAGTTAGAATCTCCAAATAGAACGTTAAAAAATAAGACAAATAAATGTAGAAGTACACAAATCAGCTATAAAACTTGTGGACAATAGGAGAGGGAGCCAAGATGGCGGAACAGCATGGAAGTTTTTGGTGTGTCTCGCGTCCATGAAATACAGCCAGACCAACGCTAAACCATCCCGCACACCTAGAAAACTGATCTGCGGTATAACACAACAATCTGCACAACCTGAACCACGGAACTCAGCAGGTACGTGGCGCGGAGAAGTGAACTGGGGGAGAAAGAAGCCGCGGAGGGCAGGGAGCTGTTTTTGCTTATGGAGAGAGGACAGAGACGGGGGGTGGGTACGGGAAAAGCACCCCCCACAAAAGCAGCTGGAGAGAAAGTGGAAAAGTGGAAATAGCCGCAGGGACTGAACTAAAAGGGGAGAAAGGAGAAAGGAGAGGGTTTAAATTCCATTAAGACTCTATAAACAGGGGGAGTGCAGAATCGAAAACTCCGCAGCTCGATACCTGGCGGTGCTCTGGTGAGAAGGGCGAATCCCTAGGAGCAGAGTGGAGTCCGGGGTTCTTCAGGCCACACAGGGAGACACGGTTCCCCGGCTGGGAGGCCACCAGGGGGAGGCTGTGTGGGTCCCCAAAGGCAAGGCCCCAGTGGACCCAGGAGAACATTAGCTGGTGCTGGAACAAGGTCGCTGGGGATGAAGCCTGGTGCCGGACGTGTGTTGTGATTTTCCATAATCCCTGAAACGCTGCTGCTACGTTATCTCGCGAACTTGTCCTGGGGCTGGCTGGCACCCAGCCGCAGTCTCTGGGCGGTGGCAGCAGCCTCCTGCAAACGTTTCTGGGTGCTGCCAGCACCCGGCCCGTTCCTCAGTGACACCCTCCTGCAAAAGGGCAGAACGGGTCAAAGCCGCAGTCCCGCAGAAGTAAGGGGTTGGGAAAAACAGCCGCATCCGAGAAAAAAAGTCAGGAGGGAGGTGCTGCCTGGGTCTTGGTCACGGACAGTGTAAAAGCGGGGAGTGGATGAAAGCTGAAGACAGAGGACGGGTGCGCGATTGCCGATCCGGGAGAACAGACTGGGTGGCTGGGTGACGCCATTTTCACCATTCCCGCGCATGCGCGTACGCACCTACAAGCACCGCAACAATCCACCCTGGTAAGCTATGCAGCGCCACCTAGTGGGGGACGTAGCCGTTACACTAAGCCCCGCCCAACTGGGCCAACCTTGCTCTTCAAGAACACGTTTCACCGCCAGCTTAGTTTATGGACTATAAAGTGCATCATAGTTTGACTTCTAGGGGAACACGAAGTAATTTCAGTCGTATTTCAGTCTGTTCGCCCGTCCATCTATTCAATTTTCTTTCCTTTTTTCCCCCTCTTTTTCGCTTATTTTCTTTTTCTTGAATACAGAAAGAGAAAAAATTCATTTTTATTTTCAATTTCTATTAAAAATATTTGTCTTTAAATTTTTTCTACTATATTTTTTTTGTGTAACTTATTTCAAATTCTATTTTACTTCCATCATTTCATTTTAGTCTACTTCAGTGTATTCATTTTTTCAAATTTTCGAACGATTTCCTTTTTTTTCCTTTCCCCTTTTTTCTCTAATCTATCAAGCCCCTTTCAACACCCAGACCAAAACACACCAAGGATCTAGCATCATTTATTCAATTTCTTTTGCGTGTGTGTCTGTTTTTAATTTTTTAATTTTAATATTTTTTAATTTTAATTTCTTTGTTTTAATCTTATTTGACCTCATTAATTCCTTTTCTCCCTTCAAAATGACAAAACGAAGGAATTCACCCCAAAAGAAAGAGCAGGAAGAAACGACAGCCAGGGACTTAACCAACACAGATACAAGCAAGGTGTCTGAACCAGAATTTAGAATCACAATAATAACAATACTAGCTGGAGTCGAAAATAGATTAGAATCCCTTTCTGCGGAGATAAAAGAAGTAAAAGCTAGTCAGGATGAAATATATGCTATAACTGAGCTGCAATCTAGAATGGATGCCATGGCAGGAAGGACAGATGAGGCAGAACAGACAATCAGCAATATAGAGGACAAATTTATGGAGAATAATGAAGCAGGGAAAGAAAGGGGGGAGACTAAGGCAAAAGAGCATGATTTAAGAATTAGAGAAACCAGTGACTCATTAAAAAGGAACAACATCAGAATCAATGGGGTCCCAGAAGAGGAAGAGAGAGAAATAGGGGTAGAAGGGTTATGTGAGCAAATCATAGTGGAAATTTTTCCTACCCTGGGGAAAGACACAGACATCAAAATCCAGGAAGCACAGAAGACTCCCATTAGATTCAACAAAAAACGACCATCAGCAAAGCATATCACAGTCAAATTCACAAAATACTCAGGCAAGGAGAGAATCATGAAAGCAGCAAGGGAAAAAAGTCCTTCACCTACAAGGGAAGACAGATCAGGTGTACAGCAGACCTATCCACAGAAATCGACAGACCAGAAAGGAGTGGCAGGATATATTTAATGTGCTGAATCAGAAAAATATGCAACCAAGAATTCTTTATCCAGCAAGGCTGTCATTCAAAATAGGAGAGATTAAAAATTTCCCAGAGAAACAAAAATTAAAGGAATTTGTGACCACTAAACCAGCCCTGCAAGAAATTTTAAGGGGGACTCTGAGGGGAGGAAGGATGAAAAATACATACATATATACATACATACATAAATACATACATACATACATACCTACATACCAAAACCAACAAAGACTAGAAAGGACCAGAGAACACCACCAGAAACTCCAACTCTACAAGCAACATAATGGCAATAAATTCATATCTTTCAGTACTCATTTTAAATGTGAATGGACTCAATGCTCCAATCAAAAGACATAGGGTAACAGAATGGATAAGAAAACAAGATCCATCCATATGATGTTTACAAGAGACCCACTTTAGACCTAAAGACACCTTCAGATTGAAAGTAAGGGGATGGAGAACCATCTATCATGCTAATGGTCAACAGAAGAAAGCCAAGTAGCCATACTTATATCAGAATATCTAGACTGTAAAATAAAGACTGTATCAAGAGATGGCAGAAGGGCATTATATCATACTCAAGGGGTCTATCCACCAAGAAGACCTAACAGTTACAAACATTTATGTGCCAAATGAGGAAGGACCCAATTATATAAATCAATTAATCGCAAACATAAAGAAATTCATTGATAGTAATACCATAATAGTAGGGGACTTCAGCACCCCACTGACAGCAATGGACAGATAATCTAATAAAAAAATCAACAAGGAAACAATGGCTTTGAATGACACACTGGACTAGATGGACTCAACAGATGTATTCAGAACATTTCATCCTAAAGCAGTGGAATATACATTCTTCTCCAGTGCACATGGAATGTTCTCCAGAATAGACCACATACTGGCACACAAATCAGCCCTCAACAAGTACAAAAAGATCGAGATCATACCGTGCATATTTTCAGACCACAATGCTATGAAACTTGAAATCAACCACAAGAAAAAATTTGGGAAGGTAACAAATACTTGGAGACTAAAGACCATCCTACTAAAGAATGAATGGGCCAACCAAGAAGTTAAAGAGGAAATTAAAAAGTTCATGGAAGCCTATGAAAATGATAACACCACAACCCAAAACCTGTGGGACGCAGGAAAGGCGGTTATAAGAGGAAAGTGTATAGCAATACAGGCCTTCCTAAAAAAGGAAGAAAGGTCTAAGATACACAACCTAACCTTACACCTTAAAGAGCTGGAAAAAGAACAGCAAATAAAACCTGAAACCAGAAGAAGACAGGAAATAATAAAGATTAGAGCAGAAATTAATGCTATCGAAACCAAAAAAAAAGAACATATCAATGAAACCAGAAGCTTGTTCTTTGAAAGAATTAACAAAATTGATATACCACTAGCCAGTTTGATCAAAAAGAAAAAGGAAAGGACCCAAATAAATAAAATCGAGAATGAAAGAGAAGAGTTCACAACCAACACAGCAGAAATAAAAACAATAAGAAGAGAATATTATAAGCAATTATATCCCAATAAAATGGGCAATCTGGAAGAAATGGACAAATTCCTAAACACATATACACTACCAAAACCAAAACAGGAAGAAATAGAAAATTTGAACAGACCCATAATCAGTAAAGAAATCGAATTAGTAATCAAAAATCTCCCAAAAAGTCCAGGGCCAGATGGCTTTCCAGCGGAATTCTACCAAAAATTTAAGGAAGAGTTAACACCTATTCTCTTGAAGCTGTTCCAAAAAATAGAAATGGAAGAAAAACCTCCAAACTCTTTCTATGAAGCCAGCATTACCTTGTTTCCAAAACCAGACAGAGACCCCACTAAAAAGAAGAATTATATACTAATTTCCCTGTTGAACATGGATGCAAAAATCATCAATAAGATATTAGCCAACCGGCTCCAACAATACATGAAAAAAATTATTCACCACAACCAAGTGGGATTTATACCTGGGATGAAGGGCTGGTTCAATATCTGCAAAACAATCAATGTGACACATCACATCAATAAAAGAAAGGACAAGAACCATATGATCCTCTCAAAAATGCTGAGAAAGCATTTGACAAAATACAGCATCCTTTCTTGATAAAAACCATCAAGAAAGTAGGGATAGAAGGATCATACCTCGAGATCCTAAAAGCCATATATGAAAGACCCAACGCTAATCTCATCCTCAATGGGGAAAAGCTGAGAGCTTTCCCCCTAAGGTCAGGAACAATACAGGGATGTCCACTCTTGCCACTGTTATTCAACATAGTATTGAGAGACTTAGCCTCTGCAATCACACAACACAAAGAAATAAGAGGCATCCAAATCAGCCAGGAGGAGGTCAAACTTTCACTCTTCGCAGATGACATGATACTCTATATGGAAAACTCAAAAGATTCCACCAAAACACTGCTAGAACTGATTCATGAATTCAACAAAGTTGCAGGATATAAAATCAATGCACAGAACTCAGTTGCATTCTTATACATCAACAATGAAGCAACAGAAAGAGAAATCAAGGAATCGATCCCATTTACAATTGCACCAAAAGCCGTAAAATACCTAGGGATAAATCTAACCAAAGAGGTGAAAAATCTACACACTGAAAATTATAGAAAGCTTATGAAAGAAATTGAAGAAGACACAAAAAAATGGAAAAAGATTCCATGCTCTTGGATAGGAAGAACAAATATTGTTAAAATGTCAATACTACCCAAAGCATTCTACATATTCAATTCAATCCCTATCAAAACAACACCAGCATTCTTCACAGAGCTAGAACAAATAATCCTAAAATTTGTATAGAACCAGAAAAGACCCCAAATAGCCAAAGCAATCTTGAAAAAGAAAACCAAAGCAGGACGCATCACAATCCCAGACTCCAAGCTACACTACAAAGCTGTCATCAGCAAGACAGTATGGTACTGGCACAAAAACAGACACTCAAATCAATGGAACAGAATAGAGAACCAAGAAATGGACCCACAAACATATGGCCAACTAATCTTTGACAAAGCAAGAAAGAATAGCCAATGGAATAAAGACAGTCTCTTCAGCAAGTAGTGCTGGGAAAACTGGACAGCGACATGCAGAAGAATGAACCTGGACCACTTTCGTACACCATCCACAAAAATAAACTCAAAATGGATGAAAGACCTCAATGTAAGACAGGAAGCCATCAAAATCCTCGAGGATAAAGCAGGCAAAAACCTCTTTGATCTTGGCCGCAGCAACTTCTTACTCAACACGTCTCTGGAGGCAAGGGAAACCAAAGCAAAAATGAACTATTGAGACCTCATCAAAATAAAAAGTGTCTGCACAGTGAAGGAAACAATCAGCAAAACTAAAAGACAGCCGACAGAATGGGAGAAGATATTTGTAAACAACAGATCAGATAAAGGGTTAGTATCCAAAATCTATAAAGAACTTATCAAACTCAACACCCAAAACACAAATAATCCAGTGAAGAAATGGGAAAAAGACATGAATAGACACTTCTTCAAAGAAGACACCCAGATGGCCAACTGACACATGAAAAAATGCTCCACATCACTCATCATCAGGGAAATACAAATCAAAACCACACTGAGATACCACCTCACACCTGCCAGAATGGCTAACATTAACAACTCAGGCAACAACAGATGTTGGCGAGGATGCGGAGAAAGAGGATCTCTTTTGCATTGCTGTTGGGAATGCAAACTGGTGCAACCACTCTGGAAAACAGTATGGAGGTTCCTCAAAAAATTAAAAAGAGAACTATCCTACGACCCAGCAGTTGCACTACTAGGTATTTATCCAAGGGATACAGGTGTGCTGTTTTGAAGCGGCACATGCACCCCCATGTTTCTAGCAGCACTATCAACAATAGCCAAAGTATGGAAAGAGCCCAAATGTCTATCAATGGATGAAATGGACAAAGAAGGTGTGGTATATATATATATACAATGGAGTATTACTCGGCAATCAAAAAGAATGAAATCTTGCCATTTGCAACTGCGTGGATGGAACTAGGGGGTATTATGCTAAGCAAGATTAGTCAGGGAAAGACAAATGTCATATAACTTCACTCATATGAGGACTTTAAGACACAGAACAGATGAACATAAGGAAAGGGAAGCAAAAATAATATAAAAATAGGGAGGGGCACAAAACATAAGAGACTCTTAAATATGGAGAACAAACAGAGGGTTACTGGAGGGTTTGTGGGGGGGGATGGGCTAAATAGGTAACGGTCATTAAGAAATCTACTCCTGAAATCATTATTGCGCTATATGCTAACTAATTTGGATGTAAATTTTAAAAAAAATAATAAAATAAGATAAAGACAAAAGTTGTGAAAAATAAGCCTGGATTCTCTTGGTTGGCAATAGAGTAAAAATAAATTTGATCCTATGGCTACCTTCCGATGCCCAGATTTTGCTCCTGCCCAAGCTTGTCTGCTAATGTCAACACCTGGGCAGCATTTCTTCCCTTGGCACACAAATGTCTTATTTTTTGATCAGTTGATATCTCACAGCTGTAGTTAGTTGTAGTTTTATTCTTAGTATGATGATTTGGAAACAATATTTATATAAAAGCTCTTTCCCTCAACTCTTCCTACTCCCTAGAATTCTTCCATCTGTCCAATAGCTTCTTCCATAATTATATCACTTTCTTTCTTCCCCTTCCCTTCTCTTTTCCTTCCCTTCACACTCTCTTCCTCACGTGGCTTGGAATTTCGAAAGAAAGTAATGGGAACCACCCATAGAAGAGAAACAAAGGGGTCTGGTGTATTACTGTGCTTTTATAATCAGGACAGCAACACACAGAAGCCACTCCCACACCTTCAAAGTTTTAATTGTACCGTGCTTAGACTCCATATAGAATTCATCACTTTTGTTTACTTAAATCTTTACAACAGCATCTCAGCCCAGGGTAAAATGCACCTGAGCTATACCTTCTTGACCTCAAGTGGGTTTTATAACTCCAGAGGAAGTTTGTAACCACTTTTTAAAATGTAGGTCAGGTACACAACTTGGCAAAGGAAATGAATGTGGGAAGCCAGAAACAGTTATTAAAAAATCGAGTTCATTTTTACAGGCTATTGTTTGGAAAATAAATAGCTCAACCTGGATCCCAAACAAAACTAGAATAATAAATGTGCTGTTGACTTGGTGAAAATGTCCTGCATCTGGTTGAGAAGGGCATAAATATTAATTGAATAAATTCCTTACTTTTATCCTGGTCTGTAGAGTTAATTAAAAACCTCTTAAACTTATGGGGCGTTTTCAGGGCTATTTCTTCCTACTTACTCTGAACATTATGAATTTCTGTATAGATCTTAATGTCAACAATATTTGGTCAGTGTCTGCTATATAATTTGTACTTACATGCTCTGCCTTCAAGATGCTTAACTATTCCTCTGAAATTATGAACCTTCTTTTCAAGTAGAGATGGAAGAAGGCATTCCCTATGCTAAAGCAGAGGCACAAAACCATAATTATGCATAGAGTATAAAATAAATCTCTTTTATTTAAAGGGCACAAAGATGAATAGGGAAAAATAAAGGAGAACTAAATTAAGGTCCTTATTATACTCAGAGAAGTTACTATTAACTGTTCATTATTTTGTTAAATAATGTATATAGAAAGAGATTGGAATTTCTGGTTTCGAAAGTACTTAACTTTTTTAAAAGTAAATCTTAAAGTGCACGCAGAGTCTTAAGATTTTCTTATCTATGTGACATCGTAAGCTTGGGGACACGTGGACTTAACTGAGTTCTCTAGATTTAGAGAAACAAAAATGGAATTCAAGCAGAAATACATTTAATTTAAAGTTAATGCCTCAGATTTGTTAGCATGCCTGGAATAGCTTTTATTCTCCCAAATGTTTGGTTGTGTTCTCAGTGTTGAAATGAAAGCAAGTCCTGTGTGTCCCGTAGAGGCTGGCAGTGGGGAGAAGGCTGCTCTAGCAAGTTGGGCAAACAGCTGGGAGTTGGTTTTCAGTCCCACACCTTTAGGGGAAAGAGTGAAGAGTTAATGGTGCTCATGAATCCTGTGCAGAGCCACTGAGAAATCACATTCCCCAGAGAGATTGTCTGGAAAAGAAGGAATGAGTTCAGGAAGTATCAGGCTTCTCTGGATTGGTTTTAGGGCTCAGTAGCCAAAGAGAGATTGAATGAATTGCGCGCATGCGTGTGTGTGTGTGTGTGTGTGTGTGTGTGTGTGTGTGTAATGAGAGTAGGTTAAATAAAATCTGTATTTTTAATCTTGGTTTTATTTCTTGATTCATGAATGTACAAGATATATTGCGTCCAAATATATTGCATTATGTACAGGATACATGAGGAGGGACTATCAAGATAGATAGAATTTCTTATGTGGATTGTCAAACTTGCTGCTTTACAGTTTGTACCTTGCACACAAATGCACACACACGCGCTTGCTTTTGCCAATAAAGACCACACTGCTTACCCTGTTTCAACTGAACTTGACCTTTGAGTTGTTTTTTCAATAGCGCTTTGAGGTTTGCATTGTTATTCCCTCTCATGTGGTTGCCTTTGTGACCCAGGGCCCATGTTTCCAAATTTTCTGGCTGAAGTTAACATCTTGCAGCTAAGAAACAGTTTTTCTCAGTGAATAGCAATTTATTGAGCACTCATGGTATTAAGTGCTGTCCTCATGCTTTATTTCAATGAACCCATTTAATCGTTATAACCCTGTTATGTAGGCCCTATTGTTAACAACATTATTATTCCCTTTAACAGATGGATAAAACTGGGGCACAGACAGGTTGAATAGGTCACCCAATGTCACACAGCAAGGAAAGAGAACAAGAATACAATCTCAGGAAGTCTGGTTGTAAGGCCCATGCTCTTAATCACCGTCCCATGCCACCCTTGGGTTGTTTTCTACCTTTTCTATGGGGAAAACCTTTAACAATTGGTACTTTAAAACTAGAAAGAAGTACGAGGTAACTAGACAAAAAGTCTATAGCTAGACCCAAAAGAAATTAGGGTCTAGTGGACAGAATGCCCATTTTATGGTCAGAAAGATCTGAGATTGGCTCTGTAGGCGTGGCAATTGCTGCTCACTGAATAGCTACATGTTGCTCCCTTACAGTTTCTATGCCCCTGGTAATAGTTAAGGCCATGTGACTGGTTCTGGCCATTGGTTGTGAGTGAGAGTTATTCAGGCCACTCTTGGACTGAAAATTTTAATTCTTCCGTCTAGTGTGGGACTCTCCGGGTCTGTCTCTGTTCACCTGCCATGATCATGGAGAAAGCCAGTTAGCTCAGAGGCTGTAGCTATATGAGAGTAAAGCCTCAGTCAGCCTAGGCCTATGAATAATCTCATGGGACAGAGCCCCTCATAAACCCACTGAGATGTGAGTCGGGAGTGACAAGTTAACCTTTATTGTATTAAGCCACTGAGAGTTCAGATTAATTTGTTTCTGATATTATCTAACTAATACAGTTTACAAGTTTTACCAGGAAAGCTGGCTGACTTCACTTCTTTATCTTTCAAATATAAACACTAAGCTTTTGGGGCAGAGTTGACATAAGGAATAAATGAGGGCTTTTGGTGTGCTTGGCAAGTAAGACTTGCTCAATAAATGGCTGCTCTGGTCATTAGTATTATACTACAGAAAAGTAACGGAAAAGTTCAAGTGACATAGTGTATAAAGAACGTGAAGAACATTTTCGTAGCAGAGCTTATTACTGGATTCCTAAAAATTGCTTATAACCATAAAACAACCGGAGACTATTTCCAGTACAACACGTAACAGGGTTGTAATGTGCACCCATTTTTGTAAACACCTCTTGGTTTGGTACCCACCATCCACACTCCTGTCTTTTATTAACTATAATCCAGTTTCCCCTGGGAAACCTTTTCTTCCCATTTTCAACCAACATACTTCAGGTGGGGCTCCAGAATCAAGTTCTAGAATCAAGAATGGAGCATGTGACTTGAGGCTAAGACAATTATCACAGTTCCCTAGCCGCAATGATTGGTTCAAAGAGGGGAACACTGTCTGCTCAGAGCCACTAAGATGCAATGAGAATGCTGGGAATCCTGGGCGGGGTGGGGGGGGGGGGCTGGAAAAAAGATTATATCATTCTTTTCTCATCTGAATGTGAGATGTGGAAATACGTGGAGAGGTGGCAGCTATTTTGTACTTACAAGGGAAGAAAGAGCCTTTCCGGGCATGGAACCAACATGAAGGTGAATGGCAGGTGGATGGTTGTGATGGAAAAATGGAGCTCTAGCAACACTGTTCAAAGTCCCTGATCAAGCTGTACCTGAAACCAAACAAACTCTGGGATTTTCACTTTAGTGAGTTCATAGATTATCTTTATTCTTTTTTTTTTTTTAATTTTTTTTTTAACATTTATTTATTTTTGAGACAGAGAGAGAGAGAGAGCATGAACAGGGGAGGGTCAGAGAAAGAGGGAGACACAGAATCTGAAACAGGCTCCAGGCTCTGAGCTGTCAGCACAGAGCCCGACGCGGGGCTTGAACCCACGGACCGCGAGATCATGACCTGAGCCAAAGTCGGCCGCTCAACCGACTGAGCCACCCAGGCGCCCCGATTATCTTTATTCTTAATCCAGTTTGAAAATAGATTTTTTTCAGGAGTACCCGAGTGGCTCAGTTGGTTGAGCTTCCAACTTTGGCTCAGGTTATGATCCCGTGGTTCATGAGTTCAAGCTCCGCGTTGGGCTCTCTCCTGTCAGTGCAGATCCCACTTCAGATCCTCTGTCCCCCTCTCTCCACCCCTTCCCATCTTGCACTCTCCCCAAAATAAATAAATATATGTATATATATATATATTTTTTTAATTAAGAAACAAATAGATTTTTTTCAGAAGTGACATTTGGGTAGGCCAAATGGAAAGTGCCCAATTCTGATTAAATGGGGTTAAAATTTGGATAACATGACTTTGTATGGTGTTCCTTCCCATTCTACAGAGTTTCTTCTCTGTCATTCTTTCTGAATTCTATATTGGCCTCTTTATTTTATTGCCTCTACATGCCATACTCTTGGATTCAGAACTCTTCTTTATCTAATGGTTATGTCTGTGATTAGGTAAATAAAGTTTAGGTTTACATACCCTAAACATTAAAACTCATATAATTAAAATTTTTCCAAAATGACAAGTTTACAGCCAGAATATATTTATTTTTTTCTCATTTAAAGAAACTCTTTCATGTAAGTAAAGCAGACATTCTTTGGAGGAGACATATATTTTGTTCAAGAAATATAGAACTTATAATTAATACTATGTTTCCTTATCTTAAAGAAGAGAATATGTACAGCACATTGAGATTTATTTTCACTTTTGGCTCACAAATTTGCTGCATAGAATTATATAAAGTACATTTTGTGGGCTATATTCTAATACCAGAAACCACAAGTGATATTTTTCAAAGACAAGATTATTATTTTCAATTCAACTTTCTCCCGTAATATAATTATACACCCATGCTTTTTGCTGTCGAGGCTTTGCAGTGATCTCAGGAGAGCTGTTCATACATACAGGCCCACCTCGCTGATGTTGGACTTGGCTGTAGGACTTATTTTCATTAAAGAAATATCAGCAGACATTATGCAGTGGATTTCAGTGTGTTTGCATAATTTGGCTTTGTTCTTGAGCTTTTGGCATCTGCCCTGAGAACAGATCTGAAGAGCAACTGGGTCCAAGGAAACTGAAGAGACACATGGAGGAGACCTCCTCCTTCCTCACACCTGATGCTAAGCTCAACTGACATCAGCTAAGCCCAACAGAATCACAGATGCATCACAGGCCCATGAGTGAAAATAAGTACTTGACATAAGCCACTACATTTTGGAATTGTTTGTTATGCAGTATTATTGTATCACTAGCAGACTAATACAACCTGAAAATATTATTAAAATGTAATGTTCAAAATAACACTTCCCTTTCAAATGTTAAGGTGATAAGTATTCTGTATCTGATAATCCGTGTTATTTTATAAATCTAAAACATACCTAAAATATATTGTAATCAAAATGTATTACCTTTGTAATATAGCACTTACTGTATTGAATTGGAAGGCATTCATGATATACTAGCAGCCACTACACCTGGGTTGTAATCCTGGCTTGGCCACTCATGAGTTGTGTGTCTTTAACGAGTCACTTAGCTTTTCTGGATCTCTCAGTTATCTATAAAATGAGGATTATGTAGATTCCCTATAGCCAAAAATATTACAGTTGTGGTTTTTAAATTCATATAAAGTATTTACCTAAAAATATCTATAATATAGAATACATATATGATAAAATATTTCATAATCCATATAAACATAAAATATATAATATGTAATGTTTATTTTATACACTAGTAGCTTTTAGAATGTACGTAAAATGAGAATTCAGATCATAGGAATTCTGTATATTTTTAATGTTCCCGAGTTGCCTACATAAATGAGATACAACAGTCCTCTCTTATCTGTGGTTTTGCTTTCTGTTCATTTCAGTTGCTCACAGTCATCTGGGGTCCAAAGCAGATGATACTGCTTCTGATGTAAGGTCAGAAGGTCAGTAGTAACCCAACGCTATGTTACATATCTACGTCATTCATGTCACTTCTTTTCATCACATAGGCCATGTGTCATCTCAGATCATCCTCCTAAGAAGGAAGGTGAGAATCATACAATAGGATATTTTGACAGAGAAAAGGACCACATTCACATAGATTTTATTACAATATATTCTTATAATTGTTCGACTTTATAACTAATTATACTCTGCCTGATTTAGAAATTGAACTTTATCATAGATTTGGATGTTATGTGGAGGAAAACACAGAGCATATATAGGGTTCAGTACTACCTTCTGTCTTAGGCATCCACTGGGAGTCTTGGGACGTATCCCCTGCTGGTAATGAGAAACTACTGGGTGTGTGTTAGTAAGTTTCTTATAAGCAAGAATCTTCTAAGTTTAAAATTCTATAATTTCAAGAATGTTTGTGACTATGCTAGAGAAAGTCATCTAAAGAAAAATATATTGATCACCTAGGTCATGCTCGGTATACATCTCAGTCAGCTCGGGCTACCATAACAGAATACCAAAAACTAGGTTGCTAAAACAACAGCAGCTCATTTGCACCACAGTTCCGGAGACTGGGGGTCTAAAATCATGGTGCCAGAGGTTTGGTTTTTGGTGAGATGTCTTGCCTTGGATTGCAGAAGACTGCTTTCTCACTATGTCCTCACATGGCCTCTGCTCTGCACATGAGAGAGAGATCTCTAACATCTCCTCTTGTTATAAGGACACCAGACCTACCCTTTTGACCTCAGTTAATCTTAATGACCTCCTTAAAGGCCCTCTCTCTAAATATAGTCACACTGGGGATAGGACTTCAACATGTGAATGCGTGGGTGACACTTTCAGCCCATAACAACACATCCAGTGGAAGAAGAATTTAGTAAAAAGAGCACAGATTCTGGCTTCAAATACTCAAAGTGTAGGATCAGACCCTGCTACCCCTAGGGTATCTCCAAGTTGGTTGCCTTAGAAGAATGTCTTATAGGCAATAAAACCTAAGGAAATCAGATTTTTACTGACTATGCTGTATCTTTCTATATGCAAGCCACTCTTTGGATTTGAAGGTGGAAAACTGGTATTACTTTGCCAAATGTTTCTTAAAAATTTATTTTTTTATATTTGTTTATTTATTTTGAGAGAGAGACAGAGATTATGAGCAGAGGAGAGACAGAGACACGCAGAATCCGAAGCAGGCTCCAGGCTCTGAGCTGTCAGCGCAGAGCCCAACTACGTCGCTTGAATTCACAAACCGTGACATCATGACCTGAGCCGAAGGCAGATGCTCAACTGAGCCACCCAGGTACCCCTTAACAAATGTTTCAAACCACACTTCATGAAGAAATGTGGCCATTTCTGTACATAGCCTGCGAGGTCTACATTATGTTTTAGATAGGAGAGAACTTCGGCCCCGCCCAGTTCCTGCATTCTTACCTGGGTCAAAAGGGACTTTGCAAAATTCCATGTACCTGCTCAGGTTATCCCACATAAAGGACAACTCAGGTGTGAAGTGCTGAATCTTCCCAGCGTTTCACCAAACACACGCTGTCACTGTGTTTGGAATAAAATTGCTAAACTGCTTCTTCAATCTCTTGATGATGTTCTTTGATCAACTCTTTCACTTTTGCTGTGCAGGTTCGCTTGACTACTGCCTTTGCATTCAGGTGTTTGTTTGTTTGTTTTTCCTGGCAGAAATATAAAAGTATTCAAATTATAATTTTGTACTCACCACAATTCGAAGGGTACAGTTAGCTTAAGTGAAATGATATACATAGACACTATGCAGTCACATACTCCTTGAGATTTGCTTTAATAGTAAACATTTTACAAACAAGTAAACTTTCACATTGCAAAAATAGCATCAGTGAAAACTTCATTTTATGGAAAAGAACTTTTGAGACATTTTCTGTGTTAATTATATATAACCTCAGGTGAATTTCTTAGCCTTTTTGTTGTGTTTTGTTTTTTATTAAAAAAATTTTTTTTACATTTATTTATTTTTGAGAGACAGAGCACAAGTGGGGGGAGGGGCAGAGAGAGAGGGAGACACAGAATCCAAAACAGGCTCCAGGCTCTGAGCTGTCAGCACAGAGCCCAATGCAGGGCTCGAACTCACAAACCATGAGATAATGACCTGAGTCGAAGTTGGATGCTTAACCGACTGAGCCACCCAGGCACCCCTGTTTTGTTTTGTTTTGTTTTGCTTTGTTTTGTTTTGTTTTGTTTTGCTTTGCTTTGTTTTGTTTTGTTTTGTTTTAGAGAGAGGGAGAGCAAGTGGGGGAGAGGAGCAGAGGGAGAGAGCCAGAGAATCTTAAGCAGCCTCCCACTTGGCATGGACCCTGGGATCACTAAGCCACCTAGGCATCCCTTGCCTTGTAAAACCTCAATTTCCTCAAAAGTAAAATGATGTGGATAATATCTATACTGAAAAGCAGTGGTTCTCAGACTTCAGTGTGAATCAAGTTACCTGGGAGGCTTATTGAAAATGCAGACTCAGGGGCGCCTGGGTGGCTCAGTCGGTTGAGCGGCCGACTTCGGCTCAGGTCATGATTTCACGGTCCGTGAGTTCGAGCCCCGCGTCGGGCTCTGTGCTGACCGCTCAGAGCCTGGAGCCCATTTCAGATTCTGTGTCTCCCTCTCTCTCTGACCCTCCCCTGCTCATGATCTGTCTCTCTCTGTCTCAAAAATGAATAAACGTTAAAAAAAAAAAATTAAAAAAAAAAAAGAAAATGCAGACTCATAGGCCATGTCCCAGGCATACTGGGTATCGGGGTACAAGAATCTGTATTTATAGCAAACACCCCAGGTGGTTCTGATATATGTATTGTGGGGTCTTGTTTTGAGAAATATTATTGTCAGAAACAAATGAGAAACTACCAAACACCTGTTCCCTTTTCTGTACATGAAGAGTAATTACTATTTAGAACTCCTACTCATCCAAAAAATCAAATCTGGAATTAAGAGATAGTGGCTTATTTTCAAGATATGCTTGATCAAAAAAAAAAAAAAAAAAACCAAAACCCAAAACAAAACAAAACCCAAAACAGAAAAATTAAAGTAACAAGTCTGCATCTAGGTGCAAATAAACTAAAACAAAATGAACTCGTCTGTATTGGAACAGACCATGCAAGGTACAAGATGCAGGCCAGTTACTCTGCTCTCTTTTAAGAGCATCAGCATAACTGTCAGAGTCACAGCCAACTATTGGAGATGACCATGTACCTAGGTGACCGTGCACTGTAGAGTGTGACCCTACTAACTTGGCTGCAACTGACAAGCCCAGAGAAATGTGACTGGTCTAGATGGTTCCAACAGCTTATGGAGTGAGTCAGCCAGTACAACAACCCAATAGGAGCCCTGTGCATGGGAGGCTAATTTCTACACCTAGCAGATTGTCTGTCTCAGGGAGCTCCAATTTGAGATATATTTGAATGTGAGAGGGTTGCTGGAGCAGTGCTCCACCCATGCCCAGGACCTTCAGATCCCTAACATGTGCCCGTGCTTCTGCCCCAGGCTTTCCCTTCAAATAACCGGAGAGCCAGAAGTGCCTAGAAGCTCACGCATTTCCTTGCCCTTATTAACCACTGACCAACAGGTGTGGGAGTGGCAATGCCTCAGGTCTTTGTCTCTTGTTTTGAGGTCAGAGGCGTAACTTATAATTCCCAAGCTCCCCCACTGGGATTATGCTGGGGGACCCTCCTTGGACTTTGCTGAGACTGCATCCTTAATGGGCTTCTTCCCTTTCCTTGACCTTCTCACTCCCTTACCAATTTCTCCTGAGGGCACTACGTTAATAAAGTATACAGTAGTTCATCTCAGGGTCTGCTTCTGGGAAAATCGATCTAAGACAGATGTACCCAGACTTCATGAGAAGCAGAGTTGTTTGACAGAGAACAACCAAAGAGAAGCCCCAAAGCTGTAGGAGTCCTAAGGAAGCGTGAGTAAAGACTTTCTGAGAAGAAAGAATAGTGAGTGAGTGAGAGGCAAAGACAAGAAAGGTAGTCACAACGGGAACCAACACAGAACAGTGGAGTCAGCATATAGGACAGGGCACGGTGTAGGGAGATGCTGAGTGCAAAGGAAGAAGACAGGTCATCCTTTTGGCCTAGCAGAGTTTGTTGAGCCACCAGGATTGCTGTGTCCCAAAATAACTTCTTGTTTTCCGTGAGGCCTGGCTGTGCAGCTGCAGAGACATCTTCCTGTGTCTCTTACTCCTCTGTGCATCCTTTCAATAAATTCCATTAGCCGGTAACCCCGGTATATCTCGGTTCATTGAAAAATGAAAGAGCCTAAGAAACCCCACACTATCAGAAATAAAATTAACATCCCAATCATAAATGCATTTATACACGCTTTAGATGTTTAGAATATTTTTAATTAATATGTCCCTTTAGCTCCTTTTAATTGTGTTTTTATTATCAAAATTATAATGTAGTTTTCAATTTTATAACTTCTAGCTAATGCGCCCTCCATTCTCCGTTGTGTCACTAATTTAATAACCAACAAAATGTCTTCTAATTCCTTAGTAAATGAGTTTGTTTTCTGTAATTATTAAGTGGAATACACTTCTTCAGCATAATATTTATTGTACCTCAGTTTAAAATAAACATTTGAGAAATCAACAACCCCCAATAGAAAGAAGTGAGAAGATTTTTTTAAAAATGTATACACAAATTCTGAAGCTTATTATATGTTAAATTCTCTTGTTAAGCAAGAGAGAGCCCCTAGTTCAAGTTTCCCGTTTTTCTGACACCTGGAGGGTGAAATAATAGTATCTTCATATTTTATAAACTTCTTCTTTGAACTTTACTATGACTCATTTCATAAGAGTGTAATCTAATAAATTCTGTTATAAATAATAATGCGGTTATTTTTTTGTATTTTAAAAATTTTTTTTAATGTTTATTTATTTTTGACAGAGACAGAGACGGAATGTGAGTGGGTTAGGGGCAGAGAGAGAGGGAGACACAGAAGCAGAAGCAGGCTCCAGGCTCTGAGCTGTCAGCCCAGACCCCGACGCGGGGCTCGAACTCACAGACCGAGAGATCATGACCTGAGCCGAAGTCGGACGCTCAACCGACTGAGCCACCCAGGCGCCCCAATAATGTGGTCATTGTGACTACTTGGATTGACATTAAAAATATCCCCAAATGTAGAGGGATAGGTGAAAAACCACCTTTCTATCAGGGGAGGCGTTTACTAACAGTGGCTTTATCTTTAGAAAATTTCTACCTGAATTTCTGAATACAGCATAAAAAATCCCTTCATTACTTCAAAAGTACTTTTATGAAGTGCATGATCTAGAATAGATAATCCAGGGGATATGCTAAATTAAACAGCAGAAGAGCTTGGTTGTTTTTTTTTTTTTTTTTTTTTTTTTTAAGAACAGATTTGCATGAATTCAATATAGATGACCTCATTTTATGAGCAACAGGCAAATAAAACTATACATGTTAATGGTTTCCATAACTTGGAGCATACTACTCCAATAATTACACTTAAAGATATACGATCAGTGGTGCCAATTCTGCCTCATTGAGGATGTGAAAAGATTGCCTTAAATGTAAAATCAACTACCCTCGGCCTTACTTGCAAGGGAAATGCAGATTAAAACTAACAATTCACGCCTTGCTTGTTGGCAAAAAGCCAACAGTTTCTTTAACACACTCTGCTGGTGAGTCTCTGGGAAATGGGCCTCTCCCATACATTGTGGGAATGCGATTGATACAAGCCTATAGGGAGGACACTTTATTTATTGAAATTCCAGATATGCTGACACCAAATTTCACTTACAGAAATTTCTCCAACCAACACCTTTACCCTTGGGAACAGTTACTTCTTCATAAGTCTTTCCCTTGTATCCGTGTTTGTAGTTGCACAAGATTCAAAACAGCCCAAACATCTACCAGTCAGTTATTGAAATGAGTATGGTACATCCATCCTTTGGAGTATCATCAAGTCGTAAAAAGGAATGAAAAATTTCAGGCGACAGTCAAGAGAAGGAAAACCAACTCACGAAGAGAACTGAATGCTGTTAGGTTCGATCGGTGAAATAGAGCTACGCTAGGTATTTCAGGAATAAAGAGTTTAATACGGGAATGATTACTTGTATGAATGTTGGAAGACCAGGAGGTACTAAGACCAGTGAAGTTGCTGCCTAAACCTCAGGGTCTCTAGTTCTCAACCATTTCCAAGAAAAAGCTCCCTTACTCTATCTTACTGTTTTAGTCTATGACAATGACATAAGTGGTTGTCACAGCAGCCATAAAGATGTTGTGAATCTTGCATTTGTTCATTCTTCTCCTTCTGTCTGAAGCCACCTTTCCTTCTTGTCTATCTTCCAAATCTTGACTGAATTCCTCTCAAACTCTAACATGGAACCATACAGGGAAGAGGGTCTGGGAAACGTAGTTCCCAACTTCTAAGCAATGCAGAGGAGACCATAGAAGGGGGTGAAGATGAGTTGACAACTGACAATCCAGCACAGAGTAGAAAGACAGAAAACCCCAAAGAGATTTTTGAACAATGGAATCAATACCAGCAACTACCTTTCTCTGGACTTCACAGCAGGGAAGTCCTTCAATCACCAAATATTTCTGAATGCCAATTATATGCCAGACTCTGGCATCTCCCTACTCTGCCCAGTGCCCAGTGCAAGAGTATGTCTTATATTGTTTGTGTTCCTCTAAGAACGGAACCTTCTCTCAGAACTGTGCCATTCCTGAGACACATTATCTGCACTGAAATCTTTTCTTGACCATCTTGGGAAAAGCCAGGAACTGAGGATCATTTTGTGTTTTCTTTGTCTGACTTGGTTCTCTGTGTGCTTTCAAAGCCAGACTTCTCAAAAGGGTGGTTCACACTCCCTGCCTCCACATCCTTTGCTTCCAATCCCTCCTCACCTGCTGCCATCTGGTTTCCGCTCGGTAGGACTTCACTAAAATTGACCTGGCTAAAGTAACTGGCAAACCCCTGATTGTCAGTACAAGGCACACTTTTCGGTGGTGTCGAATTATCACTTCTCTGCACTCTGTGTCACTGCTGGCCTCACTTTATGTTCCTTTCTGGATTCCACCCTTTTGATACCTCCCCTATTTGCCCTTTCCTCTCTGGGCCCTACTGTCCCAGTTTCAGCATCCAGAACACCTAGCAGGATCAAGAAGCTCAAGCTAGGAGAGGCAAAACAATACATTCAAGTCGCATGCACAAACTGAAAAGCACTTTTCTATGCTGATGGCCTGGAAATTGAGAATTCATCATGTTGCAATTTATTTTTATGGATTCTTTAGTGGTTCCTCTGTAATGCATTCCTCACAAAAGTAGCCTTTGTAATGTCAGATGTTGGCACAGGTAGACTGAGATCTCGTACTGGCCCCTCTGCAACGTGCTTTCCACATTGCACTCTTGGTATCTTTTCAAAACACACATCTAATGACCTCTCTCACTTTCATACACAGCAAATTCTGCTTAAAACCCTTTATGGCTTCCCACTAGTCTCAGGTTGAAACAAAACAAAAACATTTCTTGGGGTGCCTGGGTGGATGTCAGTTAAGCGTCCGACTCTTGGTTTTGGCTCAGGGCATGATCTCACAATCTCATGAGTTTGAGCCCCGTGTCAGGCTCCGTGCTGACTGTATGGAGCCTGTTTGGAATTCTCTCCCTCCCTCTTTCTCTGCCCCTCCCCAACTCGTGAGGTCTCTGTCTCTCTCACAACAAATAAATAAAGAAACGTAAAAAAAAAACCAAACTGCTAAACATGACCTACACTCTCTGGCCATTTATTCAACTCCTATGTCACATGGTTCCAATGTTGCAGCCAAAGTCTGGCCCTTTTCTGGGTTCCTTGTACCTGTCTCCCTGGCCCCAAAGCAAGGCCTTTGCATATGCTTCTTTGTCTGGATAATTCTTTATCTTCTTCCCCAGGTGAATTCATCCTCATCCCTTGTGCCGCTTCCCTGGGTAACATTCTCCTCTTGTGTCCATCGAATCCCCCATATGTCTTTGATAGCGTTTGTTGTGTTGCATTTTGGTACTTAACGATGTGATGGTTTACTCAATGCCCATCTCCCTGGGGTCGTCGGGTGAGTTCTGTGAGGGTAGGAACCACGTTTCTCATGTTCCATACTGCATCCCAGTGCCTGCATTGTGCTTGGCATAAAGGCGGAGCTCCACAAATACTTCAATGCATGACCGAGTGAACAAAGACCAAGAATGATAGGGGTTTTTTTTCCCCCGTTGCTTTTACCCTCACCACTAAGCTGCATTTGCTTATGATCCTTAATGGTATTTCAAACTATTTTCAGATAAGCTATCTCATGTGATATTAACAATTGACTTTATGAGAAGGGGTAACCCATCGCAGGTGACTTGGCCAATGCTACATGGCCAGTAAGTAACCATGTGGCACTTAGAACTGAGTCCTGTCACTTTCCAGACCAGGACTTTGGTAATTAAGTGATCCAAAAGGAAGCAAGACAATATAGAATTTAATAGAGAGCATTTATACAAAAGACAGCAAAATAGAACTATCTAAAGAAATTAAATTTTATTTCAGGCTGATTGAACTTTGTTTCTGGAAAAGGGCACCAATACTCAAAATGCTGGCATTTTAACACACACAGTTTGGGCTCTGAGAAAGCATGCCACCCCTTCTCCTACAACAGGGCTCAGTTAATATTCTATCATAATTCTCATTAAAATTTAGAAGTTTAATAACTGTCAGCTATTAAATTGTTGGTGGGAAAGTCTATTTCTGGAAACCTTTTCATCCTTTCCTTAATGAGACTATTTATTTTTGTAAGGAAACCAGAGAAAAGCGAATCAGCACGTTAAATGAGTAGTTGGATCCATTAGTTGCAAAGATCAACCTCAAACTAAGCCCACTCTTTCATTTGTCTCCTATTTCGAAAAGATCCACTGTTTAAACACCATCTCTAAATATGTTTAAATTTGTTAAATGTGTTAAACTTTTAAATGGCTTAATAATGGAGTTCCTTTATGATATCACGAGAACACACGCTTTTGAGTTCACGTTATTTACTTAAATAAAATGGACAATTAATTTACACGAAGAGCGAATCAAGTATTTCCGGAAGCAGAGCTCCATGCCCTTCACGGGGCGTGTATCAAAGTAATTCTAGTCCCGCCACTACTCCACCGATGTTTCAACGCATTTTGCCTTAAACTAGGTCTCCCTGGTGGCACTTCCTTTCGGCGGGGAGGAGCATGGAGAAGGGGAAGGTCTAAAAATACAACCTAGACGTGCAAAACTTCGTGGACAGGGATCTCCAGTCCGTTACTTACTAAAGAGAATTCAGCAGCAGCGGACAGAAAAGTTTCACTCGTTTGGTGGTACGTATGCAGCCCGTTAACAACACAGTCCTGCATTTGCTCTTATTTCCAGTGAACAAACACGATTTTTGCAATTAGGAAAATACAAGTGAGAAAAGCGAGAGCAAGTCGCACTTCGCCTGCCCCCTAGGTCTCTTTCTGGCGCCGAAGAGTTTTCAGCGCCGGCAAAGCTGTCCTCGCTCCCAACCTTGGGAGCAGAACACCCGGCACAGCCTGAGGGGGCGCATCGAGGCTGTGCAGCCGCAGCCGCCCGAGCTCACAGGCCGCGCAAGCTGCGCGGGGCGCCCCGGGCGGCCGAGCCCCGCCAGCCAGATTCACGCGCGCAGGACTTGTGGAACGCGCCTGCGCGCTCCGTCACGTGGTGGGCGCTCGGCGCAAAGCGGGTTAAAAGTCACGACCGCCGCGAGCCCGTGAGTGCCGGGTCGGTCAGCGCGGCGCTGTCCGCCTCCCTTAAGCCGATTCTGACGGAGGCCGCTCCGCTGTTCTCGGTCACCTCCGGACCCCTGGCCCGGCTCAGCTCCATGCAACGAGCGGAGCCGCCTAGCACCCTTCCTTGCCGACAACACCGACGCGCGAAACCGCGTCTTTCAACTGACAATGAAGCCGTAGCGCGGCTGCACGGCCGCTCCGGGCGAACGGGCGCGAGGCGGGAGGGGGAGGGAGGGGGGGTGGGGGAGAGCGGTTGGGCTAAGCCCCGCCCCAGCTCGCGCTCCTATTGGTGGGCACCGCAGTTCTGGGCCCACCCCCTAACGGACCTGTCGCATTGTGACAGGTGGAAGGGCTAGTTCCTGTTGGGTCGGGGGCGGAGTCAGAGGTAGCCTGAGCTCCGCCCGGGCTCCAGGGGGCTCCTCCTCCTGCTCTTCATCGCGGGGCGGGCGGCGGGTGTGAGGGGGAATGTCATTGCTGCTCCGAGCTGTGGTGCCGCCTCCGTCTGCTGCTTCTTCTCTGGCGCCCTCGTCCCGTCGGCTTTCGCCGCTGCCGCAGCTGCAAGGGGGATACGGATGGCTAGTGGGGCGCAAGGGCCATCCGAGTTGAGAGCGCGGCGGTCGCAGCCGCTGCTGAGGCGGAGACTCCCTGCCGCCGCCTCCACCCCCTGTCCCCCGGCCTCGCGGCGCTGAGGGCGGGAGCGCGCGGCGCTCTTCCCTCCTCCTCCTTTTTCTTCCTCCTCCTCCTCGTCCTCCTCCTCCTCCTCCAGGTCCCCGCCCAGCACCCCTCGCACCAGGCGGCGGCGGCGGCGGCGAGGAGCGAGACCCGCCGCCGGGGCACAACATGGCGGAGCCCTCGGCCCCGGAGAGCAAGCACAAGTCGTCCCTCAACTCGTCCCCGTGGAGCGGCCTCATGGCCCTGGGGAACAGCCGGCACGGCCACCACGGGCCCGGGGCCCAGTGCGCGCACAAGGCGGCGGGCGGCGTGGCGCCGCCGAAGCCGGCCCCCGCGGGGCTGTCCGGGGGGCTGTCGCAGCCGGCCGGCTGGCAGTCGCTGCTCTCCTTCACCATCCTCTTCCTGGCCTGGCTTGCCGGCTTCAGCTCGCGCCTCTTCGCGGTCATTCGCTTCGAAAGCATCATTCACGAGTTCGACCCGTGGTGAGTGCCCCGCCGCCCCTCCCCCCGCCCGCGGCCCGCGGGGACCCCGCCGCGGCTCGTCCCGGACTTGGCCCCGCGCCGCCGCCGAGCCCCGCTCGCGCCCGGGCCGAGGCGAGCGCGGGTCCCGGAGCCGCGGGCGCGCCCCCTGCCCGTGGGCGAAGTTTCCCCCGCGCAGCCCGAGGCGGGGCGTCGGGGTCCCCGAGTGGGACCTTGGCCCCGGGCCGGGTAAGTGTGACGCCTGGTGCGAGGGCGGACGAAGCCCCCCCCTGGCAGCCGTCTCGGGGTGTCCAGCCCGGAGCGGCCACGCCGCGAGCCGGCAGGTCTCCCTCCGGCCGACTCGTGGCGGACTCCCCGCCTCCCTGCCCGTGGCGTGTCGCGTTCTCTCGTTTTCGCCGGCGCGGTTTTGCTCGTTGGGATGGGATCGCCCCGGGGTTGCCTCGTTGCCGTTGATGGGGGGGGGGGGGGGGAGTCCAGATGGGCAGGAGCCCTGTCTACTCAGCCTCGCCGTTTGACGCTTTTACTGTTCCTCCTTTCTGCTCTCCTTTTGCAAGGAGGGGAAAAGAGAGTGAGTGGGGTGTTGGAGGAAAGGAAATAATACCCCGGAAAGTGATCCTGGAAGCTAGGGACTCTTATTTCTTTACCATTAGATATTTTTAGGAGTGGCCGTTTTCAGGGCCCCCGAGGGCACTCCGCACCTGGCTGTGCCACAGTTATCTTGGGTGGCGAGGACATGATTACTCTCCGAGCCCAGTCGTCCGAAGGCAGGGCATTGGTTCCTTTCTTGGTCCCTTCCGGAGGGTTTGCGAACAAGACCAGAGACTCCCACGGTGATGGGGAGCCTTGGGTTACAATCAAAAGTTGCCCGTGGTATCCGGACTGACCTGAATGTCTTAGGAAGTTACCCTGTGAAGAGCACTAGCTAATTTAGGCACCACACTTGTCTGTGAATTAAGTAGGTAGGGAGATTGCTTTAATTTTTTTTTTTTTCCAGCTTTCCCAGCCTGAGTTGGCTTTTGTTTTTGTTTTTGTTTTTTACCCGAGCCTATCTATGCCTTTTAAACGAACTTAAAACATGTTGACCGACTTGTCAACCTTGAGTTAATCTTACCTCTTTATAATCAGACCTAACTAAACTTTTAGGATATTTGTTTTGTCCTCTGAAATACAGTGAGAGAATCTCGTTGAGACTTACTAAATATATGGGTCATAAGTATTTTGGGAAGTGAATTACCCGTGTATTAAAATACCGGATTGAAGTTCTGTTGTGGATAGGAAGATTGGTAGTGCATCATCTATTGAACAGGACGGGAGCCCACTCATGGAGAACTCAGTTTCGGTAAACAGTTAATTACTGTGACAGTCTTGGTGAAACGTTTTAATCCCATTTTGGAGGTTTTGATTTTTTTCTGACACTTTCTAAAAAATAACTTTTATTTCAAATCAGAAGAAAATGTTGTGAAACCTTAGAAACTAGGTACAGTGTTCTTAGGCTTAGCTTTGAAACACTTAAGCAAATTAGATAAAAATGAAATTGGAACCGGAAGGCGAAAACTGCTAATATTTTACTGAACAGTGTGAAAAGAGAAAGTTATGTCTTTTTAGATTACACAGCAGAAGTGCATGGCGACAAAACATTACGGGCAACAGAAATCGTGAATAGTATTTCCACAGAGTATCCTTTTGACAAAGGCTGGGTACTGTTTAGTAGTAACTTTGAGGCTGAAATTAAGGATGGCAGAAAAATTCACGACTGAGTGATGAGATGATTTTGTTGTTTTTCTTTATTTTGAAGGAAGATTAGAAATCTTCATCAAGTCAGCCAAAGAGTACTACTGAAATTGAGTATGTAATCATGAAAAGTCTTAAATCACATTGCTTCACAGATAATACTCTTTTTTTCTTTTTTTAAAGTATGGCAAAAAATTAAAAGTTGGTCTTTTCTCTTGTTTCAAGAATATGCTTGGGGAAACATAACCCTTTTTTATCCACATGAAAATTTGTTTTATTTCTATTTTTCTGTGCATAGAAACATTTCTGAAACACTAAATGTATGAAATTTGAACTTTAATTCATATTCACTAAAGGTATCTACACCTCTTCATTCCTAAAGATCTACTTAATTTAGGTGTTCTGTTTACTGATAGTCTTAATACTTACATTTTATTGTATTCCTGTGCTTCTGTTCATAATATTAGTAATTGTCATTAGTGGTAAACAGTTTTTACAATAAAGGAATTGCCCCTATCCCTTCTTGTGAACAGAGATTTGCCAATATAAATTTAATGTCAGAGATAATTTGGGTTGACTTAATGGGAAAATTAGGTTTCAGGCCAAAAAAATTTCGTTTGCTTTTGTTTTTCTTTTCTTTTGAAGATCTCAAGTAGTTAGGTATTTCATTCTTATAATCCATTCTTATTGAAAATTTTTGAAAAGGGGTTGGGTGTAGATTGCCTGTCATTATTACATTGGATTTTTAAAGCAGTTTTCCTTCAAAGCGGCTAATAGTGCCAACACTTTGATCTTTAATCTAACACTCTGGTGTTATACTAGCCTGGGAGTCTCTCAGGTTACTATTTTAACATACAGCAATGACATGAACCTTTATATTTAAATGTTTCTTTCAGGTTCTCTATCAACAAACCAATTTTTTCTGGTCTTCTCTATTCCTTTTTTTTTCATGTCTCTGTTACTGGCTTCATTTCTGAAGTGTTTTCAGTGAAAAGTTTACTTTTTCTGTTTGATTGTGAGTTATTTCTAATTTACAGTAGTTCTTAAATTGCGTAAGACTCCAGTTAGCTGCCAGAGGTGACTCATTGTCACAAAGTTATACTTGTTTTTTAAATTTGTCACTCAGTTAATTTTATAAATCTTACAGTTATGAGGGGTGGTATATAATGTTGAATATTATATATTTACTGAATTTTAAAGTACACTGCACTTTTCTAGAACTTAGCAACATTTTTGGTACGATCTCCTCACCACTTCGCTTTAGTAATTTCCTCCCCTTATCAGTTGAGTTGATCAGACATGAGGAAGCAGTTTGAGAATATGTTGTCTGTACTTGCCAAACATTTGGTTGAGCAACTAGTTTAACAGCGGCTAATTTTATCTTCTTTTTTATCTGGAGCAAAATGTAGTTTCTACTTACTTTTGTGACAGCTACTAATACTTTGACGTGATATTAACCAAGTACCTTTTCCATAACCGTTATCTTCTTAAATTGTGGTAGCTTTTGCCACAGAGTTGGTGTAAAACCTCCCTGCGTCAGGAGACTTGCCCTTTTCCCTGCCTGCCCAAGTTGCAGTAGGTTCTCCTTGGAGCTCTAGAGGGAGAATTCTCTGAGCCTCTCTGAGCTTTGGCTCCAGTTAGCTGTAAAAGGGCAGCAGACGTCTTGCTGGGCAGAAGGCTGCAGTTTAGAATTGAAACCCGGAATTCAGTTTTTCAGAGAAACTATGGTGTAAGTAGATTAATTAGCGCAAACATGTTTTCAAAGGATTGATAAACCTTTAGAACAGAAGCTGTTTGTAAGTTGGGGACTAGTTCCTATACTTTGAGGTCTCCATGTTTTTCTTCACTTTGCAGATGAAGAAAGAGGGTATTGACCTCAGTTCTGAAGAAGACAAAATGGGTGACAAAACCAGTTTTAGAACACAAACATCCCCAAATCTTAAAAAGTTACTTTGTGGAATCATTAGCAACCGCAGTCCAGCTGCACTTCAGAACAGGTATACGGTCACTGGAGTCATTGTCAAACCATGACGGTTTTTCTGGTCTTGAGCCGAAGATCGTTCTAAGTTACAGGAACACGGAGGGAGGAGTTCAGGGAGCGTCATGAACCGCTGCATGGGAGAGTGGGATTGGACCTGCTCCCATTTGGGGTAAATTGTGGTGGTTCCTACACTTAGTAGGAATCATGGGTTTCTTGAGGCATGTAATAGGTCCTGAAGTGGTTACGATCTGCCAGCAAAGTCTTTAGAACTTTCTGTTAGGGATTTTCCTATCTTGAGGGCTCACTTGAGTAAGACCACTCTCACTGCCGTGAGTAGTTTGCATACAGGCAAACTGGTGGGGCGCCTGGGCGGCTCTGGTGGTTAGGCCTCTTGACGCTTGATTTCAGCTCAGGTCATGATCCCACGGTTCCTGAGGTCAAGCCGGTGTCAGGCTCTGTGCTGACAGCGCGGAGCCTGCTTGGGATTCTCCCTCTCCCTCTGTCGCTGCCCCTCCCTCACGTATGATATGTGCGCACACACACACTCTTCTCTCAAAATAAATAAACTTAAAAGACACTGGTTGTAGACTAAATATTAGAAACTCATTATAGGTTCTGACCCAGCTGTTAACAACATGAGGAAATTTACTAGCCTGTTCTTAATCTACTTCTGATTTTTATGCTCCCTGTAAGTTATGAGTATTTTGGGATATGAGAAAATGTTAAAAGTTCTTTTCATTGTAATATGTTCGTATTTATCAGTACATACATGCTCTCAGAAATAATGAAAAAATGATTAATATTCTGGAGTGATGAATCATATTTTTTACTTGTTTACTTTGAAAACTTAATGCTGTTAGAGACAATATTGCTGTTAACCCAAATTGTAAAGCATCCTACTATTCAACAGATTTGTATATTGCTAAATTGTTACTTTACAAAAATTTCTAAGCATACAGAAAAGCTAAAAGAGTTTTATAGTGAACACTCAAGCTCAATACCTAGATTCTACAGTTAGTGTTTTACTTTATTTG
Organism: Panthera onca; assembly: GCF_046562875.1. Classification (NCBI taxonomy): domain Eukaryota; kingdom Metazoa; phylum Chordata; class Mammalia; order Carnivora; family Felidae; genus Panthera; species Panthera onca. The sequence continues at coordinate 147,334,029 of NC_138347.1, forward strand.
CTTTATCATATCTTTTTTTTTTTTTTTTAAGTTTATTTATTTTTGAGAGAGAGCGTGTGAGCTGAGGAGGGGCAGAGTGAGGGGGACAGGATCTAAAGCAGGTTCTGAGCTGATAGCAGTGAGCCTGATGTGGGATTCTAACTCGGATGCTCAACCAGCTCAACAGACAACACTGGTGGGGCACGTGGGTGGCTCAGATGGTTAGGCATCTTGACTCTTGATTTCAGTTCAGGTCATGAGCTCACAATTCCTGAGATCAAGCCCATGTCAGGCGCTGTGCTGACATATTTTTCTGATGCTGCTTTTAGATCCTGCTTGTAGACGCTAATAGTACATCCTTCGTTATAATATGAAGAATGTTATTTTTGTTCCCCATCTGCATGATGAAGAGAATCTTATTTCTGGACATTTGTTTTCTATAATACTTGAACATAATGAGTATAAATACTGTTTCTGTATTGTGCTCAGTTGGACTGCCGGTTAGAATCAGATTTAATCTTTTCAGGTTTGGTTATTAACTTAATGAGAGTACATCGTAAGTCAACGCATGTCTGTTAAATGATTTGACTTTGCCAAAGCTTATATCGCAGAAGAAACTACAGTTGTTAGAAGGGTATTGATGTTGGTTTTATTAGACTTAATTTATGTAGAACACCTAAATTCTTTTTGTGTTATTAGAAGCCTCTTATTGGTCAGCCTGTTGCTTACTCTGAATCTACGCTTTTTTTTTTTTTTTTTTTTTTTGCCATGTTTTGCCTGGATATAATGCTTAATTTATGTATAATTGCAAAAGTGACTTCTGTCAGTCCCTACAATAAGTAGGAAAAAATGGAAACGTATTTTCAAATAACATAGGATCTACAAATATAATGTATGGGCCAAATTAATGCTGTTGAAAGGGGAAAAAAATGTAAATGGTTAACATCCTACCCCCGTCTTCACTCCTTTATTTGCTTTACCTCATTCTGGTGGATATTTTTGTTTTTAAATCACTCTTTTCTGGGAAGGTTTCTGTTTCTTTGCTTGACCTACTTCTGACACAAATAATTTCCAGGGATTTAGAAATTGATAGAAGGGGTCAATACCATAGGATTTTTTTTTTTTTTTTTTAATGTGTTAGGTGTAGGTAAGGGTTGGAAGAGGTAGGAGCGACTGCCAGAGCCTCTCATATTTTAGGTAAATGTGGGTAAACTGGCATTTGTAGACCTGCCAGGAAACCTAACCACTACTTGGAATTATATTTTTTTGTAAAAATACCTTCAGGGTTTCAAATGTAAGGCGTCTAAACATACCTTGGAATATATCCTGTACATAATAAGTTGGTGAATGCCTTTATGTTGGTCAAGTTTATGCTACTTTCAGAAATACGCATTTCTAAAGAATTGTGACTGCTACACTAAACAAATTGACCATATCATCTGTAACCAATTTTTTTTCTTCTGGTGGAACTTAGTGTTGCAGGATAACTTTAATATATGTTCTAAGTGGTAAGTGCTTAGTTTTTAGAGTGTCTTACACCTTGATTTTATGTCTTAGAACTGAGGAGATAAGGTAACATCTTTTATTTCTGTAGATAAAAGATATTTCAGTTCAGCATTCCCCTAAGAATTGAATAATACAGGTCTACTTGTCTCCAAAAACTATGTCCTTTTTACTGCATCCTCTGCCTTCAAGGCAGTCTTAAATGAAAGTGTCCTCCGTTTAATTTATGTCTTTTAATCAGCTGCCCTGATTTAAGTCTTAACATATTGGCCTATCAAAACGCTTGGGCACAATCCATGCCTAGCTAACTAAACTCACTAGTTGGGTGATAGCGAATTACTTTGTTTTTATACTTGTTTTTAAGTTTATTTTATTTATTTAATTTATTTTGAGAGAGAGACAAAGAGAGCGTGCACATACAAGCAGGGGAGGGACAGAGAGAGAGGGAGAGAGAATCCCAAGCAGTCTCCGCATTGTCAGCACAGAGCTCGACTTGGGGCTCAACTCCGTGAACTGTGAGATCATGACCTGAGCTGAAGTCAAAAGTCGAATGCTTAACTGACTGAGCCCCCAGGCACCCCTAATTACTTTGTTTTGATGTAGGGAAGAGAGAAGAGTTGATGATGACTTGAGGTTTTTAATCCTGAATGACTAGGGAGTTTACAGAGATGCAGCTTTTAAGGGAATAGCTAAATGAAAAGAAAAGATGATTGAATCCAAGTGAATGTTGTTTTCATTTAGTTTTATTTTGTCTGTAAAAAGGTCATTGTAGTAAGGTTGGAGATATTAACCCATTCCAGTTAAGGGAGCTATGGGGTGGAAGATTAGACTAATCCCAGAATTCTTTAGCTACAGGATTTCCAAAGTATATGTTGGCTTGGCTTGTTTTCAGGGCAAAGAAGCTGAACACCAAAGGGTGAAGGTGGTATAGTTGTAGCTTGGCTAGATTCCTTTCTGTTTTCTTTGCACCTGTGTTTGTAGTAGAGGGCGTTTTTTGAGAAGTTACTTGAAAATTGTTACTTTAGAAGATGAGGGGAAGTAAATTTCTACCACTTGTCTATTTATTTTTTTAAAGTTTATTTTTGGGGGGGGGAGGGGCAGAGAGAAAAGGCGGGGGTGGGGGGGAGAGAGAGAGAGAGAATGAGAGAATATATCCCAAGAAGGCTCTATGCAGAGCTGGATGCGGGGCTTGAACCCACAAAGGAGATCATGACCTGAGCCAAAATCAAGAGTTGGACGTTCAACCGAAAAAGCCATCCAGGAGCCCCCTCAATTATTATTATTTTTAAGTTTATTTATTTTTTTTGAGAGGGAGAGGGAACTGGGGAGAGACAGAGGGAGAGAGGGAGAGAGAGAGAGCAGAGGAGTGGGAGTGAGCACAGGGCTACACATGAGATCATGAACCTGAGCTGAAATTGAGTCAGACTGACGCTTAAACTGAGTTACCCAGGCGCCCCTACCACTCACTTTAAGTTGACAATATTAGAAATGTTGGCAAGTTCAACTGTGAAACAGCTTTTATGTGAAGTTTGGTGTTCTAAAAAATTGTGTGCTTCAGTTACCTGTAATTTCCATAAGTTAATAGTGTTCATGCTTTAAGTTTCAAAATTTTTTGACTTTTTTCTTCATTCCTGTATAAAGGGAAAGACTACTCATAAAGACATAAAGAAAATTTATGTGTCTATTAGTAAAGTATACATGCTGAGGTGATAGCTAAATTGATAATGTTTCTTTTGAGGTTTTCTTTTAATTTCTTTTTTCATGCCTTACAGGTTTATCAGCTATTCTCCAGTAAAGGTTTTTCTTCACAGTACAGTGTTCTTTTCTTTAGTGATATCTAGCAGTCTCTCCAACCAAATGAATTTGGTTTTTAAGCTTAAATTATTGGGTGTCTCTCTCTCCATACATAGATGGATAGATAATATTCCAGCATATACTGTTTTCTGTGCTAATTTAAAATTAAAATATAGTAATTCATAATTAATTTATAAAGTTCTAGTGTCTGCACAGCTTAAATTATTGTTTGTTGCTGGCCAAATGGTTGGGGTGGAGTTGGTGAAAAGAATGACTGGGAAACTCACAACCAATATGTTTATTTTCATGCCTGTTTATGTTAGTTTCATCTGTACGGAATAATGATTTGATATTTGTTCACATTTCAAAATGATAATAAAATTTTAACATTTGTCACCTTATAAAAAAATTTTTTTTTCTTGTGACAGGAACTTTTAAGATCTACTCTCTTCGCAGTTCATGCCTATTCTTCAAACACCAGTAACTCCTATAATGTAGAATAAACTCTAAGTAGGTTTCATTATCGAGGTACATTGTTAAACAGTCTTGTATAATCCACAGGAAAAATAATGGAATACGGAATTACTGGGAAGGCAGCACTCTTGAAGTTTTTGAGATATTCTTTGCAAATAAATGTCTTAAATGTTTACATAAGCATGAGAAAAATATTCTGCAAGGGCTTTTATTGGTGAGAAAGTGGTATTAGTCTTTAAAAATTTTTTCTTTAATGGTGAAATATAACACATTCTGAAAAGTGTATAAACCTAATGGACAGTGTAATGACTACTAATTGTAAGGTAAACAGCCATATGATCATCACCCAGATCAAGAAATAGAACAGTGCCACCACCTCAGAAGCCTTGGTGTGTGTTTGCCTCCCCTTCTCCTCACTTGTATAATAATTACATCCATGGTTTTCATCATAGGTGGTATAATTCTGTGTGCATTCTTAAATAACATAATTTAGTTTTGTCTAATTTAAAACTTGAGATAAATGCACTTGTAACTGTGTGTCTCATTTTTTTTTTTTTTTTTTTTTTTGTTCACTGCATTTAAGATCCATCTTCATTGATCAAAGGATTGTTGAGAATATGTGGTAATAAGGTTTAGCAATAATTTGATTAACCAGTCTTCTTACTGACCTGAGGAGGTTTCTTCCTCTTTTGCAGCAGGAAGTACCTGTAGGAAAGGGAAAGCATCCTTCTCTTCCCTTGAGATAAAAAATTATCTCAAGATGGAACTCTTGAGCTGGAATCAACCTTGTCTCCAGATAACCTTGACAATTTTTCACAAAGTACTAACTGGCCAGAGAAATTTGATCTTTCAGCAGACACTGAGACTACAAGGTAGAGAGAGTGAGGGAGGAGACATCACTCACTGTCTTTCAAGGGAGAGAGAAATGCAAAATTACTAGTTTTTAAACTATGGCTTCTGCCAACTATTTTTCACTTTAAAGCATATATATTAAAATTTATGTAAGGATTGGAGTAGCAGTTAATTCTTGAAAGAAGAGAATGTTGAAAAGGGATCTGAGCTGAAGGAGTTTAGGAGAACCCTAAGAATGGACTATTTAATATAGTGGTATCTTTGTAGCGGATTGTTGATGCTGGGTTGTGTGTGATTTTGTTTGTGTAAATGTCCTGGGATCTTGAATAGCTTACATTTCTCTCTATTCTTCCAGTCTTCCATGGCTACCACTATTTTTCTTTCCCATATCTTTATTTCCTTTATTGATTTAGTAGCTGCCTTGGTCTTCAGGAAGAATAGGAGAGGTTTCATAGTAGTAGGATCCTTTCAGAAACTGTCTTCAGGGGATAAAAGGTTTTATTCCAAGAGAAGTAAAGGTCAGGCATTGAGTAATGTATACAATTGTCAATCCTGTGTTGCATACCTGAAACTAATACAGCATTGTGTGTCAATTATACTTCAATAAAAAAAAAGAATATAATAAAGGAAGATCATGATTCTTTGTGTAGGAACTTGAAATCTACTGGGGTGTGGAAATTTGGCATTGTGTGTTAGTAAATGATTAAGGATATTGGAAATGGGATTCTAGCTTGTAAGCTTTTCTTTTAATTAGAGAGCTGTTCTTAAGTGAAACCATAAACATGAATGCTCTCTAATGCATGTCTCTTTATTGGTCCGAATGATTTTGATTAAATCCAGTGGTATTTTTCCACTCCCCATTCGTATATAACCCATGCTACTTGAATGGATAATAGTTGATTTCTTTTGTAAACAAATAAAGGATTGTTATCATAGTTAAGGCATTGTTAGTTGAAGAATTTAAATCTAGGACTTCCTTTCTTGAAACTCCCAGTTTAGCCAGCTAGTATTTCTCCAGAATTCAAACTTAAAATTTAAATCAAGTATTATGAGGAAGGTATGCACATACTTATTATTTCTTCTCCCTTAAATCCCTTGTAATATATGCCAGAGAGAAGTACAAATGACTTTGAATTAGGCTGTATTTGGATAATGGTCCAACCTTATGATTTAAGCTTCTTTAACACCCTTAGTATTCCTCTTGTTTGAAATCCCCAGGGAAGTAGGGCTAATTTTTTGAAATGTATTAACTGTTAGGAAACATGCCAGGCATACTTCTTTCAGAAATAACAATCTAATATTGTTTATCTGCCTTGTGTGAGAGGTATAGGTACAGGTTTTATTGATCCCAGTATAGAGCAAACTTACTTTGGCTAAATTTTGTTCAGGACTATTCATTTAACTAAATAGGCTAGGGCCATTTTGAAAATTTTAACACCTGTAATGTAAAAACACTCAAGGAGATTTAAGCTATTTGTTCTTTGCCTAAACTGGTAAAATACAGTTATGGTGATATGCTTATTTCCCTCTTTAATGAATAATGTTAATAACTTACTGTTCCTGTAGAGAGACAAGATTGTTTAGGGTACAAACATCATTTCCAATCATCCTAGAATATCCTACACTATATTAGGAACATAGTGGGTGTTCAGTTTATATTAATATGGATCCTTTATCCTTAATGGTAACCACATTTTACGTTCTGGTGGTGATAGTACAGGAAGTCGCTTGTATAATACCTTGATAAACCTTGGATTTGATTGTGATATCAGCAGAATCATGTGTGGTGATATTGTGATTCAGAAGAGGGATAATTGGTCTTCGTCCTTGCTTCTGGCACAGAGCTCCTAAAAACCCTTGTAATTTTCTAAGTATCTTTTGTTCTGTTAATACAGTGACTTTGGAAAGCCCTTAGGTAATCTAAGTATGGGGGCTGGTTGCCACTAGAACCTGCCCTGTGATTAGAGGGTTGAACTATCAGTCCCACCTCCTGACCTCTGGGAAAAGGAGAAGGACTGGAGGTTGAATCACCAGCTGCCAATAATTTAATCAATCATGCCCACGAAATGGAGTCTTCATACAAACCCCAAAGGACGGAGTTTGGAGCGTTTCCAGGTTTGTGACTATGTGGAGATTTGGGGAGGGTGGTGTACTTGGAGAGGGCACAGAAGCCCCGCACTTCTTCCCACACATCTTGCCCTGTGAATCTCTAGTTGTTCCTGAGTTTTGTCCCTTTATAAGAAATAGTGGTCTAGTAAGTTAAATGTTTAGTCAGTTCTGCGAGCAACTCTACCAAATTAATTGAACCTAAGGAGGGGGTCACTGGAACTTCTGATCTGTAGCCAGTTGGTTAGAAGCACTGGGGACAACTTGGACTTTTGATTGGTGTGTAAAGTTGGGGATTGAGGGTCCAGGGGGGTCAGTCTTATGCCCTTGTGGGATCTGACACTGTTTTAGTGTTAGAATTAAGGTGGACTGTAGGATACCCAGCTAGTAGTGTAGAATTGCTTGCTGGTGTGGAAATTCACTTCCCCGCCTCCCCCTTCTGGTATTGTTAGTGAACCTCTTAGTAGTGAACATCATAATCTCACCCTTAATAAAGGTGTCATTTTAATGTTATAGAAGAAGGAAAACTCTTTCCTGGTGATAAAAAAGAAAAGAAAAAAGGTTGATAATCCTTATCGAAAAAGTATGTGAGCATCAGTGATTGCCATCAGCAGTTGGGAAATGACTGACTTGGCTGGATACCTTAGGAAGAACTTCAAGGGAAGGAAATTTTAGTTTGAGTATTTCTTCCAAGTACAGGTAACTCTTAGTTCTATCTCGAGTTTTAACTCACTAGTTAAGGAATATTGAATAAGAAAAGACAGACCAGTTAATGCTGTTAACATTTGAGATGATACATGAAAAAAGACATGGCAGCAATAAGAAGTAAAGTTTACACGGTGGCATTTTATGCGAATTTGAGAAGTGTATCTTGATGTGGAGCAATAGTAAGAATAGAAATGATCATTGGGTATATATGCCTTGAATTCAGGCAAATGATGAGTTTGGGTGGGTTTGGATTAATGATCCATTTTGTTTCTCGGCTCTTGACTTTGTGGTTCCAGCATCTCCCCATGCAAAAGTAGAGCATTCCTATGAAAACTTGTATAAGTCGAAAATGCATACAGCAAAGAACATTAATTTATATGGAATTTTTTTTAGCGTTCCCAGACCCAAAAAATAACCCTACGCTTTTCTGATGCGCAAGAGGCTTAGGCTAAAGGGACGCACAAAATAAATAGAGATAAGGAACAGATGATCACAAGATGCAGTTCTAAGCCATGGTGGCTTGATGATGAGTATGGTGGCTTGATGATGATGAGTGTTGTACCTTGGGGACGTAGCTTGATGGTGTCACTTCCGCTGCTCAGGTTCATGCTGCCTCCATAGTGGCGTGCTGCAAAACAAACACTGAACGCTGTTTTCCCTTTCTCTTTTATTCTTTTGGTTATATTAACGTAGGCCTGTCTTAAAGAAGGTGGCGAAGTGGCCTAGGGTGAGCTTTTCGAAAAGCAGGGGATACCTGTATTGGCAATTAATATGGAAATTCCATGACACTTTAAGAGCCATCACAGCTCCCACTGATTTCATGTGAACTTTGCCACAAGAGGTTAAAGGATACTAAATAAAATTACTCATTAGGGATGGAATAAATTGCTTGTCTCCATTAAAGTGTCTCTGCAATAATAGAAATAGCTTTGTCTGCATCTAATTACTAGGAGGATCATTGAATATTGTAGATCTTGAGAGGCCAAAATATAAAGTCTTTACTTTTTTTTTTTTTTTAAACTCTGGATTGAACTAACAAAATGACTGGTCAGCTCCTTATACTATATAATAGCAACATTCCTGTGAGTCCTTAAACTGATGTTGTGATGATCTTACCAGATGTTTTTGTGTACTTTTTTTTTACACCTTTATCCATCAGTGTGCCTTTAATCTGTTATATTGACAATTAAAACATTGCATATGTTCTTAATTTTTTAAAATTTAATAAACTTCATAGAATTTTAATTTTAATCCTAAAATCATTTTTACTGTATGCCATATCTAAAGAAAACTTTAATAGGCCAAGCTTTCTGGCATTAGAAGGAACAGGATAATGAAAAAACATGTGGTAGGTGAAATAAATCTAAAAACCGTAAAGGGGGAGCTTGGGTGGCTCAGTCAGTTGAGCCTCTGACACCTAGGTCATGATCTCATGGTTCATGGGATTGAAACCTGTCCTGGGCCCAGCTCACAGCACAGAGCCTGCTTTGGGTTCTTTCTCTCCCCTGACCTCTCTCTCTCTCTCTCTCTCTCTCTCTCTCTCTCTCTCAAAATAAATACACTAAAGAAAAATGAGCTTGAGAAACAACTAAAATACTTTAAAATAATTTTTGATGGTTGTTAAAATGAGTCAGTCACTTCATTAGAAGGGAGATCTTTTTTTTTTAGCATACTTTATTTTTGTTGTTAAAATAATTTACCGGGCTTATAGTAATATAAACAGCAGTTAAAGCAAAACGTTTTCCTTTTGAAGTAAAAATATTTCTAGACTTTTGAAAAGTTTGTCATTAGTACTTGTTACAATTGTTGGATATGAATTGCAGCATAATATAAAGTTATTATAACTTTATAACTTATTATAAACTATGTAACTTATTATAACTTATTATAAGAAGTAACATTTTTAAAAGTCAAACTATATTTAAAATGCAAATAATATATAATGTATATACCATGTATGTAATTACGAACAAAATGATAAGTATCTGTGTGAAACCCCTACCCAACTAGAGAACTAGAACATCACCAGTTTCACATCTATCCATATTTCTTCTCTAAGCTGTCCTCCTGGTTTTCCTTTTAGCAATTAGAAGCCATTATCTCAGTTTTAACATTTCCTTTGCCATATTAAAAAAAAAAAAAAAATATATATATATATATATGTTTGCATCTCTAGATAATATATTGCTAAGTTTTGCTTTGTTTGGAGCTTTAAAAATGGTATTATTCTTTATATGATCTTTGACTTGTATTTATACATTTGCTAGTTGATGAATATTTGGGTTTACAACTTTTTGCTTTTATGAATAATGGTACTATGAACAGTAAAAACTATACTTTCTGGTTTATATGTGTGGATGGTTGCTAGGGTATATACCTGAGTATTCTGTGGTAATTTTTATTTCAGTTATACATAAAAATATAATACACCACTCCAAAACTTGGTGACAAAAAAGCATTTCATTATTTCACAATTCTGTGAGTGGAATGGGAGTTGTCTGCTTTGTGACGTCAACTGTGGTTCTTGGATGATTACAGTCATCTGGAGGCTCAACAGGCTGCAGTCAGCTGGGGCTAGAAGGACTGGGATGCTGTATAGCTTAGAAGCATCTGGAGTCTTGATTGGGAGCTCACCTGTGGCTTTTAGCTTCTTCGTGTGGCTGCTTAGGCTGCCTCACAGCATGGCAGCTGGATTCTAAGAGCATTTCAAGAATGAGAAAGCTGCTTGTCCAATTAAGGGTTAGGCATCTACTGATCATTGTCACTTCCACTATATTTTACTGTTGAGAATAGACACAGGCCTATTAGTCATACTGGTAGGGACAGAATGATTTAGTTCCATCTTTGGAGACTTGTTATCACAGTGTATTATTTTTGTTTCTTATTCTGTAAATTACCTGTTTGTGTCTTTGGTCAGTGTATTTTTTTTTAAACTTTTTTAAACTTTTTTAAACTTAAAGTTTTTAAACTTTTTTTTAAACTTTTTTTTTTAATTTTGTATTGGTGAGGGGAGGGATTCTAAGTCTGTTAAATTTGTTGCAAATTTTAATGCATTTTGTGGCTTATTACTCCTTAAATCCTATAAGATAGATATTACCCCCATTTCATGGAGAAAAGGAAGTACTGCTTAGCATGTTAAGAGAATACCAGTGAAGTCAGAAGCCTCGGGTGATATTTTGGTAAAAACAGCATGTGCAAATGCGTACAATTGTATTCTCTTTCATAATTGTACACATTTCATGTATGGGAACATGATGTTTCCATCAGTCTACTTATTATACTCCTCCCCTTCCAAAAGACTGAGGCTTGGAAAAATTTACAAGCATTTTTTATTCACTTACGGTCTATTATAATATTCTAGGTAAAGTGCTACGTGACCTGGCCATTCATCGACAAGTTCTTTCTAGTCTTACCAGCCTTGCCCATACCCATACTTCAGTTTTTTCCCCTCTAAATTATTCAGTTGGATCAGTCGGTCACTATCTGCCAACACATTTCAAAATTGTTTTTGAAAGCCAGACTAGTTCCGCTATTAGTTCTCCCACTTTGAGCATATGCTGGAGTTCTCAGAAGACAGTGGTAAGGAATTGGCATATATTTGAGATTTTTCTTGACTGATCTCACCTCCAAACTTTATCATGGAAATTAAGTTTCTTAAGTGTTATGGTGAAAATACTTTTTTCAAAATAATGGAACTCAGATTCACAACCAATATTCAAATATTTGCCTTCTGTACTTTAAAAAGCACATTTTAGGCATTGAATGCAGCTGGATTGCTTTAAAACTGAAAATACTACAGAGCAATTCTGAATTTCACAACACAAGACTTTAAATAAAATGAGACAACTTTCTGTCATGTCTGAACAAATATAAAATACACAGAAATAAACTTGTAGGCACTTCCCAGCTCTCAGATTAGGAAGAATGTTCTGTGTAAAAGTATAGTTTCCCATCATAACAATTCTGTATGTTGCATACAGACGCTTCAGTATAGCTCTCCAGTATAAAAGCAATGCTTCAGGGAGCATGACTTATTTTCATGTTCCTTCATATTTCTTGGATCTAAGATTCAATGGCAGAAATGAAAGTCCTAATAATACTTCTGCTTATTGGACGGATTCTTTGACATGTAGTGGAATACAGAGCATCTCTGGACTTGGACTCAGGAACATTTTCCACCAGCTATACCAGCTGTTGTATGACCAAGGCTCTTAGTCATTTTTGTTCTTTCCTGCCCCAGATTCTGTCACTTTGTCATGCATTAGAATTAGTTACCTTCCTCAAGAAGTAAAGTATAATGTATTTACCGTAATATTGATCTGATGTTACCATGTGAAGTAAAGGTGTCAAGTGCAGTAATTTGGCAAAAAGTGCAAAATCCAGATTTCACCAGGTTGACCATAGTGTAAACACTATTTGTAAAAACAAAACAAAACAAAAAAACGGGGGAGGGGGGGAAGGAGTGTTTAAGTCTATTTAAAATTCAGTAAATGCATTTGCAACATTTGTAATTCTCAGAATAAACACATTTTAAAATAGAGTATACCCCAAACATGCTGGTCTCTGAGGATTTAATACATGTTGTTATTTCATAGAAATTGCTAAAATTACTTTAGATATGTAAAGGATACTAAAGTTTTCATATAGTTCAGTATTTCCTGTCTGTCTACTTCAGCCCCTTTCAAATGGGAGGAGAAAACTGATTCACGTTTTGTTTATTCTTTCTTAGCTCCTTCTTGAGTTATGTTTGCTGATACTGTCTGTTTGAAAAGTTCCTGATTAAAAGTGGGTAAATCACTTTTGGTTTCTCTGTAATATGGAATGAACTTCATACCTAGAAGAGAACAGAAATTGTTAGTGTGTTTGCCAAAACGTGTTCTGCAGAATACATATCCCAAGAATTGTAGTTCAAAACAAAATAACCTCTGATAACTTAAATTTGGAAAAACTGCATATCCCATCCACTTATTTATACTACACATTAGCATGTTAAAGACTGAGATGTTCTTGAATACATTATTAGTTTAATTTAACCTAGTGTTTACCATATTTAATTTAGGAATTACTGTAGGATTTTTTTAAAAAAAAATGTTCCATGCAATGCATACTTAATGCTTGTTAGTTCAAAATCCTATTTCTACAGACTGTGAATATATATTCTAACTTAAATATATGTAATATAATAGATATTTATATAATTATTGTTTATTTGGAAATCTTGTTTATATAGTATGATATATAATAATTCTAGAATATCAGTAAATCAGGTATCTAATAAGTAAATGTAAATATGATATGTTTATATCATATATATTTGATCTTTTTTCTATAATATATGAATGGATGTCTGACTTAAATATGTATTACACATGTGTATGTGTGCTGTGTGGAGAGGAAGAGAATACATACAGGCGTGTGCATCTCTTTAGCTGTTGCCCAGGTTTTTTATTTTTATTTTTATTTTATTATTATTTTTTTAATTTTTTTAATTTTATTTTTCAGAGAGAGAGAAGCAGAGTGCGAACAGGGGAGGGGCAGAGAGAGAGGAGACGAATCTGAAACAGGTTCCAGTCTCTGAGCTGTCAGCACAGAGCCCAATGTGGGGCTTGAACTCATGAGCTGTGAGATCATGACCTGAGCCAATCAGACACTTAACCAACTTGAGCCACCCAGGCACCCCTAGCCCAGGATTTTTAGATTTCAGTCTATATTGGATTTAATAACTGAGCAAAAAAATATCATTGGTTAGTTTTAATTTATCAAATACACAGTTTTATATGTGATCCTAGAATTATTTCAGATTTTTTTTTTTGAATGGCATTAAAATACATTTTTAGACTTTTTTTTTTTTTTTTTTTTTTTTTTTGAGGGGGAGAGAGAGAATCCCAAGCAGGCTCTGCATTGTCAGCACAGGGCCCAATGCAGGGCTTGAATTTAGGAACCCTGAGAGCATGACCTGAGCCGAAATCAGGATCTAACTGACTGAGCCACCTAACCAGCCCCCTGCCCCCACCAGCCTGTTACGTTGATGTAAGTTTTTAGTCCCAGCTTTTCACTGTCCTTTCCTTTTTCCAATTAGTTTATTAAGTGCCCTTTATAAAGCAGAACAGTCTCCTTTTTCAAATGAGTACTTAGGACGATTGGTAGTTGTCAGTAAAGGCAGAAGTTAAGAGATGAAAGATAGGATTGTAACATGGATCTTGCTTTCAGTTAATGTATTTGGAAGAAGTTTTGCTCTGTTCTTATGAGTTCTGATACCTTTTTGGTTTGTAATGCAGCTCTATAGATACAGCATGATCTCTGCTTAGGGAAAATTTTGAATCATTATGACCCATCTGTCAGTTTTAAGAGCACAGAGTTTACTGAGAGTAGTCTTAAGACCCAGTTGCAACTGCTTTTATATGAGTGGTGGTGATTGGTGCTGGGATAGTGGTCAGTCTGTGTGTTTATGGGTCTTTACAAACTTCTGAATTGACCTACCAAAAGTAAAAGAGTAAAAAAAAAAAAAAAGACTATTTTGTATCATTAGTAATTCTTTGAAATTTTCATTTTTTGCTGTTAAACACTGATGAATCTGTTCTCCTACTAGGCTTGAATATATCCTCACATATAAATTTCCGTAGGTTAATTCATAAAATTGGCGATATGCTTAGTACTTTCTCTGGATGGTGCTTGTGTGTAGATGTGGTAGGATTGGGTTTAGACTGTTTTAAAAAAAATTTTTTTTAATTTTTAAAGAGAGACACAGAGTGTGAGTGGGGGAGGGGCAGAGAAAGAGGGAGACAGAGAATCTGAAGCAGGCTCCAGGCCCTGAGCTGTCAGCACAGAGCCTGACGCGGGGCTCGAGCTCATGAACCATGAGATCATGACCTGAGTCAGAGTCAGGCGCTTAACTGACTGAGCCACCCGAGTGCCCCTAGACTGTTGCTTACTTAGTAGTCCTCACAAACTGGTGTTTTTTTCTCCCATGTGTACCTGTTTAACATGTCTGCCTGGCATGTTTTTGTTTTTGTTTTTGTTTTTGTTTTTGATCCTACCACTAGATGGCAGGAATAATAAATGGTAGGTTGAAATGTCAACTTGAGCTGGTGGCCTCAGCCGCTTTGTACTTATCTTAGTTCTCTATTCCCATTAGTGCTAAATTTGGAGTATATATGAAGTCTCTCAACTAGTGGGATTTAGGTAGATCTGGTACTTTGTAGCCTGAGAGTGCCCAGTGACAGGATAAAGGAGAAGGAATAGAAAACCTTTAATCCTGGATGTAATCATTGGTGTTCTAATACTTTGCTTTTCACTTGTTGTTATTTTTTCTTGGTGGAGGTCTATTCCTTTCCTTTATTTCTTGATTCTCTTACACTTCTATTGGCATCCATGATTGGTCATTTCTGTTGGTAGAACTGGGTGCTTTCTCGTTTACTAGGTAAATACGTGTGAACTATTTTGTAAAATCTTATGCTACACTTTGCAAACAAACTCAGAGCTATAATTGACTTTATATAAATCTTTTCACAGAATGTATTATTTCAACACAGTAGTCTGTTGATAGCCTTTGAAGAGTGGACAGAGTATAGGGTGGTGGGAATGCAGCTTCATGATTATGTTACGTTATGTAAGACTGTATTACTAGTGGACTTGTACCTGAGACTTCTTGCTGGTTTATGAAGTCAGCAGCCTTGTTGGAGAAGTCCATGCACAAGGAACTGCGGGTAGCATCTTAAGAGACCCTCAGTCCTACAGCCTCAAGGAAATGCACTCTGCCAGCAACCTAAGTGATCTTGGAAGTTCATTCTTTCCCTAAATGAGTCTCCAGATGAAAGCGCAACCCTTTTAATGCCTTGATTTCACCTTGAGACCCTAAGCAGGGGATCTGGTTAAGCTTGGACCCCTGACTATGAAACCATGAGATAATGTGTGTTGTTCTAAGCCAGTGATTTTGTTGTAATTTGTTATGCAGCAATAGAAAATTTAAAAAAAGAAAAATTAAATATCCTTGATAAACCTTTCACATCTCTGAATATTGCCTATTTGCCAGGTGCTGTGGATACAATGGTTGTGAGTCCAAAAAGACATGAATCTAGTCTGGGGGAGAGAGAGACTGGAAACAATTAAGAATGACAAATACTGTGAAGGTACATGATGCCATGAGTGCATCTAATAAATACAAATATCTGTTTAAGACTTAATTGATCTTTTTAAAACTTACTCATCCTAGGTTGTTTTCTCATTTTTTAGCATAATCTTCACATCATAAAACTTGATCTAGCTTTATTTCCTATTAGTATTATGAAAATAACTTCTGTGTTTTTTGTTTTTTTTTTTTTTTAGCCCTTGCTTATATGCTCTTTCTTTTTTCTAGAATGCTTCTATTCTTTCCTCCCTTTTTTGCTCAATAATCCATCCAGGTTTAAATTAGATGTCACTTGTAGAAGCCTTCCACGAGAGAGCTTTGTGAGGACAGGTCTATTCTGTTTCTCCAGTATCTAGCACAGTGCAGGTGAGCCCATTTAAAAAAAGAAAAATGAGCTTAATATGGAGTATGCATTATGGGTGGAGCATTATGGTACAACTACTTTGGAGAACTGTTTAGTATTTTTAAATATATGAATACTCTGTAACCTAGGAGTGGAATTGCTAAATATTTATCCAAAGAAATTAAAACACACGTCCTTAAAAAAAGACAGAGGAGGGGCACCTGGGTGGCTCAGTTGGTTGAGTATCCAGCTCTTGGTTTTGGGTCAGGTCATGATCCCAGGGTCATGGAATCAAGCCCTACATTGGGCTACACTCTCAGCACGGACTCTCCTTGGGAGTCCCTGCACCCCTCTCCTCCGCTTGTACGCACTCCCAAAAAAAAAAAAAAGAGAGAGAGAGAGAGGGAATTAATTGTATTCAGAAAGTGGAATACTACTCAGCAATAAAAAGGAAACAAACTGCTGCCACATGAATAAATCTCGAAAACATGCTGAATGAAAAAAACCAGACACTTACAGAAAGTGGAATTTATGATCTCTTTATGTGAAATCCAAGAACAAAATGAATCTCTGGTGAAAGAATTCAAACTTTTGAGGAGAGGGAAGAGACTGGAAAAGTGCACGTGGGAACTTTGTGGGTGATGGTTTCAGGTGATAGTTACTGTTGATGGTATGTATAAAATTGTCAAAAGTCATTGAATCAAACGTGTAAGATCGGTATATTTTAATGGTTAATATAAATTATTCTTCAGAGAAATGTTAGGTGTCCTTTAGTAGCCCATATGTTCCCTTCTCTGCTTGATTGCTTGATTATACTTGGTCCTTGCCTGTCCCTTCTGCAAGATTGGCAAAGATTGTCAGCTTTATGAGGTCACAAACCAAGTTTGCCTTTGGTTCTTAGAATTGTGAACTTGTGTGCATAATGCCCAGGCTTACTGGCTCTTAGGGAAAAGTTATTTGTGAACTAGAATTTCTTCATAATTGGTATCTATACATTATGGTTGCATTTCAGGAAAAATATTTGCATTATTACAGAATCTTATATTCAGTGTTTTTCTTTATGTAGCTTCTAGCTTTTTCTGCTGTAGGATGCACAAAAGACATCTGTTTAAGTGTTGGTAGAGTAATCTTGCTCCAATTATGGCTTTGCCAACCACAGTTTGAGATAGCTCAGTGCTATATTTATATACCAAAATTTAAAAAATCTAATCTTTTTTATAAATGTGAAGTTTATTTTGTTGCTCTAAAACAAATGAAAATTAAATATGCCTATTTTCTCCTGAATCTTTTTGTCATCTTTCCTTTTAGTTTTTTGAGATTGGACAAAAAAAGGATAACCTATTATTTTACATTTTTGATACAAAAAGCCCTTAAGCACCACAGTAATTTGAAAGAGAACTGCATGGTTAGATCGCACTTTGTCTAACTAGTGCTGTGCCTTATGGTGATTTTTTTTTTCCTGATGAAATATTAAATTTTAAATGATTTAATGGCTGAAAAATAAGTATGGTCTTGATTTCCCACAACTGCCTTGGTAGATCACAGATATAGTTTTTTTCTGAACTATTCAAGAAGGTAACTCAGCAGATTTTTCAGTGCTGGAAAGAAATGCCTTTCTAAAAGATTTATATGTTGGGGGTCCTCTAAAAATTAATTAAAAATTCTGCAAAATTTTTATGCACGTTCTTCTGGTGAGAGATTCCATATTTTCATCAGATTCTCAGAGTCCCTCACCCAGAAAGATTTAAATACCTGCCTCCCCTCTGTTTTCTATGAGGTTTTTTTCCAAGGCCAGTCTGTGGTTTTGCTAGCTTTTCAGAAATGACCAACTGTAAAATCAGCAGCTAATTACTTCATATTGAGTGCTTACCTGTAATGAACACTCCGAAACTGTGTTTGATATGTCTGTTGGTTCTCTTCATTTCTTCATTGCTGTTTTTGACATTTTTGGTTGCAGAACTAAATCATAATAACTGCCCTCTTTGCTTCTGTGTTCCAAACCATCCCAGACGTGGTTATAAGAATGATGAAGAAGAAATACTTGCTTCAGTAAATCTGATTTTTTTTTTTTTTTTTTTTTTTTTAGTGGAACAAGCATCAGAAATGCTTGTTCTCACTTATAATACCAGTTTTGTTGGGGAAATGTAAATTTGGCAAGATGTTTAGGAATGTCAAAATCTGAAACTCTGTGGCTGCAAATATCTCTTTATTTGTCACCTGTTAACTTACTGTGTCCTGCCTCTCCTATTTCTAATCTTGTTGCTCTTATTCTTGAGGTGGTACCTAGCCTTAAAAACCTGTAAAGAGTTAAAAATAGCTTGATTGCAAAATTAAACTTTAGGGGCACCTGGATGGCTCAGTTGGTTGAGCGTCTGACTTTGCTCAGGTCATGATCTCACGGTTTGTGAGTTTGAGCCCCGCGTCGGGCTCTGTGCTGACAGCTCGGAGCCTGGAGCCTGCTTCGGATTCTGTGTCTCCCTCTCTCTCTGTCCTTATCCCCCTCGTGCTCTCTTTCTCTCAAAAATAAATAAATGTTTAAAAAAATTTTTTTTAAATTAAACTTCATGTTAGAGTCACTGTGTTTTGATATCTGTATTCTATTTTAGTTTTGAACAAATAGAATTTAGTATCATAGCTAAAGACCATGGGTTTTGTTTTTTTTTTTTTTTTAAGTAAGCTCTGCTCTGTGTTCAATGTGAGCTGAACTCACAACTATGAGATCAAGAACTGTGTGCTCTACCAACCATACAAGCCAGCCAGCCAGCCACCCTTATTTTAGTTTAAAAATACTGTCATATTATACTTTCAGTCAAAATATAATCTGATTGAGGAAATGACATTTTTATCCTTTCTGTTGAGACCTGTGTCACTCATATCTCTCTGATTTGGCTTTTTTTTTTTTTTTTTTAATGTTTTTTTTTTTTTTAACGTTTATTTATTTTTGAGACAGAGAGAGACAGAGCATGAACGGGGGAGGGTCAGAGAGAGAGGGAGACACAGAATCTGAAACAGGCTCCAGGCTCTGAGCTGTCAGCACAGAGCCTGATGCGGGGCTCGAACTCACGGACCGCGAGATGATGACCTGAGCCGAAGTCGGATGCTCAACCGACTGAGCCACCCAGGCGCCCCGGCTTTTTTTTTTTTAAGATTTTATTTTTAAGGAATTTCTACACCCAGCGTGGGGCTCATATTTATAACCCCAAGATCAAGAGTTGTGTGTGCCACCAACCGAGCCAGCCAGGTGCTTCTATTTGGCTTTCATTGTTGGGAAATGAAGTTAGATTTAGTTTTTAAACGTATAGGCCCTTATGATGTACATTTTGGTGTGTTTTTATCTACTCTTGAATTTTTATGTCTATACTTCTTTTGTCCTTTATCATACTATATTTATTGTTTTTGTGGAATAAGAAGTTAAATTAAGGCATCTTACAGATCATAGGATTTTAAAACTAAGTTTTTTAATAGGCTTTGATTGCATAGGCTTTTAGTACTAATGGTATATTCAGTATTCAAGGCATTTTAACAAATATTTATTGTGTGAGAACTGTGCCGGTCAAAGTGTCAAGGGTTAGGAATGTAAACAGGGGTCTCTGTTGTAATGGAACCTATTTTCTGGCAGGTGAATGTATAAACAAAGATCTAGATAATTTCAGTCGTGATAAAGGCTATGAAAAAAATAATATGGTAGCTAGTTCTGGGATGTATCTATAGATCTACCACTATACATCTGGAAGTGAAGGGGCCTTTTTGAGGTGATATTTATGCTAAGATCAAAATGACGAGGAGTTACGTAGCTCTGTGAAGATCTAAATTAAGAGCATTCCTCCAAGCAGGAACAATTTGGCATGTTGAAGGGGCAAAAATAAGGCCCCCATGGCTAGGATATAATGAAAAACATGATGCGGAGAGTTGTTAGAATAGGACTGAGATTGGTAATTATGGAAGTTAAAAAAGAGTAAGTGGAACAAATTCTTTTGGCTGGCTGCAGCAGATGTTTTTCATTTCTGTATACAGTACTGGATAGTTTTGTGAGTGATCTAGAGGATTGATATAGAGACCAGAACAGAAAAACGGACCCAAATGCATTGACTGAGCTATATGGAACTGTTAACACATGAAAATTTAATTAAGTCAGTCACACCATTTTTATTACCTTCTACCTGAA
Source organism: Panthera onca (assembly GCF_046562875.1). Taxonomy (NCBI): domain Eukaryota; kingdom Metazoa; phylum Chordata; class Mammalia; order Carnivora; family Felidae; genus Panthera; species Panthera onca. The sequence continues at coordinate 147,354,081 of NC_138347.1, forward strand.
TATTGTATTTTTATGGAAAGAATAGTTTACCTTAGAGTGAGAGTTAAAACATTTTATACAGCTCAACCTCATACTGGCACTAAATCACTTTACTTGGGACATTTGTGGAAAAATTTTTTAAATTGGATCATATATAAAATGCTCAGACACTTTAACAAACATTTATTGAACTTACTGTATGCCAGGCACTGTGCTTGGTGCTGAGGTAGGAAGATCAATTCATTTATCTTTGGCTAGACACCAAATCAAGTGAGAAAGACTGTGGACTTTGCTATTTATTAGTTGAATGATCTTGAACAAATTACCTAACCTCTGCATTTGTCTTCTCATCTGTGAATTAGGTATGACAATAATACCCATATCAATAAGTTGTCATGAAGGTTAAATAAACTAATACACATAAAGGTATATAGGACAGTATATAATTCATAATCACTCATTAAAATGTTCACTGTTTGTGTTTTGATATTATTATTTACAATGGAACCTACTAAGTAAATTAATGCTGTTTAGCATGTTGTGTTGAAAAAGGTAAAATAAAAAGTGCAATATAAACGTATAAAGGGAGGAAGTGCCAACCCTTATCTGAAAAGGATAGTTAAGGCTTAGGAGGAGATGTCTTTTGAGTTAGGTCTTGAAAGATAGGTGTGGGAGGATACTAAAGGAGGATTTGCTCTTCAGGTGACAAGAACATCTTGTGCAAAGGTATGGAAGTATGAAAAATCACAAACAGTATGGTTTAGCATAGAACCAGAAGTTGAGGTATGTAAGGTGAGAAAGAAGTAGGAAGAGCCATTTCAGGGTAAGGATAGGGAAGGGAGTCTTAAAAATATTAGGACTTCATCCTGTAGACTTGGGGAAACAGTTGAAGGATTGGTATAATCATTTTAGAGAGAAACTTTTCTGTTGTGTGGAGAATGGATTTCCCATTGGAAGGAAATACTGGAAGCTAGGAAGTCAGGAGGCAGGTGAAATGATCCAGATAAAATATGAAGAGGGCTTTAATTAGGGGAGTTTAAGAGCTAAGGATAGGGAATGAGGATTTTATGATTCCCAGATACCAGTGATAATGGTAACATTTTAATTAAGATAGAGAGCTACTTTAAGAGTAGAGGGTAGAGTAAATAATGAGTTCAGTTGTAGGTATGTTGAGTATCGTATCTGTGGAGACAGATTTCTAAGTAGATACTCAAGTAGGCTGTTCAATGTATGGATTTAGAATTTAGAAAAAGGAATTGTGTACTTGGGAATCCTACATCGTAGTCAAAGTTCAGGAAATAGATAAGAAAAAGAGAAGAGGTAATGTTGAAAAGAGAACAGTGTAGACCAAGCTTTGACATCAATATTTGGAGCGTTGTAACTAAGAAAATGTCTTTGTATGGTACTTGATTTTTTTTTCGTCCAAGGGATTTAGAGGCATGTGATACTTGCAAGGGAATTTTCAGATTCTCAGCTTCTTTACTTAAAACTGAGGTTTAAGCATCACACTGATTTCCCCACCCCCATATCTTATTGTACAGTCATCCATTTCCCATTTACAAAAGAAAGATATATCACTCACTTGTCCTGTATGTTGCCCTGAGGTGTGAAAATCTAGGGTTCCAAAATGAAGGTACAGTTCACAGTGTTGGTGTGGGAATACTGTGCTTTCTCTAAGAGAACAAGTAAGATACGTGTTACTGAGACAACTCCATGATTCTTTCGGACAGTTTTAGTTCTTAGAAGTTTATTGGCTGGATCATAATCTATAGAAATCAAACATAGCTAATTTATCTTTAATGACTAATATATATCCTGAGTTATTTGTGAGGGCAAATTGAAAAAATTATAAAGACTATCTTACTAATTCTAAAGCGTGACGTAGAGTAGAAAAGTTACTATTAAATCAGAAAAATGAACAGAGGTCAGTTTCAGGGATAGAAATTACAATAAAAACCTTGTGATGCTTTGGTGAATTATGTCTCATTTGGAATTTTCATATTCAGATGGTCACCCTTAGGACAGAGCCAACCCTTTACATAGTTAGCACAGATTTTATTATTTTAATAGAGCTGATAGTGGTTAAACAGCATTCTTTAGGAAGCAGTGTAGCATTCTAAAGTTAGAAAAATTGGTCTTTTCCATAAAAACAGTAACCTTCTTTAAAAGAGTGCTTTTTCTTCTTGTTTTCATATTGCAGTTTTTGCTATAGTGGTTGAAGAAATAGGAAAAGTGTTTCTCTTATGGAACACCTAGGCTAATGCTAGGAAGAAAAGAGACACATTGAAATAGTTAAGTCTTAAAAATACATAATGGAGAAGGTGAGTTTCCATTGCTTCACTTAGGGTAGAAAATTATTCAAATACTGTATTACACTAAGAGTGAAAGCCAAAAGGAGCTACAAATTAGCCACTTTTACAGATTTTTGGCACTTTTTTTTCCTTCAGAAAGAGGGAGAATGGTTTCTTTTTTTTTTATTTTTATTTTTATTTTTTTTTAACATTTATTTATTTTCGAGACAGAGAGAGACGGAGCATGAACGGGGGAGGGTCAGAGAGAGAGGGAGACACAGAATCTGAAACAGGCTCCAGGCTCTGAGCAGTCAGCACAGAGCCCGACGCGGGGCTCGAACCCACATACCGCGAGATCGTGACCTGAGCCGAAGTCGGACGCTTAACCGACTGAGCCACCCAGGCGCCCCTAGGGAGAATGGCTTCTTAAGATGGCCAAAATAAGTCTTATATAGACTTCATTTCTGAAATGAGTAAATGAATAATTTTCTCACTTGTTAGTAACAAGAGTAAAGTGTGATTTTTTTTAATTCAATAAAGGATGACAAACAACTGTACTTGAAATTCCTGTGAAATTAGAAAATACTTGATAACGGGAAAGAGGAAGAAATTCAAAACAAATTGCTAAACTTTAAATCTCATTAGTAGTTCAAGTCAAAATACTGATAGATGATTATGGTTATAATGAAGTTGTATATGTCATGAGAGATGTTGCAGTAATGGGCAATAGAAACAATAGAATTAACTTATTAGCATGTTTGTCTTGCATTCTTTCTTTCTAATGAGAGCTTATGAGGTATCTTATAAGTTTTTAATTTATTATACAGTGTGTATATTATAAAAGTAAATTAGCTGTTTTAGATCAAATAGAAATTCCAAAGTTTCTGTTTTATACCTTGTAAACATTTTAAAAACCATGAAGGAAGGGGCGCCTGGGTGGCTCTGTCGGTTGAGCGTCCGACTTCGGCTCAGGTCATGATCTCACAGTTGGTGAGTTCGAGCCCCATGTCGGGCTCTGTGCTGACAGCTCAGAGCCTGGAGCCTGCTTCAGATTCTGTGTCTCCCTCCCTCTGCCCTTTCCCTGCTCATGCTCTCTCTGTCTCTCAAAAATGAATAAACGTTAAAAAAATTTTTTTTTAAAAAAACCATGAAGGAAAAAGCTGTGAGAAGAAATATTTTCCCATCTTTTCTCATTTTTTTGATACATTGAGTATGCAGATTTTAGCAGACATTATTTTCATGTTATCATTAGATATTGTCTCAGAGTAGTTGTTTTACATTTGTGTGGCAAGCTGGTGTATAAGGGAGGAAAGATTGGGGAAAATAAAGCCTGTGTTGATAGTGGAAGGAAGAGGAAGGAGGGATTGCAAGTCTTTTGGAAAATTATGTGTTACCCATGCTTACATATGCCTTTATAAGATGGGAAATAAACCTTGAGGGAGTAAAGATTAGAAATTATAGTTTACCGAGAAAAGTGTGGTTATCTGGAGACACACAGTGGTTGAACTGGTTTAATATATGAAGCATAAGAAAGGTGCCAAGAAGGGGAGAACCTTGAGGCAAAGATGGGGACCTCTTGCATTGTATCTCCTTTGTGAAAGTAATATTTGTTGAAAGCCTTGGTAAAAGCATTGTGTGTGATGCTAATAAGGTGGTGGTGATGGTTATTTATTGGTCAAGCAGTACTTAATAAAGTTTCCTGGCTACGATTTTTTTTTTTTTGGTCTAGGCTTTTTTTTTTTTTTCCTTTTTTAATAATTGCTCATTGTTTAAAAAAAAAGTCAAAGTCGGTTGGGGGGGGGGCTGCTGGGTGGCTTAGTTGGTTGAGCATCTGACTTCAGCTCAGGTCATGATGTCATGGTTTGTGGGTTCAAGACCCACGTCGGGCTTTGCACTGACAGCATGGAGCCTGCATTAGATTCTCTGTCTCCCTCTGTCCCTTCCCTGCTTGTACACGTGCTCTCTTTCAAAAGTAAACACTAAAAAAAATAGTCAAAGAATGAGGCACAATCTATTGACAACTTGTTATGTAGTCTCCGAGGATTTCTTTGAAGAATATACAGTCTTTGAAATGTTTGTGTACATATACCTGCACACATAACCTTTAAGTTATGTGTGGCATAAAGAAGATCATATCTATCATACATCAGTAATTAATTTTGCTTCATTTACAAAACAGCACGACATATATGGTAGTCATCAGTGCAATTCAGCAATAGCCAGTTTCCCCCTCTCTTCTGAGCACAGGTGTGGGGCCATGAACTGGAAGTGAGAAGAACTGGTCAATGAAAAAAGAGTGTAAGTGATAATGTATTTCTTCCCAGCTGAGAACTTGTTGTGTTCCGTCTTCCAAAGTTCTCTCTCTGGCAGAATGATTGTAACATTCAAGGTAGTGGGTATTCTGGCTGTGATTGTTTAAAAGGTAATATGTACCAAAGAGTTTTGGTCTAAAATGATATAATCAGTGATAATATTGGACTTCTCTGTCCTTCTGTTTCCAGAGTAACTCAGGAAAGGCCATAAACTTCAGGGTTCAAAGTTACATCTTAACACATCTTAAGAGAACTGTCCTGGAGCACCTGGGTGGCTTAGTCAGTTAAGTGTCTGACTTCGGCTCAGGTCATGATCTCGTAGCTCATGAGTTCGAGCCCCACGTCAGGCTGTGTGCTGACAGCTTAGAGCCTGGAGCCTGCTTCAAATTCTGTCTCCCTCTCTTCCCCTCCCCTTCTTGTGCTCTGTCTCTCAAAAATGAATAAATGTTAAAAAAATTTTTTCTTTAAAAGAAAAAAAGAACTGTGCTGATGGGTTTTTTTGCTTCAATAATTTTAAACATACACCAGTGGTTTTCAAACACGTGTTTTAGCTCTTGAACCCTTTCTTCAAATGCAGGTTTACACAAGAATCTAATATATAAACAGGTAAATGTATATTAAATAGGATAGTGATCTTTTCTCTTCATAAGCGTGTGTCCTACTCCCTTCAACGTTTATACCTGACTCATATCAGAAATGTAGTTCCAGAGGGGGCTCTTTGGAATCCCTGAAGCACAGGGAACTGTTTGAAATTCGCTAATAAGATTCACTATGCCCACCAGAGTCAAAGCTGCCTAGTTCAAATCCCAGTTTGACCCCTAATGGCTGTATGACTTTGGATAAGTTATTTGACATCTTTGTACCTTAGTCTCTCATCATCTTTAAATTGGACATAGTGTTGTATTCTACCTCAGAGGGTTTATTTTTGTGTGGGGATTAAATGAAAGCGATTCTTCTATAGTACCTAGCAGTTGTTAACAGTTTTTAAAAATGATGATCGATAAATAGGGCCACTCCCCTTCTTGAATACCTTTCTTTTTAAACATGCTAAAAGCTCCCACCTTGAGGTCTTTGCCCTTGCTACTTCCTCTATGTAGGGACAGCTCTTTCCCCTTTTAGAATGATTGGTTACTCCCATTCTTAAAGGTCTCAGAAATATTGTAAGACTCCATTTACACCTTTCTTAAAGCAGTCTTTCCCCTTCCCCCCTCCTTCCCTTCTTCCCATTTCACTCTTTTATTTCATTCCGTTAATTTCTTGCAAAGCTCTTGTTTCAGTCTATAATTACTTGGTTTGTGTTTATTGCACTTAAACTTCAGGAGAGCCGTGACTTTGCCTGTCCTTTTCAATGCTCTGTTCCTAGCGCCTGACAGAAACCTGGTGCATACTTGTTGCTCAAGAATTAAAAAAATAATAATAATAAGATTTGTATCTTTCAAAAATGAAAACCGTACTATTCACCCTTAGAGGCGCATACTATTCTAATATTTTGACAGGCGAGAGTTTGGGGGAAGTTTTTTGAAAGACATGCTATGTATCCATAGAGGACAACTCTGAGCGCTCACTTAGAGTCCATGTATCCTTATTTTTGATAGAAACGTAAGTTTAATCTGGTTTCTCATCTCAAGGCATGTTAAAACACTAGGGTGCCTCAGGTCTTAAGGGGGCTGTGTTGAGATGTGGTCGATCACTTGGCATAGTGCTCCACGACTTCCCTTTCTTTTTGCTCTACCTCCCTCCTCTCCTCCCCTCATTGCTACTTGTATTTGTTCTTCAGCACCATCATTGATCAAAGCTGCTTGCCTCTCCTTTGTTTCTTCCCTCCTTTCTGATTCTTTTGTTTCTTAGATTTTATTTGCAAAGGCTAAGCTAAACTAGGCTTGCATTGTCTTAAGAAAATTGTATTTGTGGACTGAATGATTTTGGAATGTGGAACATGTTTGTCACTCTTTGCCTCTGTATTTATACTGGTTACTTCTGGTTTGTAAAATTTTTTTTAATGTTTATTTATTTTTGAGAGAGATAGAGGGTGAGTGGGGGAGGGGCAGAGAAAGAGGGAGACACAGAATCTGAAGCAGGCTCCAGGCCCTGAGCTGTCAGCATAGAGCCTGACGCAGGGCTCAAACCCACGAACTACGAGATCATGACGTCAAAGTTGGACGCTTTGCCGACTGAGACACCCAGGCACCACTGGTTGCTTCTAGTTTGAATCTATTCTATAAATCCTGATTTCTAAATTGCTAGCATTTTTACTGTGTTTATCTAACACTGTATTAATCTTGTATCTGTGTAAGAAAAGGATATAGCGGGCACTTATTTGAGACCATCAGCTTAACGTCAGCGTTATGAAGGATTAACATCACCTGCCCTCACCTCCCTTCCTCTCTTCTTCAGAAATGTCAAATAGCAAACTTCAATGAAAGATTTAATTATTTGTATGCATTTGGTAGATAGTTTTAGAGATGTAACCTAGTTTAGGGAAAAGAATGACAGAACTGGCCCTTGGGAAACTTGCGTTTTACTTTCAGTGTCACCTTTACTTTAGCTCTTGTCTTTGGGCGAGAAGTTTGTCTGTCCTTTACTTCCTGCTATGAATTAAGTGAAACTTTTATTTCTTACCTTTTCCAGTTCAAATTCTACATGGGCCATATATTATGTTTCAAAAGCTAGTCCCAGAAGTATTAGGTGCCTTTAGGTTAGTTATAGCATTAAGGATAACTATATACTATTCTTCTACTTAATTCATTCTTAGGCATTTTCCAATTATGTTATTTTTTTTTTACCTGACACACTGCCATATTTTTGCAGAGAACTGGAAAGTTAATTAGACATATAAAAGCCTTTCCCACCTCAGAGGTTTCTTTTTGAAGGTAGAAAAGCCATAGGTTAATTTTAAGGTTGAGGCATAATTTTTTATTTAACCTTTAAGATTGAGGGTATATTGTGATATTTTGCTTCAGCACATAATCACGAGATTTTGTTGTTATTGTTTTGAGTGTACATTAGGTAATTTATATTAGATGAAGTAAATCCAAAACCAAATGTACAAGTGGTTACATCTCCAACCAAATTCATAGAAGGAATTCATAGAGGCAGCTGCTAGTGTCCTTTTCTCCTTGTTCATAAAGGTAGTCCTAGGTTGCAAATGGGGTGGAATTTAGTGTTTGTTTTCATAAAGAAACAATACCGTATATGCTGGATAAGCCTTCATCCAGCTTGTAAATTTCTACTTAAGCTGTAATGTTTTGAATACAGAATTGTACTATCTCTACTAGAACCCAAGAGATAGAACCTTTTTTCCATAAATAGGATTCCATCATTTAATCTCATGCTGCTACTTTAAGGGGTAGTCTCTTCTCCCTAAATCAAGGACATAAGCTTTGCTTAATTTTTGAAAGGTATGTTGTGATGAAGCAATTATAAACTATAGGATTTCCAAGGATTTAAAAAAAAAAACCAAAACAGGTGTGTGGCTTTCAGAATCAAGTTCTTTATTCCTATTTTCTTACTTTCCATTGTTTCCTGTAGATACAGGGAAAAGCAGTTATAGAATGCAGTGTCTTAGAAAGCCAAAAGACACTTTAGGTCTTACCTAATAAACATTGCAGAAGAAAACAAAATTAACATATCTTAGCTTCTATGTAAAGGTGGGTCTTGTAAGCCCTCTTTTATTTTTTTGTTATTGTTGTTTAATGTTTTTATTTAGAGACAGAAAGAGTGTGTGTGTAGGGGAGGGGCAGAGAGAGAATCTCAAGTAGGCTCCATGCTGTCAGGACAGGGCCCAACATAGGGCTTGATCTCACTATGAGAGCAAGACCTGAACCAGAATCGAGAGTCAGACACTTAACTGACTGAGCCACCCAGGCACCCCTCTTAAGACCTCTTTTAATTTGTAATATGGCTATTGCTGTTTCTTTATCAAATTTAAAAATCACATGTACTCTTTCATCCCCATTTTTTTCTTACATTTTTAAACTATCAGTTTGCTTGTTACTGGCAAGTAGTGGAATTACTGATATGCTTCTTTCAGAAATTAAACATGTCCATGTGAGAATTATTTTGTCTGTCTTAATAAAGTCATTTTTCCACACACTGGAATTGCAGAGTGGCTCTAGAGATTGGGTTGAGAGTATTTGGGGGAAGCATTCATTATTTTTAAAAAACTTTCATGAAAATGTTACATAAACCAAAAGTAGACCCATAATGATCTTCATGTAGCTATCATCTGTATTTAATAATTGCCATCTTTTGTCACACTTGTTTCAAAATAAATTATTGAAGTTAAAATACTGAAAGTTGTTTGACAATATTAGTAAAAGATGGGATATATTTAAAATCTGATTAGTGTTCTCAGACTATTTTAAGATAGAGGTTATTTTACCACTTGTGTTTCTTTTATTTCCATTTTATTTTGGTGACTCCTGACCTTTAATACGTTCATTTCTCAGTCAGTTTACCTAGTTTTACTTGGGGGAAGCTATAATTTGTATATGAGAGTAAGTTTGTGTGTGATATTTTCCATAATAAAGTTTACATATATATGTATTGTGTGGCTATTCAAAGACAGCGTATATGTAAACTATACACGTACATACATATACACATACACATTCATGGGAAATTTGAAACATACACAGAAGTTAGAGCTGGGGAACCTGGGTGGCTTAGTCAGTTGAGCGTTCAACTCTTGATTTCGGCTCAGGTCCTGATCCCCGGGTTCTTGGATCAAGCTCTGCCTCAGGCTCCTTTCTGAGTGTGGAGCCTGCTTAGGATTCTCCCTCCTTCCCCAACTCCCCCCCCCCCCCCCCCCGCCGTCTCTCTGTCTCTCTCTAATAAAAAGAAAAAGGTAGAGCTAATACTATAATGAATCTTGAGTACATACAGCCCAGCTTCAACAGTTACCACTTTATGGTCTTCTTGTTTTGTCTCTATCACCCCACTCCAGTTACTTAAACATTTTTTAAATATGTAAATTGGACATGCTGAGATTGAAGACTGCTTTTGTGCACAAGTTGCTTGGGTTTAATGAAGAAGGGAATAGAAGACAAAAATTTAAGTCTGTGTTCCAATGACTGGTGTGCAAAAAGAATTAACTAAAACATCAGTTGAGTCTCGTGAGTGAAGTGCCATGGACTGGGATACCTCCAAGTATACAAAAATCACTAAGGAAAAATATCTTAGGTGAACTAGAGTAGAGGTTCCAACGTGACGTTTTCAAAGCACAAGTGAAAATGGACTGGAAAAGGGAGGATAGAATATTACAGAAGCTTCTTCAGGAGTGAATTTCAGGTTTGAGAGGATTGCATGAGGAAGAGAGAGTAAAATGTATGCTTGCGGTGGGTTTCTATGTAGATGGAACAAAGACCTTGGAAGGACCATGCTAAAATTACTCAAGAAGGTGAAACTGAAAGCTGATAAATTCATTTTTCAGCTATTTACTATAATAGAATCCAGAGTAGTTGTGTTGTTGGTCCAGATGCTTTTTATATTTGTTTGGATTGGGTTGTTGGTTTGTTCTCCTAATTTAGTAACTTTTTCCCCCTAGGTTCTTTTTGTAAGAAATTGAGATTAATTAACATAGAACAGTAGATTAGTTTTAGGTGTACAACATAATGATTTGATATATGTATATACCGCAAAATGATTACTACAGTAAATTTAGTTTTAACATCCATCACCACACCTATAGATTTTTTTTCCTTGTGATGAGTTTTAAGATCTATTCTAATAGCAACTTTCAGATTCACAGTACAGTATTGTTAACTATAGTTATCATGCTGTGCATTACATCCTAGAACGTAACATATAACTGGAAGCTTGTACCTTTTGACCACCTTCACCCATTTCACCCACCTCTTGTCCCCCAGTTCTGGCAACCATCAGTTTGTTCTGCAATTATGAGGGGTTTATTTTAGATTTCTTACGTACGTAAGTGAAATCATGCAGTATTGTCTTTATCTTATTTTACCTAGCAGATCCCCTCAGGGTCTATCCTTGTTGTCACAAATGGCAGGATTTCCTTCTTTGTAGTGACTGAACAATAATATTTCTGTGTGTGTGTGTGTACACACCGCATTTTCTTTATCCATTAATTGATGGAATCTTAGTTTGTCTCCATGTCTTGGCTGTGCTGCAGTGAACATGGGGTGCAGATATCTTTTTGAGATGGTGATTTTGTTTCCTTCAGATAAATACCCAAAAGTGGAATTGGCAGATCCTATGTGGCAGTTCTACTTTTGGTGTTTTGAGTAACCTCCATACAGTTTGCCATAATGGCTGCACCATTGCTACTAACAGCGTGCACCAGGGTGCCCTTTTCTCCACATCCTCGCCAATACTTGTTTTATTTCTTGTCTTTTTAAAAATAGCCATTCTGACAGGTGAGGTGATATCTCATTGTGGTTTTGATGTGCGGTGATGAGCACCTTTTCATGTACCCATTGTCATTCGTATGTCTTTGGAAAAATGTCTATTTAGTTTGGATTGAGTTTTTAATATTCCCAACGGAGGGATTCTGGGAATTCACATAAAAGAAAATAATCAGACTATACTTGTATTAACACTGAATCTGCAACATAGGGTCATGATATTTTATAAAGTTAGATTTGCATGCTTCTGGTTTAATTTTTATAAATACAATTTATATGTATGTGTGTAAGTACAGACACACACAGTGAGGAGTACAATTATGTGGTTGTTCAGTTTTGAATCAGAATTTCCTGTTAGGCTCCAAACTTCTGCATCATTTAATTAAACAATATTTTTAACAACAAGGAAAACTTTTTTTTTTTTAATTTTTGTTTATTTTTGCAAGAGACAGAGACAGAGCACAAGTGGGGGAGGGGCAGAGAGAGACGGAGACACAGAATTCGAAGCAGGCTTTAGGCTCTGAGCTGTCAGCATAGAGCCCAATGCAGGGCTCGAACTCATGCACCGTGAGATCATGACCTGAGCTGAAGTCAGATGCTTAACCAACTGAGCCACCCAGGTGCCCCACAACAAGGAAAACTTTTAAAAGATGATTACTGTTTATAAAAATTTTGACTAATATACATAGGTATCAATCTTGTGAGCCAAAACAAAATACTGAAATAAATTAGATGAAATAGTTAACCTCACTGGTTAACATCACTGCAACTATATGTAGCCTCAAGAACTTTGTTTTCATTTCTATTGAAAAATACACTTTCGTCTTTTATTTTTCGTGGAGATTTAATTTGAATAAAGTTTCCATGCCCTTATAGTTTGAAATGTAGTAGATTATTCCATTTTGGAATTTCATATTGTGTATCTTAACTATTTCAATTAAGTTTGTTTACTTTGTAATTAATATGATTCTATTTTTCTGCTGACTGAAAAGATTGTCAATTTAGAATAAGCATTTGCAAGGTTTCTGGTTATAAAGTTGATGTAAAAATATCAGATTTCCTGTCAGTGTCAAACAAGTTTTAAAAAATAATTGAAGATACCATTAAAGATGGGAATAAATCTAAGCAAAGATGTTCCAAGACCTCTAAGGTGAAATTATACATTTTCTGGAGAGACATTAAAGAAGATTTAAATGAAGGAGATAAACTACATTTATGGATTTGATGAGTCAGTATTGTAAAGATGTTAATTCTTCCCAAATTGATATATGGAGTTATGGACTTCCAATTAAAACACCACATGTGTTTGGGTTTTTTTTGTTTGTTTGGGGTTTTTTTTTTTTTTTTTTTTTTTTTTTTTTGATGGAATTGACAAGCTTATTTTAAAATTTATGTAGAAATGTAAAAGGACAAAATAAAAAACACAGTGTAAAAAAGTTGTACCAGATATCAAGATATAATACTTGAAGCTCCAGTAATAAAGGTTGCATGTTATTTTTTAAAAACAGTTTTTAATGTTTATTTTTGAGGGCGTGGGTGCAGAGAGAGAGGAAGACAGAATCCAAGGCATGCTCTCGGCTCTGAGCTGTCTGCACAGGGCCTGACATGGGGCTCAAACTCACCAACCGTGAGATCATGACCTGAGCCAAAGATGAATGCTTAACTGACTGAGCCACCCAGGCGCCCCAAGGTTGCATATTACTGATGCAAGACATAAAGGCCACTTGAACAAAATAGAATCCAAAAACAGATCTGCACATTAACAAACGCTTAAAATATAATGGAAGTGGAACTGTAGAACAATGGAGAAAAGATCATTGTTTTAATAAATGATGGGAGAATGATCATTTGTAAGGAGGAAGTAAAAATAAAATTGGATCCCTATTTCTTACCATGTGTAATAATCCATTCCAAGTGTATTAAGGACTTAAATGAGTAAGTTGAAATTGTAAATGGTCATGAAGAAGAAAATAAAACAATATCCTTATGACTTTGGGGTAGGGAAGGACTTGTTTAACCAGGAGAAAAGCACTAACCCTATAGCAGAAGGTTGGCAAATTAGGTTTATGTCAAGAATTTCTATTCTTTTAAATACCATTGTGAGTGAAAAGAGAAGCCACGTAATAAAAGAAGTTTATAGCTTATAAAGAACTTACTTAGGGGCACCGGGGTGGCTCAGTCAGTTGAGCGGCCGACTTCGGCTCATGTCATGATCTTATGGCTTGTGAGTTGGAGCCCCATGTTGGGCTCTGTGCTGACAGCTCAGAGCCTGGAGCCTGCTTCAGATTCTGTGTCTCCCTCTCTCTGTCTGCTCCTCCCCTGCTTAGGCTCTGTCTCTCTCAAAAATAAACATTAAAAAATGTTTAAGGAACTTATTTAAATCACCTAGAAAAAAAATGTCTAAAGTACTTCACATTTTACCCAAGAGGAAATTTTTAATGGCTAATAAATATATGAAAAGTATTCAACCTCTGGAGTCATCATGGAAATGTCAACACATAGTTATCATTGTTGGCAGAAATCATGTTTGATAATCCCGTGTTGGTAATATTACCAAGCAACAAGAACTCTTGGAGAGAATGTCCACTTTTTATTTACTTATTATTTCTATAGTCATAGTTAATTTTGCTGCCACACAGGGTTGTTTAGTTGAGTGCTGTGTCATCTGGGGGAGGAGTGAGAATGTGGTACTGTGTTACGGGTCTGAAAAAAAAAAAATAGTGACTGCGCTAACACTGAAAGTGCCCTGTAAAATGAGAGTGTATTGCCTTGGGGCTCCTGGGTGGTTCAGTTGGTTAAGCATCCAGCTCTTGGTTTCGGCTCAGGTTGTGATCTCACGGTTTGTAAGTTCCAGCCGTACATCACGCTCCGTGCCGTCAGCAAGGAGCCTGCTTGGGATTCTCTCTCTCTCCTTTTCTCTCTGCCCCTCCCTGTGTGCACCCTCTCTCTCTGTCTCTCTCTTTCTCTCTCTCTCTCAAAATAAATAAACTGTAAAAAAAAAATGTACTGCCTTTTGTAGTCCTGTTGTTTCACTTCCAGGGGGTAAGAGATGAAAGCCATAGGACATTCAGAAGAACCTTCATGCCGGTGGGTTGGAAACTAAGCCAGAAAATGGGTAAAAAATAAATGACCATTCAGGCAGGAGGAAAGTAAACTGAAAAATCAAAGAGAATGGGTATGTGAGAATCCATAAGGGAGTTCTGGGAGTCTTACATACCAGGAGTAATTTGATCCTGGGGATAAAATGGGACTAAACATTCTACTTCTGTTTATGTTTAGTTTTTAGGTACCTTGACTAGATTTCCAGTAGAATTTTAGTGAGCTCTCTTGTTTAACTTTTTGATTATGCCTTCAGGTTTCCATCTCAGGAAATACAATTAAATCAGTCTTAGTCTTTAATTTGGGGATGCCATTTAAAATTGGCATTAGGTAGCTATCTGGGAAGCTGTCGTGATCTCACACCCACTGGAAAACATATTTATGAAATCAGTTATTCATTCAACAAATACATGAGGGCTGCTGTCTACTACATGCTGTTCTAGATGTTGGAGACACAGTAGCATCCTAATTGGGAGTATTTAGTGAGGTAAATATTAATCAGGTGAGCTAATGTGAAATTACATCTGTGGCAAGTATTAGGAAGAAAAGTACATGGAACATTTTCAGAACAGTATCCTAGAAATGTGCTAAGGTTTGAGGATAAGTTATTTACGCCAAGAGAGGGGAGATATTAGTCATCCAAGGAAAGGGAATTAGTAGTAGTCTGAAGATCCTGGGAAGGAGCAAAATGAGTCTGGAGAACTGAAGGATAGATTCAGTAGTGAAACCCCCTCCTCCCAAATCTGTGGTTTTGCTTTCCGTGGTTTCCGTTAACTGTGGCCAACTGCAGTCTTGAAGCAGATGATTCTCTCATCAGAAGGTCAACAGTGACTACATCACAGTGCCTACATCATTCATCTCACTTCATCTCATCACATAGGCAGTTTCAGCATGGGAGGATGAATATGGTACAATAAGATATTTTGAGAGAGAGACCATGTTCACATAACTTTTATTACAGTATATTATAATTCTATTTTATCATTAGTTATTGTTAATCTCTGTGCCTAATTTATAAATTAAACATTATCATCATAGGTATGTATATGAAAAAATGTATTTAGGGTTCGTTGCTATCTGCAGTTTCAGACATCCACTGGGGGGGGGTCTTAGAACGTGTTCCCCACAGATAAGGGGGGCTACTGTGTGTGGCTTTGATCATGTTAAGAAGTGGAGCTTCTTTCCCTTTAATTTCTTAAAATTTATTAAAAATTTTTTGGAAGAGGAAGCCTTTGAATAGTTTAGCAGCGGGTTGCAATATGATCACATTTGCATTTTGAAAAGATGTTCTTAAGACCTATAGATTGGGGAATTAGGAGATGAGCAAAAATGGATCTAGGGGGATGAATTGGGAGACTACTGCTGTAGCCTAAGGCGATAGCTTGGATTAGAGTGCTAGTACTGCAGTAGGAAAAGAGTAGACAAATTGTCCAATTTGTTGATGTATAATTCTTCATAGCAGTCTTTTATGATCCTTTGTGTTTTTGTGATATCAGTTACAGTAGACAAATTTTAGAGATCTTTAATAAGAAGTAGTATGACAACTTGTGATTTGTGTATAGGATGTGAAAGAGAAGGAATCATCAATGATTACATCTAAATTTTTTGCTTTAATTTAGATGGCAGAACACCCTAAAAGCAGACATAGTGTATATATTCGTTTGGAGGTAGGTAGGAAGAGTCTGATCATGAGTTTAATTGGATGTTGAGTTTGAAATGCCTTTGGGACATTCAAGGTAAAACTAAACCCAAATTTTAAAAAACCTACGTAGGCAGGGAGATAATATTGGTAAGTTGTTGAGCATGGTGGTAATACTTGTTGAAGAGACCCAGTTGTGACCAGCATCTTTTGGGGAGAGTTAGAATGAATTAACGAAAGGATCTTGGGTAGGCAAGGCTGCCTGTACAGAAAGCAGGAAGAGGACTAGAGATAGGAGGTAAAATTAGGAGACTTGTAGTTATCCTTAACATTTTGAAATTTATCGAGATTGTGTATGAGGCTTTTTTTTCCCTCCAGTTAAGATAAACATGAAAACTTCTGGATTTATCTTTAGATTTCTTAATTTTTTTCATAATACTTCTTTCCAGTTCTATTGACATATAATTGACAAAGTTGTATATATTTAAAGTATATTGCTTGATGATTTGATAGACATAAATTGGGAAATGATTAGCACACAATTTAACACATGCATTGCCTCAGGTAGTTACTTTTGTTTTGATGAGGGCTCTTAAGATCTACTCAACAAATTTCAAGTATGCAATATAGTATTATTAACTATAGTCACCATGATGTACATTAAATCCTTATAATTTATTCATGTTATGACTGACAGTTTATACCCTTTGACCATCCTCTTCCCATTTCCACATCCCCTGGCAACCACGATCCTACTCTGAGTTAAACTTATTTTTTAAGAGTCCACTTATAAGTGGTACACAGTATTTTTCCTTCTGTAGCTTGTTTCCTCATAGCAGAATACCCTCCAGTTTCATCCATGTTGTTACAAATCAAATAGAAAGATTTCCTTTTGTGTTGTGGCTGAGTAATATTCCATTATATATATTTACGTTTTCTTTTTCCATTCATCCATTGAAAGACACGTAAATTATTTCCATATCTTTGCTGTTATGAAAGTGCTGCAATGAACATGGGAGTGCAGATACCTCTTCCAGATACTGATTTCATTCCTTAGGATATATACCCAGAAATAGGATTGCTGGATTGTATTGTGGTTCCATTTTAAAGCCTCCATACCATTTTCCATAATAGCTATAACAGTTTATATTCCCACCATCTCTGTTTGAGATTTTTTTTTCAACACCCTTGACAACATTTGTTACCTCTTATTGATGATAGATAGCCATCCTGATAGGTGTGAGGTATATCTCATTGTATTTTTGATTTGCATTTCCCTGATGGCTAGTGATGTTGAGCATGTTTTCATGTATCTGTTGACCATATGTTATCTTAGGGATAATTCAGCTCCATTTAAAAATCCGATTTGGCAGGGCTCCTGGGTGGCTCCGTTGATGACTCCGGCACGGGTCATGATCTCACGGTTTGTCGGTTCGAGTCCCACATCGGGCTCTGTGCTGACAGCTCAGAGCCTGGAGCCTGCTTCGGATTCTGTGTCTCCCTCTGTCCCCACCCCTCCCCCACTCATGCTCTGTTTGTCTCTCTCTCTGTCTCTCAAAAATAAATAAATATTAAAAAATTAAAAGAAAAATCAGATTTGGCAGCGCCTGATTGGTTAAGCGTCGACTTCGACTCAGGTCATGATCTCACAGGTTCCTGAGTTAGAGCCCCATCTGGGGCTCTGTACTGACAACACAGAGACTGCTTCAGATCCTCTGTCTCCCTTGCTCTCTGCCCTTCCCCCACGCGTACGCTCTTTCTTTCACAAAATTAAAACATTTTAAAAATCGGATTTGTTTGTTTGGAGGAGGTTTTTGTTGTTCTTATTGAGTGCTATGGTTCCTTATTTATTTTAGATACTGACTGCTTATTCAATATGTTTTGCACATATTTTCTCTCATTCCATAGGTTGCCTTTTCATATCGTCGTTTCCTTATTCTAACTTTTTGGTTTGATATAGTCTCTTTACTTTTGCTTTTGGTTTTGGTGTCCCCTCCTGGGAAAAAAAAAAAAAAAAAATAATAATAATAATTGCCAAGGGCAATGCCAAGGAACATTTTCTGTGTCTTTTTTCCTAGAATTTTGTGGTTTCAGGTCTCACGTTTCAGTCTATAATACTTGATTTATTTTATTATTGTCATGTTTTCACCATCAAAATTTATGATCTTGGGCTTTCCTTCTTGGTTTGTAATAAAGGCAAAAGAGAGACATTGGCTGTTTGGCAGCGTTAAAGTGAATTTCAGGAATGTCACTGACATCATGACCTTTGTGATCAAATCCAGCAGTCAGAACCTCATCATTTTCCTTGACAAAATCCAAACAACCATCATTGGGTACAAAGGCTGTGATTTTTTTATTTTTATTTTTATTTCTTGCCATTCTTGATCAGCTGGACCCTGACACACTTCCTGATGGGAGAATTTGGCTGTTTGGCTTCAACCCCAACTTTTTCCAGCACAGTTCCTTTTGCATGAGAAACACCACCTAAAGGGTTGGCGTTCAGGGCTGTGACCATTAAATGGGCTTTCTTGTACTGTTTATCATGCCACTTCTGATCTTGTCGGTGGCCATGGAGCATCCTGGAAGTATGAAGATCTTGAACTCGCCCATCCTGCCTGCGCCACAGGCCTGAGCAAAAGAGCTCTAGAATACATTAAAATACATTAAAAATACATTTAACATTTATTTATCTTTGAGAGAGAGAGAGACAGAATTCTGGCTGGGGGGAGGGGAGAGCAGAGGGAGAGGGAGACACAGAATCCGAAGCAGGCTCCAGGCTCCAAGCTGTTGGCACAGAACTCGATGTGGGGCTCAAACCCATGAACCATGAGATCATGACCTGAGCCAAAGTTGGATGCTTAACTGATTGAGCCACCTAGGAGCCCCGCTCTAGAATACATTTTAGGTTAATTTGTGTGTATGGTGTAAGAGAAAGGTCCAATTTTATGCTTTTGCATGTAATATCCACCTTTCCCAACACCATTAAATAAAAAGACTATCCTTTCCCCATTGTTTGTTCTTGGCACACTTGTCAAAGATTATGTATGTGTCGGTTTATTTCTTGGCTCTGTATTCTGTTCCAGTGGTCTATTTCTTTGTTTGTGCCAGTACCATACTGTTTTGAATACTATAGCTTTAAATAGAGTTTGAAGTCAGGAAGTATGATCCCTCCACCTTTGTGATACCACATCCTTTGTCAAGATTGCTTTCTCTATTCAAAGCCTTTTGTGGTTCCACACACATTTTTAGATTTTCTTTTTCTGTGAAAAATGCCATTGAATTTTTATAGGGATTGCATAGAATCTGTAGAATGCATTGGGTAACGTGGACACTTAAATGTTAATGGTTCAATTCAAGAATATGAGATATCTTTCCATTTGCTTGCCTCTTGCATTGTCACCATTTTCAGTGTGCTGGTCAGGTCTTACACCTTTGTTAAATGTATTCCTAAGTACTTTATTGACTTTAACACTATTGTAAATGGTGGGTTTGTTTTCTTAATTTCTCTTTCAGATATTTCACAGTGTGTAGAAATGCATCGGAGTTTTGAATGATGATTTTGTACCCTGCACCTTTACTGAATCCTTTTTATTCTACAGTTATTTAGTGGAGTCTTTAGGTTTTTCTGTAGATAAGATTGTGTCTTCTGCAAACAATTTTACTTCTTTCCCAACTTGGATTCCTTTTCTTTTTCTTGCCTAATTGCTCTGGATAGGACTTTAGTTTTGTGTTGAATAGAAGTGGTGAGAGTGGGCACCTTTGTCTTGTTCTTGATCTTAGAGGAAAATCTTTCAACCTTTTACCATCGAGTTTGATGTTAGCTGTGGGCTTGTCATATATGACCTTTATTATGTTCAGATTACCTTCCTTCTATACCCAATCTGTTGAAAGTTTTTGTCGTGAAAGGATGTTGAATTTTGTCCAATGCCTTTTCTACATCTGTTGACATGATCATGATTTTTATTCTTCATTTTTATTAATCTGGTGTTATCACATTTATTGATTTCCATATGTTGAACCATCCTTGACTTCCAGGGATAACCTGTTGGTTGTGCTCTATGATCATGGTGTGTTAAAGAATGTGCTGTTGGTTTGCTAGTATTTTCTTGATTTTTGCATATATGTTCATCAGGGATGTTGACCTATAGCTTGTTTTGTTTTTTTTGTTTTTCACCTTGTAGTACCTTCATCTGGCTTCAGTTATCAGGGTAAGTCTTGTCTCATAAATTGAGTGTAGACATGTTCTCACTTCTTCAGTTTTTTGGAAGAGTTTAAGGATTGGCATTAATTATTCTTTAAGTGTTTGGAGGAATTTGCCATTGAGGCCATCTTTTCTTTCTTGGGAGGTTTTTGGTTACTGATTCAATTTCCTTATTATTGTTCTGTTTTGACTTTATTTCTTCCTGGTTCAGTGTTGATGTAGGTTATATGTTTTTATTATTAGTTCATTTCTTCTAGGTTGTCCAGTTTGTTGGTGTGTGTTTGTTCATAGTTGTCTCTTACAATCCTTTGTATCTTTGTGGTTTAGGTTATAATATTTCCCCTTTCATTTCTGATTTTATTTATCTGAGTCTTCTCTCTTTTCTTAGTCTAGCTAAAAGGTTGTCAATTTTGTTTATCTTTTCAAAAACACCAGTTCTTAGTTTAGTTGATCTTTTGTTTTTCTAGTCTCTATTTCATTGATGTCTGCTCTAATCTTTGTTATTTCCTTTCTTCTGCTAACTTTGGGTACAGTTTATTCTTTTTCTAGTTCCTTGAGGTGTGAAGTCAGGTTGTTGGAGATCTTTTTTTTATTATTTATTTAATGTAGATATTTGTTGCTGTAAACTTCCCTCTTAAATCTGCTTTTGCTGCATTCTGTATGTTTTACTATGTTTCCATTTGTGTTTGTCTCAAGATATTTTTTATTGTCCTTTTTACTTCTCCTTTGACCTATTGGTTTTTCACAACTGTTTTTAACTTCCACATGTTTATGAATTTTCCAGTTTTCTTCTTGATTTCTAGAGTCATACCATTGTGGTTGGAAAAGATACTTAATATAGTTTTAGTCTTCTTAAATTTGTTAAGACTTGTTTTGTGACCTAACATTTATATCCTGGAGAATATTCTGTGTGTGCCTGAGAATAATATGTGTTCTGCCACCATTATATGGAATGTTCTGTATTAATCTGTTAGATCCATTTGGTTTGAAGTGTAGTTCAAATCCGGTATCAACTTACTGATATTCTCTCTGTATGTTCTGTCCAGTATTGAAAGTAGGGCATTGAAATTCCTCTAATATTATTGCATTGTTCTCTATTTCTGCATTTGGATCTGTTACTATTTGCTTACTATATTTAGGTGCTCTGATGTTGAGTGTGTAAATATTTATAATTGTTATATCCTATCAGGCTGCCAAGGCCTGTCTTAGGTAGTTTCTGTAGGTAGTCTTATTTCTGCTTCCTATGGTATTCTTCCATTTGTTTTTGATGCTTTCATGTTGCTTACTTTTCTCAAATATTTGATATTTGGGTGTGTTCGTTTTTGTATTTGATGAAATTTGTCTAAAAATGGTCCAGTGCATTTCTTCTCATTTCTCTTTTGTCTTTCATTGATTAAATTTCTCATTCCTTAAGGTCGTTCTTGTTTTACAGTGAGTGCTCTTACACTTTATTTTCTTATGGTTTTAGTGCTATTATAATTTATTGCTTATTCCTGTAATTTTTAGGGTTGTAGGACTGAAGACGACCATGTCAAGTTATTCTGATGCTGTCTTCTGTCAGTAGTTATTAATCTTTTGAGAGTCATTGACTTGGACCGTGTGGTGAATTCCATGTACCCTCACCTTATTTTGTTTAAATCCATAGCCATGTACTGCCTGCATCCTAAGCAATGACCAAATGTTATTTTGAGCATTACTCGTTTTGTAGGCATGGGTTGGGGGGTTGGGGGGGGGGGGGAATGGGCCTTTGTTTTTAGTTATATTAGTAGTATTATAAGCCTATTCCTTGGAGAATAATGTTACTCAGTTTCTATGAAAGAAATTTTTATGTAGCTATAGAGTTAAATATAAAGATATTTGTTTTTATAATATTAAAAAGATAGAGCTACTTGTTTCTAGTAAGCAAACTTTTATAACATTTCCTTTTTTCCTGTTTTTTCTAGGTTTAACTATAGATCAACACATCATCTTGCATCTCATGGGTTCTATGAATTTTTAAACTGGTTTGATGAAAGAGCATGGTATCCACTAGGAAGAATAGTAGGTGGTACTGTAAGTATCTCTGCAGTTATTTATGTTAATCACAAAGTTTTATAGTTATTTCAGTAAATCATTAGTTACTAAGGTGATGGAGATCCTTGAAACCTTTGTATAGTTAACTAATACAATTTTCTGTAGCTGATTATCCAGTATTTTTTTATTTACTAAATCTCTTCTTGACACTCCCTCCCCACCCCTTCCCTGCACATGTTTGTGTTATCTCATACTAGCCACTATTTCTAACAAGGGGAGACTGGGAGGGGAGATTTCTTGTCATAGTACATCTTAAGTTCAGGTTATTTGCGGTTTTATTTTATTCTGTAACAACTTTGTTGAAATCATATTTTTTGGAAGGAAATCGAAATTTAGAAGAATCAGTTTCAATTTTTAGGTCCTAAAGCTGCCCTAAATTACTTCAGGTAATTGAGTATTGATCATAGCTCATGGGAAGCTGTTATATTCAGAATGTGACATAAGGGAAAATATGTATGGGATCTGGAATGTAGGAAGAATGTTAAAAAGAAAATGATAGGTAGACATCTATGGGGGACATATATTTAGCCTTACTTTTTGTTAGAAGTTTATCACTTTTGTTAGATTTCTTAACCCAAAGAAACTTTGACGTTGTTGATTATCTGCATTATATATTTGTCTTTTGTTATGTTAATTTCAATTTATTTCCTTCCCCACATTTTCTTGAGATTATTTTGATGTTTTTCTGACTTCTTGATACTTTACTCAATAACCTTTCTTTGTTTTCATCTCATTTCATTTCATTTCATTTATTATTTTAGAAAGAGAGCACACACAAATGGGGGAGAGGTGCAGAGGGAAAGAGAAAGAATCTTCTGCAGGCTCCACTCTGAGTGCAGAGCTGTACACAGGTCTTGATCCCACAACTCTGGGATCATGACCCAAGCTGAAACCAACAGTCCAATGCTCAACTGACCACCTAGGCACTCCTGATGTATTTATTTTAAAACTATAAATTTCCCAATAATCACTGTTTTAGCTACATTTATAATGTGTAAGGTTTGATACATAGTATTTTTATTTTCATTCAAGTTGAAATTTAATTTCCATTATAATTCCCACTGGTACACGGATTATTTAGAATTTGAGTTTTAAACATAAGAGGATTTCCTAGTTATCTTTTTTTACTTTATGCTTCTATTATGGTTAGAGAACAAACAGAAATTTCAGTCCTTTGAAATTTTTGAGACTTGATTTGTGGCCTGGCATATAGCCACATTTTATAAATGTTCCCTCTGTGTCAGAAGAATACGTTCTCCATGATAGTGAGATGTTTTTCTAATCTGGGGCATCTTCTTATCCTTTTTTTTTTTTAATTTTTTTTTCAACGTTTTTTATTTATTTTTGGGACAGAGAGATACAGAGCATGAACGGGGGAGGGGCAGAGAGAGAGGGAGACACAGAATCGGAAACAGGCTCCAGGCTCCAAGCCATCAGCCCAGAGCCCGACGCGGGGCTCGAACTCACAGACCGCAAGATCGTGACCTGGCTGAAGTCAGACGCTTAACCGACTGCGCCACCCAGGCGCCCCTCTTCTTATCCTTGATGTAAACAGAGATACAGAAACAAGGAGAGGAGTCATGATGGTCTCCAGGGCAGATAAGGAAGATATATCCTGTTACATACCTTAGTGCAGTATTTGATGAGTACAGTTTGTTTCCTGGCATGTGTATAACTTTTTATTTTGAATTCGTCGTCACTGGAGGGCTTGTTTTCTTCTCCAAGTGTCCTGGTATTTGGGACCATTTTTGTAATACTTTTTTCTCATTTGCTTTCACCCTAGCTAATAGGGGTTTTACTGGTTTTAGGACAGTTTTTAGAGGTTATTTCTCAGCTTGAGGCTTCTTACATCTGAAGTTGTTGTAAATGTGGAACTCACATTTACACATGTATTGAATGAGTTTCTCATTTTGTTTCTATTCAAAGCTTTGGAAGTAAGGCAAAAAAATTCCTTACTGCTTCCCTTGATGGGTGGGTATAATTTGTCCAGTCTAGTTCCATAAACAGACCCTGGGTTTGTGCTGGGAATTAGGTATTTTCTCTGATCCCTGTCTGGAGCCGCCCTGCTAGCCTCCAGTCTCAAAGATGTGTGTCCAGCCTGGAGTGTTTTTCTTTTCTCATTGGGGCTCCCTTGGCATCAGAACCTACTTTAAATTCCTTCTATGTTTTTGGCATCTAGAAGCTTCCCTTTCTTGTGAGCTTAAATATGTTTTTGTTGTTGTTGGGTGGGTGTTTTTGTTTGGTTGGTTTTTAAGGTCCTTTGCTCCTCTACTTGTATGTATTTTGGCTATATTTTGTGTATCAGCTTAGTCTGCCATATTATCTTGGATGTATTGACTACCTTAAGAGGTACTTTCAGATTCATTTTCATTTTGTTTTTTAATATGGCTGTCAAAATTGTGCGTTGGGACCTGGTATTCTATGTGAAAAAGCACAAAATTTTAGTTTTTAAGAATTGTGATGATTGCCACACTTTACCCCCTTCTTTAATCACATTCTCCTTCCGTGCACTGAATAGGTATTGTGCATCTATTTTATGCTAATTGTTGTTCTGGGTGCTGGGGAAACTTTTCCTGCTCTTCCAGAGTTTATATTCTTTTAAGGGTGTTGAGTTTAATTGATAATAAATAAAGTAACGAAAAGTATGTTAAATGGTGGTAAGTGCTAAGGAGAAGAAGCAAGGGAAGGAGTTAAAGACCATAGAGGGTTTGCACTTTTAATCAGTATAGCTAGGAAAAGAAACGTAACTTTTTTTTTTGTGGTTTCTGTGATAAAAGAAAGGAAAGAATCTTTCAGGTGTTAGATAAGGATGGAAATGTAAATACACATTTAATCACCTATGAATAGCTCAAAAATAATATCCTACTTATTTTTCTCTGAATTCTCCTAATGTTATCATGTTCCTCTTTTAGGGTAAGGTTTAATTGGCCTCTTGTAGTTTCTTGTTATTCTCTTCCAGCCTTAAATACTAAGTGGTGTAAAAATGCTCAACCTTTCAGGATCCCAAAATAATTATCTTTGAATTCACCAATTGACTAGTTGTATTTTTTGTTTTGTTTTGTTTCCCTATTTAGAGCTGTTTACATTCCAAATCTTGGCTTTGGAAGGCAGGAAGACACTTAAATAATATGGCACATAACTTTTCTTCTCTTTTTTTCTCACTCCCCTTACATACACAAAAGTGTGGGCAACGTTGGAGCCTGTTAAAACCCTAAACTTAAGAGTAAGTTAGGGGGCACCTGGGTGGCTCAGTCGATTGAGCGTCCGACTTCGGCTCAGGTCATGATCTCACAGTTTGTGGCTTCGAGCCCCGCATCAGGCTCTGTGCTGACCCCTTGCTCAGAGCCTGGAGCCTGCTTCAGATTCTGTGTCTCCTTTTCTCTCTACCCCTCCCCCGTTCACACTTTGTCTCGCTCTGTTTCTCAAAAGTAAATGTAAAAAAAAAAAAATTTTTTTTAAAGAGTAAGTTAGACGAAGACCCTGTTTTATAGTGAAAAAATAGTAGAATCTATAAGAAAGTTGCCGACAGTTTTCTATTTCTAAACATTTTCAGTTTTAATCAGTCTATCTGATCGTTTATTTAAATATGTATTGCTCCATTTATAAGCTTTTCCTTTGTATCCAATACAAAAGAACATTTAGTTTTGTAGTGTAGAAGTTCAGTGAAGAAGGCAAACTGTTTTGAGATCTTATTCTCAAACTTACTATAAACAATATGTAATAATAAAGAAAAGAACTTATGTTAGTCTTTTTAATTCCCTTATTTTATATGCAGTTAAATTTTCCATTTTTGTCTTCCTAGGTTTACCCAGGGTTGATGATAACAGCTGGCCTCATCCATTGGATTTTAAATACATTGAACATAACAGTTCATATAAGAGACGTATGTGTGTTCCTTGCACCGACTTTTAGCGGCCTTACATCTATATCTACTTTCCTGCTTACCAGAGAACTTTGGAACCAAGGAGCAGGACTTTTAGCTGCTTGTTTTATTGCTATTGTGCCAGGTTACATTTCTCGCTCAGTAGCTGGCTCCTTTGATAATGAAGGCATTGCTATTTTTGCACTTCAGTTCACATACTACTTATGGGTAAGTAACACTTAATGTTTTGCTACCATTTAATACTCATGAACTCTGTGGAAATGCTGTAGGTTGTATACATTTGTCCTTTATCAATTATAGTTCCATATAGGGATCTATTTCTATTCATAATCAACTTAATAATGCCATAACATTTTAAAATGTCAGGTACTGCTCATGTGTGCATTCTCCCTTCCTCTTCCCCTCCCACCCCTGTGTGCATATAAGATTTTTTACAAGAATCTTGTTATGCCTGTTTTAACAGATGATGATAATATCCTTTATATGTCATAGCTCCAAAAAAGAGGATGACAGAAAGCATCTATTGATTTTGTTTCTTTTTGGGTGGAGAGAGGGGTCAAAAATACTTAAGATAAGTTGAAATATGATTTAGTGACTTGGGATTTTGAATTCTGTTGCAAAACTAGCATTACTTTGCTTTTACCAAGTTATTTCTTACCAATTTATATACCCTATATTTCCCTTTCTTGTCTTATTGCATTAGCTAGTACTTCCAATACGATGTTCAAAAGGAGTGGTGAGAGGGGACATTGTTAACTTCTTCCTGATCTTAGTGGGAAAGCTTTGAACTTCTCAACATTAAGTGTGATGTTAGCTATAGATTTTTGGTAGATATTATCAAGTTGAGGAGGTTCCACTCTATTATTAATTTGCTGAGAGATTTTATCATGAATGGATAGATTTTTTCAAATGTTTTTTCTGTATTGATAAAAGTACATGATCTTTTTTCCTTGAGTTTTTTGATGTGATAAACATTAATTTTTTTAAGTTCATTTATTTTAAGAGAGCAAAAGAGAGAACGAGTGAAGTGGAGAGGGGCAGAGAGATGGGGACAGAGGATCTGAAGCATGAGCTAATAGCAGAGAGCCCGATGTGGGGCTTAAACTCATGAACCCGTGAGATTATGACCTGAGCTGAAATCAGACACCTAAAGATTGAGCCACCCAGGCACCCTTTAATTAATTTTCAAATGTTGAACCAGCTTTTCATAGCAGGGATAAATCTCACTTGATGATAGTATATAATTCTTACAGTACATTGCTGGATTTGATTTGCTAATACTTTGTTGAGGATTTTTACATCTGTGTTCATAATACATATGGCTCTGTAGTGTTCTTTTAATGTCTTTGCCTGGTTTTGATATTAGGATCATACTAGTCTCATGGAATGAGGAGGTATTCCCCTTCTATTTTCTGAAAGATTGTAGAGAATTGGTACAATTTCTTCCTTAAATGTTTGGTAGAATTCATCAGTGTACCCACCTTGGCCTTTTGCTTTCTGTTTTAGAAGGTCATTAATTATGGGTTCAATTTCTTTAAAGGATACAGATTTCTTTAGACTGTCTCCTTCTTGTGTGAGTTTTGGCAGATTTTTGTCTTTCAGGGAATTGGTCCGTTTAATTTAGGTTCTCAAAATTGTGGGCATAAGGTTGTTCATAGTATTCCTTTATTTTTTTTTTAATAAATGCCCATGGGAACTGTAGTGACATCACTTCATTCATTTCTAAAAGTAGTAAATTATGTGTTCTTTTTTTTTCTTAGTCTGGCTAGAGACTTACTGTTTTGGGGGTGTTTTTTAATGTTTTATTTGTTTTTTGAGAGAGAGAGCATACACGCACAAGTGGTGCAGGAGCAGGGGCAGAGAGATAGGGGAACAGACAATCTGAAGCAGGCTTCTTCTGGCCAGAAGTCCTGTAATTCTTATCTTTGTTCTACTTTGGGTAAGGTGTCTTTACTGTTTCTTCGTTCAGCATTTTTTCTTTACTTTTAATTTTCTCTAGTTTGATAAGATGTGCCTGGTACAGGGTAGTTGGATTCTTTTTGGCATTTATTCATTAGTGCTTGATCTGTGGTTTGGTGTCTGACATCGATTTGGAGAAATTTTCTGTCATTGTTTCAAATATTTATTCCTTTCTTTCTTTTTTCTGGTATTTCCACACATGTATATCACACATTTTGTTGTTGTTCCACAGCCCTTGGATTTTCTGTTCTGTTTTGTTCCCGTCTTTGTTCTCTTTTCTTTTCAGTTTTGGAGGTTGCTGTTGATACCCTCTAGTTCAGAGATTCTTTCCTCAGCTATGTTCAGTCCATTAATAAGCCCATCAAGGGCATTCTTCATTTTTGTTACAGTATTTTTTATCTCTAACATTGCTTTTTGGTTCTTTCCTAAGATTTGTCTCTCTACTTACATCACCCATCTATTCCTGCATGCTGTCTACTTTATGCATTAGTGCCCCTAGCATATTAATCAATTAATGTAATTAATGTAATTGTTTTACATTTCTGATCTCATAATTCCAATATGTTTGTCGTATGTGGTTCTGATGCTTGCTCTGTCTCTTCAACTTGTGTTTTTTGCCTTTTGGTATACTTTGCAATATTTTTCTCATAGCCAGACATGATCTGCTAGGTAAAAGGAATTATGGTAAATAAGCCTTTAGTAAAGTGGATGTAAGGTGTGTGGAGAGAGAAAACATTTTGTAGTTCTAGGATTAGCTGTCTTTTAGTAAGCTGGACTGTAAACTTGACCAGTGTCCCCCCCGCCCCCCACCTGCCTTCCGTAAGTAGATAGGGCTGGTTGGCTACTCCAGTTTGTCCTCTGTCATTTCCTCACTTACAGATCCAAGAGTTGTTGATTTTTTAGTCTGTTCAGCTTTTTACTTTTTGTTAGAATGGAATGATTCTGTACTTCTGAAACTAGAAACCAGAAGTATGTTGCCAAGTTCTATAAACTTAATGTTCTTTTTAACATGTAAAAGGATGTTACTTAGTACTGGCTTCAGCTTAAAGCTTGCATGTATTTAATTGTTTGTTTGTCTGTTAATTTACCTGTAGCCTATGCTCATACTCTTTCATGTTGAAAACTGCCAAAATTATTACATGTGAATATATTTTTTATACGTTGAGTATATTTTTAGGTAGCTAGGTGAGTGGAAGCATTATTTTTCTCTTGAATAAATTTCATCTTTTAAAATTACTGAGCTCTTGCATATTTTCACTTTGGCAAGGAATTCCAGAGAAGAACAGATCAGTCAGATGGTTACTTGATACTGAGTTTCAGAAGAAAACACCTGTGAAGATGAAGATGCTGACAAGCAGTAGGATGCTGCTAATGCTGCTGTATTCACCCAAAAATGTTTAAAAACAAACTTTTTTAGTTTATTTTGTGCAGCTGAGAAAAAAAATGTTTTGGAACATCTGTTTAAGTCCTTTCAAATGGCATGCAATTTTTTAAATTATAAAAGTATGTACGAACGTTGATAGATCTTGACAGTATACTGCCGAGTGGAAAAATAAGTTGAGGTAGGATATGTACAGTATAATATCCTTATTTAAATTTTAAACAGTACAAATTATACCATATGTTGTTTATACCTATTTATAATGAAAGTATAAAAATGTAGCATATATCCATCATATGCACCAACTTCATGCAGTAGGGGTGATTTTGAGGAAGGACTTTGAAGGAGTTTGCTGTGTGAGTAAAAAAATGTTAATAAAATCAACAAGCAAATAGGTATTCTCATTTAGAGTCTGGATGGGGTGGGGGCGCCTGGGTGACTCAGTCGGTTGCACTTTGGATTCTTGAACTAGGCCTTGGTTATGATACTGCAGTTCCTGGGTTCGGGCCCTGTGTCGGGCTCTGCAGTAATAGCACGGAGCCTGCTTGGGATTCTTTCTCCCTCTCTTTCTGCCCCCACCTTCCAAAGTGAATAAACAAACATTTTTTTTAAATGTATGCGCTTTTATGTTTGGCTCCCATTCACTTAGCATAATCATTCATGTTACTGACACGTATCAATACTTCATTTCTTTTAATGGATAAATAATTCATTATATGGATATACTGCAATTTTTTTTTTAACTATCATCAGTTGATGGGACATTGAGTTTTTCTCACATATTGATTATAATGAATAATGCTGCTAACTTTTGTGTACGAAGTTTTTTGGGGGATGTATGTTTTCATTTCTCTTTAGTATATATCTAAGAGTAAAATTGTTGGTTCACATGGTAACTCTGGTTGGCTTTTTGAGAAACCTCGAGACTGTTTCCCACAGTGGTTGCACCATTTTACATTCCTACCAACAACGTAGGAAAGTTTTAATGTCTCTAAATCTTTGCCAATACTTAATGTTTTCTGTGTGTGGGTGTGTGGGTGGGTGTGTGTGTGTGTGTGTGTGTGTGTGTGTGCGTGCGTGCGTTTTAAGATATCACCTATTGGCATGAAGTGGTATCTCATATGGTTTCTTTTTATTATAGTAAAATACACATAACATGAAATTTAACCATTTAGAGGTGCCTAGATGGCTCAGTCGGTTAAGTGTCTGACTCTTGATTTCAGCTCAGGTCATGATCTCACGGTTTGTGGGATTGAGCCCCACGTCAGGTTCTGTACTAACAGCACAGAGCCTGCTTGGGATTCTTTCTCTCCCTCTCTCTCTGCCCCTGCCCTGCTCATGCTCCCCGTCTCAAAATAAACATTAAAAAAATTTAACCATTGGGGCGCCTGGGTGGCTCGGTCGGTTAAGCGTCCGACTTCGGCTCAGGTCACGATCTCGCGGTCGGTGGGTTCGAGCCCCGCGTCGGGCTCTGTGCTGACAGCTCAGAGCCTGGAGCCTGTTTCAGATTCTGTGTCTCCCTCTCTCTGTGACCCTCCCCTGTTCATGCTCTGTCTCTCTCTGTCTCAAAAATAAATAAACGTTAAACAAAAATAAAATAAAATAAAAAAATTTAACCATTTATAAGTGTAGAATTCAGTAATGTTAAATACATTCACCATCACTGCTATCCATCTCCATAGCTTTTCACCTTGCAAAACCTGAAACTACATCCATTAAACAATAATTCCCCATTCTTCGCTCCCCCCATCCCCTGACAACCACCATTCTACTCAGTCTCTGTGATTTTTGATTACCTTGAGTATCTCATACAAGTGGAATGATACAATTTTGTCTTTTTGTCACTGGCTTATTTCACTTAGCATAATATAATGTCCTCAAGGTCCATACATGTTGTAGCACAAAACAGAATTTCCTTCTTTTTTAAGTCTGGATAACATTCCATTATGTTTATATACCACATGTTGTTTATCCATTCATCTGTTGATGGATACTTAGGTTGCTTTTGTATTTTACCTATTGTGAATAATGTTGCTATGAACATAGGTGTATGGGTATTTGTGAGATCCTGCTCTCAATTCTTTGGGGTATTTGCCCAGAAATGAAATTGCCAGGTCATGTGACAGTTCTGTTTTCAGTTTGTTGAAGAATTAACCATTCTGTTTTCTGTAGCCACTGTAGTACCAGTTTACATTCCCATCAACAGTACACAGGATTCCAATTTTGCCACATCCTTGCCAAAACCTGTGGTATCTCATTGTAGTTTTTATTTGCATTTCCCTGGTATCTAATGATGTTGAGCATCTTTGCTTGTGGTTAAAAGGCCATTGGTAGTGGCACATGGGTGGCGTAGTCATTTAAGTATCTGACTTCAGCTCAGGTCATGATCTCATGGTTCCTGAGTTTGAGCCCCACATTGGGCTCTGAGCTCTGTCCTGGCGATGCAGAGCCTGCTTGGGTTTCTTGCTCTCTCTTCACTCTCTGCCCCTCCCCCATTCGTTCTTTCTCCCTCTCTCTCAAAATAATAAGTAAACTTTACATAAAAAGGCCATAGGTTTTTCAAAAATTGCACCATTTGTATATGTGGAGAAATGTTTATTCATATCCTTTGCCTGTTTTTTGAATCAGGTTTTGTTGTTGTTGATCAGTTTTAGAAGTTCTCTATATATTCTTGATATCAATCCTTTCTAAAATGCATGACTTTTGAATATTTTCTCCCATTCTGTGGGTTGCCTTTTTTACTCTGTTGACATTGTCTTTTGATGCACAAGTTTTAATTTTCCTTGAAGTTCAATTTGTTTATCTTTTCTTTTGTTGCTGTGCCTTTGGTGTCCTATCTGAGAAATGACTGCCAAATTTAATGTCATGAAGCTTTTGCCGTGTGTTTTCTTCTAAGAGTTTTTGGTCTTAGATTTATCTCCGAGTGAATTTTGTATATGGTGTTAGGTAAGGGTTCAACATCATTATTTTTGCACAGATGTCCACCTTTCTCAGCACCATTTGTTGAAGATTATCCTTTCCCCCATTTAATGATCTTGGGACTCTTGTTGAGTATCATTTGACCATATATGCAGAGATTTATTTCTGGGTTCTTTATTCTGCTCTGCTTGTCTGTCTGTAGGTCTTTATAAAGCCAGCACCAGACTATTTTGATTACTGTAGCTTTTTAGTAAGTTTTAAAATCAGGAAGTGTATTTTGTCTGGCTTTGTTCTTTTTCAAGATACTTTGGTTATTAGAGTTGTTTTGAGATGCTATATGAATTTTAGAATGGGGTTTTTACTTTTGCAAAAAAACATCATTGGGATTTTGAATCAGAATACATTAACCTTCATAGATTACTTTGAATACTATCATCTTATTATTGTCTTCCAGTTCATGAAAGAGCATGGTACATTTCCATTTATTTATGCCTTTATTATAATGATGTTTTAGAGTTGTATAAGTCTTTTACCTCATTAGTTAATTCATATGTATTATTTTATTCATTTTGATACTATTGAAATTGGAATTTTTTTTCAGTAATTTCCTTTTCAGATTGTTCATTGTCAATATATAGAAATACAGCTGATGTTTATGTATTGGTTTTGTGTATCCCACTATTTAGCTGAATTCATTTATTAGATCTAACAGTGTGTGTGTGTGTGTGTGTGTGTGTGTGTGTGTGTGTGTGTGTGTAATCTGGAATTTTCTGCATAGAAGATCATACAATTTGCAAACAATCATTTTACTTATTTCTAATTTGGATACCTTTTCTTTTTCTTGCCTAATAGCTCTGGTTAGAACTTCAAGTACAAATGACCCTTGAACAACACCAATCCACTTATATGGGGTTTTTTTGGATAAATACAGTTCAGTATATAAATGTGTTTTTCTTTTCTTATGATTTTTTAAATATTTTCCATGGGGCACCTGGGTGGCTCAATTGGTTAAGTGACTGACTCTTGATTTTGGGTCAGGTCATGATCTCATGGTTGTAGGATCAAGGCCCACATCAGGCTCTGCTCTGAGCATGGAACCTGCTTGGGATTCTCTCTCTTCCTCTCTCTATGCCCGCTTACACTCTCTCTCTCCTAAAATAAATAAACATTAAAGTAAAATATTTTGCTTACTTTATTGTAAGAGTACATTATAAAATACATGCAACATACAAAATATGTGTCGATTAACTGATTATGTTAGGGGTAAGGCTTCCAGTCAACAGTAGGCTATTAGTAAAGTTTGGAGGAGTTAAAAGGTATATGCAGATTTGCGATTGTGTGAATGTCAGTGCCCCTAATCCCTGCGTTGTTCAGTGGTCAACTGTAGTATGTTGCAAAGAAGTTGTGAAAGTGGGGGGGGGGGGGGGGGGGTGTGAAAGTGGGCCTTGTCTTGTTCCTGATCTTACAGGAAAAGCTTCAGTCTTTCACTATTTAGTATGTTTGCTGTGGGTTTTTCATATATGACCTTTATTACATATGGTATATTAACATACACTGTTATTAAATATGTAATATATGTTATATATTAGTACATGATACTTTGTATATTCATATTTTAAAATATTTTTTATACATATTTCTCAGTTGGACTGAGATATTCCTCTAGAGGACTCCTTAGGAGAGTCTCATAAGAACAGTATTCATTCCTCAAGTCCTTGCAGGTTTAAACCTGTTTTTCGATAGCTTGAGAGTTGAGCTGGATATAAAATTCTAGGTCATACATTCTTTGCTTGAATTTATTAAAATCGTACCACCTGCATTTTATTTTGCTTCCTACTGTCAAGAACCTAATTTCATTGTTTCATAAGAAAAGTGGTCTTTTTTTTTCCTGAAGTAATTTTTTTTTCAATATCATTAAAATAATAAATTTTCTAGATGTGTCCCAGAATTGACCTTTCTGGTAACGGTGCTCTCTTTCAACATGTAGATTGATAACTATTTCTGAGAGGTTGTCTTTGAAATCTTAAATATCAGTTTATTTCACTGTTTTTCTTGGATTTTCTGTCTTCTATATTTCTTTATGACCCTTTTTCTTTCTCTTGGCTGAATACTGCTGGTATTCAATCTCTCTGGGAATTCATACTTGCTAAATTTGGTTTTTAGTATTCTGTTGAGGGTTTTTGCATCAGTGTTCATGGGTGATAATTGGTCAGTAGGTTTTCTTGTGGTGTTTCTGTCTGGCTTTGGTATCAGGGTATAATGTTGGTTTGATGGAATGAATTGGGAACGCTTCATCCTCTTCAATGTTTTAGAAAATTTTGAGAAGTATCAATATTAGTTCTTTTAAAGTTTTGTAAAATTTACCAATGAAGCCATCAGGTCCTGGGCTTTTCTTTGTTGAGAATTTTATTTTCTTATTAAAAAAAATTTATTTTTGGGGCAGAGAGAGAGGGAGACCCAGAATCCGAAGCAGGCTCCAGGCTCTGAGCTGTCAGCACAGAGCCCGGCATGGGGCTCAAACTCACAGACTGCAAGATCATGACCTGAGCTGAAGTTGGACGCTCAACTGACTGAGCCACCCAAGTGCCCCTTTGTTGAGAGATTTTTGATTACTGGTCCAATCTCTTTATTAGTTATAAGTCTATTCAGATTTTCTGTTTCTATGTGATTTAGTGTTAGTAGATTTTATATGTATAGGAATTTGTCCTGTTTCATCTCAGTTATCCAGTTTGTTAGAGTACAGTTATTCATAGCACTTTCTTATGATCTTTTTAATTTCTACAGAATTAGTAGTAATGT
The DNA here is from genome assembly GCF_046562875.1 of Panthera onca. NCBI lineage: Eukaryota > Metazoa > Chordata > Mammalia > Carnivora > Felidae > Panthera > Panthera onca. The sequence continues at coordinate 147,388,984 of NC_138347.1, forward strand.
TTACATTTTCATTTCTGATGTGGTGATTTGACTTTCTTTTTTTTTTCTTAGTGTACCTAGCTAAAGATTTGTCAATTCTGTTGATGTTTTCAAAGGACTCCTTTTTGGTTTCATTGATTTTATTATTTTTTTTATTCTTTATTTTGCTTACTTCTAATTTTTATTATGTTCTTTCTTTAGTAGTTTTGGGTTTAGTTTGTTCTTTGTCTAGTTCCTTAAGTTTTACAGTTAGGTTGTTAATTTGAAATCTGGTTTTTTTGTTTGTTTTGTTTTTTAATGATGTGTTTATAGGTATTTTTTCTCTTAGCACTACTTTGCAACCTCCCATGAGTTTTGGTGTGTTGTGTTTTCAGTTTCTTTCCTCTGTAAGTATTTTTAAATTTCCCTGTTATTTCTTCTTTCATCCATTGGTTGTTAAGGGCATTTTGTTTAATTTCCACAAAATTGTGAATTTTCTCATTTCACTTCTGTTATTGGTTTCTAATTTTACCCAGTTGTGGTCAGAGAATATGTATTCTGCTGTATCTATCTCTGTAGAATTAATCTGTTGCCTAAGATATGGTCTATCCTAGAATATGTCCCATGTGTACTTGAGTGGAATGTGTGTCCTTTTTCTTATTGGGTCTATTTGGTGTATTATGTGAAGTCCTCGGTTTCTTCTTTCTGGTTCTACCAGTTATCTAGTGGTGTATTGAAATCCCCAACTATTATAGAACTGTTTCTCACTTAATTTCTGTCAGTTTTTGCTTCATATATTTTGATGGTCTGTCATGAAGTGTCTAAATGTTGTAATTGTTATACTTACAGCATTGCAAGTTTTGTTAATATGTATTGTCCTTTTTGTCTTGAAACCTTTTTTGATTTAAAGTTTGTTGTGTCTGACATTAGTATAGTCACCCATTCTCTGTATAGTAACAGTTCATTACTGTTTGCATGGAGTATCTTTTTCCATCCTTTTAAGTTTCAGTATATTTGTGTCTTTAGATCTAAAGTGAGTGTCTGGGAGGCAGAATATAGTTGTACCATGTGTTGTTATCTATTCCACCAGTCTTTGTCTTGATTGGAGAGTGTAATTTAATCTAAAGTAATTATTGATAAGAAGGACCTTATTTCTGTCATTTTGCTACTTATTTTCATATGCCTAGTAGTTTTTCTGTCTCTCATTTCCTTTATTATTGTCTTTTGTCTTTAGTTTTTTTGTAGTGAAATGTTTAAATGCATTTCTCATTTCCTTTTGTGTATATGTTCTTGCTGTTTTCTTTGTGGTTATCGTGGGGGTTACATTTAGCAATCTAATACTATACTACTCTTATTTCAGTTTATACTAGCTCATCTTTAATAATATATAAAAATCTTCTCACAACTCTGTTCCTACCCCCTTTTGATTGGCAATGTCACAAAATTAGATTTTTATACATTGTGTGTGCAAAAACATAAACTAATAATTCTTTGTATTAGTTTCTTAAAGTATGTAGAAGACTAAATTTGGAGTTATAAATCAAAGTTAAAATAATACTAGCTCTTGGGGTGCCTAAGTGGCCCAGTCAGTTAAGTGGCCAACTCTTGATTTTGGCTTGGGTCATGATCTCATGGTTCATGAGTTTGAGCCCTGTGTCAGTCTCTGAGCCCTGCTTCAGACGTTCTCTCTCCCTCTCTGTCTGCCCCTTCCCTGTTTGCTCTTTCTCAAAATAAATAAGCATTAAAAAAAAAAATACTTGTATACACTAATAATTTTTGTTAGGCCATTTAGGGTCCTTTGTATTTCCATATGAATTTTATTTCCGAGTTCTCCATTACAACATTCTTTTTTTAAGCGGCTTAATTTTTTTTTTAATTAATTCAACAGATGCTTTTATAGAACACAGTGTGGAACTGGTGCTTTTATATATGTTGATTATTTAGAGTTAAATGAAGTTGGTGACCTGGTAGGGGAAATTGTGAGTTATCATATTGCTTTTTTTTTTTTTTTTAATTTTACTTTTTTATTTTTTTAAATTTACATCCAAATTAGTTAGCATATAGTGCAACAGTGATTTCAGGAGTAGATTCCTTAGTGCCTCTTACCCATTTAGCCCATCCCCCCTCCCAAAACCTCTCCAGTAACCCTCAGTTTGTTCTCCACATTTATGAGTCTCTTCTGTTTTGTCCCCCTCTGTTTTTATATTATTTTTGTTTCCCTTCCTTTATGTTCATCTGTTTTGTCTCTTCAAGTCCTCATGTGAGTGAAGTCATATGATTTTTGTCTTTCTCTGACTAATTTCACTTAGCATAATACCTTCCAGTTCCATCCACATAGATGCAAATGGCAAGATTTCATTCTTTTTGATTGCCGAGTAATACTCCATTGTGTACGTATGTATATATGTGTATGTGTGTGTGTGTGTGTGTGTGTGTGTGTATATGTATGTATATATATATATATATATATATACACACACATATACCACATCTTCTTTGTGCATTCATCCATCGATGGACATTGGGCTCTTTCCATACTTTGGCTATTGTTGATAGTGCTGCTATAAACATTGGGGTGCGGGTGCCCCTCTGAAACAGCACACCTGTATCCCTTGGGTAAATACCTAGTAGTGCAGCTGCTGGGTCGTAGGATAGTTCTACTTTTAATTTTTTGAGGAACCTCCATACTGTTTTCCAGAGTGGCTGCACCAGCTTGCATTGCCACCAACAATGCAAAAGAGATCCTCTTTCTCCGCATCCTCGCCAACATCTGTTGTTGCCTGAGTTGTTAATGTTAGCCATTCTGACAGGTGTGAGGTGGTATCTCATTGTGATTTTGAACTGTATTTCCCTGATGATGAGTGATGTTGAGCATTTTGAGTTATCATATTGCTTTTAAGAATGATGGAGTGACAAAATGATGAAAAGCATCCTAAGGACTAAAAGATTATGTAGTGAGTTTTTTTGTTCTATTTTTTAAACTAACATACTTAAAATAAATTGGGTTTAAAGTGGAAACAGCTTCAGTATTTGAAATGAGTTGGTTTGGAGTTCTGGCATAGAAAGCTGTTTTCTGACTTGTGGCAAGATATTTGACACTTTAATCTCATTCATTTTCCTTATAAATGAAATAAAAATGTTTTGGCTACAGAGTTGCAATAGATAATTACGTTTATTTAATATCTGATCATTACCAATTGAAAATAAAGTACTAACAGCTCTGACTACTCTGAAAAGTTGTTTGTAGCCAAATGACATTATGAAGATAAAAACATTTTATATGTAATCGCTAAAATGTAAATGTAAGTTGTCTACTGATTCCTCATCTGGTGTGTTTACTTTTAAACCAACTGCTGAACCTTTTTTTTTACAAGTTACATCTTTAAAATTTTTAAGATACAGTACTCTGTTTTCAAAGCACTGATGACAGACATTTAAGAAAAAAAATTTTTTAATGTTTATTTTTGAGAGAGAGAGAGAGAGCGTGAGTGCAAGTGGGGGAAGGACAGAGAGAGAGGGAGACACAGAATCTGAAGCAGACTCCAGGCTCCAAGCTGTCAGCACAGAGACCGATGCGGGGCTCGAACTCACAAACCTCGAGATCATGACCTGAGCAGAAGTCTGACACTTAACCGACTGAGCCACCCAGGCACCCCCACAGACAATTTTTTTTTTTTTTTTAATTTTTTTTTTTTTAACGTTTATTTATTTTTGAGACAGAGAGAGACAGAGCATGAACGGGGGAGGGTCATAGAGAGGGAGACACAGAATCTGAAACAGGCTCCGGGCTCTGTGCTGACAGCTGACAGCACAGAGCCCGACGCGGGGCTCGAACTCACGGACCGCGAGATCATGACCTGAGCTGAAGTCGGCCACTCAACCCACCGAGCCACCCAGGCGCCCCGACAATTTTTAATATGCTTTTAGATTCGTGTTCTATAGATTCTAACCTTTTTTTTCTCTCTCTCTTGAGAAAGAGAGAACACACACACACACACACACACACACACACACACGTGAGCAGAGGAGAGGCAGAGAGAGAGAGAGAGAGAGAGAGAGAGAGGAGAGCAAATCCCAAACAGGCTCTGCACTGTCAGTGCAAAGCCCTAGCCAATGCAGGGCTCCAACTCAGGAACCAGACTGTAAGATCATGACCTTAGCCCTTATCAAGAGTCAGGCCCTTAACCAACTGAGCCCCTCAGGCACCCTTAACCTTGTTTGTTTGTTTAGTTTATTTTTTTAAATCAAGATCAAGTTGTGAAGAATACCGTCTTTGAAGCCAAACCACCATGGTCTGGATATTTCTTTTCTGAATATTAGCTATTGTCACTGAGAGTTGGGTTTTTTTGTTTGTTTTTTCTTTTTCTTTTTCTATGTTCATTGAAAGTTGTTGAAACTACCCGCATGTCTGTTACATCAGCTATAAAATAGAAGTAATAATCGTTCTTACATTACATAGTTTAAGTAAGTTAATGCATGTAAATGTATAGAACATTATAGGAACACAGAAATTGATGAGTACATGCTTATTTTTACTTCTGTTGTTACTATTCACCAACAACAAGGCTGATACAGATAAAATAGTACAAGGAACAGTGCATACATATATATCATTGCCTCCTATAGAATTTTTTTTTAAAGGTTTTTCCCCTGTGCCTTTGTAATCATTCCTCTCCTTAACCCAAATTCCTTGAAACCACAGGTCTGATTTCTGTCTACATATCTTTGGGAGTTTGGTTTCCATAAGGTTTCTTGTAGAAACAGTACAGTAAAGGGTGGCCCTTTATGTCTTGCTTAGCTTGACTTAGCATAAGTCATCCATTGTTGCATGATTTTGTAGTTTGCTGTTTTTTATTGCTGAGTAGTATGTATGGCTGTACGATATGAGTGTACCGTAGCTTATTTTGTTTTCCAATTTTGGGTGATAATAAAGTGGCTATAAATAGTTGCATACAGTGTTGCACATGGGCATATATTTGTATTCCTCTTGAATAAGTGCCTAGGTGTGGGGTTGCTGGTTTATAAGTACAAGTTTAATTGTATAAACAGCTCCCAAAAAGTTTTCCGGAGTGGCTTTGTTATTTTTCATTCCCTCCATCACAATATGAGGCATTGCTTTTACTTTTTTACCAGCACATGGTATGTTCAGATTTTTAAATTTTAGCCATTCTAGTAAGTATGTTGTGGTGTCTCGTGGTTTTAATTTGCTTTACTCCAATGACTAATAATTGAGCATCTTTTCATGTGCTTATTTCCCATTCTGATTCTTCTTTGGTGAAATGTCTCTTCAAACCTTTTGCCTATGTTTTGGTTGGGTTGTTTTCTTATTGAGTTGTAAGAGCTCTTTATATATTTTGGAAATACATTCTCTATCAGATATATGTTTTGCAAACATTTGCTCTCAGTCAGTAGCTTGTCTTTTTTGTATTTTTAACAATGTCTTTCTGAGAGCATAAATTAAATTTTTTTACCTTGCCTGATTGTACTGGTTAGAACCAGTATAGTAGAAGCAGCGTGTTCAATAGAAGCAGTGAGACTGCACATCCTTTCTTTCCTGATTTTAAGAGGAAAGCATTCAGGCTTTCACCATTAAGTATAATGTTAGTTGTTTTTTTACAGATGTCCTTGATCATAGCTTGGGGAAGTTTTTATATATTTTCAGTTTGAGAATTTTTACCATAAATGGGTATTAGATTTTGTCGGTAGCTTTTTTGTGTCTATTGAGGATTTGTATGATTTTGTACTTAATTACATTAATTCAGGGTTTCTCTCCTTCAACACTATTGACATTTGGGGCCAGGCAGTTATTTCTTGTCTTGTGTGTTGTAGAATGTTTAGCAGCATCCCTTCCCTCTACACGCTAGATGCCAGGAGTATTCAGTCCCTATTCCCCAGTTGGGAACCACTGCATTAATTTTTTTTTCCAATGTTAAAACAACTTTGAATTCATGGAAGAAATTGGACTTGTTTATGGCGTATAATCTTTTTTTATATTGTTGGTTTTGTGTTGATTTTATTTTGTTAAGAATTTTTTCTCTGTTTCCATGAGGGATATTAATATGTTTTCTTTTCTTGTGATATCTTTGTCTGGCTTTGATATCAAGGTTATTCTGAGCTTCTAAAATAAGTTAGGGGAGTGTTTCCCTGTCTATTCTCTGAAAGAATTTTTATAGGATTGGTATTGTGCCTTCCTTAACTGTTGATACTTTTCACCAGTGAAGCCATCTGAACCTGGGAAGATTGTTCAATTACTAATTCAATCTTTATTGACACAGTTCTGTTCTGATTTTGTTTCTTTAAAAGATCTCTTTTTTTGAAAATTTTCATATCACATAAATGGTCTGATTTCCTGGCACAAATACTACATCATATTCTTTTATAATTCTTGAATTTCTGTACAGTCTGCAGTGGTATTACCTCTCTTATTCTTAGTAATGGTCATTTGTATCTTCTCTCTTTTCTTATCAGTCTAGTTAAATTTTATCCAACTTTTGGTTTCATTTATTTTTCTCTGTATTTGTTTTCTATTTCACTGAATTCTTGACTTTTATTATTCTACTTTGTATTTGGTTTGCTCCTTTCTAGCTAGTTGAGGTTAATGCTTAAGTTATTCTAGCTGTTTCTATTTTTCTAATATGAAATTTAAATTATACTTTAATCATTGCTTTAACTATACTCTGTATATTTCAATATGTTGTATTCTTGTTGTCATGTAGTTAAAATTTTTTTCTAATTCTCAATTTCTCCTTTGACCTTTAGACTCTTTAGAGGCATGTTGTTTAATTTCCTAATATTGGGGAATTTTCCAGGCATTTTTTCTCTTGATTTATATTTCCATTGTTGAAGAATTCTAATTCAGGAGTTTTAATATTAACATGTGAAAGACTGACTTAAAAAACCACCCATTCATATCTACCATCTGTTGGCCTTCCTCCTCCTCACTGATGGGTAGTACCTCAAGGTAGGAAACTAGGAGTTCTCAACTTCTTTTTCTGCACTACTCTAATTCTAGTTCACCAAAAATGTTGATTTGGCCCTTGAACATAGCCTCTCCTTTATGTCTACATTCCTACCACTGTAAATTTGGATCTCAATACTCAGTCATATATTAGCCTCCTGACTTGCATTTCTGTTACCAATGACATTCAGGATCTATAAGGACCTTTTGCCACTCAGTGTCTGTACTCATCACATGGTCTCTGTCATACTGGGCTTTGGCTGTAGTTCTTGCTTTTGCGTCTTACCTCTCCAGTTGGGGCACGACTGACTTACAGTTTTACAATGTGTCCAACATAGCTTAGCAGACTTTTCTGTATATTATTAATACAGTGGAATATGTTTGATTCATAGTATATATCATTTTCTCATTCTCTTTCAACCTATACAATTGGTTTTAGAGTTTGAGGAAATTTCAGGGTATGGACTATATTTAGTAGTTGTAAATATATTTTGGTTTTTTGGTAGTAGATTATACAGGACTGGGCCCCATCAATCCCAGTAGATTAAATAAGGGGATTTTTATATAGAGAATTATTAACTGCTATAGAAGAGTAACTAATATAGAAGGAAACTGTATATGATTTGCTAGGGCTGAGGGAAAGTACCCAAGGAAGGACAAACTTGGAAAGGATTCAGATTTCATTCGAAGAGGGTCTGGTTCAGCCTACCAGCCTCAGAGAAGTTTCATGGTTAGGCCAAGCTAGAGCTGGCTTGGAGCTGCCTGACAAGCAATTGACCACCCTCTGGAGTATAGGAATTCAGGAATGGGGAGCTAGTGACTTGTAGTATGGTGTGCGGTGGCAGGAAGCTTCTAGAATGTGTATGAGGCTTTTGGTTACCATATCAAGAGGACTGCAGGAAAGTTATTTCTAGACTAATGTTGCAAAGTCACAGAAGGACTGTGTTCTGGGCCCATGGCTGGGGTCAGCACCACCAGATGTTCTCTCAGCCACCCCACCAACTCCAGCCTGCACCTGAAATCATTGGAGAGCCTCTTGTGCAACGTTCCCTCAGCACCCTCTGCTGAGAAAACTTAACATCATACTCACTTCACAGGAGAAATAGTTAGAAGATACTCTGTTGTTAGAACATATATTGAAGGGTGCATTTGGAGCTAAGAGGCAATAAAATGATAACTGACACACAAATGTAAAAGACTGAATGGTCGTTTGCAGGTTTAACCTCAACATTCGTCATCTCTACCTCCAGTTTACTGGATGACCTGTCCTTTTAATTTTCAGTCTCTATGTAGAATCTTTTTTTTTTTTTTTCCTTGTTTATTGATCTACCTACCATAGTTTTCTGTGCTCCATTCCTTGGGATTCCTTTTTGTTTCTGGCTCATCTCCTCCTCTAACAACACTATTTCTTCTAGTCTCCCCACTTAGAAGTAGGCTTTCTGAATATTCTTTTCTTTCCCATTTCCCTGGTAACTGCTTTCCTTTCTAAAAATCATCTTTGGTCTCTCTAATTTGTCTTTTGGTCTCTATGTGATTTTCTCATTAGCACTTGGTTCCAACTCACTTCTCCAATCTCTCTGGAGATCGGATATTACAGGAATCATTTCTAATCTGCCCTGGGAATTTTTTTATTTTTAAAATTGTCAAAATTTTAATATGCTGCCTTCCTTATTCACATTTTAGCATAGGTCAAGCTGGTTTTGGCAGTGGTGGGGGGGGTGTTTTGTCACACACATACACTATGATGTTGAATTCAAAGCAGTCTTTCTCTATGTAACAGAAGTTAGTCTGATAATATCTTTAAGTGCTGTAAACCAGGAACGTTTCCTTCTTCTTTCCCTCCTTTCATTGTGTGTGTGTGTGTGCTTTATAATTCCCCCAAAGATTACATGTCACCTATAGTTTGTTTTAATATATTAGTAGAGGCTCATTTTAAAAGTAAATTCCTTGAAATTAGGTATGTAGAATATAGTATTAACTATTTGAACTTCCTATCAGAACATGGAGATAACTCTTTTAATCAGAATTGCTTGTAATGGGACTTAGGCTTATCATGTCTTTAGAATATTCGATTTGTTTTTTAAAGATGACTCTTTACCCTTGGCATAAATAACTATTTAGAACTTGTGTTTTTGAAACTTAAAATTCAGTTTTCTGGGGCACCTGGGCGTGCAATCAGTTAAATGTCCAACTCTTAATCTCAGCTCAAGTCATATCTCACAGTTCATGAGTTCGAGCCATGTATTGGGCTCTGCACTGATGGCACAGAGCCTGCTTGGGATTCTGTCTTTCCTTTTTTCTGTCCCACCCCCACTTGTGTATGTGTTGCATGTGCTCTCTCTCTCTCTCAAAATAAACTCAAAAAAATTTTTTTAATTTAGTTTTCTGAACCAAACTGTTATTTTTCAGACGAACATACAAATTTATCTGGGAATTATTTCTTTGGTTAGTTTTTTGTTGTTTTTTGTTTTTGTTTTGTTTTGTTTTAGACAGTAGAGATGTTATTTTTTTGAAACTTTCATTGATTGCAGGTTGTCTTTCTGGTTCAGAGTGATTGAGAATTTTACTGACATATCCTAGAAATTTCTTTAGGAATATCAGTATCTTGAAGATATAGATAATTATTTATTGATTATTGGTTTTTTTAATGTTTATTTATTTTGAGAGAGAGTGTGGATGTGAGAGGGGGAAGGACAGAGAGAGGGAGAAGATCCGAGAAGGCTCCACATTCATGGTGGAGCCCTACATGGGGCTTGATCTCACAACAGTGAGATCATGACCTGAAATGAAATCAAGAGTCGGATGCTTAACCAGCTGAGCCACCCAGACACCCCAATTTTTATTAATTATTGTTGATATTGGTTATGGTATCTGAAAATTTCTAGATGATAGGTTTTCAAAAATGGATGCTTATAATTAGAATTCTATACAAGATGTATATATTCCAATGAAAAATTACAGATTAAGAAGACCAACTATGTAAAAATGTAGTTCTGCTGAACAAATTATTTAGTTAAAATCTTAATTTGTTGATGTTAATCATTTTAAAATAGAAAATAAAGCATATATAGGAAAATATAATTTTTTTTTAAGATGATTGTTTTTACTGAAAACTGCATAACAACAACAGAAAAATCAAGGCTATTTATAAAATGTCTGACTGTTGCCTGGTGTTCTAAATGCATATCTTAAGTGGATCTGAATATCTGAATAAAACCTCTGTACTTTTTTAATAACTTTGGCTTTTTGTAGTACAAGCTTACTAAATATTTAACTTTTTTTTTTTTTCCATCAGGAACATTGATAAACATTTGCTTGTTTTTTAGGTAAAATCTGTAAAAACTGGGTCAGTTTTTTGGACGATGTGCTGCTGCTTATCATATTTCTATATGGTAAGAATTCATTATTGAAATTATACAAGGTCTGGCAAGTCTTTCACAGTTAGACCAATTCCTCGTCTTCATCATTTTCTTCTCATCCAGACTAGTTCTCTATTTCCTTTTTTCCTGAAATCTTTGGATTTTAATTTTGTTTAATATAGTCCCTTTCATTACTGCTATACTCTTCCCTACCCCCATCTCTGGAGTGTGTATGGACTTTGCTTTAGTGGGGAGGGCTAATAAATGCCAATCCCTCAAATATAATATTTGCAGCAAGTGAAACAATTTTTCTTTTCAGATGTACAACTTTACCTAAATAATGGTGCTATCCTCTAGGTAAACTACCTACGTACTTTTTTCAACAGATTACTTAGATTGGGGTTCAGAATTACCTCTTCATTCTCCTGCCTTTTTTCCCACACCACAGACTATCATCTAGTAGTCTTGTGCTGAAAACTAGTGATAATTTTAGGTAAGGTTTTGTTTGTTTGTTTTTGAACACATAGCATGGAATTTGTGCATCCAAATTATCCATGCCCCTTTTAAAGTGGTTAAGGCCAGGCACATTCTGTGAGCTTGTACCCAAGTAATAGAAAACTCATTCTCTTTGAAGTTTACATTTAAATTTTGGAGGTAATTCAAAGTCCTTCACTTAGAACCCCTGCTCAATCAGAGTAACATTGTTTTTGGTGTAAAATAGCATGTCAGTGAAGCAATAAACATGTTCTTTATTGTATACCGAAGGCAGTTCATTACAAGTGGTTCTGAAATATTTTAGATATGGGCAGCATTGTTAGAATGTATATATTAACATCTAGTGTCTTAATGTGTCTATTGGTCAAATGGTTCTTTCAAGCTTTTGATTATTAATGTACACCCACAACTTTGTTCTTGACAAGAGCTTATTGCCTATTGAATATACTCAAAAAGGTAATACTGTTGGTCAAAAATAAACATTATCTTTACCGAAACAGAGCCAGCTGGTAGAGCATGTGACTCTTGATCTCAGGGTTGTGAGTTCAAGCCCCACATTGGGCATATAGCTTACTTAAAAAAAAAAAAAAAAAAAAAAAATTTAAAGAACCATACAAAAAAAAATTAGACCAGAACATACTCCGTTATTCTGATAGAACAGTCTAACTTTATGATACATGCTAAGCATTAAAATGGAATCTTGATTTGTAATCCATTAGTATGAAATAATTTATACTTAAGGTAGTACCTTTTATTTTGAGTATCTTGAAGCATATCCAGATTATCCGAGAGTTCCTTATAGTTCAGTTGTTGGCTGGTGCTAAACATTCATTGTTCTTATTCTCAGTGAAGCTTCTTGCAATGTAGTTATCAAAAGTGAGGGAAGTAAAAGCCTTTCTTTTCCCTTTTAAAAATTTATGATCTGTATCTTAAGAATCCTCACCTTTATGACAGACTTTTTACTACCAATTCAAAATTATAATGTTCTCAGTGTTACTAAGTTTAATCTGACCATTTCTCCAGTGAATATAGAAAAGCATGTTGGATTTATGGGATTATTATTTTAATAATACATAGAAATAGGTTATATGTAGGCTTCATAAATCAATTTTAAGCATCTGTCACACTTGCCAAAAATCCTAGTGTTTGATTATATTTGTTCATTATATGTTTAGATTGTCATGATAAATAAAACTGAATCTATTTTTAAAAGCAGACATTTAAATTATTTAACTTTGCATTTCTTAATCCGTAGGTCTCTGCTTGGGGTGGTTATGTGTTTATCATCAACCTTATTCCACTGCATGTATTTGTGCTGTTACTGATGCAGAGATACAGCAAAAGAGTCTACATAGGTGAGTGATTTGACGTTTGAAATCTCACCTCTAAGAGATGTTTCATTGAACAGCCATACATTTTCATTGAACAGCCATTTCTGTTTGGCCGTGTTACTCATAAGAAGGTGAAAATAATTTCATATATATTTTTTTGTTTTTTTGTATCAATAAGGTGGGTCAGGCACTTTTACGTATATACATTGTTACCAACTTCTTGATGAGTTTTTGCTGTTGTAAAAATTAGTCTGCAGATACTAGATTTAATATTTGTCAGCCCAGTTTTTTCCTTAATTTGGGGGAATGGGTATTCTGTCTTGAAAATCATTCACATATGGGGCACCTGGGTGGCTCAGTTGGTTAAGCGTCCGACTTCGGCTCAAGTCATGATCTCGCAGTTTGTGAGTTCGAGCCCCACATCGGGCTCTGTGCTGGCAGCTCGGAGCCTGGAGCCTACTTCAGATTCTGTGTCTCCCCCTCTCTCTACCCCTCCCCTGCTCACGCTCTGTGTGTCTCTGTCTCTCAATAATAAATAAACGTTAGAAAAAGAAAAACTAAAAAAGGAAAAGAAAATCATTCACATATGCATATTCAAATTCAGCACAGTCACTGTAAGAGTAAACAGTTTAATAAACTTTTGAAAACCTTTTCTGTATAGTATACGACAGAGTACCTTCGTCCATTTGGGCTGCTTAAACAAAACACCACAGGCTAGATAGCATGTAAACAACAGAAATTTCTCACAGTTCTGGAGGCTGCAAAGTCCCAGATTAAGGTAACAGAATGGTCACGTTTTTGTAAGGGCTCCCTTCCTAGTTCATAGCTGGTACCTTTTTGCTTTGTCCTTACATTGTAGAAGGGAGGAACTAGTTCTCTGGACCTCTTTTAAAAGGTTACTAATCCCCAAAGCCCTTACTACCACCTTACTACCTCCCGAATGCCACCTCATAATACTGATACATTGGCCATTAGGTTTTAAACTTGCGACTTTTGGGAAGGTGAACATTCAGACGAACCTGTTTTCTATGAAATCTTTATTTTTTTTCTCTAGGTTTTAAAACATATCTTTTGAATAAGATGCTTAGTGATAGATGTCTCAAATCGTAGAGCTCATTATCCATGATAGAGACAGAACCTTTATAGGTTGAATTAATAAGAGAGAAGTTGTGGTTTGAACCCAATGTGTTAGTAAAATAATACAATTCCAGTATGATAATGTTGTTGGAAAGCAGTAACAGAAAGATAAAGCTTATTTACTTACCTAAAAAAACAAAATCAAACAACAAAGGGGCGCCTGGGTGGCTCAGTCGGTTAAGCGTCCGACTTCGGCTCAGGTCATGATCTCACAGTCCATGAGTTCGAGCCCTGCGTCAGGCTCTGTGCTGACAGCTCAGAGCCTGGAGCCTGCCTCATATTCTGTGTCTCCCTCTCTCTCTGCCCCTCCCCTGGTCATGCTCTGTCTCTCTCTGTCTCAAAAATAAATTAAAAAAAAACATTAAAAAAAATTTTAAAAAACAACAAAATAAACCCAGTAGTCTGGCAATTCCTCAAAAACTTAATTGGAGAGTTACCCTATGACCCAGTAATTCACTCCCAGGTATACCCCCAAGAGAATTGACAGTAACTATTCACACAGAAACATGTACACTGATGTACATTGCAATATTTATTATCCCTAATAGCCAAAAAGTGAAGACACCCCAGATGTCCACCAACTGATGGATAAATAAAGTGTGTATATTCATATAGTAGAATATTATTTAGCCGTAAGAAGGAATGAAGTACCGATACGTTGTGAGGCTTGAAAACATTATGCTAAGTAAAATAAGCCAGACACTTAAGCCCATGTATAATTGTAGGATTCTTTTTGTATGAAATGTTCAGAATAGACTAATCCTTAGAGACAGAAAGTAAATAGGTTTAGTGGTTGCCGGAGGTTTGGGGAATGGAAGAGTGACTGCTAATGGGAATGAGGTTTCTTTGGGGATGAGGAAGTGTTCTGGAATTAGATAGTGGTAATAAATACACAACTTTGTGACTATAATAAGAAAAAGCACTCTATGGCATATTTAAAAAGGTGAATTATATAGGGTGTATACCATATCAATTTAAAAAGTTCATATATAGTCATTTCAGCATACTTTATAACAGTCACCACTGAAATAATATATTATCAAGTGCTTATTTGATACCACAGACTAAGTTGTTTACATGTATTTAACTCATTTAATTTTCATAACCACATTGTGAGAGGGTAGTGTAGGTACTGTTACTGTCCTTATTTTACAGGATGAGGAAGCAAAAAAGGACATAATTTGCTCAAGACCATGTGATTTAGGCCTGAACTTAGAAGTTTTGGCTCCATAGCCCATGATGCTACAAATTACTATTTCTATTAAAACTGTATGCCTACCATGTAAATAAATACCTTACTGTTGAAATACATTAGCCTGTGATATATCTCTACCCTGAAAACACTGTAAACAGTCTTTAGGATCCAGAAAGGAGAATGATAGATTAAACTTCAAGTCTCAACTTTTTGTTTTAGAGATATGTAAGTAGAGAAATTTTTTAAGTTAAATGTAATAGGGGAGGAACTAAAAATTTTTTTAATTTAAAAACTTCTGGGTCTTGAAAATTTAATGGTCAGGGGAATAGAGTGGGGAGCAGATTGAGGAATGGACTTGTGAAACGTCCCTGAATCAGGAGGAGGAAGAAGAGCCAAAATAGAAGGAGCTAGATACATACATTGTTAAAGAGGTCAAATGAAAGGATTTTCTACATAAAAGTTGAAAGCATGAACAGTGTCCAACTTCCCTTGAGTGTTAGTACTAAGATCTAGTAGGGTGAGAATTAAGGAAAGACCTTGTATTTGGCGAATAGGATTTCTATAGTAACTTTACAAAAAGTACGCAATTAATACTGCTTTGGTTGGCTCTTGAAAATTTTTCTTCTTTTAAGAGGGAAGAAAACTAAAGTAGTTCAGGGATATTATATATATGTGTGAAGTTAGATTAGTAAACACCTCAGATAATTTTGTAGTGTTGAGATTCTCTACCCCCACCTTCCTTGTTTTATAGCTTATTCCATTCATATGATTAAGGGTATTTTAGGTGATTTGTATACTCTTTCATAGTTTACTTTTAAATGGATGGGAAATGATGGTATAGAAAAATCAGCTATTCTCTACTTTATCCTAAATGTATCAAGATTTAAGTTCAATTTTTTTTTTTCAACGTTTTTTTTTTAATTTTTATTTATTTATTTATTTTTTTATTTTATTTATTTTTGGGACAGAGAGAGACAGAGCATGAACGGGGGAGGGGCAGAGAGAGAGGGAGACACAGAATCGGAAACAGGCTCCAGGCTCCGAGCCATCAGCCCAGAGCCTGACGCGGGGCTCGAACTCACGGACCGCGAGATCGTGACCTGGCTGAAGTCGGATGCTTAACCGACTGCGCCACCCAGGCGCCCCAAGATTTAAGTTCAATTTAACCTAACTTAATGGTCCTGGAAAATTTGAAGGCATTATAAAGCTACATATAGAGGTTTGCCCTCTGATTTGATCACGTAACATCCTTTGTCTGTAGTTCTCTCTCCTCATGAGCAGAAACATTTAGATAAAGAAAATAATGATTGATAAATGGCAAACTCATAATCCTTTAAACCAAATATTTGATTGGGTTCTTAGTATCAAATTAAATGAAGTAAAAATGAATCATTTGAAATAATTATGAAAAATGGTTTTCCCTTTCAGTAGATTTTTTGCACGTGTCTTTAGAATCCGTTGGTAAGCCAGGGAAAACTCAAAAGTTTGTTCACATGTGGCAAGAGGGGCACATGGAAGATAATGTGGATGTATAGGGTATGTGTGGCACAGGAGTGGGGGGTTGGAGGGGCAAGGGAAAAGAAAAGCCCCTTGAAATTTATGTGGGAAGAAAGTTAAATTATTTTGTGAAGATATATTTTGTACTTGGTGTATTCACCATGTTGGGAAGTGAATTACACACAGTTATGTCACAAATAGGATTCTGATGTTTTAATAAGAAGAAAGAACACCCATATCGTAATTTGCATTTATAGAGAGAGTGGTTTACAGGTATCGCATAACACTAATGGGTGTAAAATCATTTAACCTTTAGAAATGTTTAATCACACTTTACATAATAAAGAAACTATTAAAGATATGAAGACATGTTTAGCAGTGTTCATTATGGTGTTACTTATAATTGAAAATAGTTTAAATGTCCAATAGAGAAATTTTAATTTTTAAGTTACACTTAAATTGTAGTGTTGCCAAATCATGAAATATTATGGCATCATTAAATGTAATCTTTTTTGGTATTTGGTGAGTTAGGAAAAAGTTAATAAAAAGCAGACAGCAAGGATTACTAGTGATACTTTTTCTTCATATTTTTCTCTGCTTTCCAGATTTTCTACAATGAGCATGTACTAAATTCATAATAAATGAGACTTTTTAATTTATAGAAATGTGAATTTTATCTCATGGTTTATTACAATTAAAATTTTAAATTAGAATAACTTAAAGAGCAGGAAGAAACTAGTTTCTAGTATTGATAAGTGATTTTTAAATGTCACTGAAGAATTTGCTTATTGTGTGTGTTCTTTCGTTGAGGTCATTTGAGTAAGAAGAGAGTAACAATCACTTTTTATATTATATCTAAACTACATATTTATGGTAATATTTCCTGGTGGAACCATCATATAAAGAGCAAAGTATTATAGACATATACCACATACTTTAGTTCTGTACAAATTGTTCTAGGATTGTAGAGTTTGTGAGTGAAGAAAAGACAATCCTGCTATTGAATGAATTAAAAAGAAAACCAGAGGGGTCCCTGGCTGTGTCAGTCCGTAGAACATGTGACTCTTGATCTTGGGGTCATGAGTTCAAGCCCCATATTGGGCATAGAGCTTATTTTAAAAACTTTCTTAATTTAAAAAAATATTTTTTTAAGTAAAACCAATAAATTTTAGGCATCATGTTTATACTTGCCATACATAAACAAAACATATCTAATGCTACACAACAATAGACGTAAAAATTGCATGTAAAAATTCTACAAGCATGTAAAAAGCTTGGAAGCACTAGAATTTAGTTTGCCTAATTTTACCTTTCCTTTCTTTCCTTTTTTTTTTTTTTTTTTTTTTTTTGAGGAGTAAATCAGTTCAGTAGAGGATTAAATGTTTAATACTTAGTTTTGTGCTAGCCATTAGGATGCATAGATGATCAAAAGATGGCCCTTTTCTAGGGCCATCAATGTAATTGGTATCCGTTAATACATTGTAATCATAGCATATGAACAAAATGGAAATGAGAAGGAGTTTGTGAAGATCAGTTTTGACTTTTAAGTTTCAGGAAGGTCTTGTTGGGCTTTCCAACTGACTGTCCTTCTGAAAGTTTTGGAGATAAATCATGATCTTGAGAGGAGAAAATAGTATAGAAATAGACTTACAGAGGGTTTGTGATGATGTAACCATAAATGAGAAGTGCCGTAACAGGGTAAAGAGTATGCACTACAGGGGCACCTGGGTGGTTCAATTGATTGAGTGTCCCACTCTTGATCTCCATTCAGGTCGTGATCTCTCGGTTCGTGGGATTGAGTCCCATATCAGGCTCTGTGCTGATAACGGGAGCCTGCTTGGGATTCTCTCTGCTCCTTCCCCACTTTTGCTCTCCCTCTCTCTAAAAATAAATAAATTTTAAAAAGAAAAAAAACTCTTTAAAAAGAGCATGTACTGCAGAACCAAATTAACAGGATTCAATTTCCTGGTCTAGTCCCTTACTAGTGGTCACTTTACCACTAGTCACTTACTAGCAATTTTGGGCAGATTACTTAATTTCTTTATGCCTTAATTAATGTCCTCATGCATGAGTCAAACGGAGATAATAATAATTCCCACCTTGTAGAATTTAAGGATAATGAAAAGTGCTTATAAAAGGACTAACACAAAGTGTTATTTAAGTGTTGGCCTCTGTTGTTAATGTTAAAATTATGAAGGAATAGCCAGGTAAGAAGAAAAAGTTCTGGGGGCGCCTGCGTGGCTTAGACACTTAAGCGTCTAACTCTTGATTTAGGCTCAGGTCGTGATCTCACAGTGCGTGAGCTTGAGACCCATGTCAGGCTCTGCACTGACATCGCAGGGCCTGCTTAGGATTCGTTCTCTCTTTCTCTGCCCCTCCCCTGCTTGTGCTCTTCTCAAAATAAATAATTTTTTTTTTTAATGTTTATTTATTTTTGAGACAGAGAGAGACAGAGCATGAACGGGGGAGGGGCAGAGAGAGAGGGAGACACAGAATCTGAACCAGGCTCCGGGCTCTGAGCTGTCAGCACAGAGCCCGACGCGGGGCTCGAACTCATGGACCGTGAGATCATGACCTGAGCTGAAGTCGGACGCTTAACCAACTGAGCCACCCAGGCGCCCCAATAAATAATTTTTTTAAAAAAGAAGAAAGAATGCCAGAGGCCAAGAGGTGATTATAAAGACTGAGGATGACTAAAGATTGTTTTTTGTTTTAAATGTAGATAAACTTTCACCACAGCTATTTTGATTATGAAAAATATAGCAGAGAAATGACACTGGTGTGTTACATAGAGCATCACAGAGCAGCTAAAACACAATAATAGAGTGGTGTGCTTATTATTATATACAGTTTAAAATTTTAAGATAATGTATATAATTGAGAAAGTCAAATATTACTACAAAGCTTGAAAGCAAAATCAGCAGTTCTTTTCTCCGCCTTTTCCTTAATTGGCTTAGTCCTTAAATTCTTATCGTGAAACAACTACTTACAGTTATTTCAGTTGTTTCTTTTGGTTTTTACCACGAATGTACTTTTTAAACCACCAATTCCAACATGTGTGGGAGGTTTGCCACACCACCAAACTGTTCCCTGACACCAGCTAAGTGTCCTAACATTCAACTCAATTGTGGTATCGTCTACCCTTAGGTACCATCAGATGCCACAGGTTAAGGGTTCAGTCCCATAAGACTGGCCTCTGCTTTTATGCCAGTCACAAGTCCGGGTTGTCACCTGTACTTCTGACCATATGACTGTAAATCCGAGGTTCCCATGACCTCTTCCAAATCCATAGGTTTGATTAATTTGCTAGAGTACAAGATTACAGGTTTATTATAAAAGGGTGTATGTAATTCAGGAACATGCAGATGGAAGAGATGTATTGGGCCAGGTATGGGGAAAGAGCATTGAGCTTCCCTTCTCTTGCCAGGCACTCCACTTTCCCCAAATCTCCACTTTCTCAACCTGAAGCTCTTGGAACCCTGTCCTTTGGAGGTTTTATGGAGGCTTCATTACATAGTCATGGTTGATCAAACCATTGGCCGTTGGTGATTGAATTCAATCTTGAGCCCGTCTCCCATCCCTGGAGGTCAGGGGCGTGGGGCTGAAATTCCAGCCTTCCGATCATGTGGTTGGTTCCCTGTGGCAACCAGCCTTCATCTTAGGTGAGGTGCAAAAGTCACCTCAGTAATACAATAAAAGAACCTTCATCATTCTCCTCACTTAGGAAGTTCCAAGGGTTTTGGGAGCTCTCTGCCAGAACAGTGGATGAAGACCAAATGTATGTTTCTTATTATAAATCATAGTAGCACAAAATGAAATTCCTGTTTCTTAAAAAAAAAAAAAATTATGAAGGTGTATTTTTGAGAGAGGGAGACACAGAACGTGAGCAGGGGAGGGGCAGAGAGAGAGGGAGACATAGAATCCGAAGAGCCTCCAGGCTCTGAGCTGTCAGCACAGAGCCTGATGGAGGGCTCGAACTCACGAACCATGAGATTATGACCTGAGCCCGAAGTCAGTTGCTTAACCAACTGAGTCACCCA
Organism: Panthera onca; assembly: GCF_046562875.1. Lineage (NCBI taxonomy): Eukaryota > Metazoa > Chordata > Mammalia > Carnivora > Felidae > Panthera > Panthera onca. The sequence continues at coordinate 147,408,954 of NC_138347.1, forward strand.
GGCGCCCTGAAACTCCTATTTCTTGATTTTTGTTTTCCAATTTTAGATGCTGTTAACCATCTTATTATTTCTACCCTTTTGAGATTTAGCTGCCATCCATCAAATTTCTACTTACACACAAATACACTTTTCTGTCTCTGCTCCTAAGTGCATTCTGTGTGTGTGTGACACACACACATGTAAGCAGGTTCCATGAGTGTGGAACCCTACATAGAGCTCAATCTCATGACTCTGGGATTGTGCCCTGAGCCAAAATCAGGAGTCAGACGCTCAACTGACTGAGCCATCCAAGCACCCCTAAGTGCATTCTTTGGAAAAATAAAGTCTGATATCTGTTTAAATAGGGAAAACTACCAATTTTATTTTTTGAAATATCTAGAATTCTTTGTTTTGGTAGTGTCCCTTGAAAAACACCATGAAGGGATTTAATTTTATGAGCTTGAGATCAGAAACAGCTCCCATTTGTTCACATGAAGTTTAAGAGATAAAATATTTATGACATTGACTCTTTACTGTCTATACTAATACCTTAATATATCCCATTCTAAGGCCTTGGGAAGCCTCCTGGAAAGAAGAGTTAGGAGTATTGTGAAATAACAGACTATAGGGCAATAGCATATACTTAGGTGGAGGCATGGGGTAATCAGAATAGAAGTAACATATTTGGTCTTGCACATAACTTGTACTGCATTAGAGGGCAATTTTCCCAAGAAATTAAGGTTTGCTGCATTTTACAATAAATAAAAACTCAGGAAGGAAAAAATTACAACTAAATAGAATAGAATTAGTTTTTTCTCAAATGACTTCTCTAAGTCAGCTAAGAATTCAAAAAGCAACATAAGAATTATGTTTCTTACTACAGAAATGTATTTTGTTTAATTGCCAGTAACATTTTACAAGCTAGAAATGCTAAATATCAAAGAGGTGTCTGCCATTTCTGCTAATACATAGTTATAGGTAATAAAACATCTTTAAAACCTATTAATTAGCAACTTTTTTAAATTATAAAATAACTCTTAGAAGGGCTTCAGAATGTAAATAAACTAAAATCATTTTGATAGTTTAGATCTCAGATATTGAAAGTAATAAAGGGTTATACAGTTTTGTATTTGTGGCAGATAAATTCTTACCACAATAAAAGATTACGTTTATAGCCTATAGATGAATTAGATTTTTATAAGGATTGAATATGTCCATATACCATTAAGACATGGTTTTCCCGTGCTGCATAGAATGTTTACAATTTGTTACTGATGTCTTATTTTGACTTAATTGATTTGCCTTTCTTTTTTGTATCTTCAAGGGAACATGAGCCAAGAGCAGACAAACAGGGACTATCATAATTGCCCCCCCCCCATTTTTGTACCAAGTTTTCATTAAAAATTTCACTAGAATTTGCAATATTAGTACCATAAAGTGAGTTTTCCAGATGTCTATCTTACAATAGGTAATTGAAACTAATTATTGGAGGAAGTGGATAGGGAAATTTTCTTTAAACTGGTTTATAATAAAACTTTCTCAGTGGTTACTTTAGGGGAAAATTTACTTCAGGGGCACACTCGAAGATGCTGTTGCTTCTGCTGCCATCAGTATTGTTAATATAACTCATTATTTAGTTTGCACAGGATTAGTCTTCTATCTTCTTACTTTAAGACCCAGGATATTTAGAACCAGTCTTACCTATGATGTAGCAGTAATCATTAGCTTAATCAGAAAAACTTTTTCAGTGAATAGAAACAAGGAATATTCATGTTCTCCAAACTAAACAGAAGCAATAAATCATTTGGTATTCTTATCTAGAAGAACAGATCTGAGATTTCCTTTAAGGGTCTGTTTTACTGAGAATTTTATATTCCGAAGTCCAAAGGTTTGCTTTTGTGTAGTATCAATTAACAGAGTCTTAGTGGTATTAGATAAATGAATTTAGAAGCCACTTAACCACGATAGTTGACATTAAGAAAAAGATAGCTTAAGAAGATTTAAAAAAAGTGTTTTTAGGTTTTTAGTGATGACATGACTTGTGATTCTGCATGGTTTAAAATATTTACTTTGTTTTGTTCATGAGTGAATTGAGGTTGCTGATATTTGTCTATTACTGTTTCTTGGCATATTAAGTTTAGTAACTAAACTTAGCTCTAAAGGTGTTAATTAGGATCATTAATACTTTTATGTTATGTAAAAATTATACATATTTCTTGAGTTCTTCATATAGTCTAAGCACACACAACTTAGTTTATATTTTAATACACTTCTGTAACTCATCAACCATTGCCAGAAAATAAGTGCATAATTCTTTCACATGATACAGATAAAACCAAAACCCAGATGTTTATTTACTTTCTGCTGTATTCTTGATTTCATCTTATGTATCAGTATGAAATATATATGCTGTTTTTAAAAGTTAGGATTAAGTGTCTCTCAAGTGTTTTGAACAAGTCATTGCTGCTTTTTACAAATCGAACTTGTAAAACATCTGTTTCAAAGATTCATTCTCTCCAAAATGAATGATGAGCAGCATTTTTGGAAAAGAAAAATTATTTTTTTTACTGTATTTGTTAAAAATTATATTTCTCTGCTGGTAAAGAAGAATTAATGTTTTTTATGTTTTGTTTCATTTTTAAGCTTTAATTCGTGTTTCTTACCATTCTTCATCCTGCTTATTTACCCAGGATTCACAGTAATCAAGTAGTAAAGTATCTTTATAAATCAAAAGCTTCAACAGTCTTACGGTTCTTTAATCATATTTGTTAATAATGAAGCAAGATTGGTTGGATTATAAAATACTTCCCCACTGTGTTTCTTTTGGTTAATATTGCTTTGGTTTAGAGAGAATTGGGAAAGCAAAGGAATATTTTGTTAGCCCTTCCCATTAAATATCAACCAGGAGATGAAGCAGCTCAAAAATGCTAAGGTGGTATGGGGCGCCTGGGTGGCTCAGTTGGTTAGGCGTCCCGACTTTGGCTCAGGTCATGATCTCACGGTTCCTGAGTTCAGGCCCTGAGTCAGGCTCTGTGCCGACAGCTCAGAGCCTGGAGCCTGTTTGAGATTCTGTGTCTCTCTCTCTCTGCCCCCACCCCCACTCCCACGCATGCTGTCTCTCTCTCTCTCTCTCTCTGTCTCTCTCTCTCTCTCTCTCTCTCGCTCTCTCTTAAAGATGAATGAACATTAAAAAAATGCTAAGGTGATTTAATAGTGGATCAAAGTTAATGGAAATACAATATTCACAAAATATTTTCCAACTTTAAATAAAAGGAAGTACAGTAGTATTTTATAAGTGTAAAGAGTACCATCAACATAAGTCTTTGCTTTGTCAGGGAGGAGGTCCTTAAAGGTTAGTTGGGGAACAACAGGAACTTCTTGAAAACTTAAAATTTTAATGGAGCTTGAATCAGAAGTTTCAGTGCCTTTTAATTAATTCTATATAACAACTTATTCGTGCATGTTAAGTCAAGGATGGTAGTTTTCTGTATGAATCTGGCCCTACCCCATACCCTTGGATAAAAAAATAAATATTTTAACAGTGAAAGATATTTAAGCTCTGTTTAGAAGATTACTATTTGAGTCAAGTCAAAGGGATTTTCTTTGGTGGCAAATAAACAATAATAGAGAATGGCCATTTTTTCTGGAATTCTTCGAGCACATTGGGAGTATCATATGCAGTAGTGAATGCCAGTAACTGTGCTTCCACAGGATGGCAGTGTGGTCACATTTTCATGATGTAATAAATGATTTACAACACTACTGGTATCGTGCATTTTCTTAGAGTTCATTACTCTGATGGAAAGCTTTGTTCTTCTGGCTAAAAGGGTAAGAAAAGTAGGCTAACATGGATGGATTGAAAGTTGTGATAGTCGTAGGTAGTAATTTGGTCAAGTTTCCTAGAGAGTTCATAGGAACAATTAGTGGGCGAATGGTTGCTATCTATGGGTTTGTGTTGTTGAGGTCTTCTTAGAACATGAGAGAATGGTACAGATGTTGTCCACTGTCTCTTCAGTGCTCATGTCAAGAAGAGATCTCTCACTCCTTGAAGTTTTTATAGAGCTAGGGTTTTGTTTTGTTTTTTAACCTTTGTGACATGTATTTGTTTCATTGTATTATGGTTATTTGTGTACATCTCTGCTTTTCCCAAATAGATGTCTAACGCTTAGAGGATAGGATTGATCTTAATAGGGTTTTTGTATCCTTAGAATGCCTGGACCATAATTACATAAAGTTAATATTTGAATGAATTAATTAGGTAATTTTTAAACACACTGTTAGATGCTGTTGTACAAAGCGTGGAGTTCACTTTGTAGTGAAGATGGTGTTTACTTTTAAGAATTGAGCGTTATTTCACTATTTCTTTCTACTCAAGTATGTCTAATTCTTATTTTCTGTATTTTAAACATGGGTTTTGTAAATGGGATTTAAACTGAGGTACAGAGATGTGTATCTAATTTTACAGATTCAAGGAGGAGGACAGTATTAAGTAAGATGAGTTTGTGATATTTTATATTAGCTGGCAAGCAGTCCTGACTTTAATTTAATGGAAGTACTGTCTATGTAGTAAAAAGTGCTATGAGAAGGAACATCTGTTCCCCTATGTAAACATTTCAAGATCAGTGATCCAAAAAATAGGAAATATAGGGAAACATGAATCCAGTTCTCTTAAAAGAAAATGGTGATCTTTGGATTATTGCGTATATCACACTTATCAGCTTTGTATCACTGGTGCAAATCTAATATGTATAGGAGTATTCAAAGGTAAAATATTGTTGAACTTATTTCTATTAATTCAGTTTAATTTGACCTTAACCTCTGTTTACAAGATAATACAAATTAACATCCCACCTGGTGTTTTATGTTATCTGAGATTGAGGTTCTTTTTCTTGAATTCCTCTCCATCACTCATTACTAGTGCATCTGCTTCTGTATAGAGTCTTTTTCTTTACTAATGGTAGTGCCTCTATGAAGTTGCATAAAAACACTGAATTGAGAATATTAGAAGGTTTATTCCTCTTTTTGAATAAGTCTGGAAATGAACTTGAGCAAATCCCTGGGAGGAAACTTCAGTCGTTCCCAAGCAAGTGATTGCTAAAGTTTTTATATCGCCAAGCATAGTATAGTCCCATTTGAAGAGAGAGAATATGCGTATGAATGTGCTTATATGTGCTCACCATATCTTTTAGTGATTAATTCTGGAAAAGTAATTATTAAATGACTGAGGGAAGTAAATGGGCTAGAGACTTTTACTTTTTACTTTTTGTTTGTTGTTACTTTTACATTTAGAACAAACTAGTAATCCATAGAGACAGATGAAGATTTGTATTTACCTTCTGGAATGGGGGGAATAGGGAGCAGCTACTTACTGAATATGGAGTTTTCTTTTGGGGTGATGAAACTGTTTTGGGGCTAGAGTGGTGGTAGTTGCTTAACATTGTGAATGTACTACATGCCTCTAAATTGTTCACTTTTAAATGATTATATATAAATTTCACTTCAGGTTTTTTTTTTTTTTTAAAGGCTTTACTTTTTTGTTCAGCATGTGCCATTTATCATACTTAATCCAAATTCTGTGACAGTGTTATAACATTCAGTGTTCATTAGTATTTATAAGAAAGAGAAAACTTAGCCTAAGAGGTGATGGTGCTGTTTGGACATAAGTAGACTTAACTATAATTAAAATACAAAGTTTTCCCATGCCTGGCCTTTCTAGATATGCCTCTCTCTGTTCAGTTACTGTCTAGGGTTTGATTTTGCAGCTCTAGGTGCCTAATAAAAGAATCTTAGGTTATTGTTCAGGGCGGGGGGGGGGGGGGGGGCGGTTAATCTACAAATCTTTTTGGCCAAACCCCTCATTCTGTAGTGAGGAAACTGAATTTTTTATTAGGTAGTTCAAAATCAAGATCACTCATTCCCATTTTTTTTCTGATTCTGCCTTTATGACTCTGTGCCAGGTGATCTACACAAGACTGATAGAAATATACTGATAACTAGAAATCTCATCCAATAAACTGAGCCACAGTTTAAGTCCCATAATATAGAAATTCTGATTTCCTTAGCTTTTATTGCATTTGTGTTCAAGTACCTCACTGAGGATAATTCCATTCCAACATTAATATGTCTGGAAGGTATATTATTAGGTGGATTACTTCTGTAGTCTCATCTAGACAACCAGTTCTCCATTAGCTTGAGGATATTGGAAACTTTATTCACATACACTGGTCCTTCCTATTAAATTTACTTGAGCTTCTTATCCTTTTCCTAACACTGTAGTCATCTCTAATGCAGCTTGAGAGACAACTTAATGTTTGAACCATTAGCCCATGATTTACCTTCTACGGATGGGTTTCCTTTGAAGGCAAATTAACTCAACTAAATGTGGGGGAAGAGAAATGTATGCTGCTGAATGCTATGCTACATACAGTGTAGAATATGGATATATATACTTCTAACAGTTCCCTTCCTAAATACACCCCAGTCTTTTCCTAATCGAATACTTTATTTGCCAACAACTGTTGACTATGCTTCATAAAATGTTGTGAATAAGCTTTATAAACGGAAGTTTTCGTATTAACTTATTTCAGATGGGTTTATCTTCATTTCTAAATAATTTTCAATTACAGTGATTCTAAATTCTAACTTTCTCTGTAATGAACTTAATTTAATAATGACCTGTGAACATTTAAATGCAAAACAAGTCTGTTACACAAATTCTAACCCCTCCCCCATTTCCCTATACATTTATGTTGATATGTAAGCCAAGAATACTATAATGTACTCAGTGCCAAAAGCAAATAATTTTCCTTTATTAGACCCTAAAAAATTCATTAACTAGTCTATTTTATGGCTTAACTTCTGTATACTTAGTCCTTTTCTTTTATGACAGAAAACTTCGTGGACAGGGTTTTTTGTTTTTGGTTTCTTAGATGTACTGTTAGAATGTTAGACTATAAAAAGGATGTGGAATACTTGAGAGCTTTTGAGACAATAGCAGCTATTCATGTATGATGAGGATAAGTATTCTTTATCTTTAGGTCATGCTTCAGAGTAATGCCAGTAGGAATAGTGTTTACTTATTTATGTATTACTTAGCTTCTGGGTCATGTCAGTTATTAATGATATATTGAAAACTTGATTCCATTTTAAAATGGAAAAGGAAAGCAGCACCAGTCTCCTAAACTGTTCTAAATGATATTTTGCAAAATTAAGTACTTAACATTTTTTTAAAGATTGGCAGAAAGAATTCTCATGATTTATGTGATTAACCATCAAATATCTATCGAATAGAGCAGTCATTTCAAGATTCTGTTCTTAAAATAAAGTTAAAGTTTGTTAAAAATATATGAGTTATGTTTGAAGTACTTAATGGTAGTAGTAAATTATCCTTATTTCCTATTTTGTCTTTATAGCATATAGCACTTTCTACATTGTGGGTTTAATATTATCCATGCAGATACCCTTTGTGGGATTCCAGCCAATCAGGACAAGTGAACACATGGCCGCTGCTGGTATGCAAAAATATTTATTTTCCCTTTTCTGAATACATGAATGCATGACTGACCAGTCTTCAAGGGAATGAAGTTTTTTTGGTGTTTGTTGTTTTTAATTTTCATCATACTGGTTCTGAAACATTGCCACTATAAAATGTGAATGTCTGTTCTTGAGACTATTCTGATACTATGTTCCCAAATGTGCCTATTTTCCTAACTACTGTTGTTTTGAAAAGGGAGACTATCCCTTTTTGCATAATCCATGTTATTTGCAGACACTAAATAACATGTTTTGTTTAAACAGATATTAAGTAGCATATCTGTACACCGAGTTTACTGTACCACTGGGTTTGCATTTTAGCACATTTAGAAAGAACATGGTATAAATGTTTATGTCCCTTACATCTCCCTAAAATATTTTATCCACTAACTGAAATTAATGGCTTTAATACAATATTTCTCCATATAAACAGACTACTTTGCCATTATTAATCTAGGTTACAATTAACAAGATAATGGGAGATCTTTGAATAAAACTTCAACAGATTCTCAACACAAGATCCATGACACCCATAGGAAGTCTGTGGGTAGTTATTTTATTTGCAACATTTTATAAGTATCAGAATGTTTAACTCTCTGAGGGGATGTTCCATAGCTTTTATCAGATTCTAAGTTAGAATCTTGAAACCCATCCCCTCCAAATAGGTTAAGAACCCACACCTTACTGTTACATAGCACTTTATGAATACTTTTACTTACATTTCTAATTTTTAAAATATATTTATTTATTTTTGAGAGGGAGCGAGTGGGGTAAGGGGCAGAGAGTTAGAATCCCAAGCAGGATCCGCTCTGTCAGCACAGAGCCTGTCGCTGGGCTTGAACCTATGAACCATGAGATCATGACCTGAGCCAGAATCAAGAGTTGGACGATTAGCCAGCTGAGCCACCTAGGCACCCTACTTACATTTCTAATTTGATATTAGGAAATTACCAACTAGTTTGATAGAGAAATGCATATCCAGTTTTGAGTATATATCATTTATAGCAGTTATCTCACTTTTTATGTATTTGGGTTATTATTTCCTAAAATCTGAGTCTTTGATTATACCTTACCTAACCATTCTAAAATGGTTAAAATTGTGAGAAATAACTTTCATTACTAAATTTTTTAGAAGAAAAGTCAATATGCCATGTTGGATTTTTAGAGTTTTTGTGTCTTTTAGTTTTACACCTAGTGCTTTTGTATTATGTTTTGTCCATTTTGACAATGAAATACTTTTTGCTATTCCTACTTTAGTTTTATCTTAGCACTCGCCCTTATGTTTAGTAATTTAGAATCTTACATAAGTGTGTAATTGAGGTCACGTCCTGTCACTCAGCTATAAGCAGTGACTATTAGGATTCTTCTGATCCAAGTCGTTTGTATCCTTCAGTAAATCTTAGAGCTATTTTTTAATGGCAATTCTCTATTTTTTTCTCCCTAGAAAACATGTCACTAAAATATGGGACAAGAGAGGAGTTTAATGTGATAAATAGGCTCTAGTTATTGAAGTGAGATTTTTCTTACCTGGTTTGTGTATGGGGAGTCTGATCATGTAAAAAAATATATATATATAATTTTTTTTAATTGGTTAACTGTCTTTTGACAAAGGATATGTTGGTTAGATGAAATGACTAGTCTTTGATATGTAAAGTACAGGGTATTCTAAGAAGCTCATCAAATTAACATCTTAAAATACCTTTGGGAAAGTGCTTTGTTGATTATTTATATCACCCTTTTCTTTAATCAGGTGTCTTTGCATTGCTGCAAGCTTATGCTTTCTTGCAGTATCTGAGAGACCGATTAACAAAACAAGAGTTCCAGACCCTTTTCTTTTTGGGTGTATCACTAGCTGCAGGTGCTGTGTTCCTTAGTGTCATCTATTTGACTTATACAGGTAGGTTTCATAACCTATAGACTGCAAATCTTGTCTCTAGATTATTCGAAAAGGTAATTCTTCTACAAATTTTGTGCACTTTTCATTTATCCTAGTAATTCAAATACTGTGGTTGTATTTACAAACAATATGAAAATAATAGTCAAAGGTTCTAAAATCTGAATAGCACTATAAATTTTGTGTTTTTTTTAACTGTACCTAATTTTGGTGCTTCAGGCTCTGATAAATACACTTCCAAACACCCTTCTCTTGATAGATGAACAGGCCCAAACTGTATAAAATTCAAAGTTTCCAGTGTTACTTACTGCAAACTTGCCCTTTCTTGTGTGTATTACACTCTTTCTGTCTCTTTCCAACTTTTAAACACTCAACCAAATCAGTTTCCATCTGTTCCTGGCATAGCTCAAAACCAAGAAGGATTAATTGACAAGAGTAAAGGCAAGAATGTTTAAAATCCTCTTTGAACTTTATCTAAATTTGGCACACTGCATTAAATAATTTAGACATCTTCCCCCTTTTTAAGTTATCAAATGCTATCTTAATGTCTTAGCTTTATTTACTAGTCAACTAGAAGTTTAAAGGAGAATGGGAAAACATTATACAGTTTTATCTGTTGACTTTTTGTATATCTCTGGAAATGTGATCGCCATGGATATTTGTTTTTATATGATTACTAACCTTATTTTGCCTGACTGCCAGCTGTATGAAATATGTTGTCACCTATAAAAGAAAACTGAAATTCTTTTAATATTAATTTAACCCATAGCAATCAATAAACATAAACAATTAAAAGGCAGATTGATTTCCTCTACATTTTTTCCTTCCAAGGTTACATTGCACCATGGAGTGGCAGGTTTTACTCATTATGGGACACTGGGTAAGTGCAGATAAGTTATTTGCCCTCATACTACTTTAAAATACCTTTTTTCCTCTGTTACATGTCAGTACTTGGGCAGCGTTTCTTAAGTGTACCTAACATATACTAGTTCAGTAAATGTTGACTCCCTTGTAATTTATCTTTGTTTGAAATTCCTGTTTAGAATACACCTTTAGTATGATACATGTAAGTCATGCATTTCTTTTCTACAGAGTCAACTCCTTATTTTAGTTTTGTTTGTCAGAACATTTAGGGTAACATTTGTGCCCTTTTAATGATTGATTTTTGTTTTTAACCATTATATTGTTTCCATCTTCTAATAATATTTAATTTTTAACTCTTAAGGTGCTATGTTATAAGCCTATATGCCATAGATACAAAGGAAGAATTTAAGTTTTTCCTAATACCACGTTATCCTAAATTCCTTGATAGTTTTAATCTATCGAATACACTTGAGGATACTTTTTGCATTTTTGAAGAGTGCTATTATAAAATGAATTAATAAAAATTTTGGTTTTAAGTTAGACATCTAGTTCAATAAAACCTGTCTCTCAAATGTTTTCCTAAGGATAAGAGTATATGCTGCTGATGGTAATTTATCTTTGTTTCCTCTTTCCACTTTGCTGTCTTCTTTGTTATTCCCTATGTGGCCTAATAAATCTATTAATAAAAAATTTATTGACTGGGCCTGCCCTTTGATGTGATACCAAAAGGGTTCATGCCCAGGTCTAATTAAAAGTGTAAGCAAATTACTTATAAATGACTGAAGCTGACATTTAGACACATATTTCAAGAGATCGTGGATCACCAGAAAGTTTGGGGGAAATCCCTGGTTGTAGACAGTTACTCTGAATAGGTCAAATTACAAGGTCAAATTTTTGTAAGTAATTTATTTGACTATTTTGGGATCTCAGGGTATTTCAGGAGTAATTTGTCCTCTTCGTTTCCCTCACCTACATTTGCATCATTTTGTTAGGAAACATATTATGGCAATATGGTACCTTAATGGATAAGGTATTTCTGCTAGTAATAAGTCCAAAAGAATGAAACTTGCTGGTACAAACGTAGGAGATGGTAGGCAAAACGGCAGGAAATTCCTATTTGAGCAAAGATTTTTGTATTAAAAGTCAGAACCAACACTTTTATAACTGGTTTTAGAGAACTCTTCCAGTATTAGGGGTGGCATATTGGTTTTTAGTTTTACCCATGTAGACTAGATTTATTTCCAGTTAGCAGGTTACATTGGAACATACTTTTAAGCAAGAATGGGTGGGGAATAGGAACCATATTTACAGTCAAAGGAAATTTCTTCATCTAAAAGGAACTCCTTCCCATTTTAATTTTAAACAATATTAACTTTTTAAATACCAGGTATGCAAAAATACACATTCCAATTATTGCATCAGTGTCTGAACATCAACCTACGACTTGGGTGTCTTTCTTCTTTGATCTACATATTCTTGTGTGTACCTTCCCAGCAGGCCTATGGTTCTGCATTAAAAATATCAACGATGAAAGAGTATTTGGTAAGAGATTTTTAATCAATACTTTGATTTGGAACAATTGTTTCTTTTCTTTATTGAGATTATCACTTTGAAGTTTTATTTCTCTTTGCTGGGGCTATGCATATTCTAGATAAATTTCTTCTCTTATCTTGTGTAAGTGTTTAGCCAAGAAAAATTCTGTGAATTTGCATTATGTATATACTCATTAACTGTGTTAATTGAGAACTAGTATATAAATTTTTCATTCAATTGATGATGTTTTCTGAGAGAGTAATGTTATTTATAGACCATGGCTGAAAATTGGAAATTATAACTTTGTTGACAATATAGTCTTTATTTTCTATATTAGATCTGATTACATAGGAAGAAGTTTGCAGGGGCATCCATTGCTCGAATTTCAGTGTAAAAAGATGTAAAATTACATCTTTAAGTAAACAGCCTCTTCACTGATAGATTTGTATATATTTCCAACTAAAAAAGACAGTAATACAAACTGTTTTAATGACATTTGAAATATAAGTAGGGAAAATAAGTAGATACCAGAGACCTTTACAGGATTCAGTCATCGCAAGAAGTATATTGTGGCTGTTTTGCACATGTTAAAACGTGAAACTTTAAAAAGGTTTTTAACATGCACAGGGTCACACAAGCAAATAATTTGTAGTACCAGGACTTGAACCTGTACAAGTATGATACATGAACCATGAGTGACACTCAAGTTACTCTTCCAGAGTAAAGTCAGGAGAGAAAAATAGCACTTGTGCAAGTTATATAACGAAGGATGGTATTCCTTCTTGCCCTGTTTATATAGATCAGTGGACTCTGGATAAGGCCGTATTAATATCCTGTCATTAAGAAGGATTTAGCTTAAACATTTGCCCACCTCATTACTCAGCAATCCCAATCCCAGGTATATACATACCCAAGAGGAGTGAGTGCTATGGCCAACAAAGGACATGTTTAAGAATGTACATAGCAACTTTATCCATAGTAGCCCCTAATTAGAAACATTCCAAAGATTATCAGCAGTAGAATAGATTAATAAATTCTTACTTGTTTGTACAATGTAGTATAACACGCAATTAATCAAAGAATAGCATGGGTAGAGACACCTGATGGGCAGTTCAATCAGTTGAACAACCAACTCTTGATTTCGGCTCAGGTCATGATCCCAAGGTCATGGGATCCAGTCCCCCATTGGGCTTTGCGCTGGGCGTAGAGCCTGCTTAAGATTCATTCAGTTCATTCTCTCTCTCTCTTTTCCTCTCTTTCTCTCCCTCTCCCCCCTTCCATCCCCCCACCTTCGTGCGCACTCTCTTTCTCTCAAAACAAAAACAAAAGAATAGCGTGGGTAAATAAACAATACAGAAGAGAACTTTTTTTATATAATTTCATTTTTAAGAAGTTTTTAAGAATAAAATCTGAATTGATGTTTTAGAAGTCCAAATCCAAATAGTGATTACCCTTTTTGGGGTGGGGGGGAGGTGCGATAGCAGCTATGAAGTGGGAAGAGGCATGAGGGTTCCTTCTGAGGGAGATATATACAGGAGTCCTATATTTTGGTATTGGTGGTAATTACATAGATGTGTGGGTATGTAAAAATTCATTGAGCTATACATTTAAGGATATGGTATAATGAATCTATTTTTTAGTCAAAAAATTAGTTTCAAATGAGATACGAGTTCTTAAATCTCTTGACAGTAACTTTACAAGTTCCTCCTTTGGTTAATAAGTTATATTCCCATCCCATTCTTTTTTTTTTTTTTTTTGTGTGTGTGTGTGTGTGTGTGTGTGTGTGTGTGTGTGTGAGAGGCCAAAAATGAGAGGGGCAAAGAGATCCCATGAGGGGGAGAGAGAGAGAGAGAGAGAAGCAGAGCTCACCTGAAGCAGGGCTTGAGATCACAACAGGATCATGACCTGGGCTGAAGTCAGATGCTTAACCAACTGAGCCACCCAGGCCCCTCATCCTATTCTTACTTTAAAGTATACCAGATACTTGTACTGGCTTTTCATTGACTATTTGCTTCTGTAAACTTACTGAGCCTAATAATATAATTCACCCAATATGTTTTCATCTGTCAGCTGTGGATTTCCTAATATGTGATGCTATTGACGAATAATGAATTGTCTTCTTTCCCATAATTAAATTTAAATCATGATACATTTGCCTAAAACTGTTGATATGTAATGTTTAGTCCATTTGATTTACAATTTCTAAATATGACTATTGAAACAGTCAGTCAGTATTAATCAGTTTAAAAACAATTAGCTCTTTTATGAGATGTTTGTCTCTTTTTAACTTTGGCTTATTTTTAGCTTTGGTAGCATTAAATATTGAGTTGAGGTTCCTGTGAGCATCTTCTGAAGTGTCATAAGAGAACTTGTCTTTGCAGTTGCTCTGTATGCAATCAGTGCTGTCTATTTTGCTGGAGTGATGGTGCGGCTGATGTTGACTTTGACTCCGGTCGTCTGTATGCTATCTGCAATTGCCTTCTCAAATGTTTTTGAGCACTATTTGGGGGATGACATGAAAAGGGAAAACCCACCTGTGGAAGACAGCAGTGATGAGGATGATAAAAGAAACCCAGGAAATTTGTATGATAAGGTGGGAATCTAAGTAAGGCCTTTAAAATTTTTAAGTATTTTATATTTTCTACCATGGTAAAAACTATACATATTAAGAAAAAGGATTTAGACGGCCTGTGACATTTCTAGTTGGTCTTGACTGTTTGCCTCAGAATTTGAATCCTGTTTGGTCTTTTAGCTTGAAGAATATATGATGCAATCACAGAAGGAATTCTCATTTCTTATTGTCAGGTTTTCTCTAAAACTCCTCCACTTTTAAGAGGAAAAACCTTGTGCTCTATTTAGTTACATAAAATTTTGGATTTCTGAAACTATGTGCACAAGTGCTTCTCCTTCAGATCCTTATTCAGTGTAAACTTACAAATATTTGGTTGATTGAAAAGTAAAATAAAGGGAAGAAAGCCTCTAGTTTGTTAGCAACAAGCGGTTGGCCAATACGATGTAATTCACTTTTAACCTCTCACATAACAGCAGGAGTATATTTGATTCAGGAATAGAAAAGACTTGTAAGAATTAGAGCACTTGCTTTGGATGACTGTTTTTGGGTTTTTTTTGTTTTTTTGTTTTTTATCCCAAGTTGTTACTTATTTTCACGAGGGTGGAGGGAAAGAACCTTTCATGAAAAAATACGGAATGCTTCAGGAATATGCGTGTCATTCGCACAGGAGTTATACTAATCTTCTCCGTGTTGTTCCAGTTTTAGTACATGTGCTGCCGAAGCAAGCACTTGGATGACATATTAAACTTGACTGTTTGAATATTAACTAGGTTTTTAAATACCAATAACCAGTGAAACTTCCTCGTGTAAATATTAACTTTAAAAGTCTTCTTTTCATTATTATAAGTCCAATTATAACTCATACAGATTTGTGTTAATAAAGCACATTCTTTTGTGGTGGTGGTTTTGTGTTTTCTTAACTAGCCTTGCAATTGAGAACGTATGAGTCTGTTCTTTCAGTTTTGGGTGGGATTTTTTGGTTGTTTTCAAAAATGTAATCTTCATAAGTCTGTTATTTTGGGGTTTTGGTAATTAGAAGATGGATTCTGATAATGCAGGCTTGTCTTATACTGAAGTCCTGTAGATCTGAATTGTAAGTGGACATTGTCATTTTCAGGGCAAGAAATTCACATTTTCTAAGGAAAGGTTGCCAGAATGAGGCCTTTTGGTTATCTCTTTTGTTTTGTTTTGTTTTGTTTTGTTTTGTTTTGTTTTGTTTTTCGTTTCGTTTCGTTTCGTTTCATTTGTATTTAAGTAAAACAGAAGGGCACCTGGATTTGAAAGCTTCTTACTGGAGATATTTTGCCCTGTAATCAGCTCCAGGAATGGGTAGCCTTCTCATTCACATTTAACTTTAGAATTTACCTTGATAATTTTTAGAAAACCTTGCATCACCCACACAAGAATACCTGAGGATTGTACATTTTCGTTCTCAAAGAATTAAATTGGTTTAACATTCTCCCAACATTTTCCCTGAGTGTTTTAATGAAGCAAGGCAAATGATGAACTAATCTAACCAGTATTTTCTATCTTCAGGCAGGTAAAGTGAGGAAACATGTAACTGAACAAGAAAAAACTGAAGAGGGATTAGGTCCTAATATAAAAAGCATTGTCACCATGTTGATGCTGATGCTATTGATGATGTTTGCAGTCCACTGTACTTGGGTCACAAGCAATGCCTACTCCAGTCCCAGTGTGGTCCTTGCCTCTTATAATCATGATGGGTAAGAAAGTAACTTGGCTACAAAAGGATTTTACACCTACTCTTTTTTTTTTTTTTTCTGTCTCAAAAGATAGAATGATGTTTGTGAGGCTCTGCATTTGAATCTACCACGTTTTTCTTTCAAACCCCACCCCCGCCCCCCCTGCAGCCCCGTACACCCTTCCACCCCAGCTTCTGCTTCACTTGGGTACTTAGACTTACAGAGTACCAGGCCCCTACTAAACCAGAATCTGCTCTTTTTTTTTAAGATAGCCAGGGGATTTGTGTGCATATCTAGCTCTTCATGGCCATTTCCCGTCCTCTTGTTGAGGCTTTTAAAATATGAGATTGTTTAATGGTTCAGCGCCTCAAGATTTTAGATTACCCTCTTCGCATTTAAGATCTTATTTACAAGAATATTGTGATTCTTTTCAGCACGAGGAATATCTTAGATGATTTTAGAGAAGCTTATTTTTGGCTAAGGCAAAATACAGATGAACATGCCCGAGTGATGTCTTGGTGGGATTATGGCTATCAGATAGCTGGAATGGCTAATAGAACTACTTTGGTGGATAACAACACCTGGAATAACAGCCACATAGCACTGGTAAGAATTTGATAAAAGATCAAAAATTCCAAGTCCTTAGCAGTCAGGCTTCACTTGTGATTAAGTAGAGAATGTGGGTAAAAGTATTCTTTCCTGAATTCTCAAAATAACTCTTCACACATTTATTGAACAAAGCGAATTCCAGGTATGCTTATATATTTTGTTTTTAAGAATGGTATTTACTTGGGGTGCCTGGCTGCCTCAGTCTATAGAGCAAGCGACTCTTGATCTCAGGGTCATGAGGTCAAGCCCCACGCTGGGCATGGAGCCTACTTAAAAATTTTTTAAAAAATGAAAACGAAATGGTATTTATCTAAGTTTCATTCAGAATTGTAGGCTGAATTATTTGCAAGGATGTAAAGCCAAAGGTACTGCATTTTATGGGCATGTAAGTTATGTCCATTCAAATAGGTAATTTGCATAAATTAAGGTAATCCCCTCTCGGTTCTCTAAAGATTTTAAATAGATAATGGATGTTAACCAAATGAGTTCTATTTGTATTAGCATTGTAGCTAATCATTGGACATCCGGTAGACTGAGAAGGATATATTTGTACCAGCTAGATCTCTGGTCCTCCCTGGCCTCGCACTTCTGAGAAACTGTATTTCTATTAAGCTTGCCTGCTTTTATATTAAAATATTAATTTCATGAAACTTAACTATTAGAACATGTATTCAGATTTTGACATTCCTGCTGTAATTGGTTAAGTGAGGTGCTTATAAATCTTGGTAAATTTGTTGAATTCATAGCAGATCATTTCTTTAAAAAGAATTCCATGTAAATCAATGTACATTCCATCCAATGTACATTTTTATTTTTAAGTGTATTGTGGGACTAAATATATACATTCTCATTTTTTATTCTATAGGTAGGAAAAGCTATGTCTTCAAACGAAACAGCAGCCTACAAAATCATGAGGAGTCTGGATGTAGATTATGTTTTGGTTATTTTTGGAGGAGTTATTGGCTATTCTGGTGATGACATCAACAAGTTTCTCTGGATGGTTAGGATAGCTGAAGGGGAACATCCAAAAGACATTCGGGTAAGAAACTAGATCATTGCATATGTGTGAAAGACAGCTTCCAGTGTCCCAAGTAATCTTCTTATCATGCTAATTGTATAATATTTGTTTTTGTCATCTTATGCCCCAAATTCGTCCCTCACTCTTACTTTACTATTTATTAAAAATGTACTATGAGCATTTTTCCAGGTTTAAAACTTTTGAAATTCACCCCTGGTACTTCTATTCTCCCCTACAAAACAGTCCTTTCTTAAAACTCTTGCTTTTTACTCTGTCACAGCCTCTCACTTCTGCCCCTTTTTTCCACTTCCATTGCTTCCACTCTGATACTAACCCTTATGATTGTAAACCTGAAATAGGATGGTAACCTTGAAATTGCTGTCTTTGCCTTAATCTTGCTTCGTCTCCCTATCTAACATGACATTGATCATGTCACTTTCCAGCTTAAAAGCCTTCAGTAGATTAAGGGCCTTGAAATCAGAGAGACATGAGTTGCAACGAAAACCCTGCACTGTCAGCTTGGTGCTATAGACAGCTTATTTTTGGCCAGTCAGCATTACATGCTTGAAGCGCTAGGTCTCATTCTCGGTTCTGGTGTTATAATGCTGATTAAGGTAGCCTAAGATTATCACTGATGGGGAGACCGGGAATAGTTAATTTGTGGTGCCCTTAAGAAAATTTTGTGGTAACGTGGATGAAGCTCAGCCTAGTGGTTGGTATGAAATAATCTCTGTAATGAAGCAGTGGTATAAGATCCAAACTCCTTAGCTGGGAATGTAAACCCCTTAATACTTCAGTTTCCTGTGCTGGCCTCTTATCCCTCTGCCGACTTTTTTCCATCTCTCAATCTACTCTAGCCCATGAAATTTGCCTTGTGGTTTCTTTCTTTGACTTATGTTATACCTGTACTTATATACTCTTTCTTGAATACTTTCCCCGCCACATTTGTGTCCACTTTCCAGAAGCCCTTCTCTGGTGCATCTGGGTATTTATTCATCATCAAATCACATGCAGCCTGTTCTTTTAGTAGATTTAAGCTGTATCTCCCTCTCAGTTGTGAGCTCATAGAGGATTGGCACCCATCATTGTGGTTTACATGATGAAGGGACAAAAGATGAGAGTAAGATTCACCAGTGACCCAGAATAAAAGAACCTTTCGGGAAAATGTATGTATGTGTGTCAAATGACAGGGACAAAGTAAAGTGTTCGATTTTCTGTTCAAATGTAAATGCTATGATGTTTTCCCTTCAATATGATTTTAAAACATTACTTCATTGTATTAATCTTAATTTTCCCGGTACATGATTTTCATATGTGGATTTGCTTTTTAACAGTGTTAAAATTGTGACATATGATAGCTCCAGTTTCCATGCTTTTTAAATTTAGTGTTTTTGAAATTTGAGAATAGTTAATACATTCACATTGTTCAAAAAATAAACTATAAAGAGATACACAGTAAAAACTTAACCCCTCCTCCAAGAAAAGCAAAAGTCCATGGTAATCACTTATTATTTTCTTGTGATTCTTATTCAAGCAGGTAAGCAGTACCAAAATACATATCTTGTTTTTGCTTTTTTCACTTCGTAGTGTATCTTGGAGATCTTCCCATATTAGAATATGGAGAGCCTTCTCCATTCCTTTATTGCATATTTGCACAGTGTGCTTTGTTGTGTGTACGCACCATGATTCCTTTAACCTTTTCCCTACTGGTGGACATTTAGGTTTTTTCCAGGTTATGTTAAATTTATAAATTAATCTTCTAATACCATGTTTTTTTCAGATGTAACTAAATACAGCTTTTTGAAGATATTTCAAAAGCTGCCTCTATAAGGGGAAATAAAGGGGGAAACTGGTAGCTTTGAATCTGTTATACTGAACTGACAGAAATTTAATTTCTTTCTTCTAGGAAAGTGACTATTTTACCCCACAAGGAGAATTCCGTGTAGACAAAGCAGGATCCCCCACGTTGTTGAATTGTCTTATGTATAAAATGTCGTACTACAGATTTGGAGAAATGCAGGTTGGTTATATCAGTTCTTACATAATCTTCTTCAAAGGAATAGTTTTAAAGTAGTCTTGTTTGTCTCTAGAAAACAGGATAATGAATGTTACAATTGTGCTGTGAAGAAAAATGTGCTTATCTATAGATTCCGTCTCCCCACCCCTTAAATTTAGATTTCTGAAACTATGAAAAGTTAGGGAGAGAATTTTTTAGAACAAAGATTTCTTTCCAACATATTAACACTAGGCTCAGATCCCACCTTTGCTTGCCATCTCACCTTTTGACCTCGTGCCTTTGGAAGACGTTGTTCTACAGAGAAGTCTTCTAGGTAGGAAACAGTGTGATCTTGAGTAGGTTACTTTGCTGCTGGGTGGGGAATAGCCTGAAATTAAAGAGTTTAGTTACATAGTCACTTCAGATACTAGTTCTATCCCTGTTCTGTTATCATAGCTAGTTGGGACTATCTGGGTGAGAGTTTCCTAGGATATTAGAATGATGTGGGTACAAAAGCTTAAGGGTCCATAAAATGAGTGAATGTGCAAAGAAACATGGTGGCAAAAAGAAAACACTGGACCTCCTGCCATAGTACCTCAGTTTCAGATTCCACTCTGGCTGGACAAGTCACATTCCCTGGACTCATTTTTTTCCTCGTCTGTATAATGGGAGTTGGACTGATGACTTGATTTCTGAGGTCTTTTCTAGCTCTTAGATTGCATGACTGCAATGCCAAGTTACATCTTCATACTGAGATTTCAGTGAATACTGCCCAATTTCATATTGCTTTCTGATAAGCTGATGCTAGAAGGCAGAGGAAAAATTGCTTGTCGAACTTTATCCAAATACCAGGAGTCAAGATAATTATTAGAATTATTAGAATTATTCTATAGGTGGCTTTTGTTTTTCCATTCTCCTGGTTGTTTTTTTGTTTTTGAAGTACAGTTGGCAACACAGTGTTAACGTTCGTTTCAGGGGTACAACGTAGTGATTCCACAAGTTTAGTTGTTACACCCACCAGTGTAGCTGCCGTCTGCATACAGGGCTATTACACAGCACCAGTGAGGATATTCTCTATATTCTGTAGGTGGCTTTGAGAAAATAGACAGTTTTACTACTGGATTTAGGGCTTTGTTTATGTTTTGATTTTTTTTTTATTGAAGGCAACTGCTTGGTCTCTACACTCACATAAGAACGAACCACTTAAGTCATGATAACTGGCTCCTTTAGAAAATGGGTCAAAGATTAGTTTCTCTGGTCATTAAGGATAGCACTAAAGGACTTTTCTTTCGTTTTTGGGGGCTATCCTTTAAATTATTAGCAGTTTTAAGCCATGTTTCTACCATGTGCTCGTTCTGATGCGTTCCATAGTCAAGAAGAGTAAGTGCTTAAGATAGGAGGATAACTTTTCTATCGTGTAGATCTGCAAGAACAAGTTATTCCCTTATTAGAGTTTGTTTTGTTTTAAAGTTGAATTTGCGCATGCTCTGTGTGAACATAAACTTAGTCTGAGAATTTCTTAAAATCTTCTCCCCTCCCCCCATTTTTTCCTCTTTTCATTCCTCATAAATCCTCCCGTGGTTTGGCTTTTCTAACTTCCTTTATAGTTCCCACTTTCTGGATGTAGTATCGCTGCTTACTTGTGCATTTATTTAACAAATAACACTGGGGAGATAAAGCCACCCTCTGAATAAGATAAAGTCATCATGCAGCTTACATCCTGGTGGAGGACACAGGTAACTTTAAAAATAAATCAAACATTTTAGCAGTGAATGCTAGTAGAGTAAAAGATAAGGAAATAATGGAGGAGACTTCTCAACCACCAATTTCAAGAAAATATTTCCCTGAATAGATGGTGTTGGGCTGAGACCAAATGATAGAAAGGAATCAGCCTAGCGGAAGAGCTGAATGAAGAACTTGCAGGCTGAGAGAATCGACTCGTGCAAGGCCCTGAAACAAAAGAAGTCCCTTCTGTGTGTTTCTCTGTAAACCTATAAAAAGGGCTTTGATGGATCTCATTTGGCTGTTTTGGGTTTTTTAATGCCCGCAGGCTGCTCATCTACTCTAAGGGTGCAGTGCAATTCTAATTCTGCTGTATTTAATTTCTCTCTTCCTGAGTTCTTCCTATCTAGTTAGCAACATATGAGAAATGTTACAAGATACTACTCTGATTCTGGTTTCCTAGTTTAAAGGGAGAGAGTTTCACTCATTAGAACATTTACATCTGAATGTTTTCTAATATGGTTAACATCCCATACTAATGTCACTTTTGCAGCTGGATTTTCGTACACCCCCAGGTTTTGATCGAACACGTAATGCTGAGATTGGAAACAAGGACATTAAATTCAAACATTTGGAGGAAGCCTTTACATCAGAACACTGGCTTGTGAGGATATATAAAGTGAAAGCACCTGATAACAGGGAGACACTAGACCACAAACCTCGAGTCACCAACATTTTCCCAAAACAGAAGTATTTGTCAAAGAAGGTGGGTGCCGAGGGAAGTCATTACTGAAAAACAATTACTAAAAATTCCTGGTAAAGTTTAATTTGCTAGATCTCTGTAGACTATGGCTTATCTACAAAGTAAGTATCAAGCTAGCCTCCTAAGGCCGTTCCTTTCAAACTGAGCACTTGAGATATCTCAAGCAGCAGCCTCTTTTGGATAGCATAGTGGTTATTAGTAAACTGAGGTGAGGTTTTCCAGAGGCATTCTGGCTTTTAGTTTGGGTGATTCCAGTTAGTAAGACTTATTTGAAAGTAAGATAGGTCTGTGGCCATCACTTTCTAAGCTTTTATGAAAGTAAAAATGCCAAATACCCAAGTACAGTTGCAATTGGTTTATCTTTTGGTCAAAGCTAATTTATATTGCATTTTCATGTTCCATTCTTCATACGTTGTTGTTCATTGACTAAAAACTAAGTTTGAATTGGTCAAGTGCTGAATTTTTGAAAAAATCATTTCTCTTAAGACAATTATTTTTAAATGTAATGATCATGACAAAATTGTAGACCGGAATTACGATGATGAGACTATTATAGTCCCTTTGTAAGCAATATTTAGTAAGATATGAAGTATTTTATTGAAGGTCATTATTGCTCACTTAAGCCAAATAGATCTAATCTTAGCTCTAAAAGGCACTAAAAATGACTATTTACATAGGTTGCTCTCTATGGGAGATGGGAAATAATGAGCCGGTCAAGTAAAATATTAAGGTTGCATTTTAAGGGACTACGCTTATAATAGTAATTATTGGACCCATTTCAGTCGTAAGTCTTGAAAGATGCTTAGGTTCAGTTTACATTGTTCAGAATTTTTTTTTAAATCATTAAAACAGTTGTCTTTCCCTTTACATTACTTAAAATGTATTCAGAGTCGATTATTTCAGTGTGTGCTATGAAAGTGCTGAATATTAGCTGTATGATATATAAATAAGAGCTTTTTAAATTAGTACTTTCTGTCAGATATAGGTAACTATATCTAGACTGATATATTTAAATGTGGAGCTGACATGCAATGTGTTAGTCATACCACATTCACTCAACAGTCTTTTTGTACATCACATGACAAATGATCTGGTTTTTTATAGTCATGTGGCAGGAGAAACTGGTGAGTCACATCAGTGCAGAAGTCAAAGCAAATGGTGCTCGTCTCAAGGCAGTTACTCCCGAGACCTCTAAGCCCAGTGAAGGCCTACCCTTTCTGAGAAACAAGGCCACTGAAATTGCTGTGTAGCTGATGATAGTGGGTTTTCTGAATCTGACCTTCCTTCTCTTCCCATCATTTCCCCCAAATCAGCAAATGAATGGATCAATAAAAATTGTCTGCCTTGTGTGCCCAAAACATATATTCTAGTAGCCAACAACATGGATTTTGAATTTTGGGTTGCCATGGCTTTATGTTCTGTTTTATACTGCGCTAGAGGAATATTTGCTTTCCTCTCTTAAGTCTCCAGCCTCTTCTAACCCAGTGCTTTAAATTACCTGTTTGAAAAAATTAGCACTTTTTTTCAGTATCAGTGGATATGTCAGAGTGGAGACCCATGTGTCTTCATGATTTATCTTCTAAATTTTTTGCAATAAGTTCTACCACCACATTTGTGTAACGATTTGTTTCTTACACCAGAAAACATCTGCTGAAAGTATTTTAGTGGGATCCTGAGGTGTTTAGAAAAACGTTATTTTTTAAAGATCTGTGAAAACTCAAGGAGTGTTAGAGCTTTTTTTTCCCCTTGGTGTTTGGTTTTCACTTTTTAAATTATTTTTCCGCCTGAATTGGGAGGATGTGCCAAGTAATTCTATTTCTCTTTCATCTTTGTAGATGGGTACAATCACTCTCATTTTACACATACCAAAACTAAGTTAATTTGATTTCTGACACACAGCTAATTCTTGGAGGCTACACCAGGAGTAGCATTAACATTTCCTGATGCCTTAGTCTAGTGTTATATTCTGTCATGCCTGGAAATGTGAGTAATTCTTACAGCTAGGCATTTGGTGTGTTGAGAGGAGAGGGAGGGGCTCATTTACCTGGTGGTGAGGAATGTATGCTGTGCATTTGAGGAATGTTCTGGGTGGTGCTTTCATCTGAAAGCTAGGAACCTAGTCCAACTTATCTTGGATCTCTCTGCATCCTTAGCATAGAACTGTTATTAGTGTTCATCGATTGTTCAAGGAGGCAGCCAAGAGAAGAACTCTTAAGGGCTTATTAAGACAGTCTTTGTCACAGTGCTATCAACCATGTGTGTATATATTATTCTGGGAGAAACCTGCACTAATACCACATGTTCTCTTTTCTTTTTTAGACTACGAAAAGGAAGCGTGGCTACATTAAAAATAAACTAGTTTTTAAGAAAGGCAAGAAACTATCTAAGAAGACTGTTTAAATGCACTGTTCGGGTTCCTAACTTGAAGCAGTTGTCCTTGTGAGAACCGGTCTTTGCCTTTAGCTCATGTCATGTTTCACAACAGAGGGTACAGAACCATCACTGGTCCAGATTAATGTACAAAATTTTCTGGCGATGCCTGATTTAAAAACTAAAATTGGCTTATTGAGAACAGCTATTTTCTATTTGTAATGTGAAGCAAGACAGAGCACTGCTGTAAATGTCTAACAGCAGGTTTTTTTTATTGGTACATATTATCCTTCAAATCTGAGAATTTGGACTAATTGCACCAAAGAACCCTCTAATTTGGTCCCTGGCACATGCATACTTGTCAATGTTTTTATTTTTTACGAGACCTACATTTTCTCTGAATTACCCAAATAGCAATATGTAAAATACAAATGACAAAATGTGATGTGATTCTCTTGAACCAGTAAACTAGTACAGGTCTGAGAAAGAGGTATTAGAAAAGTAATTATACTTCCTTGAGCTATATTTATTTTCATGTTTCTCCAGTGCAAAGAATGTTTCATCAAATGTACATTTTCTGTTGCTTACTATTTGCTCTAAGAAGCTGCTGTTTCAAAGATGGACCTCTGAGTAACTAATTGATGCAAATAGTTTTTTATGTTGACACATTATTGCTGCTGTTAGCAGTTGTTTTCACCAGGTACTTACAGAGCAGATCTCATGCATTGTTCATTCAAGGGCTAGATTTATATCCTTCGGAAGGCATGGCAACCGCACAGGAGGTTTCCTACCTGGATCGGGTTTGGTGTCACTGAGATGAGCACTATGTTTACATGCAAAAGATTAAGGGGGAAAAAAACCCTTAAAGTGGACAGGTATCCAGAGTTCCTTTTCTGTGACTCTTCAAAATGACAAAGGATTTGTAAACTTTGCCTGTATTTCTCTTATTTTCTAATAGTTTCACCTTTCACAATGATTTTATCTTCTGCTCCATGTTTTTTTTTTTTTTTAATTCCTGAAGCATTTGATGAAACACTCTTTAATGCTATATGCATTTTCTTACTTTTATTAAAAATGTGACAATTGTCAAAAAATGCACTAAAGTATAAATGGAGATTGAATATGTTCATTTTCCAGCTTATAGGCAACTTTATATAGACTTGAAAATTTTCTCCAGTTGTTTAGTAAAAGTGAAAGAGAAAGGGTTTTTCCTGCCACAGGATATAACTTTTTTTTATATAAACAAGCATAACTTACCACTGCTTTTGGTGGAAAAGTGCAGAATAGTATGTACCTTTTATGAAGAAAAGTGTAATTTACAATATTCAGTGAGAATGTTACTGCTGATTTTCTTTTCCAAAGTGTAGAATATACTTTGATTTATAGAATTCATTTTTGACCCAGATGATGGTTCTTTTACAGACCAATAAAATGGCTGAACATTTTCACAAAGTGTAACTAAATCTGGATTTCTGATACCTTGTCATTTGGGGGATTTTATTTTACTTTGTTGCTTTAAAATTCAATGCAGAGAAGTTGTTGACTGTAGGGGAAATAAAGTTAATTCAAATTTTGTGTTAAGTGTTGTCTTTTACAAAAATTTTCTTTTTGAAAGGAGTTACAGAGTTCCGAACATATAATTCCTTCCTTGTTCACTTTTACAAAGGTTTCAGAGAATATGCGTACAGTAGTCCTCCCTCCTTGTTTGTGGTTTTGCTTTCCTCAGTTTGTGTCCCGAGGCCAACTGTGATCCGGAAGCAGATGATCCTTATGATGCGTCTTCAGAAGGTCACTAGTAGCCTAACATGCCTCACAATACCTGCGTCATTCACCTCACTTCATCTCACGTAGGTATTTTATTCTCTCACATCAGCACAAGAAGGGTGAGTACGGTACAATAAGACGTTTTGAGAGGGGGAGAGAGAGAGAGAGAGACCACATTCACATAAATTTTTATTACGTAATTTATAATTTTATTGATAGTCGCTGTGCCTAATTTGTAAACTAAACTTCATTATAGGTATGTATGTGTAGGAGAAAACAATTCTAGAGGGTCGGGTACTGTCCGCATGGTTAGGCATCCACTGGGGGGTCTTGGAACGTATTCCCCCACAGATGGCGGGGGGAGGGCGTTGTAGAAAAAAAGTCCTAGATTAGTTGGGTCTAGACCTACTATTTTATTTTTCCTTCTTTCTGCTTCAGAATTCAAATCAGATTTTGACTTTTTACGAGTGAAGGGGGGAACATACCTAGCCAAGTAGGAACTTCATCTCCATTTAAAGGAGTCTAGATCTTACTTACACAGTCTTCGTTGTAGAATTTTCTCAGTAAGAGCAAGAATGATGATCTTCTACCCGTCTCACTTTTAGGGAACACCATTTTGGCTCAGTGGTTCAGTAAAACACCATATTGTAACCCCATTTGTGGTTTTATTACAGCACTAAGTGAAATTATAGTAGTTTAAATACATTGGAATATTCGATAATTGGCTCAAAACAGTCTTTAGATCTCTGAATTCATGTGTGATCACTAACACCAGATATCACAGAGGGAGGTATTAAAGATCATAGCCTTGAAGTTTTAGGCCATAAAACAGTGTTTGTTCCACATTTTAGAATCGAACAAAGCTGAGTGCTTTTGGTTATAAATAAGGCAGTGGGGCAGCAAATCCAAAGATAAAAATTCAGTTTTCAGACATAACGTTATTACCTACCCAAGTGTGCATTTGTAGTTTTACTTCATTTGAGTCCCTAAGCCATGAGCCAGAGGCCAGAGGACCAGAGAGTATAAAAGCATCTTCCAGAGCATTAGTGCTTTCTCATCTTACAGGACCATAAGATGAAAGATGCCTTTTTTTGTTTATTTGTGGCAAAAAAAAACTTAACTAAATTTACCATCTTACATCTGTACATTTTTAAATGTACAGTTCAGTACTTTGAGTACATTGTTGTGCAACCACTCTCCAGAATTGTCTTCATCTTGCTGGAACTGCTGCTTCTTGATGTGGGTTTTGTCAGACATCCACCTTGCGGCGTGTAATCCTCAATTAAGGTAGGTGGAGTAGTGGATAAATGGAGAGCTCAACAGTAGCCTGCAATTGACATGGTAGGAAACGGAGACAGAGCGTCCCTAAAGAAATCGTCAAAGTTTCTTGTAAAGTAAATTTTTTTGTAATGGTGAAATGTAACCGAGAAGAACACGAAACTGTATCCTTTAGTGAATTACCACAGAACAAGCAACTCTGTAACTACAACCCAGGTCAAGAGAACAGAACGATGCCAGAACTCCAGAGCAGAAGTTTCCTCATGCCCTTAGCCAGACACTGGCCTGTCCCACTTAGCCTCCAAAAGGTAAACACTCTCCTAGCTTTCACGGTAATTACTGATTTCTGGTTCTAATACTTAAGTATTTCTCAAATTGCACCTACAGTTTGAACGATGTAGATGGAATCATTTTTTTTTTTTTTTTTATATATTCGTCTTTTCCTCAGTTGGTATGAAATTTATCCAGAATGTTGCATGCATGCAACTGCATTGCTTTCATTGACAAAATAGTCTTGTGTGTGTGTCCGTGCCTTTACCTTCACACCACCTCACATCTTATTGGTGGGTATTTATGTTGTTTCCAATTTAAGGAGATTACAAATAATGCTATAGGAATATCCTTTTACATCTTTCTTAGACCTTCCATACATACATATTTGGTGAGTATTTACCTAATGAAGTAGAATTGCTAAAGAGGATATGAAAATTCTTGTAATTCTTACATCCTAATCCGTCAGTCTTTTTAATTATCCCTTTCTGGTGGATGAATAACGGTTTCTCATTTTAATTTGCCTTTGTAGGAGGAGGTTGGCCATTTGGAAGTCTTTTTATGTACGTTTTGGTTCTAGTCCATTTTTCTCTTGGTTTTTCTTCTAATGTAGTATTAGTAGTAGTTCTTCATATATCTTGTGTATAGACCCTTCATTTGTGTTGCAGACCACCTAGGAATTCATTATTTTAACGTAGTCTTATTTTTCAGTCTTTTGGGTGCCTGTAGCTTTCTATGCCCTGTTTACAAAATCTTCTGAGATAGTCTCTTGTGTTCTTTTCCAGAAAGTTTGTTTTATATTTAGCTTTGTAGTCTGTCTGGAATTCATTTGTCACGTACAGTGTGGATTGTTTTGAGATGCTTTTTGTTTTGCACACGTACACCTAGTTTTCTACCATTTATTGGGGGAAAACATCCTTTCCTACACCTGTGCAGTAAGTCAGGTGTCCATTTGAGTCTGTTTCCGGACTCTACGTTATATTGGAGTTCTCAACCTTTCTTTGTTTGTTGTCTTCATGTAGCCTCAAGATCATTAAGATGTACAGTAAAGCAAGTCCCCCTCCCTTCTCAACCTTGTTCTTTAATCTTCTCTTAGCTGTTTATGGCCTTTTGCTTTTTTATATAAATTTTGGAACCAGGTTGTTAAGTAACACCAAAAACAAAAAATAAATGAAGGGAGGGAGGGAGGGAGGGGAAGGGAAGGAAGGAAGGAAAGGAAAGAAAAAGAAACCTTGTCAGGCTTTGGATTGGGCATTGAAACTGTAGAATAATTTGGAGAAAATAGACACCTTTAAAATACTGCATTGTTCTATGAACATGGGCTATTTATTTAGGTCTGGGTCATCTTTAATTTCTGTTTTACATAAGTTTTAAATACAAGGCCTTGTATATTTTGTAAGTTTATTACAACGTATATTTTTGATGTCAGAAAACTTTTTCAGTTGTCAGCATATAAAAAATTTGGTTTTTTATGTTGAAACGATACTCAACAACCTGTTAAATGTATTATTATAAATGTGCTGTCATAGTTGAGGAATAATGGCAGTTTTCTCTCTCCCTTTCTGGTGGTTACATATTTTCTTATTCTGCACTGGTTAGGATATCCAGTACAGTACTGCATAGAAAAGGTAACATTGGTGTCTTTCCCCCAGTCTCACATGGGAAGTTATTGATACTCCTCTCCACATGCTTGCTGAGTTTTTACCATGAACGAATTTTATCAAGTGGATTTTTTTTTCTTCATTTACTGTGATGATTCTGATTTTTCTCCTTTATTCTTTTAATATAGTGAATTAGAGACTTTTTGCTCAGTGTTAAACTAGATTTACATGCTTGAAATAATGAACAGTGTTTGATGGAATTTGCTGGTAAAACCATTTGGGCCTAGACTTTGCTTTGTGCAAAGGTTTTTAATTACGGATTTATTTTACGGACCTAGCAGTATTTGGTGTTATACTTCCTTAAGTCCGTTTTGTCCAGTTGTGGTTCACAAGGAGTTTGCCCATTTCATCTAAATTTTCAAATAGATTAATGTAAAACTGTTGCTCATATCACTTTTTTTTTAATGTTCCTAACATTGATTTTCTTTTTTTGTCTTGTATCCTTAATGGGTGTCTGTCTCTTCTCTCCCTCATTACCTTGCTCATTTTCTTCAGCAGTTTTCAGTCAATTTTGTTAACTTTTTTTTTTCCCCCTTTCAAAGAGACTGATTTATGGCTTTGCTGACATTTTCTACAGTATGTTTATTTCATTAATCTGTGTCATTTTTTTTTTTCTCTTTCCTTGGACAGGAGGTGTTCTTTTAATGTGTTGATTTCTTTTCCTAATATAGAAATTTAATTCCTAATATAGGGATACATTTACTCCAAATATAGCTCAAGTTCCATTCTCACAAGTTTTGATTTGAACTGTCATTCAGTTTAATGTATAATTTCCGTTGCACTTTCTTTGAACAATGGGTTAGATATACGTTTCTTGATGTTCAGATGTAATTTGCTATTATCCTTTTATTATCAGTTTCTACCTTAATTACATTGTAGTCAGATACTCTGACTTTAACCCTTTGAAAGTGGTTGAAATTTGCTCTGTAGTCCAACATATGGTCAACGTGTGTGTGTGTGTGTGTGTGTGTACATATATCTGAAACTTATTTGCTGAGGATGACGTGTTAAAATTGTAGGCTTTTGGGGCGCCTGGGTGGCTCAGTTGGCTAAGCGTCCGACTCCTTGGTTTCAGCTCAGGTCATGATCTCACAGTCCATGGGTTCAAGCCCCACATTGAGCTCTGCCCCAACAGTGCAGATCCTGATTGGGATTCTGTCTCCCTCTCTCTCTGCCCCGCCCCCCCCCCCCCACCTTAAATAAGTGAAAACATTTTTTTAAATTGTAGGCTACTAACAGATTTGCCTAATAGTCATCGAACTGTCAATTTTTTGTTTTGAACCCATATTACTAGATGTTAAATACAACTGGAACTTTTACTGGTATATTGAACCTTCAGTTTTTTGCAAAGATCACATTTCCAGTAACACTTCTTGTTAAAAGCCTATTGTCTGATTAATAATAGTGTTGTATCAGCTTTCTTAAGATGTTTGCATCATGTGTCTTTTTCATCCTAATGTATCCTAGTTTGGATTGGCTGACCTTGTTGGTTTTCAGCAGCTGCTTTTAAAGTTCTGTGGGGTGCTTGACTGGCCCAGTCAGTTGAGCCTCTGACTTCAGCTCAGGTCATGAGCTCACAGCTTGTGAGTTCGAGCCCCTCTGGCAGCTCAGAGCCTGGGGCCTGCTTCAGATTCTGTCTCCATCTCTCTCTGCCCCTCCCCCACTTATGTGCCGTCTCTCTCTCACAAAAATATTTTTTAAGTTCTCAGTCACCTCTTTAAATATTGCTTCTCCTCCATTCTCTTTATTCACCTTCTGAGACTCAAACCCTCTTTATGTGGCTCACACTCTCCTCTTGCTTCTCCATTCTGTGTATTTTCTCCTTACATTCTCTCCTCACTTATGGCTATAATCTGATGCTAAACTCGTTCATTGATTTCATTTCACTTAATTTTTCAATTCTAGAATTTATCCCATCTGTTATATTTCTTTTTATGGTTTACAGCTGACCCATTGACATTTTCAAACTCCTGTAGTGCCATAGTTCTTTTCAGCTATCACCAATAAATCCACTGTCTATGAGCTCTGTGGGTCTTGTTTCTCTTGTGTATGGGATTTTTTCCCTGCCAGTTGTTCATGTGATCTTAATTTCCTAATGTGCAGGGGTTATGTGTTCTAGACATATGTAAGAAATTGTATGAGGAAGCTCAGGCATAGGAACTTTTCCTTTCTGTAGAGGATTTTGTTTCTTCTAGCTGCCTAGGAAACTAGCAAGCCAGAATCACCTTGATCCAATTTAAGGGATGATACACAAAGCTAGCCTGCTACCCCTGGGTAGGGCCAGCTCATTATTCCTAGACTGAAACTCTTCAAGGATTCCACCCATGCAGATTCAATATCCACATTTATCCTCCTAGTTCTACAAACTTACTGAAATTGCTGTTTGGTCTCCAAATTTCCAGGTGAAAATGCCCTAAATACCAAGATTCTCGCTCAGGATTTCCATCTTCTAGAGCTGATGATACCATCTTGGTTCTATGAAGTCTTAAAGTAGGTGTTATTTCTTGTCTAGTTTTTCTACTTGGCCTTACCCAGGGAATTGGCTCAAACTTCTAATCCACCACTGTGACAAGCAGAAATATTTTATTTACTTAGAAAATTAGGGAATTTTCTTGGAAAACTATTTTTAAATCTTAAGAAGAACCTGGAGGAATGTTGATTAGACTATCAAGTGTCTGCTTCTTTGAAATTGGCTTCAGTGAAAGCTGGAGATCAATTGGAACCAGAGTGACTATGATAACAGTGCATTCTCTTATAACCTCAGCACACTACCTTAATCATTCAAACAAGCTGGACAGATAAAACATCATCTGTTCTTTGACAGAATTAGATTAGCATGGGTCAGAGCTCAGGTCTGTATCCTACAGAAGGAAATGCATATTTTTAAGATGTTCTTATGGCCCTATTGACAAAATAACTACACTAGCAAGCATTGTAGAAGGCAAGCCTACCTTCCATTTCTTATCTTTCAGCTAGATAGAATTAACTTTTAGGTCTGTCATCTGTTACATTTTGCATATGACCTGAGGTAGGAGTTCTTTTTTTTATTCGCTTGAGTCTACACCATTTGTTTTACAAAAGACTTATTTCTCCCAGTTATTTGGCATTTTTGTAGAAAACTGACCAAAAATGTGTCAGTCTGCTTCTGAATTCTTTATTCTGTCCTGTTGATTTGTGTTTAGCCTCACAGCAGTACCACACTGTCTTGAGTAACTTTTCAGTAAGTCTTGAAATCAGGTAATGTGAGTCCTACACTTCAGTGGGCTTTATTTATTTACCCTGGGACCACAAGAACATACTGGGTATTTGGGGCAAATGAGTTATGTTTCATCACCTAACCTGCAGTGGACATAGCTAGAATATGTAAGTAACAAAAGAATTTGACTAATTCTCAAGACTAGAAGAAATCCAAATGGCAATATATGAAAAGGAATGTACTATCAGGTTAGCTAAAGTGTGTAAAATCACTGTTAGGATGTATAAAAACAGTGTCCTATGTGCTGGTAGGAGCTTAAAACTGTTAAAAACCACTCTGAAGATACACATTCCCCAAGTCCCAGTAATTCTCCTAACTCTGTCAAAAACAGTTTAAATCAATAGTGGTATGTTCATGTAATGGAATAGTATACAACGGAAAAGAGTGAACTACATTTATAAAGAATAGTATCTTAAAAACAATGATTTTAAAAGACTTTAGTCTTGAAATTTTTTTAATGTTCAAGAGAGCATGTGAGCAGGGGAGGGGCAGAGATTGAGAGACCAAAGAACCTGAAGCAACTCTGCACTGTGAGTGCAAAGCTCGATGTGGGTGAACCGTGAGATCATGACCTTAGCTGAAGTCAGATACAACCTACTTAGCCACCCAGGCACCCCAGAAGACTTTATTCTTTAAAAGGATTACATAATATTTCATTTATACACAGTTAAAACTAATACATAGTATTTAGGAACGTATAGTGTTAAAGCTCAAAGGCAATGCAGGATGTGATTACCCACAAAGTTGGAATGGTCACCTTTGTGGAAGTGGTGGGGGACAATATGGGTGCTTTGATTACAGATGGGTAAGTAGAGTGGTTCTGGAGTGATGATCATGTTCTGTTTCTTGCATTGGATTGTTAAGCCCGACTGCTTTAAAATAATTCATTACACCATACATTTGATTTTTGCATGGTGATTGTGTTACATACCATGTACAAAGAAAATGAGAACAAGGTTGCAGACTAGGAAGCTCCAGGCCCTCATTCCTACATGGCAACAAAAAACTTGATAGGGCTTCCAGAAAATAGGCACTGGTACAGCAACTGAACAAATGCCCAGTCAAGACAAGGTCACTTGCAAAGTTTCCTGATGTTTTTATTCACCCTTTCTCGAACCCCTCCACAGTGTGGCATGGTGAGGAGAAAGCTTCCAGCTCCCAGTGATCCTTCTCAAATAGGGAACAGGACAGAGCTTATTTGCAACATTCCAGTGTGTCTACAGCTGCCTAAAGAACCGGTCTCCTTTTCTTCTAACTTGGCTCAGGGAAAAGTGGTATAATGTAGATCAAAGGCTGGGGAAAGCTGCAGAAAGAGGAAGGCACTGCTCATAAAAGCCGCAGGGATGCCACAGACCCGATGATGATGGGGCAAGAAATTATGGATACAGGAATGAGAACATGTAAGGTCCTGAGAAGCGGGGAGAAAACTAGAAAACTAAGACATATAAAAGTCGCGTCTGAAGTGGGGATAAAAAACAGTACGCAGCCGCGGGGGAGACATGCCCAGAGAAGACTTGAGAGCTCGGACACTGCAAGTTAGTGAAGGTCTCCCTGGCACAGGGCCAGCATGGAAAGGCTGGAAGAGACGGTTATTTTTCCAGATGCCTCATTTTCAGGAAAAGATCACAAAGCATATAAAGAAACAGAAAAACATGGCCTACCTATTCAAAGGAAGAAAATAACGTGGCAAGAAACCTCCTTTATTTAACAAACGGGCATTAGACGTATTAAACGCTTCAAACTGTCATCAATATGCTAAAATACTAAACTGAAAACATGAACAAAAGTAGTATCAACTAAGGAATTATCTTTTTAGAAAAAATCAAATTCTGTGGCTGAAAAATGAAAAGTTGCCTTGGGCTTAACAATACTTCAAGAGATGAATCAGGAAAACCAGTCAACTCAAGTTATTTGGTCTCAGGAGAACAAAATATTTTGGAAATCTGAAAAGCGCGTATGGGCCGCCATTAAAAGGATGAAGCTTCCCTCGTGGGAACCCCAGAAGCAAAAGAGAGCTGCACCAAGATTTAAGAAATAGTGGCAGAAAACGTCCCAAATTTGAGGAGAGAGATGAAGGTACGAATTCAAGCAGCTCAGTGAACTCCCAAGTATGTTAACCCAAAGGAACCCACAGACCACACCAAAAGACACATTATAATCAAACTGTTGAAAGCAAAAAGAGCATTTTGAAAGTAGCAAGAGAACAGTGATTTGTAACATAAAAGCGACTGGATTAACAGTGGATTTTTAGCAGAAGCTTAGGAGGTCAGAAGCAGCAGTGCTGAATGAAAGTAAACCAAGAAACATTGTCAACACTGTCCTTCAAAAATGAAGAAATTACAAGACTTCCACATAACAAAAGCTGATGGACTCCATTACCACTACATTTGCCCTCCAAGAAATGAAGTCTTTTAAGTAGAGACAGATGGCTTTAATAACTCAAACCTATACCAAAATACACAGGTAAACACAATATGAAAACCAGTATTACAATTTTGGTTCTCTTCTAAAGGATTTAAAATGCATAAAAAATAATTATAAATCCATGTTAATGGATATACATATAATATGTAATTTGTGAAATTAGTAACAGAAGGGTAAAACTGTAAAATAGAATTTTTTATGTGACAGAAGTTAAGTTGGTACTAATTTAAAATAGATTGTGGTTACCAGAGAGATTACAGAGAACATCTTAAAATTATAACAAAGAAAACTAGGGAACAAAAATAAAAGAAAATGAGAAGAAAAATGTAGCAGTACAAAAAATTAAATACAAAGGAAGATAAATGAGAAACAGTGAAGCTGTTAAGATACAGAAAACATAACAAAATGGCAAAGTAAGTCCTTATCTATGATTACTTTAAATAGATGACATTCCCAATCAAAGGCAAATGCTGGCAGAATGAATTTTTAAAACAGGATCCAACTATATGCTGTCTGCAGGAGACTCACTTTAGATCTATGGACATATGCATTCAGCGTGAAAGGATGGGAAAAACAGTTCATGCAAACAACAGGATTGGCTATAATATCTGACAAACTAAGTCAAAAATTTGCGAGACACAAGGATATCAAAAATTGATAAAGTTAATTTGCTAATAAGATATAACTTACAAAACATGCAAGCACCAAATATGAGAGTTCCAAAATATATGAAGCAAACATTTACAGTGTTGAAGGTAGAAATAGTCCTACAATAAGAGACTTCAGTACCCCACTATTAATAATAAAACAACTATGCCAGCTCAGTAAAGAAATAAAGTCTTGAGCAACACTGTTAGGCCAACTGGACCTAGCATACAGATCATTCTACACAATAAGAGCAGAAAATTCATTCTTCTCAAATGTGCATGGAACATTCTCCAAGACAGACCATGTGCAAGCTCATAAAACAAGTCAATAAATTTTCAGACGAGCCATACAAAGTGTCTTTTCCAGTCACAATGCAATGAAACTAGAAATCAGAAGGAAAACTGGGTAACTCTTAAATAGTGGGTCAAAGAAGAAATCACAAGAGAAATTAGAAATTTCATGTCTCAAGACATGGAAATAAAAACACCAAAATGGGATGCTGTGAAAACAGTGCTAAAAGGAAATATATAAACTGTACACACATTTGTAAAGATCAAATACCAACAATCCAACTTTGAGACTTAAGGAACTAACAAAATAATAAAACTACTAAATCCACGACTAGCAGGAAGTATTAAAAGATTAGAGCAAAAATAAGAACAGAAAAATGAAATAAAAAATTGATTCTTTGAGAAGATCAACAAAATTGAAGAACCATTAAGAAGACTAAGAAAAAAATCGAAAGTGGGGCCATTACAACCAATTTTGTAGAAGTAAAAGGATTATAAGAGAATACTATGAGCAACTGTACATCAATAAATTGTCTAACCTAGATGAATTATACATCAATAAATTGGACAAATTCCTAGAAACATTACCTACCCAAGACTGAATCACAAAGAAACAAAATATGAAGACGACCTATGTCCAGAGAGACTGGATCAGAAATTAAAAACCTCTTGTGAAAAGCCCAGGACCATATGACTTCACTGGCGAATTCTACCAAACATTTAAAGAATTAGCACCAATCCTCAAACTCTTCCAGAAAACTGAAGAGGGAACACTTTCTAACTCATTATAGGAGGCTAGCATCCTGATACCTAAGCTAGAAAAGGGTACTACAACAAAAAAGTTATAGAATGTCCCTTATGAATATTGATGCAAAAAATCCTCAGTAATTGCAAATTCAGTAACATATTAAAAAGACTACATATCATGACAAAGTGGTGGGATCCTTCGAATGCAAGGATGGTTCAAAATATGAAATCAATATAATAAACCACACATTAACAGAACAAAGGGGGAAAACACATCTCAGTAAGACGTAGAAAGACCATTTGACAAAATTCAACAAACCTTTCATGATAAAAACACTCAACTAGGAATAGAAGGAAGCTATCTCAACATAGTAAAGGCCATATATGAAACCACAGCAAACATTACAATGAACGGTTGGAAAATTTTCCTCTTAAATTTCAGGATACCAGCTTTGCCACTTCCATTTATGTATTGGGAGTTCTGTCCAGAGCTATTAGGCAAGAAAAAATAAAAGTCATCCAAACTGGAAAGGAAGTAGTAAAATTGTTCACAAAAAAAACATTTTATATCTGGAAAACTCTAAATAGGTTCTGCACAAAATTGTTAGAATAAATACAGCAAAACTGCAGGATGCAAAATCAACACATTAAAGTCTTGTCTAGGCATACTTCAGAGATGCTATAGTTTTAGCTCCAAACCACCGCAACAAAGCAAATAGCTCAATAAAGCAAATCAAATGAACATCCTGGTTTCTCAGTACAGACGAAAGTTACACTATGCTGTAGTTTTACCAAGTGTAAAATAGCGTTGTGTCTAAAAAACAAGCCACATACCTTAACTAAAAAATACTTCTTGCTAAGGAAATGCTAACCATCTGAGCTTTCAGAAAGTACTAATTTATTTTGCTGGCAGAAGGTCTTGAAGATTGGAGTGGCTGTGGCAATTTAAGACAGTGAAGTTGGCTGCATTGATTCGTTCACGAACGATTTCTCTGTAGCATTTACTGCTGTTTGATTTTGCCCATAGAACACTTCATAATTGGGAGTCAATCTTCTTAAACCTTTCCATTGCTTTATCATCTAAGTTTATGCGATATTCTAAATCCTTTGTCATTTCAACAATTTTCACAGCGTCTGCACTAGAAGTAGATTCTACCTCATGAAACCATCCACACAATTGTTTGCTCATCTGTAAGAAGCAGCTTTTCATCCATTAAATTTTTTTCATGAGATTGCAGCAATCCAGTCACATATTCAGGCCTCACTTCTAATTCTAGTTCTCTTGCTATTTCACCACATCTGCAGTTACTTCTACTGAAGTCTTGAACCCCTCAATATCATCCATTAGGATTGGAATCAACTTTCAAACTGCTGTTGGTGTTGATATTTTGACCTCTTCCTATGAATCATGGATGTTCTTAATGACGTCTAGAATGGTGAATCCTTTTCAAGAAGGTTTTCAATGTACTTTGCCCAGATCCATCAGAGGAATTGCTATCTGTAGCAGCTATAGCCTTACAAAATGTATTTCTCAAATAATAAGACTTCAAAATTAACATTACTTTTGATCTATGGGCTGCAGAACAGATGTTTTGTTAGTAGGCATGAAAACATCTTGTACATCTCCATCAGAGCTCTTGGATAACTAGGTGTATTGTCAATGAGCAGTAATATTTTGGAAGGAATCTTTTTTTTGAGCAGTTCTCAATAATGGGTTTCAAATATTCAGTAAACCATACTGTAAACAGATGTGTTGTCATCTAGGCTTTGTTGTTCCATTTCTAGAGAACAGGCAGAGTAGATTTAGCATAATTCTTAATGGCCCTAGGATTTTTAGAATGGTAAATAAGCATTAGCATCAACTTAGGTCACCAGCTACATTAGCCCCTAGCAAGGGTTTCATCCTGTCCTTTGAAGCTTTGAAGCCAGGCACTGACTTCTCTCCTCTAGCTTTCAAAGTCCTAGATGGCATCTTCTTCCAATAGAGAAGTCTGTTTCATCTACATTGAAATCTTTTGTTTAATGTAGGCACCTTCATTGTCTTAGTCTTCTGGATAATTTGCTGCAGCTTCTACATCAGCACTTGCTGCTTCACCTTGCACTTTTACATTGTGGCCTTGGTTTCTTTCTTTTAACCTCATGAACCACTCTTTGCTAGCTTCAAGCTTTTCTTCTATAGCTTCCTCACCTCTCTCAGCCTTCCTAGAATTGAGGAGAGTTAGGGTCTTTCTCTGGATTAGGCTTAAGGGACATTGTGGCTGATTTGATCTTCTGCCCAGACCACTAACACTTTCTCCACATCAGCAACAAGGATTTATTACCATTTTTCTCTGGAGTAGCACTGTTAATTTCCTTCAAGAACTTTCCTTTGCATTCGTAATTTGGCTAACTGGCACAAAAGGCCTAGCTTTTTGGCCTATCTTGGTTTTCAATATGCCTTCCTCACTAAGCTTAATCGTTTCTAGCTTCTGACTTAAAGTGAGAGATGTGTGACTCTTCCTTCCACTTGAACGCTCAGAGGCCATTGTGAGGTTATTAATTTCAACCCTGTTCTGTCTCAGAATAAGGAGGTCCAACGAGAGAGAAGGAGATGGGAGGTGGGGACACAGATGGTTGGTGTAGCAATCAAAACACACCCAACATTTATCCATTAAGATTGTCACCTTACTGGGTGCAGTTCATGGCGCCCCCAAACAGTTACAATAGTAAGATCAAAGATCTTTGATTACAGATAAGTATAATAATGAAAAATTAAAACATTGCCAAGAATTACCAAAATGTGATACAGAGACACAAAGTGAGCAAATGCTATTGGAAAACTGGTGCTGAAAACCCTACCTTAAGCAAGTCTGCCATAAACCTTCAGCTATAAAAAATACTGTACCTGTAAAGCACAATAAAGCTAAATGCAATAAAATAAAAACTGAAAACTACAAAATATCTCTGAAAGAAATGGAAGATGAAATAAGTAAATAGATCAACAGGGTTAAATGGATTGAAAAACGAGATTTGTCAATACTATGCAAAGTAATCTACAGAGTCAATGCAATGCCTATCAAAATTCCAGTGATGCTTTTAACAAATATAGGAAAGTCCATCTATAAGTTAACATATATAGCTGTTAATCTATAAATTAACGTATATAGGAAACTTCCTATGGAATCTCAAGGGACCCCAAGTAGCCAAAATAATCTAGAAAAAGAAAAATATTGAAAGTCTCACTTCCTGTTTGCAAAATTTACTTCCTTCCAAATTTACTACAAAGATAATACAAAGATACTACAAAGATACACTACTTCAAAACGGTGTGATACTGGCATAAATGCAGATGTAGACTAAGGTAACAGAATGAAGAGCTCAAAACTGAAACAGGAAGAAATAGAGAATTTGGACAGACCCGTAACCAGTAAAGAAATAGAATCAATAATCTAAAGCCTCCCAAAAAACAAGAGTCCATGGCTGGATGGCTTTCCAAGGGAATTCTACCAAACATTTAAAGAGTTAACTCCTATTCTTTTGAAGCTGTTCAAAAAATAGAAATGAAAACTTCCAATCTCATTCTGTGAGGCCAGCATTACCTTGATCCCAAAACCAAAGACCCCACTAAAAAAGAACTATAGACCAATATCCCTGATAAACATGGAAGCAAAAATTCTCAACCAGATACTAGCCAACAGGATCCAACAGTGCATTAAAAGAATTACCATGACCAAGTGGGATTTATACCTAGGATGCAGGGCTAGTTCAATATTTGTAAATTAGTGTGATACATCACATTAATAAAGGACAAGAACCATATGATCTTCTCAGACACAGAGAAAGCATTTGACAAAATACAGTATCGTTTCTTGATCAAACCCTCAAGAAAGTAGGGATAGAAAGATCATACCTCAAGATCATAAAACAAGTTCTTTTTGAACTTGTTGAGGGCTAATTTGTGACCCAGTATGTGATCTGTTCTAGAGAATGTTGCATGTGTACTCGAGAAGAATGCGTATTCTGCTTTAGGAGGAAATGTTCTTAATGTTTCGAATATATACGGAAGACCCACCGCTAGTACCATCCTCAGTGGGAGAAAACTGAGAGCTTTCACCCTAAGGTCAGGAACAGGACACTACTCTCCCCACGGTTATTCAACATAGTACTAGAAGTCCTAGCCTCAGAAATCAGACAACACAAAGAAAAGGCATCCAAATCGGCCAGGAGGAAGTAAAACTTTCACTCTTCACAGACGACAGGATACTCTATATGGAAAATCCAAAAGATTCCATCAAAAAACTGCTAGAACTGATTCATGAATTCAGCAAAGTCCCAGAATATAAAATCAATGCCCAGAAATTGGTTGCATTTCTATATACCAATAATGAAGCAGCAGGAAGAGAAATCAAGGAATCAACCCCATTTACAATTGCACCAAAACCCATAAATACCTAGGAATATACCTAACCAAGGAGGTAAAAAACTTTCACACTGAAAACTATAGAAAGCTTATGAAAGAAACTGAAGACACAAAAAAATGGGAAAATATTTCATGCTTATGGATTGGAATATTGTTAAAATGTTGATACTACCCAAAGCAATCTATATATTCA
This sequence comes from Panthera onca, assembly GCF_046562875.1. Taxonomy (NCBI): domain Eukaryota; kingdom Metazoa; phylum Chordata; class Mammalia; order Carnivora; family Felidae; genus Panthera; species Panthera onca. Next base: position 147,450,440 of record NC_138347.1, read on the forward strand.
ATGCAATTCCTATCAAAATAACACCAGCATTCTTCACAGAGCTAGAACAAACAATCCTAAAACCAGAAAAGACCCCAAATAGCCAAAGCAATCCTGAAAAAGAAAACCAAAGCTGGAGGCATCACAATTCCGTACTTCAAGATGTACTACAAAGCTGTAATTATGAAGACAGTATGGTACTGGCACAAAAACAGACACTTAGATCAATAGAACAGAGATGGACCCACAAGCATATGGCCAACTAATCTTTGACAAAGCAGGAAGGAATGTCCAATGGAATAAAGTGTCTTCACCAAATGGTGTTGGGAAAACTGGACACCAATATGCAGAAGAATGAACCTGGATCACTTTCTTATGCCATAAACTCAAAATGGATGAACGACCTAAATGTAAGACAGTAAGCCATCAAAATCATCGAGGAGAAAGCAGACAAAAACCTCTTTGACCTCGGCTGCAGCAACTTTTTACTCAACATATCTCCAGAGTTAAGGGAAACAAAAGCAAAAATGAACTGTTGGGATCTCATCAAAATAAAAAGCTTCTGCACAGCAGAGGGACATTCAGCAAAACTAAAGGCAACTGATGGAATGGGAGAAGATAATTGCAAATGATGTATCAGATAAAGGGCTAGTATCCCAAATCTATAAAGAAGTTACCGAACTCTACACCCAAAAGACAAATAATCCAATGAAGAAATGGCCAAAAGATATGAATAGACACTTTTCTAACGAAGACACCCAGATGACTAACAGACACATGAAAAAATCCTCAATATCACTCATCATCAGAGAAATAGAAATCAAAACCACAATGAGATACCACCTCACACCTGTCAGGACGGCTATAATTAACAACTCAGGCAGCAACAGATGCTGGCGAAGATGTGGAGAAAGAGGAACACTTTTGCACTGCTGGTGGGAATGCAAACTGGTGCAGCCACTCTGGAAAACAGTGTGGAGTTTCCTCAAACAAAAACAGAACTACCCTACGATTCGGCAATTGCCCTACGAGGTATTTTTCCAAAGGATACAGGTGTGCTGTTTCAAATGGGCACATGAACCCCAATGTTTATAGCGGCACTATTGACAATATCCAAAGTATGGAAAGAGCCCAAATGTTCATTGACAGATGAATGGATAAAGAAGATGTGGTATATACATACAATGGAGTATTACTGGGCGGTCAAAAAGAATGAAATCCTGCCATTTGCAATAACATGGATGGAACTAGAGTGTATTATGCTAAGTGAAATTAGTAAGAGGAAGACAAGTATGTGACTTCACTCATGTGGAATTTAAGATACAAAACAAATGAACAGAAGAGAAGGGAAGCAAAAATAATATAAAAATAGGATAAAACATGAGAGACTCTTAAATATAGAGAACTGAGGGTTGCTGGAGAGGTTGTGGAAGGGGGATGGGCTAAATAGGCAAGGGACACTGGGGGGGGGGGGGACACTTGTTGGGATGAGCACTGGGTGTTACATGTAGGGGATGAATCAATCACTGGATTCTATTCCTGAAATCATTATTGCACTGTATGCTAACTTGGGTGTAAATTTAAAATAAAAAAAGGGTACCAATACCACTCGATGGAAAAAGGAGAGTCTTTCTAATGAATGGTCCTAGAAAAATAGGATATCCATATGCTAAATAATGAAGGTGGACCCTTACTTAACACTGTATACAAAAATTAACTTAAAATGGATCAAAACCCTAAACAGAACAGCTAAAACTATAAAATTGTTAGGGGAAAAAAAGCTTAGAGGAAAAGCTCTATGAATAGAGTTGTCAATGATTTCTTGCATAGGACAATAAAAGTACAAGCTACAAAAGAAAAAGATAAATTGACTTCATCAAAATTAAGTACTTTTATACATCATGGGCCCTGCTGACAGGGTGAAAAGGCAACCTACAGAATGGGAGGAGCATATATCTGATAATATCCAGAATATATTAAGAAACTCCTACAACTCAACACGTAAAACCCAATTAGAAAATGGGCAAAGGACTTGAAAAGACATTTCTCCAAAGAAGATATACAAATGGCCAATATACACGGGAAGATGCTCAAAAACATCACTAATCATTAGGGAACTGCAAATCAAAACCACAAGGAGATGGCACTTTACACCCATTATGATGATGATTATAAAACAGAAAAAAAGTGTTGGGGAGGATGTGGGGAAATTCAAACCCTTACGCATTGCTGGTAGGATTCCAAAACGGTGCAGTCACTGTGGCAAGCAGTATGGCAGGTACTCAAAAATTAAACATGGAATTTTCATATGATACAGTACTTCTACTTCTGGGTGTGTATATCCCCAAAAGAAAAGCAGGTTCTCAGATACCTGCACCCCCATGTTCATAGTAGCATTATTCACAACAGCCAAAAGATGTAAACAGCCCAAATGTTCATGGATAGGTAAACAGATTAACAAAGTATGGTATATATACATACAATGGAATATTATTCGGCCTTAAAAAGAAAGGAAATTCTGATGAACTTGGAACACATTATGCCAAGTAAAATAAGCTAGACACGAGGACATGTATATAATGATTCCACTCATATGAGGTGCTTAGAGTAGTCAAATTCATAAAAACAAAATAGAATGGTTAGTTGCTAGGGGTTGCAGAGATGGAGGGTAGGAGTGCAGAGTCATTGTTTAATACATACAGAGTTTCAATTTGGGAAGATGGAAACTGGAGATAGATGGCCGTGCTAGTTACACAATAATGTGAATGTATTTAATGCCATCGAACTGCATACTTAAAAACTACTAAAATGGTAAATTTTGTTACATATATATTTACCACAATAAAAGAATTAATATAAAGTGTAAATTCAGCAAAAAAAGAATAGGAAAGTGAACAAATAGAGCAACTCGTAACATAGATTGGCCCATAAACGAAATGTTAGCTCAAATAGACAAAACCAAGCGTGCTCTTTATAACTACACATAGAACGTGTGGTGGTTTAAAAAATGCACAAACATATCGATGATAATAATAATAATAATAATAAAAACCACAATTACTCCAAGAATCAGGACAGTGCTATTGCCTCTATGGTCAAGGAGGGGGATACAATTTTTTAGGGACACGAAATGTGTCATTTAAGGTAAGCAGTAGGTATATGAGTGTTTATTCTTGGAACTCTAACACACTTTATATAAATCTTCTGTATATATCTCACAATATTTTATATTTTTATTTAAAATTTTTTTAATGTTTATTTTTGAGATAGAGAGAGTGTGAGTGGGGAAGGGGAAGAGAAAGAGGGAGCCACAGAATACAAAGCAGGCTCTAGGCTCTGCACTGTTAGCACAGAGACCAATGCAGGGATCAAACTCACAGGTTGTGAGATCATGACCTGAGTCAAAGAAAGATACTTAACCGACTGAGCGACCCAGGTGCCCCCATATTTCAAAATTTTTAAAACTGCAAACCGAGGGGCATCTAGGTCGCTCAGTTGGTTAAGCGTCCAATTCTTAGTTCCAGATCAGGTCACGATCTTGCAGTTTTGTGAGTTCAAGCCCTGCATCAGGCTCTGTGCTTGCAGCATGGGAACTGCTTGGTATTCTCTTGCTCTTTCTGTGCCTCCCCAACTTGCACTGTGTCTCTCTCAAAATAAATGAACTTTAAAAAAATTAAAAACTAACAAAAAAACCCCTGCAAACTGAACCCTCTCCCACCAAAACCAGAAAAGTGAACTTTGTCCATATTTACTTCCCAGATGGTTTATACTTTGGTGTAATGGAAGACTGGAAAAATCTAAAACACACCACAGTGATTATTTTTCAGTCTTCTCATTGAGGATTTTTTCCCCTTAAAATACCATCTATTCTGCTTTCCTTCTCACAAATAAAGTGGTTCCAGATTTAAGACTCTGAACCTGAACAGGCCTGTCATTAGGACTTCGGCTGGTACTAACTGCTCACAAAATATAACATTCACTAGATAGAAGTTAAATGTTCTTATGAACTTTCAGAACATTTCCATAAATAATGTTTATCTGGTAGATTTTAAAAATGTATTTAAAACACTGTTTTGATAGAAATACGATTGCTGTTCACACCAAATTGGCAATATCCAACCAATAAAATTTGAGCTCAGTCGGAGCCACCAATTCCAACTGACATTTTGGATCCCTAAAAATAAGATACACACACACAGGCAGGTACAGTACTTAATCGAAATATATTTGTCTAATATCTACAAAGTGAACAATTGGTCTTAAGAAAGCAGACAAAAAGGCACAAAATTAGTATTACTACAGAGAAGCATTCATGCTACTGGGTTTTATAAATATTCTGAGTGGCACAGTAAAAAATAAATTAAGCACTGAGCAATAATCAAATACTTCATTTTCCTTGCTGTATATTCTCGTCATGTCTTGACCTCATTTGTAAAGGCAGAGGACTGAAATTCAGCTGAAACCATGGAACACTTACATAGTCTTTCTGTGTGTGTTATTTAATCACAGTGGTTTTCCTGCAGAGTTTGGGTCAAACAAGAGAGGCGCACTTAAAAAATCCACAGGACATTCTTTTCTCTTTCCCCAAACTAAATACAAAATTGAGGCTGTGGTTGTGCAGTTCTGGATATGGATGCGTGTATTTAACTTCTAAAGCCCTTTTTCATCACAAAAGTAGTGAAGTCTCTGTATGACTTGGTTTCTACTGTAAAAGAAGCAGCTTCTGGAAAATGTGTAACTTAATACTTTGAGCATGAGAAATCGTCAGATTTTGGGGCAAGTAGATAGGAGGAATATTCCAAGGTGGGCTCGGTCCTCCCAAAGGTGCTCCATCTTGGAAGGCTCTGGCGTAAACCTTTAACAGCTTCTTGCCCACTCACCCTTCAGCAGGAAATAGCAGTTTTTCTTTCTTAAGGACAAACGAAATGCTGAAGTGGACAGGGAGGTGGGAATCGCAACAAGAATTGTGAAGTGACAGCCACCTACACTTCCACCAGGAATGAGCCACTTTCTACCATATGGACATCAACTGGGCCATGCCAACTCACCTTTGTTTTGACAGGAGTTGACTACCCGAGAGTATTTTTGTGAGTGCAAAACATTTTTGGCAAAGTGAAAAATAGAAAACTTCAAACCTCGTTGATAAAAAGGAGCTCATAATTACCCACTTAAATCTTGGTTAAGTGCAGTATTTACGTGTGTAACGATACCCAGCAGACATGTGCATATAGTGCATGTGTGTATGTGAACCTACAGTGTACTGGGAGCTCACACACAAACTGTGTATACACACATGCCCCAAATGGCTCTCGAATAAATCCAATCCACTAGTAGTTTGGTGGTGCATTTTTCACAGTATATAAGTTCTCTCTCAGGTACCATTTCTTGAATGATAACAAGAGGTCTCCGTGAATACCAGCAGAACCTTGATACTGAACCAGTTTAATTCCTACAAAAAACAGGGCTATTTCTGAAAGCTGCACCTCCACCCCATCAGTGTGCCTTCCAAAGAGGATTGAAGTATACCCAGCCGTCACCCTGTAAGAGAAAGAAGGAGACATTTTATGAAGACCTCTCTGCTGGGCAAGGGGAGAATCAGAGGTAGCTTGCAGCCTCTGCTATGTTACAAGCCAAGTCCCACACAGAGCAGTGCTCATTAGCATCTGTTCGGGACTGCCACTAAAACGTGTGTGTGCGTCTTGTTCTGGGAGCTCACCACCACACCACGCCAGTGGTCTCGCCACCCCTCCTCAGCCCGGCTGCTCTGTGAGACAAGATCTTCACATTTTGGCATGTCAGGAGGAAAACCCAAAAAATAACTAAAATTAACCAAAGAAGGGGGGCTTTGTCGGGTTACACCATATAAGATCAGTTGGCCAAAAAAACACCTTTGAAACAGTGGGACAGGAAAGAAAAAGAGGGTGGTCCAATGAACAGACACGAGAGGAAAGGCAAGGCCTGCCTCTGAGGAATTTTTCCTGATCAGTGATGTACAGCCCACCGGCCTGGAGGGAAGTGCCCAACCACGGCTCCCTGCAGCAGGAGGTGGCCAGGAATCCGCACACGTGAGTAATGACGCCAACCATCAGAAAAAGGCGAGAGTCAAAATGTTGTACACAATCTGGGGCTTGACTAGAAGGGAATGTGCCAAATAGTAACAATTCTGGTATTGGGATGATTTTTATTCTTTACATATCCTCACGTTTTCTGTTACCAACATACTGGTTTTCCTTCAACCCAGGAAGAAGAGCTGTGCTTTTGTTGTTGTTGCCTTTTAGGGTTTGTGTGTGTGTGTTTTTGTTTTTGTTTTATGGCCAACTTTTCACAGAAGCCAGGCAAACTAGATCTACCACACAGAAGGGTCCTTGAAGGATTTTGGAATGGTTAATTTTATGTGTTAACCTGATTCACCGTGGTGCCCAGATGAAACATTCTGAGTGTGTCCATGAAGGTTTCCAGACGAGATAAGCACTCAGTAAAGTTGATTTCCCTCCCTACAGTGGATAAGCATATGTAAGCCTTTGAGGGCCTGAAAACAAACAAGGTAGAGGCAGGAGGGACTGACCCTCCTCTTTCTGTTCTGCCTCCCTTCTTTAGTTGGGATTGCTCATCTCTTCTGCCTTTGCACCCGCATTTACACCACTGGCTCCCCTCCTGGGTTCCCAGGCCTTTGGGCTGGGACTGAATTATACCCACTGGCTTTCCCAGGGTCTTCATTCAGCTCTGTTGTTTCTCTGGAGAACAGATTCACCTCACCGAGGCAAGGCTTCCAGACGTGGTTCCCACTCAGAGTCTCATAAAGGCAGTCTGCTCAAGCAGGCTTCCTGTCTGAATCGGAAGCCAACCTCGAAGTCTCTGTTCACCCACAGCCCCAGTTGCTGCCTGGGGGAGAGCAGCAGCTGCTTCTGCTCCTGAGCGTAAGGGCACCTCAAAGTCATTAACACCCCCATCAGCCCTCCTGCTACACAGGATAACCCTTCCTTGCAGCACAAGTCGGACAGTAGCAGTCCTGGGGCCAGAGAAAGCTTAGACATATCTCTACTGGCTCTGTGTTTAAACTGAAGATTCCTTGATATCATGTGAATATCAGATTTGTCCTAAAAATTCAGATTTGTGGCTTCCTGTGAAGAATTAGACCGTCGATGACCACCTGGAGGTTAAATGGTATCCGGTCCCTTCACAGACTCTTGTGTCTGCGCCAGTCCTCACGGGGGTGTCCCTCAACGATGCTGCCAGGCTCCGGAGGGCCTGCGTTAAAAGCTGTGGCTCCTTACATTTCCATCGTTTGTAACTCTGTTCTCAGAATGCTCCTCAACTGCTCCACAAACAACTTTAAAAGCATAAGAGCCTCAACCGGGCACATGGTGCCTTGCCCTCTTGCCCAGTGGGTGGGCAGACTGGTGGAGATGACTGCCTTGCGGTGTCACTTCTCCGGGTGACAGTGGCAGTTCACACCAGCCTTTCTGAGCACACCCGTCCCACTTGGCCCACGGGAGGCAGGGCTCCGAGAGGGCGCTTGTTCTCAGTCATGAAGGTTCCAGTCCCCCAGCTGTGCAGACAGGCTGTGAGATGCTTCACAGCTAATTTGTCACTGATGATAAAGTAGCAGGGGCTGTGTTTTTTGTTTTGTTTCTGTTTTTTTAATAGGACAGCATCCAGATCCGCAATCCCATTCATTCCTTGCCCCCCTGTCGGGCTGACAGGCTATTCTGATGGAAGATGTCAGAGGGAAGTGTCACAGGACAGCCTGGCCCAAAGCCAGAGCCAAGCTGCCCCAAACCTTCCCAGGACCATCCTCATTCATACAAACTGCTGCATTAGCAAGACCGACCCATCCGCCCCTCACCTGGGACAAGTCCCCAAAGACAGGTGGCCGAGTTACCTCCTGGATAAAATACTTGGGCCGCCATGGTGTGTGCAGGTTCTCCCGCTTCCGCTCCTCTACCCGCTGCTTCTCCTCCAGGAGCCGCTTCTGCTCAGTGGCAGCATCAATGTCCCCCAGCCGCAGGTATCTGGTCACCTCCTGCCAGAGGTTCCTGGAGACGCATGGAGGAGAGGAGGTGGTCAGACAGGGACAGCTCATTTGGCAATGACGGTTCTCAGCAAGGGGGCCAGAGCTGCGGCGGGGAGGGCATCTGGACGGGCCATCTGTTAGGGCTAGTTCATTCCAGTGCCTCAACGACCTCTAGAGCCAGGATTTGAACCCAGGGCCAACAGGCCCCAAGTATCCTGAGCAGCATGACTTTCTCAGGGCTGAGTGTCTAGGAACTGAATCTAGTAACAGGAGGAGGAGCCAGTGTTAATACTACTGCTGTTACAAACAACAATAATAATAGCAGACACTTTCGTTGCATTTATCGTATTTCTAACATTTTACATATGTAAATGCTCATTTAATCATAACAACCCAATGGTATGGATGCTATATTCCCATCTCCATTTTAACGAGAAAGACAAGATCCATATAAGGTGAGGTGTCCAAAGTCAGCCAACTGGCAAATACGAGCGATGGCTGCTTATTCACAGGGGATTCGACCGTTAGGAGTTACAGACGGGGCCACGTGGGAGTGTGCGTTTATGTGGTAGGATCCATCATCTCCCCCATGTCTACACAGAAAATTACTTCTCTGCCTCACTCACTCATTCATTCACTGCAGAAGGCAGCCTAGATTGGCTCCTGATGTACAGCTTTCCGCACCCTCAGGAATGTCCCAGGACCATCCCTGATTCATACTCCATTCTAGAGGGTGAGGAAAGGGACTGAGGCAAAGCGAGACACCATCACCCGTGTACTTCCTCACGTAAATGCATCAGGGCCACTTGGGATTGTGCATAAAAGGAGCTATCAGAATTCTCAGCAGCGAGGATTCCCTCCCTGAGTGGGGCTAATGACGCCTCTGTAGCCAGGAGTAAGCAGACACTCTGTAATTAGATCCAGGGCCAGAGAATGCTCCCACAGTGGGTAGCCCTGACCTGTCCATGAGAGGGCCTCGAATAGCAGGAAGCCTGGAGTGTCAGATGATTAAGCTGAGAAAGGCCACACAGGGCTGTCAGCAAAGTGGGGACAATGAGCAGCCCCTTCTGAGGGGGACCAAAATTAGGCAACTGACAAGGGTTAAGCTCCTGCTGGACACTCAGCCTGCCCACCGGACCTGCCCTGAGCCCCACCGTACAGAGCCCCAAGGAGAATAATGCTCTCACTCCAATTTTACAGCAGGAGAAACTTCTGGGAGAAGCTGGGCACAAGGACATCCCAGGTGGGGGTGCTCTCAAGGGCAGGACCTCCCATGAAGAGTCACATCAGAAGCTGGTGGTCCCAAATTTAGAGGGGAGAGACCTCTAAAAGAGGTCAGCAAACATTTTCTATAAAGGGCCAGGCAGTAAACATTGTAGGCTTTGCAGACCATATGGTCTTGATCACAACTGCTTAAATGCTATACAAAGGCAGCCATAAACAGTAGGTAAATTAATGATCATGGCTGTGGTCCCATAAAACTTTCAAAAAATCAGCCACGGCCTGGACGTGGCCCATGGGCCACAGTCTGCTAACCTCCTGGACTAAAAAATAAAAATGGTATGTTCTAAGAAGATCCTGCTTCTTCTGAAGATCCGTGCAGAAACATCGCTTTAAGTGGCTATATGAATACTATATGTATTCATACCATGGAGTAGACATACTAATTGGGTGGATACTCCATAATTTAACCATTTTCCTTTGTTGGACAGTTAGGTGTTTTTTGGTTTTTTTTTTTACGTTTACAGGTTTTAATACCCAATTTAGAGGCACCTGGGTGGCTCAGTCAGTTAAGCATCTGACTCTGGGCATGACCTCACAGACTGTGAGACCAAACCCCATGTCTGGCTCTGCACTGACAGTGTGGAGTCTGCTTGGGATTCTCTCTCTCTGCCCCTCGCCTGCTCGCATTCTCTCTCCCTCTCTCTCTCTCTCAAATAAATTTTAAACAAGTAAAATTTTAAAATACCCTATTTTATATTTAAAACCTTTTCTGAACTTAAGAATTTTCCTTCGGAATAGATTCCCAAAGACAGAATACAAAATTAAAGTGAATTCATTTGAAGCCACTGATCCATGCAGCTACCCTGCACACATTCTTACTATGAGCATATGACCCAGGGTGTCCATTTTGTCACGTCCTTGCCATTGCTGACTTTTTTTTAATAATGTCGCTAATCTGGCGATAAAAATAAAATAAATATCCCACAGCTTCTATGCACAGTTCTTTGATGACTAGCAACTGAACTCTGCAATCAAGCAACAGACCAGTTGAGTTGACAAACTCTTTTAGGACAGGCATTAAAAGTCTACTGTCAGCGGGCACCTGGGTGGACCAGTTGGGTAAGCGTCCAGTTCCTGATCTTGGATCCGGTCATGATCTCACAGTTTGCACTCATGGCGCAGGGCCTGCTTGGGATTCTGTCTCTCCTTCTCTCTGTCCCTCCCCAGCCTGTGCTCTCTCTCTCTCTCAAAGTAAATAAATAAACTTAAAAAGTTTTTTTAAAGGCTATCCTCAAAACCCACCCCACACTTAATAACTAAACTGAAAGCTCCAAAGGGTCTACCCCTAAGACACACACAGTGGAAAATTCAAGCACCCCAACAAGTGAGAAGAACACTATTCCTGCACCATTTCCATTCGCTGGGCTTTCAGAGGCTTCTTCTCTGTTCCTCGGGTCAAGTGCTAAGGACCGCTAAGCTGGAAAGAAACAACCCAACCTGACTCCCACCTGGACTCCATGGGCCCCTGCTTCTCCAGAGGCCTGATCTTCTTGGGGTACACTGGCAGTGTGGTCGTATCAATGACTCTGGTTTCTCCGTTGTTGTAAGTGAACTCTAGGGTACCATTCCATTCTCCATGGGCTTTACAAACAATGGTGTTGGTTGGGTTGTGCTTCACTTCTGCTGTGACCCTGAATTCATGAATGAGTCAAAGGAACATGTTTTGCAAGATTAACAAAACAGAGACTTGCTTCCAAAGGTGTACTCACATTTACAGATTTTTTTTTATGAGTTGGCAAGGAGGAGGGATTGCTCTTTGCCATTTTGCTTAATGACTAGCTCTTAAAACTGTGACCTAATATTCTTGATCAGAAAAAGAAAGCATTGGTAGAAAAACAGGTGAGATCTGAATGAAATCTGTACATTAGTTAATAGCAATGCAGTAATGTTAATTTCTTAATTTTGATAAACACACAAAAGGTACATGTTATTATTGGGGTGGAAATCAAGCAATTCAAGAAAAATAAAGTATATACTTCTCCCTCCCCAAAATAGCATCTAATAGTGCTACATTTGAACCACCAACAGGTCCTGAGTGTGTACTAAGAACTGTGGGTCAAACAGGACTGACCACAATCCGCCTAAGATCACGTTGAAAAAAGGGGGAAACGTTCACCCTGGCATCTGCACATTCCCCTGAACGAAGGCTGAGCAAAACCTGGACCCTTGGCATTGAGTGAACAGCATCTTACTCACAGCAGTGGCTTCGAGGGACCACTTTTTACAAGGGGCCTTTGTGGGATCTGTGCCCTCCTCGCTTCGCCTGCCTGGTCTGAGGGAGCTCTAGGCCTCCAACTCTGGGAGAAAGAATACCCCCACCTCCCTCACCACCTTCAAGCTTGTTGCATAGAGTAATGCAGTAGAAATGGGAAAGCCTGCTCCAAAGCAGCCAAGTGTGAGAAGGAGCTAAGCTTCTTTCCTTCTAATGGCCCAGCTCAGTTGAACTTAGAATTTTCAACATGGGCTTGGAAGCCTCCTCCCTGAGTCTGAGTAACACCATGGCTGCTAGATGCTGAGGCAAAGGCTTGTGGGTGGCATCGGAAATCTTCTGGTATGTTCTAGAAGGGTATGAGGGGTGCACTGGCAATGTTTTAACAACTGGCTCTCTAAAGGGAAAGAGACCTGATCTGTAGCATTTGCCATGTTCTGTGGTGCCCACCACAGCTGATCTCAGGCTACAGACATGGTCTGTGGGACTGTGGAGAAGCACATACCATCAGCTCTTGCAAGCCAGCGCGTGTGGCTCCAAAACAGCCACCAAAGGCATCCACTTTCCCAGGTGACACCCTGGCATCCTCACATGAACCACACGGAACACTTTCCAAGAAAAAGGGCAAAGATTGGAGCTTGCTTATATGATGCTCTAGGACTGTGGCAATAAAAACATCTTAATGCTTCCCTCAAACAGCAGACTTTTCCTTCAATTTCCTTGGATCAGGCTTCCCCAGCTACTAAAAGAAGTAGCCCTGATCTGAGATGACACAGGATTCAGGATTATTTAATGGATCCAACTGAACATGAAATGAGCTCTCAGGCAGTGTCTAAGCTCACAGATGGAACTGCTTCAGAGCAGAGAAACAGACTGTGGCCCGGGAAGGGAAAGGTTATTATTACAAATGGAAGCACTTCCTATTCTGCTGGTGTGTGTTGTGAATATATCGCCAAAGGATTTCACTGTAAGTGTAGAGTGGGAAGGGCTCAAAAAACCACCGTGTTGAGGGGTGAAAAGAAGAGTACCTCTTTTAAAAAAGGTCTTTTAGCTTTATCTTGATTTCCACCTCATCCCATGGCTGGAACCCAAGCTTCTAACAGAGGAAAGAAAGGGTATTGTGATAAGGCAAAGACAAAGGCTTCCTGGCGCCTCCTACCTGTGGACTTTCCCTCCGTAAAAAGGCTTTGTGTGGAATATCACTGTCGCTGAGTACCCAGTCTTGGCACAGCTGATGCTGACTTTGCCTCCAAGCTCCACCCATGGGATGGTGAGAATAGACCGAGCATAGGCACTGGGCAGGGTGAACACGTACTCCTCCCCGTGTTCCAGGAGCCTCAGCACACCTCCAGGGAGAGAGGAGGAGAGTCAGACACACAAGAAAAGGGCAGTTAGGGATCAAAAGACATAAAGATGAGAAACCAAACAGCTTCCTGCAACAAACTTCTTGTCTCCCACTTCTGCAAAGGTAAGCCACTCCCTGGCCACTTATTTATCTCATAACCCTATGCGGGGGTGGGGGGGGGGGGGGGGGGGGTGCAGACGCTGTCCAAGGTGCTGAAAACACAACCGTGAATAGACCCACTTTCTTCCTTCAAGGAGAACAAAAAGGTGGACATTAACTGCCAATCCAGCACAAAACTAACTATAATGAAGGCAGGAGAGAGAAGTGCCCGGTGCCATGGAGACCTTCAGCAGGGGTTGACCTGGAAATAGAACTCTCCCTAAGGAAGGGACGTTTGGGCCGGGGAAGAGTTGAGAAGGTAAAGAGAGGAAGGAAATACTCCAGGCAGAGGGAAGAGGGCTGTGCAAAAGTGCTGTGGTGGGAAGGAGCCGGGTGAGCAGGAAAGGGCTGAGGGAAGGGCCCATGTGCAGAAAGAAAGGGAATAGGTACAGGTGTGCAGACTGGCCGACTCAGCAGACCTTCTTTTCAACTTTGAAATAGCATGTAAATGAGTTTTACCTTTTCCTGAGAGCAAGAGACCTTCGTGGTTCACATGAAATTAGAGAACTCAGACCGTACACTGCTCTCAACCTGAGGCAGACACTAGCCACATGAGCAACCCGCCTCTAAATCGGGGGTTCCATGCATTAGGGGTAGAAAGGTCTCAGTCCACTGGAACAATGAAAAACTGTGTGGGTTTCCCTATTTTCTAGGGAAAGGGGCCACAGTGTTCATCAAGTCCCCAAAGGCTGACATGACCATCCTATCAATGCATAACTCCCAGGGCTGTTGCATAGTTTACGTGCTGCACAAAGTGGCCACCAAGGGTTGAAATCCAGCCTTTGCTTTGGCCTGGCTGGCCAGGTGCCCACAGTGGAGGTGCAGCATCTCACTTTACTCCGAGGCCTGTACAGGCCGGCAGAGGCCCCAAGAACCAGGCTCCAGGCCAAGATCTGTTCTGTGTAAGGTACCTTCTCAGCATCCCACACTCCAGCCCTGGGGCTCGGCGACCTGTACACGTCCTCACCACTCTGTCCCAGCTCATTCCCAGTCTGGCAATTATCAGGTGCGCTGTGCATCTAAGGAAGGAAGGTGCTGCCCTTTGGCCACACATGGTCAGTGATGTCCCCTCGCTGGGCCCCCTGTTCCTCCACTGGAAAGAGTGAGGAGTGGTGTCAGTGGTGCTCGTGTGTGTTGGCACTTTCTGGCTGCATTCCTGGGGGCCTCCCAACGACTCCATTTGGCAATAATTATCATTTTCAAATAAGGAAGAGGAAATGGAAACTCAGGGTAAGTGATGTGGCTGGTCAGTACTTCCCTCTTAGGCTAGACAAGTATCTATATCAACTAGAGCTAAAATTTGTCCACTGAGACATGTGTTTCTCTCAGTATTGACGAGCTTGTCAGGGGGTCTGAGGAGAGATGGGACTTGAACGTAGAGAGCAGTCATGCATGCGGAGTTTCTAAAGTCAATGTGGAGATGCATACAAGTATAATTCAACTTGCCCTTGAAAATTCCTTTAATTGGGGGTGCCTGGGTGGCTCAGCCAGATGAGCATGTGACTTTGGCTCAGGTCATGATCTCACGGTTTGTGGGTTTGAGCCCCACATCGGTCTCTGCACTGATAGCTCAGAGCCTGGAGCCTGCTTCAGATTCTGTGTCTCCCTCTCTCTGCATCCCTCCCCTGTTCACGCTCTGTCTCTGTCTCTGTCTTTGTCTCTCTCTGTCTCTCCAAAATAAATAAACATTAAAAAAAATTTAAAAAAGAAAGAAAATTCCTGGAACCAGCAGCTTCACTCTCCATTAACTCCAGCAAAGTCAGTTCTGCCAACCCACAGAAACAGAGACCTGGTCTGTAAATCCGGGGTGACATGCCCACACGTGTTTAGGGGTCTTGATCACTCCCAGAGTAGAGTCTGGATGCTCAAGAACGTGGGCAACTGCACGAGCTCAGACCATCAGGGAAAAACAGATTTGTGGGTCACTCATAATCCCGTGGACAGGACTGAAGGACAGATGTCACAGAGCATTTAAATCTCTTGCCAGGAGTATAACTGATCGTATGTAACATAAACACACAAATAGCATGGCTCCACTATACCAGATACACTGAACATCACAAGGGACCACCTTCTCCCCGCTTCTCCAACTGGCCTTAGCTCTCGTAACTGAATTAATGCATCTCCCTAAAAGTAAAGCGGCAGGCCATCGAATGCTCTCATGTGGACCCTTGTCCCTCCCCCTACCTGGCAGAGAGCAGACTGCTCCAGATGTCCCTCAGGGCCCTGCCCTGTGCACACATAGGGAGGGACACTGTGTCTGGCAAGAGAAGTACACTTTGCTATGTCCGTCCTCTTCTGATTCAAACCCTTGGAGGAAAATGGCCAGAACTGATAAGAGTTTTCGTTTCAGAGCCTACTTTGTGCCTGACTTCCTCAGATTAGGTTGCTTGAGAAGACAGCCTGGGGCAGGTAGAAAATCGCAGCTAATACCAGACACAGGTAGGACACCAACACGCAAGAAGGACCTGGAGTGAAAGTCGGGAAGAGACAGGTCACCTCGGATTTCCCTCCCTGGCCCAGTTCTACCCGCAAGTTTCTGGTTCCTCCAGGGCCAGCCATTCTCATGGCCTCAGAGCCTGTGGCAGCTGGAGAGGACCCTGGGACCCTGCAGAAGAGGCTGCCAGTCCCCAGCCAGCCTGCCTCCCAGGACCCAGAGAAGAAGGCTCCTCGAGCCCCCATCCCTGCTCTCTGTGGTAATGGGCTGCTCGGTAGTCAAACCCTTCCAAGGTGGCCAGTGTGCCCAACAGCACCACCGTACCTCTGATGGCTCTAGTGTCCCCGAGTGGTGAGCTCTTCCAGTCCATAGTCGAGAGTGTCCTGGAGGCTCTCGCCCAGTTACACATCTTGCCATCAGCCTCTCTTCTGACAAGGACCACACACATCCATGAGTTCCTCCTGCTGCCTCCTCCTGGCCCCATTCACAAATATAAACTTTGTGATGTAGGACCATACAGCTCATATCTTCTTTACCATACACTTACATGGGGAATATGCCATGTTCTTCCTTAAAGACCTGCGTGAGATCTCAGAGGGTCCTTCCAAGTCCCCACTCAGCAGCCTGGCAACCTGAAGCTCTCTGTGCCTCAGTTTCCTCATCCGTGACACAGGGATGATGGTATGCATACCTCACAAAGCTGTGGTGAGGAGAAGGCGATTCTAGAAGCCCACTAAAAGCATCAGCCTGACACACAGCCAGAATCCCAGAAGCTTCATATCCTAGTTACTCCTCACTCTCCAGAGCCACCCTCTTGCTTGGTGACCTCGGAGTTCCATTTATTCCATTTGGGAATAAACAGCGAATCACAAAGTGGCAGGGGGTTATGGCACACGGGGGACGAAGAGATAGGTGGGAGGCATCCTCTTCCTCCTCCTCTTTAGAAAACGCTCCTGCAAACCTGAGGTTCACAGAAATCAGTGAGCCCCACGCTGAGCGGGTACGAAAGCACTGGGGGGCGGGGGGAGACCGCACTCCTTAGCTCTTCTCTGAATATCCATAAATGTGTGTGTTGCCATTAAATCACCTGCAATTATGCCTTCTCATTATGCTAACTCTTTTCTCAGGGCTGAATAGAAACAAAAAACAAACAAAATAACCCTGTCCTGGGGAACCCGGGTAGCTCAGTCGGTTTAGCATCTGACTCTTGGTTTACAGCTCAGGTCACGATCTCAGGGCTCCTGGGATCAAGCCCCACATCCGGCTCCAGCCTGACAGTGTATAACCTGCTTGAGATTCTCTCCCTCCCTCCCTCTCTCTCTCTCTCTCTGCCCCTCCCTTGCTCATGCTCTTTTTCTCTCTCAAAATAGATAAACTTAAAAAAACAAAAACAAAAACAAAAAGCCTGTCCTTATTATAGAGAAAAGACTACATTAACACTAGACTTACAGATAGGCTAATTAAAGAACTTTCACTGATGAGCCTAAGGGCTGAGAGAAGCCAAAAAATGCCAAATAACCAATACTTCCACGCCGTGGTTCGTCTTCAAGCTGCAAGATGTTCATTTTAAATCCCACAAATTGATTTACCTAGAAACATAAGGCAAGATTTTCCAACTGATACATTTAAACTAATTTCACACCCGGTCTCAATCTGAGGAACCAAAATATTCCAGTAGGATGCCGCTTCTGGGAAGCACCGAATCAAAGAAAGTCACTCTGGGGAGCTGGTCGGCAGGCCCGATCATGTCGGCGCTCACAAGCACCGAGCCAACGTGTCGCTTCTGTCGCTAGAACTGCCTTTCCCTACAGACTCATTCAAGAAGCTGTGCCACGTCACTGGGCTCCAGCTCTGGAGTTTGGGGGGCAGCGGCCGCGAGAGCAGCTGAATGCACCTCGGCTCCCTCCCCCACAGCGCCAGCAGGGTGATGGGCAGAGGGGGGCGATGGGCACAGGGGGGCGACGGGCAGAGGGGGGCGATGGGCACAGGGACCATGCTTCCCCAGGGACAGAGCCGCAGGGCTGACTGAGCAGTGTCTCCGCTAGGGGCTCCGAGAGCCACAGCTGAGGGACCTGAGGGGGGGAGGCAGTCTCTGAGCTGCAGCCTAAGTGAATTCAAGTAGTAATAAAGCACTGCATGATGGCATTTTATTGTAGCCAAATATGGCACGGCCTAAAGGCAATACTTTAAAAGACAAGCCCGTGTGTTTACTTACATATAACACTTCCAGTGGACCCACCTGAGATCTCATTTTTATTGAAAAAAAAATTTTTTTAATGTTTATTTATCTTTGAGAGAGAGAGAGAGAGAGAGAGAGTGAGTGAGCAGGGGGAAGGGGCACAGAGAGAGGGAGACAGAGGATCCGAAGTGGGCTCCTTGCTGAGAGTAGAGCCCGACGCGGGGCTGGAACTCACCAACTGTGAGATCATGACCTGAGCCAAAGTCAGAGGCTCGACTGACTGAGCCACCCAGGTGCCCCTCATTTTTAAAATAAGGGAATGGAAGGGCACCTGGGTGGCTCGGTCAGTTAAGCATTTCCACTCTTGGTTTTGGTTCAGGTCATCATTTCACAGTTCATGGGACTGACCCCCACATTGGGCTCTGTGTTGACAGTGTGGAAGCTGCTTGGGATTCTCTTTCTCCCTCTCTCTCTGCCCTTCCCCAGTGCTCATTGCTCTCTCACTCTCTCCCTCTCTCTCTCTCTCTCTCTCCCCCCCCCTCCCCTCTCTCTCTCAAAATAAACATTAAAAAAATACTAGAGCACCTAGATGGCTCGGTCAGTTGAGCTTCTAACTTTGGCTCAGGTCACGATCTTGGTTTGTGAGTTCAAGCCCCACACTGGGCTTGCTGCCCTCAGTGCAGATCCGGCTTCGGATCCTCCGTCCCCCCGCCTCTCTGACCTTCCTCTGCTTGTGTTCTCTCAAAAATAAATACTTAAAAATAAAATAAAATGAGGGAGATGAAAAAACTGTTACTTCAAGCCCAATCAACAAGTTTATGGAACGTGCTAGATCAGTATAAAGAACACGTGAGGAGGGGCACCAGCGTTCGGCTTAGATCACGATCTCATGGTTCATGAGCTCGAGCCCCACACTGGGATCTGTGCTGGTGGTGTGGAGCCTGCTTGGGATTCTCTCTCTCCCTCTCTCTGCCCCTCCCCTGCTTGTGAGCTCTGGCTCTCTCTCTATTAAAAAAAACGAGTAAGTGAGGAAAAGTAAAACATCCTGACTCTCCACACCCACCCCCAACAAAGGGGCTCTGAGTATAGGAACTACAACCTTTTGCTCCGAAATGTGGAGATTCTCAGAAGTATTTTCTGGGAAAAACGAGGATCGCGGGTGTTATGGAGTGCACATTTAATTAATACAAAAGGGGGATGGATGTAGCTGCTTGAAAGGATCTAGGGAAACTTAAGGCCTCACAAGACTGAGCCAACGGTCCCCGGACCCTTCCCAGGTCCATCCACAGCAGGAATACACTGGGTGACCAGGAAGGACTATATCCAGGGAGGGCCCTTGTAGAGCCTCTCTCTACATCTTTCTGATTTCAGCACTCCACTGAGAAGCTCTACGTAGACTTTCCAAGCAAGGAGACGTGGGAGCAGCACATTCTATTTCCGCTTCAGGGATGGCGAGGGCATTAGGATTTTCCGCCCACGAAGAGCCTTGTCCAGTGCACCCACGGCTGTGCCAAGTGAATTAGAGGCCCCAGACCCCATCGGCCACCAGTGGGGAACAGGGGAGTGAACCCCCTGAGACACCAGAGGCCTATCCTTTGACACACTGACACTCAACAGCCACCAACAGTAGAAGCAAGTGAAGATGTCTGTTCACCTCAGGGGGGAGGGTGGGGGGCATCGCGGGGGTAGAAGGACCCACTGTTCTCAAGTGAAGTTCCAGAAGAGATGAACGGAGGCCACGTATTCTGCTGGGTGAAGCGAGGAGCCCCAGCAGCACAGGACAGAGCGGGGGTAACAGAGAACGCAGCGGGGAGGGGAGCAGGATGTGCCGGGAGGGAGTGGGACGGCCACACGGCTCTACACCCCCGTCCTCACCACAGCCCACCCCTCAGGTGGATGGCTGGCAAGACATGGAGCTTCACAGACCAAAGAATTCCTCAATCACTAGATTTGCAAACCTCCACGTTTACGCAAAATTTCCAGATCTTCGTCCAATGTCAAGAATCCCTGCTTAGGGGCCCAGAGACTGGGGGGCCCCTGCCCTGCACTATTATTTAAGCATCTGTGGTTTTCCGTTGCCTCGACACACAGCAGCAGGCATTTCTGCGGAGCGCAGGGGAGTCCCCAGAAAGGAACCCGAACAGACTTTCTGTACCCGAAAATACGCTCATCCGAAGATACCATCGTCACTGAGCACTTACGCTGGCTAATCACAGACTCGACGTACGTGTGTGTAGGAGGGAGGAAGAGAAAAGCGACAACCCGTCTGTCTCCCCCTAGCTTTGCCCCATGCCCTCGCCACTCCCACCCCGTCTGTTCTCACGGTGGCCCTGGGGAGGCTGCCAAAGCCACGTCCACCCTCCACGGACCCCCACCTCACTCAGGTAAAAGCCCGAGCCCTCCCACGCCCCCTGCACAGCACCCCCGTGATCGGGCCCCTCCTCCCTGACCTGTCCCCTGTGCCCCAGCCACAGAGCCTCCACGAGATTTCTAGAAGACCCCGGCCTCACGCTCCCGCTCCCGCCCCGGGCGTCCGAGCCTTCTGCTGTCTCTGCCTGGAGCACCCTTCCTCCAGCCATCCCCGTGGCTCCTCGCTCACCTCCTTCAAGCCCTTCCTCGAAGGCCGCAGCTTGTTGGGGTCTGTCCTGTCGAAAACGGCAGCACCCCCCCCACCAGGCACCCCGCACCCTCTCACCCTGTCCTGCTCTGTCTCCTCGGTGCCAGTGAGCGGTCACACTGCACATTTCCCGCACGTGCCTCGTTTTCTGTGACGCGTGCACGGACGGCGGCTGAGGGCAGGGGCCTCTGTCCTGGCCCCGTCGCGGCCGCGTGCCCGGCACCACTTTTCACAAATGGACGGATGAACAGATCAATGAATGAACAGACCACGGCCTCTCTGAACCGCCCCCGTAAAGATAAGCAAGTAAACCCGCTTGAGACAGGTGGTCTACACACGCGGGCGGGAAGTGTGCACTGAAGGCGTGAACCTCCTCCACGCCCCACCTTCTCTAAACAAACGTGTTTCATCCTTGAATAATTCGTTACGTGGGAAATTCAGGATAAGGAAATTAAACAGGACGAAATGAACCTCCTGAACACTGATTTTGGCTTCTAAATAAAAGGGAAGACTTCGCCAGTACCAACCTTGGGGCGCTGGGGGGGCCTCTGGCAACCTGTGGAAATACAGAGCCCCCGAGAAGTCAAAACCAAGGTCGCCAAGGTCGACGCCACTCCCATTTCTCACTGCACGCCCAAGTGTGCAATCCGTGCAAACACAGGCCTCCCACGCGGGGTCCCCCGCAAGCCTGCACTGGGCTCCCTGCTCTCAGCAGCAGGGGCTCCCCCGTGGGCTGGGCCCCAAGCCCTCTGCTCACGGCGCTTGGGGAGCCCACGGCCCGGGGGGCCAACGCACCTGCTGGGACCTGCCACGTGGCCTTAACCCAAACAGTCCTACGCGGGGGCAGCTCCCTGTCGCAGGCCATGGGGAGAGACGAGAGTTGAGAGCGACAGTGATCGCTGCGATCCCAAGAAAGGCCTGTGAGGGAACACTGGATCTCGTTCCCCTACCCCTCGGCCTCCGGAAGCACATCTGAGTCAAGTCTGTCTCCTCAGCTTCAGGGAGACAGGCCTCTAGGGCCCCGGCTATGCCCCTGGAGGCACCCTTCTGCCACAGCTCCATCTGCTGCCCACTCCACCCCCTCTGTTTCTGGGCTGGTGGCCTCCTGTGACTCCCAGACCCCCCCCCCCCCCGCCCCGATTCTGACTTCTGGTCCACAGATCAGAGATGAGTCACTGACAGAAGGTCCCTGCCTCACGGAGAGGCCGGCACCCTCCTGCAACCCCCCTCACCAGCTCGTGGTGACAGAGGGTGTCTACTGTGGGTGGCACACATGTGCCCCCGGGCAAGTGGCTTCTCTAGGCTCCTCTTCTGTAAAGTGAGGCGCAGCTGGAAGGAAGCAGAAGCCCCACGCTCACTCCTTTCACCCATCTCCGCCCCGGGGTCCCCTGCCATAGCGCTGGGAATGCGGGGGTTTGCAAGATGGACGAATCATCTGTTAAGCCCTGAGCTTCTGTGGTCCTGTCATCGTCGGGAACAATTCCTTCTTAAGAAAGAAGACCACTTCCGACACCACTCCCTCTCTTATGGCAGCCATCAAAGCTAGACAAACTAATCTCCTATAGGGATTGTCCTGATTGGAAAATGGCTGCAATGCTGCACTCCCACAAAAGAGCACGTCACGGGGAGAAGAACATTCATCATCAGCGGGTCGCCTGGTGCCTCAGTGGGTTAAGCGTCCGACTTCGGCTCAGGTCATGATCCTGTGGTTCGTGGATTCAGGCTCCGCATCGGGCTATTTGCTAACAGAGCAGAGCCTGGAGCCTGCTTCAGATTCTGTGTCTCCCTCTCTCTCTGCCCCGCCCCTGCTCACGCTCTGCCTTTCTCAAAAATAACCATTAAAAAAGAAAAACCATTTATCATTGGTGTGACTTATTCAAAGTCCTTCCCCTCAACATATACAGCCCAACCCCATCTGAATCTTGGAGGAACTAGGTGGCCTAGGCTCATCCTGGTGACAGGTGAGTCCCTGGCCTCCTTCACAGATTGATTCTCCCTTTGGTGAATTTCTTGACCCTAACTGATCCTCGAGAGGAGGGTTCCAGCAGCACAGTGCAGGTGGCTGAATATTGAGCCCGTGTGCCCAACATGGGTCCTGGGCTCCTCTGTGGGGGTCCTGGAGTTGCTGTCTCATCTATGCATGGAGGATAAGCAGTTCAGAGGGTGAGCCTACAGCCCAGAGACAGGACAGAGAGGCGGAACCCAAGAGTGGTTTGGGCCCTCACACAATAAATAAGGGAGTGTTGTTTGTACTTAGTGTCTCTGCTTCGGGTCCTCCCACCCTCTCTCGAATCTATTCCGATCAGATTTTCACGAGAACCATTCCACGGACAGCCCTCGTTAAGGTCACCAAATGACCATCACAGGCCACCATCCAGTGGCCCGTCCTCGGTTCTCACCTTCCCAGAATGAATCGGCACCGTCTGCCTCAGCTGACCACTCTGTCTCCTCCCGGGAACCCTTTCTTCACCCAGCCTGCAGGAAACAAATCCCCGTGCTACCTCCTTCTCAAGCCCCTCTTCTTCAGTCCCCCTGACCAGTGCTCCTCACCTTTTGGGCCTCTTAGTGCCACAGGACTGTGGGGATCGGGCTCCCTCCATAATCTCGTCAGGTGCCAGGACTTCAATCACAAGTTTCGACGTCTGCTGGCCCCTCTCCTCAGAACTCCAGCCCGAGTCCACACCCGTCCACTCGGGCAGTCACTTGCATGTCCGAACCATAACGTGACCTCGCTGAGCTCCTGAACTCTTCCTCCAAATTAGTTTTCCTCCCAGCGACTCCACTCCCGGCCTCCCCAGCGCAGCCAACAGCTAGTCGGTCCTTCCAGATGCTCACCTTGAAAGCCTTGGTGTCACCTCTCAGACCCCACTTCCAACCCGAGGCAAATCCTTCTGGCTCTCTCTCCCTCAGAATACATCCAGACTTTTGGGGCACCTGGGTGGCTCAGTCAGTTGAGCATCTGACTTTGGCTCAGGTCACGATCTCGTGATTCGTGGGTTTGAGCCCCGCGTCGGGCTCTGTGCTGACAGCTCGGAGCCTGGAGCCTGTTTCAGATTCTGTGTCTCCCTCTCTCTCTGCCCCTCCCCACTAGTGCTTTCTCTCTTTCAAAAATAAACATCATATTTTAAAAAAAAAAAAAGAATACATCCACACCTTCACCACGTCTTACCTCCTCCACCATTTCCGCCCTGGTCCAGGCCACCATCGTCTCAGGCCTGGGTTATTATCATCATCTCCTAACTGGTCTCCTTGCTTCCACCTTTACTCCTCTTATGATCTATTTTCAACGGGCAGCTGGGACAACCTTGCTAAATGATGCGTCAGATCCTGGTATTCTTCTGTCGAAACCCTTAACGGCTCTGCAGTTCACTTAGTGCAGGAGCTAACACTCCCCGCGAGGGCCGCTGAGGCCCTGCGTGCTCTGGCCTCAGTCACCGCTCTGACCTCACCCCTGTTCCCTGCCTGCTCCAGCCCCATAAGCTGCCTGTCTTCCACATGCCAGGGGCCACCTTGCCTCTGGGCCTCTGTCTCGTTCTTCCCGCAGCGCACACCCTTCCCCCCGTGGCCAGATCATCAGCGAGGCTCGTCCTTCGCCACCGGCTCCGGGGCTTTGTTCAAATGTCACCTTGTCCGTGAGGCCATCCCAGTCGCCGTCCCATCCCCTCCTAAGGCTCCACTGCCCTCTCACCACTGCTCCCGGGTCCCTCCCCTGCTTTGTACTTCTCCATAGTACGTAACACCTCCCAACACGGCCTACGTAATTTTATTTTCCAAGTAGAATAGAAGTAGGTAGAGTGGAAGGAAGCTTGACAAAGACAGAGATGTTTTGTGTGTGTCTGTTTTGTTCCGACAAGTATCCCCAGCTCTTAACGCAATGTCTGGCATAGCAGGTGCTCAATAAAAATGTCCTCGGTGAATGAAACGTATTCTTATCTCATGGGGTTCGGAAGGGCTTCTTAGGAGCCATGTGCCGCCTGAAGACTAAATTTCGTGCTGGATTTTTTCTTTCCCTGAGAAGAGAGTCTCTAGCCTCAGAGTCTCAAAGGAATTTGGGGCTGAAAGAAGTCGAAGGACCAGGGGCACAGACATTTCAATTTAACAAGCATCATTACAGGTTTCTTCAAACAATGAAGAACTTCATGCACAGCTCATTTGCTAAAACAGGAACGTGCGATCCACAAGTGGCATGGTTACACTCTTCTTGCTTCAGAATCCCTAGCAGAATCCAGAGATTTGCCTTGGGAATGTTTAGGAGCGGTATTTGGAAGAGGCAGCACTATTATCCCTACTGTCTGTGAGCCAAAACACAGGGGAGAACGAACAAAAACGTGTTTTCACAGGTTTGGAGCCAACTCTAATATTCACTCAAAGCTGAAAATTAAAATATACGTAAGGCACCCCCCCTCCCCCCACGCATCACGTGTAAAGATCCAGGTGTGTCCCATCTAGCCCGTGACCTTGGCCCCACTGGGAAATTACCAGGCCCTGGTCCCAAAATAACAAAACCTATCCCTCTTTACCACCCAAGCTCCCACTCACCCTCAACTGCAAAACAAACTAAAAACAGGTCCGCACACAGAATCATCCTCAAGTATACAGACGTCCCCACAGAAGAGCCGAGCGCCATCAAATGTACGACGTGGCTTACCTTCCCCTATCATGGAGACCCCCACGGACATGCCCATGAACTTGCTTTTGGTCCATATGTGAGTGTTGACGCACAGTCTCTTCTCCTTGCACTCACAGTAGA
The DNA here is from genome assembly GCF_046562875.1 of Panthera onca. NCBI lineage: Eukaryota > Metazoa > Chordata > Mammalia > Carnivora > Felidae > Panthera > Panthera onca. Next base: position 147,475,413 of record NC_138347.1, read on the forward strand.
AGCAGGAGATGGGCGGGTGATGGGACACCTGCTCAGCCACGAACCTGAGTTTGTAGCTTTTGGAAGGGTCCTCGGCCATCGGGTGTTCGTGGCTAGCGGGAGAGTGGGGGGCAGTCCTCTTTGGCTTGACCCTGTCCTTGGGGACTTCCCAGGAGCAGTGAAACGTCTCGCCGATGATGGGGTTATAGGGCTTCTTGGCCAAGGCCCCCTTGCGGCCCTCATGGAAGGCTGTGAGGTAATACTCCACAAAGCAAATGACTCTCTCCTCTGGCGTGGCTCCGGCAGTGATGGCCAGCAGCAGGTCTGGGTGCGCCATGAAGTCGGCATACATCTCCAGCAAGGATCGCTTCTCCAGGATGAACGTGGGAAGCACCACCTACATGCGGAAGGGGACAAAGTCAGACAGGAGTCCCTGTGACTGCATGAGAGAGGCTGCAGCCGCCATCCGCAAAGCCATCACGGCCTAAGCCAGGGAACGGTTTCTTTTGATTCGTGTACCAACGACAAGCCAGGGGAAACGACGTCAGAGAAATGAGACGTGGCCGCGGTGACGGCACATCGCCCACCCACCGTCGCGGACAAGACGGTTCTGACAGGCTTTCCTCTCTGCCCCTCTGGACCTGAACAGCGGTCTCTGCCTCCCTCTCCACCACGGCCACACAAAACCCTCTTTTACTCCTCGTTACTTACACCCGTGAGGAAGAGAGCTCGGAAGGGCTTTTTTCTTTGCTTCCCGACATCGGGCACAACTAAGGGGGGTGCTCAGTGCCTCCCCACAAACATGGATACTGGGCGCTTGTTGGCACCTCATCAAAGGGGGTCCAAGTAGACCAGCACATAGCATCCCTAAGAGTGGCTTCTGGAGACCTTGGTTGAAAGAGTAGCGTATAAATCCCGACACGATCAAGGCGGAGCAGGTCTCTGGGAGGCAAGGCCGATTAGCAAGCAAATGTCCCGAGAGCTGTCGTGGAGCAGAGGGGCCATTTATGGAGGCTGCCGTGCAAGGCTGGGCCAGAAGAAGTAAGCGGAAGTTACAAAGAAGTGGGCTGGCACTTACTACGGAATCTTCTGGTAAATGGACCGGCACGGCGGCCACTCCTGGGTCTGTTTTCAGCACCACCACTAAAGAGGAGGAGAGATCTGGATGGGACGAGACAAAGAGACTCCTCCTTGATCCAAAATGGATCCAGGCGGTCACTCAGGTGCCCATACAGCCCCAGGGAGGAGGTCGGTCAAAGCAAATGAAGGACATTCTGAAACCGGTCTGGAAAGCAGATCACTCGTTACTATCGCTGACATGCGGAACAGAGCAAGCCTGTCTCTCGTGCTCTACGGTGAACTTGACGTGACTTGGTTAGAAGGGTATCCGTATTCCACCCACGTGGCAGCCGGGCACAGCCCGGACGATCTCACGTTCTCCTCCTGGTAGGGAGTCACAGGATTTCGAAGCCAGAGGGCTGGCCATGGCTCCTCCCTGACTCCGAGAGAGACGGGGGTGGGGAGCCACACCGGTTCAAGGCCACAGGGCGGGCTTACGCTCCCTCCTTACGTGACTGCGTGACTGCGTCTGTCTTTCCTTCACATAGTACCCAGCTGAGAAAACATTCACTGACCACAAACAGCAGAAGGCTTACAGATCTGCCACCCTGCCCCCGCCTCAGTTGGCTCAGATGCTTCCCAGCAAAAGAAGGAGATACAATGGAAGCGAGATGTCCCGAGAGGAAGAGACAGACGGGCAGACAGGAGATCAAAGCACAGAAATTTCAGTGGCAACTGGAGAAAGCCCAGCCCACTGAGGAAGTGACACTGGCATCTGTATTAACGCTGTTCTTTCCGTTCCACACTATGCCAGAGGGAAGTTTATGTACACGCGTTAGGTAAAAAGCAGCCAGCTGGAAAGTTCGACACGTTACACAATCTCCGTGCCATAAAAAGACCCCAAATGGTACCATGTATTTCTTGGGGTCAGAACGGAGTGATTTTTACATTCTTTCCTCAGTATCTTTCTGCTTTGCTCTTACAATATACTGGAAGAAAAAAAACATTATTTAAGAGATAGCTATGCAAATTAATGGCGATGTTCTCGTTTTCTTTCAGCCAAAACTTGATGAAATCGAGAATCTGGCTGCTGGAGGACCTGAGCTGGCCATACGAAAGTCCATTCTGGCTCAGATGCCACCGGTATTACTTCCTGTGTCTTTTGTGGGGACAGGTCCTCCGTCTGCTCTTCCAGTGGGGCTCTCGGGGGACCAGGCAGCCGCACTCTCCCCGTGGCCTCCCTCCAGGCAGGTGACCAATGGCAGAGTAAAGGGGAGGCAGAAGCTGCCCCAAACACTCATCGTCGCTCCCTCTCCTGCCCCCAGAGCTGCCCAAAGTCTCCCCCGGGAGCTCCGCCAGACAGCCTGTGCAGGGACTGCGGATTTACGCAGCCCTGGAAAGACGCCCGATGAGGCCAAACCAACTAAAAAGGAAAAGAAGCCACAAACGTCTGCACCTCCAGGCCTTCCCCAAACGGCTCCATTTCCTGCCCGCTCCCTTCCCTGGCAGGACGCTGTGATCATGAGGGAACCGAGGAGGGAAAGGGCAGAATTACCAGGAGGGGGGTCAGCCCTGACAGACACAACTCCCATGAAGGGGACTCCGCGTCCCTGACTTGCACCTTTCTCTGCACCTGTGGACTGGGGCTTCTCTGGCCACAATTTCAGCTCTCGACAAGGAGAATTCTCGAGTTTGTAGCCGAGATTGAAATTACAAGGAAAGAAGGGCGCCTGGGTGGCTCAGAAGGTTGAGCGTCCAACTTCGGCGGAGGTCATGATCTCGCAGTCCTTGGGTTCAAGGTCCGTGTCAGGCCCTGTGCTGACAGCTCGGAGCCTGGAACCTGCTATGGATTCTGTGTTTCCCTCTCTCTCTGCCCGTCCCCTGCTCACGCTGTCTCTCTCAAAAATAAATAAACATTAAAAAAAAAAAAAGCAATTACAAGGAGAGAACTGCCCACAGTGGTTGCTCTCTCAGTATATACTTCTGAAAAGGGAGAGAATGTAAGGCAATTCCCCCAACTTAGCATTTCTGAACTCCGGGGGCTAAGGGATTAAAACAAATCAATAGGAAAAAGAACTCCACTCGTCACTCCAGATCACTTAACATCAGAACTGAAAGGGACCCTCAGGGTGATGGAGTCTAATGCCATGGTCTCACAGGTGAGGGGACAGAGACGGGCAGTGGGGAGAGAAGGCACCATGCAGGAACCTTGAGCTCCCAACTGCCACCCAAAGTTCTGCCCGTTACCCGACACATCACGATTATCTGCTTCGGGCCAACAGGAGCATTTTCTCTCCCTCAGTGGACTAGGGGGGTTAGAGTTCACTGGACAAACTGAGACCCCAAGCCACCTCATCTACTGTCATAAGCAGGGGGCAGGAAGTGGCACATGGGCCCCACTCCCTAGTCCATTCTACTCTTCCCGGAATGACTGGGCAATCCACCCATCCAAAAACTATCGTGAGTGTTAATTACCACCAGGAGGGAGACCATCGGCAGTTAAGAAACGCAAGCAGAGCGCCCCCGCCTGGAAGAGTGCAGCTACGACTTCCTAACTGGCCTTCCAACTTTCTGTCAGGCCCACCTTGATTTCTTCTCCACACCATCACCAGACCCATCTCTTGAATCTCTACAAGAGATAAATGAAGTCCAGCCTGGCCCTCGCATCCCTCTAGTGGGACATCATCCCTCACTTTCTGCCCCCAGCCCTCCCCTTACAAGTACCCGTTCCCCCCTCCCCACCCCGCACACTCAGTCCTCTTTCCCTTTTCTGCCCTCCTCCTGCCTTGTCTAAGTGACAGACTGGAACTCCGCTCAAGGGTGACCTCCTCTGCGGAGCTGTTTCTGACAGCCCCTGCTCCCGAGGCTAAACCAACAACCCCTCCTTCACACGCTCACCGCACCCCCACATGTCTCCCTCACGGCGTCGCCAATGCTCCTTGGGATGAAGAGCATTCCTGGGACGATCTGGGAAGTTTGTCCCGTGGGCATACACGAAATAGTATTGCATCAATGTTCCTCTTCCCGGGTGTGCCAAGTGCGACGTGTGGGAGAATGTCCTCGCCCTCGGGGGATACTCGGGGACAGAACCGTCACATCTGCCAACATACTCTGAAAACAGACATACGCTCATACACGCAGGTGGGTATATGGGGCTGCACAGCGAGAGAAGAGGAAGACAGAAGTCGAGAGAGTGGGAGAGAGGAGAGAAGGAAGAAGAAAGGCAAAGCAGCAAAATGTTAACAACCAGCGAACAGAGGCAAAGGTTACCTGAAGTCACCTGTACTATTTGTAGTGCTCTCATAGACCAGAAAAGAGGCAAAAAGGCGGAGGGAAAAGAGAAAAGGCTCTACTGGGGATGCAGGATCTGACAACGGATCCAAAAAGATTTTGTTTTTAATCTGAAAGAGAGAGCGCATGAATCGGGGAGAGGGGCAGGGGGAGAGAGAGAAGCTTAAGCAGGATCCATGCTCAGAGTAGATCCGGACGTGGGGCTCCATCCCACGACCCTGGGATCCTGACCTGAGCTGAAATCAAGAGTCGGCTGAGAAATCAAGAGTCGGATGCTCAACCAGCGGAGCCACTCAGGTGCCCCAGAACTTATCAATTTTCAGAGACAACCCTCCCAGAACTGCAGACTCAGGGAATGTGGTCTCCCAGGCAACAGCAAATCCAACCCACTGGGTATATATTCTCCACTTGGAAATGATGCTGCTGCTTTGTCAGATCTGGAAAAAGCAGAATACCTGGAAAGATGGAAGAGAATGGACTGGAGGCGGAATGACCATTTCTTCTTCCGTCGCCTACTGGTCTGTCTTTTTGGTGCTTTGCACAGAATATCAGGTCAATGGCTTTCAAAACCAGCATCCTGAACGTTTTGGGCAGGGTAACATACTTTTCGTTAAAGCCGATTTCTATCTCTCGTACGATCTCCCTGCCTTGTGTGCGTGCCTTTGCAAATAAGTCGCTTAATCATCTGTTCCTTGGGCAATGGACACTGGAGGTACAGAGCCAAGAAGCGGTGAGTGCTAATTGGGCTGTCTGCCTCCAATGGAGACGTGAGTGATGGCCCAGCTGTTCAGACCGACAGCATCCAAATGGCTGAAATCCCTACTGCAGATTTATCGAGCCATCAATAAGGGCTGCCTTTTCTTCCATTAACATAATTAAGACAATGAACGACTCTGGGGAAAGAAAAAAAAAAAAAAGCAAAGCTCTGCATTCGGGACTCGGAAAACAATTAATTACGTTTAAAGTTGCATCAATCTAGAAGTAAGTAACTAATCTTCAGGCTGGGCTCTTAGAACTTGGAAATAATTGATCGCCCATCGAGAAAGAGGGCCCCCAGAAAGAGTGAGAGTCTGTCCCTTCCCCTTAATACAGGAACGCAGAAGGTTTCTGCAAAGCAAGGCCAAGGGCAGGTGCAATTTTCTCCAAAGAAACATCAGTTAACTTAATAACCTTGAGAATCATCTACAAAACACTCTGTCCGTAGACTGGCAGACCCAGCCGGTGCAAACAAGCAGGCACAGAGAGGCTGAAACTACCCACCGAGATTGATCTATGTACTCCTTTAAGGGGATGTACACAAAAATCCAAGCTTACAAAGTAAAGCCTACATAATTCATACTGGCAAAGATTTCTTTACTTAGCCAACGGGATGCTCCCCTGGCTTTCCTTAAAGTGCCGGCTCCCTTCACATGATCTCACAGTGCTTGGGACATCGGGAAAGGCATTCGTTAAAACTTCGACCGGATGGGAAGAGTTTGAAATAAAATTTTCCTTTTTTCCAAGAAGATATTTACTACATAGAGGGAGAAGCATCTGCGAAAATCAACTCCTGTGTTCCCTCCGAGTCCCAGATGTTGGCTTGCGTTAGGGAATCGGAAGCCGTGAGCTGACGCTCATCTCCGGGCGGCTGCGGTCATGTCTACTGGGGCAAGGTCATCTCTCCAAGACTCAATTCCTCTGCTGTAAAATGGGAGACAGAAGAATACCAACCTTCCAGGTTTTTGTGAGGATCACATGACAGTGCAAAGTCAGCCCAGTGCCCACCGAGCACACAGTACAGGCTCATTCTGCTGGTGGCTGTTGTAAACAGCGATCGTCTACTTCACCTAGAGGCCCGGGGAAGCTAAGAACAGTGTGGATCAGACAAAAACTTGTCACAAAACGTTTCAGTGACAAAGCTGAAGCCAAAGTCTCAATGACCAGAGCAACCCTTGGGACCGCCTCTGATGCTTCTGCAAACACTGAATTATTGGAGCAAAAGGAGAAATAACTGTGTAAAGCAGGGAAAGTGTGGTAAGAACGTATGAATGTTTCCAACTTAAGCCATATGTGGAACTCAAGCCAGGCACCGTGCTTTGGGCTTCACGTGATCTTGTTTGATCTCCTGAATAACTGTGAGCAGGTATGACAATTCCATTTTACACATGAGAAAACTCCAGCCCAGAAAGGCCAAACAAGTAGGGAGCCGGAATGAGAACCAGTTCTGCTGGGTCAAGGCCTGTGCTGGATCCCTCACTGCCCCCAGGAGGCCAGAAGGCTCGCCCTCACTCACTGGAAGTCTTCCTAGAAAAGCAGGGCCGATGAGCTCCTGCCAATAACATAGGCAGGAAGTGTGGGCAGGAGACATGCCGCCTCCCTCCAGACACAGATTCACACCGACAGGAGGCCAGGTTACTGCTGGGTTTTCTACGGAAAGGCAAGCATCTCAGGACAGGAAGTGGGCTTTGCTTGACAGCGTATTAAAAACAAGATTCGGAGAGAAGAGCCAAAGGCATCGGGAAGCGGACGCAACACTTGGCGGGAAGAGAACCCCGAGTACCCACAGCTGCGCTGGGTTCAGCTCCAGGGTGAACCCAGGCCCTTCGGACCCTTCTCACAAAAGTCGCCCCCTCTGAAGGAGGAGCTCAAGCACAGCAACACTCATCTTTTTGCAAACATGACTGAACCTGGCAACGTAGCCGGGAGAAAAGCCGAGGGCGCCTGGGTGGCTCAGTCGGTTGAGCGTCCGACTCTTGACTTCAGCTCAGATCACGGTCTCGTGGTTCATGAGCTCGAGCCCCCCCGTCGGGCTCTGTGCTGGGCGTGGAGCCTGCTTGGGATTCTCATCCTCGCTCCCTCGCTCTCCCGCTCGCCCACCACCCCTCCCCCACTCGCATGTGTGCGCTCTCAAAAAACCCCAAAAAACAAACAAAACAAAAAGGAGAAAACCTGTACATTCGAAGATGTCTACCATGTCATTACAGGATCCAGAAGCCGCCGAGAGACATGTGACCAGTCACACCAGTTGAGTTGGGCCCTGACAATGTAGCAACTTGGCGGAAGGTCAGGCAGCCGTCGTGGACGACACGGCTGATGACGGCGTTCGCTTCCTCCCACGTGCCGGTGAGCACACGGCTGTTTGCTGTAGGGGGTCTGTCACACGCAGGGGCAACGGACTACACCGGTGCGTTAATCACCACCTGGTTTGACAAATAGTTCTGCTGGAACAATTCAAGCGATTCTTGGAGAATTCACCGAAGCCTAAGAACTGTGCGGGCAAGCTTCTCTCTCAAAGTGAGAACCCTGTCCACCATAATTGCTGGTGTGAGCAGAAAGTTAGGGGTCCCTGGAAAAATAAAAAGGAGACGTAGCTTTCCTGACATAAAAACAGTCGTTTTAGGCACCCCCACCCGCCACCTTGTGAAAGGAGGTAAGAACCTACAGCTGCTATCGGGCGAAGAAGAGACAGTCTTATCAGAGACAATAAGTCAGTGGTAAGTCTCCCAGTGCTGGTTCAGAAGATGGACTTGATGCACATTCTTGAGTCATCTTTCCTCTGCCAGACCGAGTGGAGTCCGAGACCTAGGGATGCTGACCCTTGCCGGCCCCCCTGACCTTGACCTGAACTCTGTCACCTTAAGATGACTTCTGCCCCAATTCCACGCTGTATTCCCCACTGTGCAAGTCCCTTCGTGAATACGTCTCACCCTTAGCTTTAAACTTCCCTCATTTTGTTGTTTAGGGAGACACTGCTTTGGGAAAGATCCCTGGTGTTCTCTTTTATCTGTTGCAAGTAAAATCCTTCTTCTTCCTCGTCTTTGGCTTGGCTGTCTTCTGGCTCGACACCCACGGAGAGGTGAGCCCAGTTTCAGGTAACAATGGGATATGCATCGTGTATCTTCAGGGTCAGGGACCTCATCGCCTGAGGAGAGCCCAATCCTCCCTCTCTGTCTTGCACTTTTTAGGTTTTTTAAATTTATTTTTATGTAGAGAGGAGCGCGTGCACACGCACGAGCAGGGGAGAGGTGGAGAGAGAGAGAATCCCCAGCAGATTCTGCACTGTCAGCGTGGAGTCCGATGTAGGGCTTGAACCCACAAACCGCGAGATCTGATGATGACCTGAGCCAAAACCAAGAGTCGGACGCTTAACCGATGGAGCCACCCAGGCACCCCTACCTTGCACTATTTTAACCACAGTCGGTACCCTCAAAACTGCCACCTACTCTATGGAATCAGCTGTGCCATCAGGAAAGGTTCAAAATCCGCTGTTGGAGATGATCTCCCTCCCGCCTGATCCTGTAAAACTGGGGTTTAGACTAACCACCCTCCTTCCCAGAGGAATCCCCGTAGGTCACAAATCGGCACACCCTAGACCTCGTTGCTATCCGTAACTACCACCGTCCTCCATATCTCGGTTTGAAGCATTCCTCTCTCCACCCGTTACCCCTGAGGTCCCACCTCACTCTCTCATCCCGGCCCCTCCAAGACTGACAGCCTGTTGACCCTCTTCTGTCCACCACTCTCTCGCAGCCTCCCTTCCGGCCACAGCTTCCTGGAGGGAAGGAGACAACACGCTGCATGGTCTCTCTTTCCATCCGTGACCGAGCAACCTTAAGTGCCCCGTGGTAGCACGTGGCCACCCTCCTAACCTTCTAGATCTCCCTGAAATGAACACCCTTTTACTGCTGTCCCCCACCCGACTTCCAATCCCTCTCAAGCCTCCCTTTTCCTCGCGTCTCCCTTGCTTCTTTTGTCACCGGGAGAAGCGCAGCCGTCCACGGAGAGCTGCACACGATCGCCGCAGCACCTACTGTGCACCAGGCCCTGCTCGGAAGCCCTCGCACACCGGCTGCATGTGCACAGGAGCAGCCCCGTGGAAGGCACAGCTGCCCCTAGCTCACAGGAGAGAAACTGAGGCAGCCAGGTTAGGGAACTCGGCTAGGGCGCAGCCAACCCACCTGGTTAACCCTGGCTCTCCCGCCCCTTTCCCGGTGTCTGTGCCCCGGGGTTCTGTACCCTCCCGTCAGAGGGTGATCCTCTGCCCACACTCTGGGCCCCACGCCCTCTGGCTCCTCAGGTCCCTGCGGCCACCCCGCCCCTCCCCCTCCCGCTCCTCTCCACTCCCACTAGCACCCAGACATCTTCAGAAACCAAGCCTCCCAATTCCAGGTCTGCCTCCTGCCTGCACCCAACCTTCTGCTCCCCTTTTACTATACAAAAGCTCTTGGAACAGCATCTTTACTCCCGGCTGGCCCTGTTCCTCCTATTCTCCCTCGAACCCACCCCATCAGACCCTGACAGAAACAAACCATGGTCCCTTCCCAGGCCTGACCCTTCTCGACGCCTCCACAGCAGATCCACACGGCCCATGGCTCCTTTCTCCTGGAAGGACCCTCTTCCCGTAGCTTCCATGACATCACGCTCCTCTGGTTTCTGTCCTAGCTCACGGGCTCGCCCTTCTCAGCCTCCTCTCCTGGATCCTTCTCGTGTCCCCAATCTCTATATATTCGGGCGTCACACGACTCATCCCTGCATCTCTACTCACTTCCTAGAGGAACCCATTCCCGACTCCTGGCCTCAAACGCATTCGGTTCCTTATTTGTTCTCAAACTTGTACCTGAACCTCACCCATAAGCCCCAGACTTCTATACCAACTGCCTACACATCCTCTCTCCTTGGAAGCCTAATGAATGGACATCTCAGACCTGAGAGAGCCACGATAAATTTGTGATGTCCCCCAACATCTTCCCATGGTCTTCCCCTTCTCCGTAAAGGGCGGTGGTCATGAGAGGCCCTGGTGGCCCCCAATGAACCACAGCTCCAGCTCCCGGAATGCACACTTGCTTTGATCGGTACAGGGGAAGTGACACTGTGCCACTTCGGAGGCTTGGGTTTTATTGCTTATTTATTCTGAGAGAGAGAGGGAGGGGCAGAGGCAGAGAGGGAGAGAGAGAGAGAATCCCAAGCAGGCTCTGCATTGTCAGTGCTGAGCCCGAAGTAGGACTCGAACTTACGAACCACGAGATCATGACCTGAGCCAAAATCAAGAGTCGGACGCTCAACCGACTGAGCCACCCAGGCGCCCCCAGGAGTCTAAGTTTTATATTTTTAATTTTTTTTTAACTTTTATTTATTTTTGAGACAGAGAGAGACAGAGCATGAACGGGGGAGGAGCAGAGAGAGAGGGAGACACAGAATCAGAAGCAGGCTCCAGGCTCTGGGCCATCAGTCCAGAGCCCGACGCGGGGCTCGAACTCACAGACCGTGAGATCGTGACCTGAGCTGAAGTCGGACACTCAACCGACTGAGCCACCCAGGCGCCCCATGGAGTCTAAGTTTTAAAAAGGCTTATCAGCTTCACACTTGTCCTCACGGGAACTTTGAGCCACCGTGTAAGATGTCTGGCTTCCCAGCTAGACAGACCATGTGAGAGGGATACAAGGAGAGAGAGAGAGAGAGAGAGAGAGAGAAACAGAGAGATCCTAAGACTTCGTGGAGAGAGAGAAGCCCAGCTGTCCCAGCCAAGTCCAGCCCACAACCAACCGGCCAACTGACGAGAGACACACGAGCAGCCTTTGGCAAGACCGACAGCAGAACTGCCCAGCCGAGCCCAACTCAGATGGTGCGACTGTGAACAAACAAAATGGTGATTTTCAGCCACTACATTTGAGGTGGTTAATCCCTCAGCAGTGGGTAACCGAAACAAAGGGCAGCTCTAGCTTTTCTTATCCCGGCTGCTCAGATCGCAACCTGAAGAGTCATTCCTTATTCCTCTTTCCCTCACACTCCACATCCAATCGGCACATCCATACCCTATTGGGACATCGGCCACTCCGCCATCATCTCTCACCTCCTCCCCGTTTCTACTCTTTCCCCTGCTGCCCGCACCCCACTCCTCGCCCTGTCCCAGTTTACCTTCCAACCCAAGAGTCAAAATAATCTTTTAGAAGTACAAGAAAGGCCATGCATTCCTTTGCTCAAAACTCTCCAGCGGCCACCACGCCACTCGGAGAAACATCCCAAGTCCTTACAGCGTCCTAGGAAGCACCCACCCCCACCCCGGCCCCAGCCCTCCTGTCTTGCCAGCTTCCCTTCCCGCCAACTGGGGCATTCTGATTCGATCACACTGGCGTCCCTGCTTACCCTCAACATGCCAGACAAGGGCCATCACGGGCCTTCTTCACCCGCTGTCCCCTCTGGCCAGAACAGACTGCCATACGCCATCTCCTGCGGACCTCCTCACCCGAATCTCGTCTCTACTCCGGTGTCACCTGGGAGAATCCACCCTGAGCAGCATCTCTAGGGGGGCCTGTCCCCGCCTCCACTGCCGGGCTCTGCTTCTCTGCGCTGCTCTTCCCACCTCTGTACTCTTTTCTCTTCTCTCGTTTGCCGCCTGCCTCCTTCCGTTATCACCCGAGCTCTAGGAGGGTGTGGAATCGGAACGTTTTGTTCACTGCCGCATTCTCGGCGTCTAGAACACTACCTGGCAGGTAGGCTGCTCAACGAATATGCGAGCACAGGCGCTACTAAATGTTGTCTTTCACGTTCCCGAAAACTAGGTTGAAAAGGTCGGATACTGCCAAGCTCCAAACTGTATCCCGGGGCCCCGCTCCCTGGAGCCCGGGTTGGAGCAGAGCAGCTCCTGAACACGACGTGGCGTGTCTCACCAGCCTCACACCCTCCAAAGCTTTCCCGTTGCCCTCAGGATCAGGTTCACCCAGCTCCACGTGACCCACAAGTCCCGCAGGATCTGACGCCACCACCCACTCCAGGTTCAACGGTGCCACTCACCAGCACATGCTGCACTCTGGCCACACCGCCTGATGCTCTGCAGCTTTGCCCATGCTGTTCCCTCCACCAGGAACGCCCTTCCTCTCACTCCTTCCACGAATGCCCACTCATCCTTCAGGCTCAACCTAAATGTCCCTAACTCAAAGAGCCCTCCCGTGGCCCACCATCTTTCTGCGGGTCCTCCTTTCTCCGTCTCCTTTCCAGGCTACCCGCGATTTGTGGACATGCAGAGGTGACACAGCGGAGGTACTCACCGGCAACCCGGGGTTATGGGAGGCCGGCTGAGGAAGGGGGGCGCACAGGAGTGCTTCCAGAGGCAGGACCAGCCGCATGTTTTCTGGGGCAAAGTGAAAAATGAAAATGGAAGTCCCCTTCTTCATAATTCTTAAGAATTTCAAGAGGGCAACAGCAGAACCTTCAATCCAGCATGGGATGCCTCTGGGCATGGGGGGCGGTGGGACTCCACCGGTCACACGTCCACGAAACCGGCCCTGTCTGGTGGCCACAGTTCATTAACTAAGGCAAAATGCGGCACCAGATGCCCACGCGTGTCGGTGACTTGTGGACGTGTCGATACTTCCCGCTTCCTGAAAGACGGAGCGATACAGTTGTTTCATGGAGAGGGACCAGAGCTCCATCCTGGAGCCAAAGAAGATTTAATCTGCCTGCTCATCGGAGGCTCCATTCAGGCTAAGTGCTTCCATTGCCAAGTTAGCACGAGCTTAACTTCATGGCACGGGCAAACGTCAAGAAGAGAAAAGGCGACAATAAGGAAAGAGGGCCTTTCGTCAACCTTTCTCTGATGGGGTGGGAGGCGTACCTCTTCCTCTCACAAGTATTCCAGCTCATCAAACCCTCCCTTGCTTTTTGAATAATAGCTTCTCCCCAGCAAAAAAGTGAATGAGCTATGGGCCAGAAAAGCTTTTCTCTCAAAGCGCCCGCTGAGTAGTGGATAAACATAACGTTTGCTCTTTTAGGAACGAACCATGGCTCCAGAAACGCACAGCAATTATATCCTAACAAAATAATAACAGAAGATGCACCGTTCCTAGGATTTATTTTTAAATAAAACAGCCGTAATGTGATATCTCTCAGACCCTCAACCTGCTGTAAGTCAGTCCCTTCGGCCTTTTATTGTATTATTCCACATCGGACCTGGACAACTTCAGCGACTCTGACGTTCTCTTTCCTATACCCTCCATGATTCTACATCACTGTTTTACAAAATTTTTTTTAATATGATCCACAAGGAGAATATGTCTTATGTTGTGACCCACTACACGTGTCAACCGAACTAAGATAAAAAGTTCATGTGCGGCGCGCTCTGAGATTTTCCGTCGTATTTGATTTCATTTTTTAGAAGTGATCATCTGACCCTCTACGTTGGTTTTATAACCGACTAAATGGGCCACGACCCACAGTTTGGAAATGTGGTTTTAGATCATACCGGTGTAATTACCCACATTCCTTCCACCAGATCTCAACTCAAGCTCTACTCAAGTGTCTATGAATCCACAAGAATAAAAGCAGTAGCTTTTTAAAAGGCAAGCATTTAAATGATCCCTCTAGTAAAAAGGACAGGAGCATTCTAGAGCTACAAGGCTGAAATGTAGGGAATCGGGCAGGATAATGCAGAACAGGTCTTCACAGCTTGACGGGCAGATCGAAGAAGAGGGCGGAGAGCGGCCAAGGCAGGGAACCTTCTGAGGTCAGGCCTCCCCAGTGTGAAGCCACTGTTTTGTTTAAAGTGCCACTTTTCCCCAGAATATCAGACACACTCACATTCAAACACAGAAAAACACTGTGCAGAAAAGGCTTTTCTGTCATCTTTGAAGCTCCCAACTCCTCTGTTTCCCCTAAGTGGTGAGTTCCTCTTCAAAGAATCTCCCACCCCCCCCCCCACCCCACCCCCCCCCCCCCCCCCCCCCGCTGTTCTCTGGAATCCAGACCATTCGTGACAGCCAAACAAACCAACTACCCTCAAGGCGCCTTCCCTGGGCGATGCCTTCAATGGTGTTGACCCTCTCCAGTACGTCCACATTCGTCTGGCTGGCCTTCAGGTTCTAGAACCTCCATTCCCCAGCCCACCACGGGTCTCTTCCCGGTAGCTGTCCCTCTACAGCCCTGCTCACTCCCTCTCATCTCACCACACGCTTCCAGGGAGGCAACAGGATTCAGTATCTGGCTAGAAATGCAACCACCTGGGCACCCCGGCCCTATGCCACCGCACAACCCTTCAGCCACGTACAACATCGCTTTCCCTGCTTGCCTCCAGAAGGAAGCTCCCGCTCAGGGCGAGGGAGGATCTCTATGGGCCCATCAACTCAACCATCAGTAATCAGGACACTGGGTTCTCCTGACTCCGTCCCTCAGGAAGAATCCTGGCCGAGCACAGCACCAGGGAGAGTCAGCTGCCCTTCTGCCAAACAGCAGGTCTGTTTCTCTGCAGGTGGATCTTGGGATCTGAATCCCCAACAAGGTTGCCGTTGGGGACTAGCCGTCAAAGCTAACGCCAGCTGGCGGCAGGCTGCGGCCAGGCGCACAGTGGCCTCACTCCTGGGTCCTCCATTTTCCTTCCCCCTGCCGTTCTGTCTGTGGCCAACAGGCCACATCTGTCTCTACACCTTTAATTTTTTCTGGAACACAGCAGGAAACCAAGAAGTCCTGCGTTGAATTTTCCCTACCAACTCCTGTGCTTCCTCTCGTGCTCTCCCTGCCCTGCTAAAGCAGCAGCTTCTCCAGGGAGTCAAATGCCAGGCTCACACTCTGAGATGAGTACTGACGTAAAACAACACATCCTTTCGCATCATAACCGGGATACCTGCGCCTTTCTGGCCTTTTCCCCGCTCTGTTTTCCCAATCTCACCACGGCGAAGAGAATGAGAGCAGGGAAGGCTTTGGCGGGGGGGGGGGGGGGGGGGGGGCGGGGTGAGGGAAGACAGAACCCAAGCCACTGGCCGCAGATCCAGTGGGACGCGCCAACCTACCTTGGTCAGATCCATTCCCAGTTTGAGCTGTGAAATGAGATGAAGAATTATACTACGCTGATCCTCCATGGCACCCAGTTCTGTCTCTTCTTTGTCTTCAGTGTCACTGTCCTCATCTTCGGACAAAACCAGTTCAGGGCCCGAGTTTGGCTAAAACAAGATCATCGATACAAATCACCAGCTGGTCCAGCAGAAGTCAGAAGCACAGCACAGGGACCCGTAGGCTCAGCAACGACAGAAGGAGCTCAACCCTGCCCCAGAAAGAGCTTCTCTGTGACCAGTGCTATTAGCCATATGGGGCGACAGAGGGACCCTTTCCGGGGGTGCGGGCCCTTCGGGCGAGGCCACCCACCGCACGCCCGTTCATTTTCCCCACCATGCGCCCTATCCGTAAACTTTCCGACCTAAGGACCTTACCCAACAACAACAAAAGTTTTCTGCTCAAGAAGCTACATGGGTCTGAGCTCCCTTACCTGGACTATTCCCATACGATATTCTCCTATTAACTTGCACAACGCAGAACACCTTATACCTAATGTAAACTTTTCTGTTTCATAAACGAAAGGCAGATGCTCCTGGGATTGACTGAAATTACCTTAGTGACGAGAAAATTTACTCTGAGACTGTTTCTACTCACATCACTTAATATCGCTGCGGCAAGTGTGGAAAAAAAAAAAGAAAAGAAAAAAGTCTCAGAGCTGGCATTAATTCAGGAAGGGTGACAAGAATAAAAATTTAAGGAGAAACACCAAAATTTTACAATGCTCACATGTGTGCTCTCCAACAGACCCTGCTTTTCCTCAATGCAAGTTCATTCATTCCGTTGCTGGATTCTGATTTTTCAAATTGCGTAGGAAACAGGCAATTGGCAAGCGGAATGTGCAAGAGGGCTGAGCACCACGTTTTCCAAGTCCCAGACATCAAGAACTCTGGCTATAATGGATAGTTGTCCTTGGAATTCTACTGAAAGAGGCAAGCTTAATTCCCCTTTCCACATTTACCTGTGTTCTTACGCTGCTTGTCCATACGTAAGCCGATGCACTCTGCAAACACATTACACAATTGTTTCTAATTACCGATGACCGGTCAGGCCAATACACTTAGTAGACACAAACGCAGCAGCTCAAGGTATTTAATATAAATAGACACAGACTTGCCCATACGTCTCTGCAAAAAGTAATGATTTATCAACTCCATTAGGCCCCTCTCCTTCTATCTAAAGGCACTTCCAACACCCAAAGGTTATCTTATAGTGATCGAGGTGGCTGTAACTGACCCGCCTGACCTACATGTGCTGGCCATTCCTTACCGACACTCCACGGAGAAAACACGGTGCTCTTCTCCCCTGGGGTAGGCATTTGAACATTTTCCCACTGAAATAGACATTTTTCTACAGACATACTTCTCAAGTTATTCTCAGTCACCTCTGAACACCCCCAATTCTGGAGAGACCACTGGGGAGACCTGAATGAAGCCCACGGCGGTAGGCTCTCCCCCCGCCAAGAAGAGGTGCGTTTTCCTCCACCGTGCGCCTTGTTCTCCAGTCTCATCGCAATGCGTGTTGTTTGCCGTCCCTGGAAAATTGTTTTGCTGGGAATATGCTGAAATAACTGGGGCCCCGCCCCCCATCCTGCTCCAGAAAGGACTAGCCAGATGCAGTCGGCGGGGACTGGGCTGCCCTGATTCTAACGCTGGGAAGTCGGAGAAGGAGGGGCTCCGGAGGCCACCCCGCTTCTCCTCTGGCTTCACCTCCTGGACACCCATCTGCTGTGCCTCCGTGCCGGCCGCTGCCAAGGCCGCTGAGCCAGAATGGCTGAAAGGCCAGGAAAAGCAGGGCCACCCTCCCACCAGCCTGCCCCTCCTGACTCTTCGTTCCCCCTCCTCTGGATTTCAGTTTTGAAACGGAGGCCTGTCTCATTGCGCTGGGAGTCTACGGTTCCAATCAGACGCCACTGAAGTCAGAAAGCCCAGACGCCATCCCTCCCCATGGCAAAGGTGCTGCGGTCGCTACTTCCTTCGTGGTGACCTGGTGGGCAGTGGTAAGTTATGAGCAGATTTCCCCTCAACGCAGGGGCGCCTGGAGGAGAAGAGGACAGCGCCCCGGGCATCTTGATTTGGGAGGAAAAAGGACAATCAAAACCAAATCGAGCTACCAGCATGCACCCTCTGGGGGAAGCGGGGACGGCGGCATGCAAAGCCCTTAAACGTCTCAACAGGAGAGGTAGCTGCATCTCGAGTGCAATCGCTCCTGCTTGGAATTGAACGCGGTACTGAACCCAGTCCGCACAAATCATTTGCTCAAGTGAGGCTGCCAGAAGCTTGATGAGGCAAAGGATGATCCCTTCCTCCCAAAGTGTGATTTCCCATTTGTGCACACACCAGCACACAGGGAAAGCTCCATCCTCCCCACGAAATGCGCCGCACCCGGTGCACCGCGTTCAGAGACGACCGATCTCTGAACCACACTCCCTCCTGCTGCCTGCCATGCTCGGAAATTAGACCCAGCTTGTCCCCGACTTCCGGCAGCCAGGAAATCTTTCTACGGGATCCTGCCACGAGATACTGAGTACATGCATCAGTGTGCGCACAAACCTCTCCAGCTCCTCCTACTTCAATCCACAGGGCATTTCCTCTGTGGCTGGTGGTGCCTCTCACAGAGACACTGGCTACGGGAGAGAGAATTAAGGCTGGTGCAGGGGCCCCAGAAGCGGACTCACTCCAGGGGGAATGGAGGCCAGAGCTCGTGGGGGCCCTCAGGTCCTGCCAAGGGGAGAGAAGCCGTGAGGAGTCTGACACACATCATTGGCTTGGATCCTCAGCCAACTGCCTAAGCTTAGCCGAGGATCCAGCCATAGTTTTCTCTCCCAGAACTCCTGGGAATATGCCTGTTTTCTTACGGTAGGATTTGCAAAACCCTCTCCCACTCAAACTCAAGTGAATAATCAGGGTTTAAGAAAAAAAAAAAAAAAAAAAAAAAGGAGGCTCCTGGGTGGCTCCGTCGGTTGAGCGTCTGACTTCGGCTCAGGTCATGATCTCACAGCTTGTTGAGTTCAAGCCCCGGGTCAGGTTCTGTGCTGGCAGCTCGGAGCCTGCAGCCTGCTTCAGATTCTGTGCCTCCCTCTCTCTCTCTGCCCCAACCCACTCACATTCTGTCTCTCTCTTAAAAATAAATAAACATCAAAAAAAATGTTCAACAACAACAAAAAAAGGTGTTTTTTTTTTACCACCAACATTTATCATGTTGTTAATGAACATCTTAGAGGAAAGAAGGCCCCGATTCTACCCACAATGGAACGCAGTGTTTTGCAGAAAGGGGAGACCACCCTCTGCTGGGTCCAAAATGGAGGCACGAGGAGAGAAGGTAGGAGTATCCGACTGGTCAACCCTGTTAGAAAGAGGTCGGCTGGCAACGTACATACAAATCTGCCAGCATCCACAAAGCAGCCACTGTCAACGGGCACCACCAAGAAAGGCAGAATTTGAAGAACAAGGCTTCACTGGCATTTTAAAGGCTAAAAGACTTCTTCCCCTTTGGGGTCAAGAGTTTGTCAATTCTGTCTGCTGTGAGATCCAGTGTTTCTCAATCTCAGAAGGACAACTGACCCGGGCCGTGGTTTTATAAATGCTGAGAAAGTTCCTAAGACTGAGCAAGAACAATCGTCACATCCCGCCATCCCCCAGAGATCTTTGCAAATGAGCCAGCCCAGCCATAAAAACGTATGCCAACCTGAAGACAAAATGGAATCAGAATATGTCTTAAGGAGAAGCAGGCTTTGGAAAAATGAGGTTTTCAATAAAAACAAAAATAATGAGTCAATATTTCTACCACATGAGCACTTCAGGGCATATGATGCTACAAAAATGAAGTGACTCGTATCTCTTAGCAAATAGAGGGAAGGACGAGTAAATGTGACAGACAGGAAAAAGCTTCCTGGCAGCAGGCTGGGGTTCGGGGACACTCCTCGGTGGCTCCAAAGGGACTTGTGCCCCAGAGCCAAGGTTCTTAATCTGGGCATTTTGGACATTCCTAAAAACATCTACCGCTACCTTTGATATTTGATACAAAAATTGTGTATCTGGACATTTTCTCGAGAGAGACGGCCCACGTTCTCCTTGGATTCTCGGGAGAGGATCTGCCCCTGGGCTGACCTCAGGCCTCTCAAGGAACGAGGGGCCTCAGACCCCGTAAGAGAGATGGGCTCTCAGGATGGGACGCGTTCCAGTCAGAGACAGTCACAGGATCTGCAGCCATGTCACCACAGACCTCCGCTTCTCATCTGGCAACGGGCAACACATCCGTGAGGCGGCGGCCAAGGGCCAAAGCCAGAAGCAAAATCGTGACTTGGGTTAGGTTGACGTGGGTTGAACAAGCCTCCTCCAGGGGGACACCAGTGCAGAAGGGAACACTGAACTCTGCTTCCGCCTCTCCTTCTTACCCAAACTCTTAATTCTGCAATACAAAGGCAAGTTCCAAGCAAGACGGAAATTCCAAACTATTTTATTCAATACACATATGTAACTGAACTACATTTTGAGCCAGTGCCAGGAAAAACCACGAAACAGACATTTATGTTCGAGGTCCATTCATTTCCCTGCCACGGGTCTCACTCCACCCCCACACCTGCACCTGCTCCCCTTCCTCAGACAAAGTGCATGCAACCCAGCCCTCCTTCTTCACGGCAATCTCTCCTCCTTGCTTAACTGGCTCTCAGAGAGCTGAGGCCAACTTGAGTAGTTTGATCTACTAACATTCTCTTTATTTGTAAATGTCTAATAACCTAGTGTCTTAATACAAAGGACTGAATCCTTAGATTTGAGGCATTATGAGAGAAGCCTAGGTGGCTACATTATTCGACCTTTAAAGACGACTGTTTACTCTTGAACGTGGATCAAGGCCACGCTACAGCCCTTAGATCGCCGACATGCAGGTAGGTGGGCTCCACTGTGACAAAGATTGAGATGGGCACCTGCTGCCATCTGTCGCCCATATGAGTGCCCTAGAACAGGTATTCTTAAGTAAAGAATATCTTCATCAGAAAACATACCCACTGAGTTCAAGTGATCTGCAGCTCTCCTAAAAGTCTACCCGACCAAGGACAGAAAATACAGGCAGCTAGACAACGACGTCAAATTCTATTCCATCGGCAATCATGTTGCAGCCCAACATTTTGAGAGGCTGGCATCTCTCCCCCCACACTGTTACCTAGGCACAGGGTAAACTGAGTCAGACCCAAGAACCTTGGTATTGAATGGTAAGAACCAAACATTGTCCAGATATCGTCTTTATGGCGAAAATGGGGAAACCCAGCCGTGTCAAAAAGAACATCTGATAGTCTGAGGGTCACAGAAAGCTGGACGGTGGGGGAGAAGACCCAAAGCACCACCCTCAGATATCCACCCTCAAATGAGAGAAACCTTATGATATACAGCAGCAGCAGCACAAAGGAGCAACCGGGCAACAAGGTGTCCCCCTACATGACTTATTTCTTGCTTCTGCTACTACACAGAACATGCAGTAACATGCAATAATGGCTACCAGGACAAACACACATTTGCTTACTTTACAGACAGGAGGCAATAGACATTGGTTTGCTAGAAAATGAGAGGTTCTAGAAAAAATAGGAAATGTCAAGTTGAACCATGGATAGAGGTTGAGGGGGGTTCAGAGAGATTGGAAGAAGAGGTCAATGGAAGACAGAGAAAGGCGACAAACACAGCGAATATTAAAAGACAAGCAAGGAGTTCGGAGTGTCTAAGAGGTACAAGTGCCCAGGACCAACTACTGAAACAATTTTTTTGTTCTGATGATAACGGTGTTACCGTTGTTGACGACCTGTATGGAATCCATAAAACCAAGTATTAAGTCCCTTTTATCTCTAGTCATTTTTTTCACTCCAATATTTATAGCATATTTAACCAAATTATCACAATCATTACTTGATCCTCGTTGTTTATCTTCACATTCATAAAAATTTTACAGCCCAAGGAGCCCCATCTAATAGCCAAGGTCATGAACACCGGCACAGCTGTTTCTGAAGACCCGGTCCAACTTCCCACGCAAGTCAATAGAATAGCATTAGCATAGCATGGGGCATACAAAGATGGCCAGCAGTCCAGCAAATTTCACTTGGCGTTTTTCTCCCTCATTCCCCAGTAAGACATTTTTATCACATGACTCTCAAGTGCAAGGCACTCACTGTATCACACGCTTGGAAAAACTATTTCCCCTGAGGACACACACAGACATAAAGTTGTGTCACAGAAACGTAAAACGGCTCTTCCTGATGACCTACTGTCCTTCCCGCGCTTAGCACAGGTGGGATTTCTTCCCCAGTAGAGTCTCTCTTGTGCCTGTTTCCGAGTCCCCCAAAGTAGGCCATCTTCGCTGAGCGGAGGGTCTCCCGGGTGAACGGAAAGATGCTCTCCTCTGTCAGAAGTCATACCAAACGGCGTGACGTCAGACACATGTCTTCAGGTGATGTCTTGTGCAGCTGACGCCCCGTGGCCCTGACGCAGGGCGGCCACTGAAGCCTCCTCGCGTGTACTGCCTTCTTTGTGGAGCCACGTCCAAAGCTGGGTGACCAGCTGTGCCTCGCAGGCCGCCACCGTATCTGGGGGACCTTATCTTGCCATTTGGAGGTAGGTACAATGAGGCCACTGTGCGGGGGGCAACCCAGTGGAGGAGTTGGCTCTAATCCTTGACAGCTTCAAGCACAACCATGTCCACACAGCGGGCTTGTCCCCGCTGCCATTTTGGAGACGCTGAGTTGGTTGCCACTGACATCACAATCCTTCTGCTGCCTCCCAGTGGACGCGCTGGCTTTCTTGCTCTAACCACACATACACACACATTTACCACACTTGGCTCGCACAGACTGGAAGGACAGACGCTCTTCCTGAGCAAAGGGGCCAACCTGCAGAAAGGTTCATTTTAAAGAAAAGACACCCTGGAAGGTAGAAGGAAGTCACTTCCGGGGAGGGGAGGGAGTAGGGGGCATTCGTCATCAGCCAAGATAATCGGGCACAGTTACGCCAAGAGGATGCGACAGGTGTTCTTTCAAAAAATATCTGCGAGAGGCGTTCACGGCAAATAACATCAGGCCTTTTCTCATTCCACAGAGCTGCTCAGAAACCGTTTTTCAACGAAAGCAAGAAAGAAAGGAACTGAGAAGGAGCAAAGAAAACCTTGAGTCCAAGGCAGGGAAGGAAGCGGCAGCGGCAGCGAAGGGGGAGGCGACGGTCTTGCAGCTGGGGACCTGGGAAGCAAGCGTGCCAATGTCAAAGCAGGCGCCCGGAGGCCACAATCCACGCCTCAGCCCCTCCAGCATCCGCGGCCACCGGGAACAGAGGGAAGGGCACATACGTGACGAGAAGGCCCAAGAGCCAAGCGCTGCGTCCCGTGCGTCATGACACTACGTCGATCGGCAAAAGCCGAGCACTGCGCAAGCCAAGCCGGCACGGGATCGGCGGCCCAGCCGAGAGCTCGCCAAGACTCCCTAAAAACGAAGCTATGCCAGGTTGCGGGGCACCGATCACCATGGCCCTAGGCCCGCGAGCAGCACACGCCACACTCTCAAGTTCGCAGGAGGCTTGTGAGCACTGGGGTCAAAGTCTCAAGGAGGAGAAGAGGGAGGGCACGAAAACAGAGGACGTAATCGCCGCAGCGAAGCCGGAGCGATGGCCTGGATGTGAATCCTGAATCCGCTACCTTCCGCCTGTCAGGCTCCAGCTCATCTCTGAGATGGAGGCGGAACTCCCCACACCTCAGGCGACTGCCGAGGGGCCTACAGAAGACAAAGCACAGAAAGTGCTGAGCCCAGAGTGCTGAGCCCAGCACTGAGCCTAGTGCTGATCTAGAAGCCACTGCCACGGCACCCGCGTCCCCCTCGCCATCCCTCAGAAGCTGTGTGATGCTGGACGGGCTCCCGTGGTAGGTCAGCCCCCCCCCCCCCCCAACAACGAGGACACGGAGGGCTCCGGGGCCGTCAAGGTCTGGGTCCCCCACACGGTCCACGGCCCTGGCCGCGAGGGAGCATCACTTCCGGGATCTAGGGCTGCACCAGTAAGGGACTCATAGAAATTCCGGAACAAATCACATGCGGGTCCGGGAGCCACAGGAGACAAATACAAAGCGGCAAGGGTCACAGCGCGGCACACGCAGGAGCCACCCAAGTTCTCTAGAAGGCCCAGGAAAGGGAGGGACAAAACCCCTCCGAGAGCCACTCTAGCATCTCTAGGCTCTGGCGTGAGGAAAAGCAACGGTTTAAGACACAGAAGGCCTCCTCTAGGCGGGCTGAAGGGCGAACAGGCACGAGGGCTGCAAGAGTTACCATCCCCCGAACTGCCTCCAACGCCCACATCGGCTACTAAAGATACAGGATGCTGAAGACCTGGTCTCTGCATCTGACCAGCTGGTGACCCGCTGGAGGAGGCCATGGATCTTTTTCTCCCCTGGCCCTGGGTGGAACCTCTAAGTTCCATCTCATCCTCTGAAACTCAGTTCAGCCACACTTCACAGGGGCAGACGTGGCCCCCTCCGTCCTAACGAGGAGCTCCTCGGCACCCTGGAGGCACCCGATTTGGCGCGCCCCGACTGGGTTTATGCGACTGCGCATCTGCTTTCCCGCTGGAACTGGGAAGTCCAATCTCTTTCAGTAGAGGAACACGGATTATCTGGACCGGCTACTTAGAGCTCCAGGTTGATGTGGACCTAGAAGCCACCTCTAGGCTCCGGGAGAAAGAACGCCGTGATCAATCAGTAACATCAGCTAGGAACTGAGGGGTGGGACGGAGTGGCCCTGTGCTCGTCAGCTTAGCCTCATCGAAACTCCTTCACGACAGCGTTAGAACTCCTGTCTCCTTCGGCCTTTCGTTTCTAGAGTCTCAAAACAAGGGTTGGTTTTTATAAAAGGTGCTCAATAAAAAAAAAAAAATTTTTTTAATGAACGAACAAAACAAGAAAAACGGGGACAACTTGAGCGTGCAAGGACAAAATCCAGATTTAAAATAAAAAGGACAGGTGTGCCCGAGTGGCTCCGTGGGTTAAGTGTCGGACTCTTGATTTCAGCTCAGGTCACGATCTCACAGGTCGTGGGATCGAGCTTCATGTCAGGATCTGCACTGGCAGAGTGGAGCCTGCTTGGGATTCTCTCTCTCTCCAAATAAATGAACTTGAAAAATAATAACAAAATGAAAAGGGCAGCCAGTCACAGAAGATCCCATATTACATGGTTCCACTTACAGGAACAGGCGGATGTATGGAGACAGAAAGCAGGTTAGTGGTTGGAAGGGACTAGAAGGAGGGGTAGAATAAGGGTGACAGCTAAAGAGTATGGGGTTTCTTTTGGGGGTGATGAAAATGTTCTAACATGGACTTATCTGGAAAAAAAAAAAAAACCCAAACCCATGGAATGGAACATTTTAAATGAGTGAATGGCATGGCATGTCGATTATATCTCATAAAGCTGTTACCTAAAAAATTAGAACAAACATATAAATAAAAGGACGCATCATGTAAAGTCAGACACGACGAGGGCAGAAGGAAGGCCGTGGCCTGGGTGACCAGAAAGGCAGACTCTGAGATGAGCGTCACCAAAGAGCAACGCTTGGGGCAGCCGAGAAAGGAGGGGACATTCCACCAGAAGGAGCGGCATGCTGGCCGGGGCAGTCTGGCCGAGGCCAGGTGGCAGATGGCTTTGGACTTATCGCTAGACTCATTCCCTCGAAGAGCCCACCTGACGCCATGCCTTTCAACCATTTATTCACTGATGGCCTCTAAATGTCTGTCTCAAACTCAGCCTTCGCCCTGAACTCCGGCTTCGTGCATCCACTGCCTGCTCACCGTCTCTCCCTGAGCTGTCTGTGGTAGAAAAACAGTGCCCCCGAGAGGTCCAAATCCTAGTCCTGGGACCTGTGAATTTTGTCACCTGCTGTGACAAAAAATAGGCCTATGTAGAGGTGATTGAGGTCCTTGAGACAAGAGAGTCCTGCATTATCCAAATGGATCCAGTAAAATGACAGGAATCCCGAAAGCTGGAGACTCTTCCCTGGCTGTGGTCAGAAGGAGGCGTGCCTAGGGAAGTGTGGTCAGGGAGAGAGCAACGGCTAGCTTTGAAGACAGAGGAACGGGCCACAAGCCAAAGAAAGCAGGCAGCCTCTAGAAGCCAGAAAAGGCAAGGAAATGGATCTCTCCTACAGCCTCCAGGAAGGGTCCCTCCTTCGTTCCGCAAACGTCCGCGTCCTTCGTTCCGTCAACAGGCGTGTCAGGCTCTCCGCGAGGCACGGCAGAGGAACACAGAAACGGGCTTAGTCCTCTTGGAAGCTGCGGCCTTGCTGGGCAGACAGTGGTTCGCTTTGGGGTTCCCATTCGTGGGATCCAACAGTGAGCTATCGCAGGGGCCCGGGAATCCCAGGGGAAGCAGAACGATGGTGGCAGGCAGGTAAGCAAGTGAGCACCGAAGGGAGCAGGTGGAACCAGAAGCAAAACGTGACTGGCCAGAAGTGCCTGCAGATGGAATTCTTTTAGTAAGCCATGGGCAACATAAACCAGCTACGGAGGCTCATTCGGGCAGGTAGCATTCGAGGGGGAGAAAGCTTTTATCATCTTACCTTCCCTCCTCTCAGATCTGACAGACACCTCACAAGGGCCCCGCCAGCATCCTGACTCCGTTTGGCTCACCGTCCTCCTTGCCCATCCAGACGGGAGGCCTGCAGGTGCACAGACACCTCCCAGCGCCCCACCACCCAGACGGCCCCCTGGGCTACACATCCCTCCTGTCCTCACTCTGCCATCACACTCGAGGCCCTAGGCACGTAACCGTAGGATCCTGACACTCTGCAGATTCTCCTTCTGTTCCAGACTCCTCCTCTTATGCTTCGCCTTGTATTGAGCCACTGGCACGTTCTTCCCCAAATACCTTCTCTGCTCACAAGTCTTCAGAGCTGTCCCACTGCCCAGAGGAACTATCCAGTCAGCCCAACGTTTAAGGCTCTCCTCAACCTGCCCCCTTTCTCCCTTCCCCTCCTGCTCCCCACCCTGAACTCTCTCCAGCCTATAGCTGACAGCACCCTCACTCCGTCCTCTAGACTTACACGCCCAGTGTGGGAGCCACCAGCCACGCGTAGCTGTGTAAATCAATTAAAAATAAATACATAAAATTTAGGGGCGCCTGGGTGGCTCAGTCGGTTGAGCGTCTGACGTCAGCTCAGGTCCATGATCTCACGGTCCGTGAGTTCGAGCCCCGCGTCAGGCTCCGTGCCGACAGCTCAAGCCTGGAGCCTGCTTCCGATTCTGGGTCTCCCTCTCTCTCTGCCGCTCCCCTGTCCATGCTCGGTCTCTGTCTCTCTCTCAAAAACAAATAAGCATTAAAAAATAGATAGACAGATGACAGATAGATAAATAAAAATTTTAAATTCAGTTCCCTAAAGGCACTAGCCACACTTTAGGTTCCCACTGGCCACATGTGGCTAGTGGTTACCTTATTGGTCAGCATACAAACGTGCATACATCACTGCATGTTGTATTAGACAGTACTGCTCTCCACCTTTAATACTCTCCCAGTTCGTTTTCCTCTACCATTTGTTACTTCTCTGCAAAAATAGCCCCATGCCAGGACACAGGCTCCCATGACCCTGGGTCAGGAATAATCCCTCCCTCCTCTCAAACCCCATGGGTAAGTTTTGCCAAGGTCACTCACAGGCCGCTGCCAGCCCTATCTTTCCTTAACTTCCTGGTAATCTAAAGCTCAGTGAGAAGAGGTCATTTTGAAAATCCAAAATTCCACGGGGCGCCTGGGTGGCTCAGTCGGTTAAGCGTCCGACTTCAGCCCAGGTCACGATCTCACACTCCGTGAGTTCGAGCCCCGCGTCGGGCTCTGGGCTGATGGCTCAGAGCCTGCAGCCTGCTTCCGATTCTGTGTCTCCCTCTCTCTCTGCCCCTCCCCCGTTCATGCTCTGTCTCAAAAATAAACATTAAAAAAAAAATTAAAAAAAAAAAAAGAAAATCCAAAATTCCTAAGGAAGCACAAAAGAACAATCTTACAAACGCTGTCACCTCAGAAATAAAATGTTGAAGGAATGATGCATTGGGGGTAACCAATAGCAATAAAATTACTCTGTACCTAAAAACTCAAAGAAAGGAATTCTACTACCTATGATCTGTTTCTGTCGTAACCATGGATGCACATCAAGAATTCTGACTTTCTATATCCACGGTTTAAATTATTATTGATTTACGCTCTGTGCTGGGTGATAGATGTCTTCTGCTTCTGCAGACGGTAGATACCTTTATTCAGAAAGTAAACACAATGAAACTCAGGTCGATGGCACCACGTTAGTGATGCTTTCAGACTCTCCACCTGACGCCGCTAATTGCTGGGACGGCCTTGCTTATGCCACAAGTTATGCCCGGTTATGGGCCGGAACTCCTGATGGGGACAGAAAAAAAAAAAAAAAAAAAAAGATGCAAAGCACCGAGGGTATGCAGAGCCACCGCGGGAGGAGCCCTGCGTCAGGCCTACGTAAGGTGTGTCCCCAGACCTGCAGGCTCAGCGTCACTGTGAGCTTGATGGCAAAGACTATTGACAATAAATTTCATATTAAAAAAAAAAAAAGAAATGCCAAAAAAAAAAAAAAAAAAAAAAAAGGTAACCAAGTCTAGGGACCCATCCCAGACTTATGGACTCAAACTCCGGGGACAAGCAGCCCAGATCTGTGTATGCTGGGGCTTTTTTGCTTTCATTTTTTAGTTGAAATAGAATTTATACATGGTGCAACATAGAGACCTTAGTGTATAATTCCACGAGTTATGACAAATATATCACTTTCTACCCTCGCCATCTTAACTTTTTTTTTAAGCGTACAAGGCTGTCAACCGCATTCACACTGTTGTCCAACAGCTTTCTAGAACTTTCTCATCCTCCCAAACCGAACCCCTATGCCCACTGAATGACCTCCCAGTTCCTCCCCCACACCCGCCACAGAACCTGTGTTCTGCCCAGCCCTCCAGGCGCTTCTGATGCGCTCTAGCATTTGAGAAGCGCAGCTCTAACCACTGAAGGCCACGGGGGTCGAGAGGAGCACCAGAGAAAGGCAGCAGGCACGCGAAGCCTGGTAGAAGACGTACTCCTGGCCCCCGTCCCCCCGACCCTCCACACCAGATCCCGAGCGCCTAGTGTGGACACCGCACCGGCTTAGACGCCAGGCGATCCAAACACGGACAAGTGGACACCTGTTCTCAAACACTCGTGTAGGCGCAAGCTGAAGAAACAAAGTGTGTTTCTCAACAGGAGACCAGGTTCGGGACATTTCACGTGACAGCCCTAAAATGGAAATGGAAAGCCATAAACTTGGATTGGAAGAGGGCGGTCCTTTCGTTGTGACTTTCCACTTCGTCTGTCCATTTGAAGCATTGATGCCTCTCGTTGAGAAATTCCCGACTGACTCTTTCCAGCGGCAATTTTGGAGGGCTACGGTAACACGAAAAACACTGGAAAGAGCCAGCGGCACAGCAAACCACAGAATAGTCTTGATTTACAAGTCATTAAAAGCAAGAGGCATCTACTGTTCTTTGCAGGCAAAAAGGGACTGTGTCATGAATAATGGAAAGACGCTAAGTGCATTAAGGACTCTGCTGCAGATAATGCTCTCTCCAGGCCACACAGAACGCACACTCGCCGAGGATTTCCTGCGTGCCGGGAGTACACGGTTACATCCCAGGCTTCGAGGATCTAAAACCCAGCGGATCTATGCCCTTTCACTTCAAAAGGTAATTTCTGGATTATTATTACCTGGCTCTCAAAGGAGCCGATGAGCCAGGAATTTTAGAAACAACACAAAGCTCGGGCAACTTGAGACTTTTTACCCTGCTTAAGAAGAGTTCTGATATATTTCCACTATATCCCGGTTTTTGTAAATATTAACGGACAGAAAAGCATCTCGGAGAAACAGGCTCTAATGTTTTGTAGGAAAAAACAAAACAAAGCAAAACCACCACGGCTCTTAATTCTACGATGAGGAAGCACCAATAAGGCGCTGTTAAAGCTACGATCTCTAAAATTCCACTCAATACCTTTGGGCTCAAATAGCAGGCGTTTTCTCTGCTTTTTAATTTGCACTGTGTATGTCCGTTTCTCTTAGCCACTGTGGCAGAAGATATTCAAAGGAGGTTTCTCTGTGCTTGCATTCAAATGTGAATTGATACTTAGGATCTAAGAGGGTAATCGTTAACGGTTCTTTTTTTTTTTTCCCTATTATTCCACTGCCATAAAATCAAAATGAGGCTTACTATGTCTCCTACTTTAAAAATTGTCACATTATCAGACTCTGCTGTGCCCCATTTTCAAATGCTTCGTTCGGTGGAAACTTCAAGGGGAAATTTGTGAGACAGCTGTAGTCTTCCTGGGGGACCATGAATACATGTGGGGGACCATGAACACATGTGGTGAGCACTATTAACGATCAGAACTGTGGGTTATCATAATTAGCACAAAAAGAAGACAGTGAATTTTAAGGTGTAAACGTACTCAGGGAGGACCTACAGGCTTCTCAATACTCAGTTCCTGTTTTCGTTTTTTTTTTTTTCTTTTTTTTAAGATCACTCTGATGCACAGAGTTTCCATCTCTCCAGCACAACATAACCCTATGAGGGTTCTCGAAGCTAGGTTTTGTCACTTGGGTAAATGTTTTGACAAATATTCTACCCTTGTACAGTTAAGTCTTCACCCCATTCGTACGGCATGATCACGAAACAAACACCCCTCAAGCAAGTTTAAAAATAACCCACCGTGGGGCGCCTGCGTGGCTCAGTCAGTTAAGCATCCTACTCTTGACTTTGGCTCAGGTCATGATCTCATGGTTCATGGGATCGAGCCCATGGTGGGCTCAGCACTGACAGTGTGGACCCTGCTTGAGATTCATTCTCTCTCTCTCTCTCTCTCTCTCTCTCTCTCTCTCTCTGCCCCTTCCCTGCTCACACACGCTCCCCCTCTCTCAAATGAATAAACTTCAAAAAAAAACAGTAAAATAAAAATAACCCATGGTATGTGAGATTTTGCTTGAAATTGACATTTAACTGGTAACTTTATTTTATCATGTCATCCATAATCTAAGATCTTTAGGAAAAAAAATTAACTTCTGACATTTCTTTTTGAGAAATGCCTTTTCCAACTTGAGAAGTATTCCGCATAAAACTGCCTTAAAAACCGGCAACATCAGACCCTGGGTGAAAACGGAGGGTCCCAATCAGAACCACTGTCAAATGAGTCCTTACACATTTAGCCATTTGCTTCAGAGCAAGAGGTAGGACCAGGGAGAAGGGAAGGGGAGGGGAGGGCTAACAAGGGCTCCGTGTAGCTAATGCTCTCCGTGAGAGGACCGCCTGGTTCTTGCCAGATGACGTTTTCAAGAAGGACAAGCATCTATCTTGGCTCATGGATATTCCCATAGTTGCTGTACCTCCCTATAAATCAGCCAACACAAACCCAGAGCAACATACTGGCTCATCCCGGCGGTGTTCCTGGACAGCAACACATACAATTCTGGGGCTTCATTTGACACTGATGCTAACTTACAAAAGGATGAGAGTCTGACTCTCAAGCTGATTCAAGAGAAGGAATCCTTCATGGGAAAAGATTCTATAGTGGTGACTCTAATCATAATTGCTATTTCTTCTTATCGCTGAAGTGCACCCAAGATGTGGACAAGATACTTGCCCCACATTATGAAGAATTGGCTTTATATAAAAGGAATGCTTGGAAAATATTCATTAAAAAGTCCACATGAATTGAAAAATGCGCAAATGCTATAAACGAGACACTTAAAACAAGAGAAACACCGATGGCTGATCCGTGAAACATCCTCAATTTCATCCATAATTATAAAAACAGAAATAAAACAAGACACCATTTTTCTCCCAAAATTAAAAACTGGAGGAACGCCTGGCCGGCTCAGTCAACGGAGCATGTGACTCTTGATCGTTGGGTGTGAGTTCGAGCCCCACGGTGGGCATACAGCTTACTTAAAGATAAATATCAAAAATAAAATTTAAATGAAAATAAAAACTGGCGAGAAAAAAGGCACTTGGTATTCATTTCTAATGGCAAAAAGACAGGAAAATAGCAGCCCTCACATGCTGCTGTGGGATTATAAATTTGGCTCCGTCTTAGGGGGCAATTTGGTAATACTTAGCAAAATGTTTAATTCCCACATTTGTTGACTGAATTCCACTTAAATTCCACTGCTAGACACTTCCCCTACATGAGACATAGTTGCATAAGTGTGCAAAATATGATCAGAACACTACCTGTAAAAGAAAAACCAGACAACTAAACGTCTCTCCTAAGGTCTGGTTAAATAAGGCTCAGGGTCCCCGCGAATCGTGATACAATCCTAGAGTTGACTCCTCTGTAGCTGTTGAAAGGAATGCAAACAATCTACGCAGTGACATGGGAACATATTGAAGATGTACTGTTCAATTAAAAAGCCACTTTACCTGTATACGTTATCTACAGGGCCATTTCGCCGTCATAAAAATTTCTAAAAGAAAGAACATATACGTAGGTTTGCTGTGCAAACAAACTCCACAGAAGAGAGACAGCAGCCCCCTGCAGGAGGCAGCCTCGGAAGGAGGAGTTGAAGTGGGGGACTTTTATTGCTGACTTCCTACAGGGCCTCGGCTGTATTTTTTATGCAACAATGAAGTGGGGTCACAGTCATTTTTTTTAAAGTCGTCCTCCTTCCACTGCCTGGCTAAGAACTGTATAAAAACTGTCAGAGGTGACTTCACCGTTCCACGTCTGGTGTAATTCTGAGGCCCCTGGAAGGCAGTAGGAGTCGGTGAAGGGGTGAGGGGCAGTGGCAGACCGGCCGGAAGCAAGGCTGAAAAGGTTTCACTGTGTACAAAAAGCAAAGCCAAGGACTCTTCTCCTAATAGCACAGCCAGCTGAGCTGACTGGTTTCCTCAAAGGGAGCAATTGAACGATTTGCTCTATTTCAAGCCAGCGATGGGAGCTCAGGTTGATGTCCATGATATATCTAATGTACTCGGTGAGTGCCTACCAACTTACTTGCTGCGGTAGGATGATGAATGGCCCAAAGACAGCCAAGTCCTGATCCCCAGGATGGTGATTTTAGGTTATATGGCAGTAAGGGTATTGAGGTTGCTAGTCAGCTGAGCTTAAAGTAGGGAGATTTATCTTGGGTTATCTGGGTGGGCCCAATATAACCAGAAGGGTCTTTAAAAGTGGAAGAGGGACACAGAAGAGGAAGCCAGAGGTAGACATGACTATGGAAAGTCAAGGAGAAGCAATGTTCTTGGCCCATAAGAGAGAGATAGGGACCATGACCCAAAGAGGGCAGACTCTAGAAGCTTTGGAAAAGCCAAGGAAATGGACTCTCGCCTAGAGCCTCCAGAAAGGAATGAAGTCCTGCCAACATCTTAATTTTAGACTTCCAACCTACGGAACTGTAAGATTACAAATTTGTGTCATTTCAGCTGCTAAATTTATGGCGATTTGTTACAGCAGCAACAGGAAACTAAAACAACCCACTGAGATTTCCTTTACTTCTCGACACCCCAAACTTCCTCTGGTGGGCATGCCTGGGGTATGCTGTGAAAATCAGCCCACCTGGGCATCCGCACCTCACAGATGCCCAGTGACCTGGGCCCACACGGCCAACTGGCTGGCTGGTTTTAGGACTTATTCCAAGAGAACCCAGACAAGATACCAGTAACACGACTGCCTTGATGATTATTAAATTAGTTGCATCAGAAGCAGCTGTATTTGAAGAAGTCGTTCATGAAAGTCCTTTGTAAATCAAGCCTCACCATACAGATATATTTGCACTCATTTAGACCGAGGCTACTCTTTCGAAAGACTAACAAAGGAGAAATGAGTGTCTCTTGAGGAACCCAGGATGTCAGAGCAACACATTCTTGGGGGTTTCTCAAGACATTTATACCCAGGGACAGGGACTGCCAAAGAACAATGGGAGTAAGGGCTGATTTACCACTGAGCACCTACTATGTGCTAGGCATTAGGCTGAACACTGAAAATATGTGATCTCATCTGATTCTGACATTTTCAGCAGGAAATGACTCCAATCATTACTACTAACACTGCCCACATCCCCCCCATGGCAGCCGGTGAAGGGGATGGGTTTCAGACTGCCCTGCCACATCCTAGAGAGGCATCCTGCCACCCCTCATCAAGGACAGCAGCTTAGTGGCGCCTGGGTGGCTCAGTCCATTAAGCACCTGACTTTGGCTCAGGTCATGATCTCGCGGTTCGTGAGTTCAAGTCCCACGTCAGGCTTTGTGCTGACAGCTCAGAGGCTGGAGCCTCCTTCGGATTCTGTGTCTCCCGCTCTCTCTCTCTCTCTGCCCCTCCCCCACTTGCACTCTGTCTCTCAAATATAAACAAACAAACAAAAAAAACTTAAAAAAAAAAGACAGGAGCTTAAAGTGACATCTACTCTATGCCAACATGCTCAAGAGAAGGAGGAAATTTTAGCTTTACTCCTATTATCCTAGAAATGTAATCATTAACCTTACCTCCCCAAAACACCCTTGGGACTCTCCCAAACTTTTTACTCCTCTCAACAGCCAAATTATCTAAAACAGGATCCCTCACTGTCTTTATTATTTTATAAAAAAAAAAAAAAATTTTAAGTAATCTCCATGCCCAAAGTGGGGCTTGAACCGAAGACCCTGAGATCAAAAGTCACATGCTCCACCGAGCCGGCCAGGCGCCCCTCGTGGCCTTTATTATGATTTTTGTACTTTATATTCTACTGACTGCCTCTTCAAGGAATCTGTGTTCTAAACGGATATAAACAAAAAACTTGCTTTTGTGGGGCAGTCACTCTGATGTTTATAAAGGCTTTCTGCTAGGGCTAGGGAAGCAACCATTGTGACACCTGTCCCTCACATCTGCAGGGCACAGGAGTCTCCACTCACCTAGGTGAGGACCACTGATGTCACAGAGCAACACCTAAAATGGGTGGGTATTTTCCCATTATGGGAATTTCTAGATTTCTATATAAAAGCTGATTCTAAATAAAGTTTTCAGGGGCGTCTGGTTGGTCCAGTCGGTTAAGCATCTGACTCTTGATTCCAGTTCAGGTCATGGTCTATCTCATGGTTCATGAATTCGAGCCCCACATCGGGCTCTGCCCTGACTGCACTGAGCCTACTTGAGATTCTCTCTTCTCCCTCTCTCTCAAATAAACTAACGAACTAAGTAACTAAATGTTTTTAGCTCTAACAATGCATCCTAGTAGAACACAAAAAGGCATGTAAACATAGAAGTGGTCCCTTCCCCTGTCTCCATTTCTTTTCTCAACCCAGAACATGAAATTGGTATCCGTCTGCTGTGAGAAAACTTCACAAATCCCCAAAGGAGTCCTTTCCTCCCGGAATTGCATAATACGTTTCTTTTTTACGTCAGAACTACAAGCTGGCCCTGCATTTTAGTACACAGGCCATTGAAAAGAAATATTTGGAATCTGAAACACATTTTCCAAAACATACCGTCATTCGTGGAGTAAGGGCCTGGAATTCTGGAGTGACCCACAAAGCTCCTTGAAACTCGTAATGTGGCTTAAGTACTCTACATTCATTCGCTAGAACGAGTGGAGATTTAATACTTTTGCGCTACAAATTTTGAAACAACTCTAAGAGGGGCGTCTGAGTGGCTCAGTCGGTTGAGCGTCCGACTTCGGCTCAGGTCATGATCTCGCAGTTTGTGAGTTTGAGCCCCGCGTCGGGCTCTGTGCTGACAGCTCAGAGTCTGGATCCTGCTTCGGATTCTGTGTCTCACTCTCTCTCTGCCCCTCCCTTACTCACACTCTGTCTCTCTCTCTCTCCTTCAAAAAATAAACATTAAAAAAAATAAAATAAAATAACTCTAAGAAACAAAGTTACATACACTCTCAATTCTTTTGAAAGGAAAGAAACCCTGAGGAGATCGGAAAAAAACGTGAACAGTGACGTGGGACCCGCTGAAGAGCGCCTATTAAGGCTACACGGTTCTCCAGTATGGTGAATTCCATTTCCGAAAAAGTTACAGTTCCCTTTCCTTCCATGTGCCCGTATTTCCGCCACGCTTCCTTTACTTATTCACAACGAGGTCACCTGCTGGGATTATCGTGGCCAACGGAGACAGCCACATGTGGCATGAGGACAGTCCAGCATCCGCTTAGCTGGGTACAGAGCGGGTGGGGGGAACGACAGAGAAAAGGGCAGGGATGGGGGTGCCCTGGAAGACGAGAAAGAAGATGGTGGTGTCGGGGCGTCACATGACACCTGACCGCACTTGTCACCCCACAGGAGCCACCTTGTGGCCCTTGTTGCTTCAGTATCTTCAGGGGCCAAGGACAGCTACGGTCCTGAGGTGACTGGAGACAAGACGGGCAGCCACCTAGCCACTGGTGAAGTATACTCAAGTGTTAGAGAAGCGGTGTTCCTGTATCCACAGAGTCTGAAAGTCGCTATGGGGACTTGGTGCTTCAGCTCTCTCACCGGTGCACACGCGATCGACGTTCCACCTGCCTAAGTTGCTCATGCCTATCTTCCTCACCCCAAATTTGAGAATCCACAATCTTGATTTAGCACCCAGTATGCCCCTGCGCCGCACAGGCCCACGAGCCAGCCACAAAACTCAATTCAAATTGCAAAAGGGATACAGACCTCATTGATGAATGCGGGCAGAGCCCAGAGCACATGTGAGAAAAGACTGTACTCTTTTCTTCCATAACATTCTTTCCCCAAGATCATAAATCTCTGAGCGCCGACTTTCCATCTCAGGAAAGTGAACGTCATCCCAGGGCAGCATATAAATCACCTCGAGAATAGTTATTCATTGTGGGCAAATAAAAATGTAAGCCAGGCAGATGGTGAAAAGCTCGTTTCTCCTGGTATAATTTCATGGGCGGAGGCTGGCAAGGGGTTGTGAAACGTGGGGCCACGTTCATAAGCAGAGAAAAAAATACCCCCCAAACCAGAATACTAAAAAAAATATCCTACCACATCATTACAAACTCTTCAACTCTTCACCTCTGGTTCAGATCTGACCTCCTCCCTTCGTGGCAAGAGCAATGAGAGGGAGGCAGAGAGAGGAGGAGGAAGAGGCGGGAAAATCCATACTAAACACTACTGCAGTGTTTTAAAACCATTCATTCACCAGGTTCAAGGCCCTGGATCCTTTGAGTACTGCTGCGGGGTAGAACAGACTATACCACTTGGCGCTGATTTTCTTCATATCTCCAGCTCACAATTGTCAAATCCGAGGCGGCTACCTCCCTTTGTGTTTATGTCACAAAGCCACACTGGCTGGGGAGGGGGGGAGGGGAGAGAAGGGAGGTAACATGGTGACCACTCCTAAGGCTACCCCCAAAGACCTGTTGATTCCAGTGTTGAAACCCAATGAAAGTCCTGAGACATACCCTACAGGCCCCCAAGAAGGTAGACTTGAGACCTTCCACTATATTCCACCCCTCCCTTACAAAGGCAACACCCAGTCAAGAAAACAAAACTTTAGTATCACCCACAAAAAGGGAGAGAGGAAGAGGAAGAAGTAGGATGGAAGGATGAAAACGTCCTTGAAAAAGTAGCATACGCTGAAATGAATCCCCCAAAGCTGCGGAGGAAATTACACCATCATGCCTTGTAGTAGGAGAGCTCATTAATGCCACCGGAAACCAAGCTCGAGGAGACCTTGAAAAATGCACACGGGGCTCAGGTCAGTGCGTGATGGTTATAGTTGTTGGTTTGTTAAAAGAAGAAAAAAGGGCAAAAAAAATGTGAGGGTTTTTTTTTTTTTGGCAAGAAAAAAGGCACTCTCAGCCACGGAAGGAACAACGTACTAGAATATCACAGAAACACGTATTCGTCTTTCATGGCATCTCAGAGATCGTCAACTTTTTTTTTTAACGCTTATTCATTTTTGAGAGACAGAGTGAGACAGAGCATGAGCGGGGAAGGGGCAGAGAGAGGGAGACACAGAATCTGAAACAGGCTCCAGAGCCTGACGCGGGGTTCGAACTCACAAACTGCGAGATCCTGACCCGAGCCGAAGCCGGACGCTCCACCGACCGAGCCACCCAGGCGCCCCTCAGAGATCGTCATTTTGACTGCTACGAGCCACAGGTAGATTTGTGGCCACATACCCCAGGACCTACATAGTCTTGGCATACTAACCTGGAAATATCACTCCCTGGAAACATCACTTGCCTAAACACCATCTCTTCTGCTTCTAATCTCGAAATATAAAACAAATCATAAGTATTGTGAATTATGCAAGTTGTTAAGAAGCTGAGTATCTTAGCGCAGGTTGCCATAACAAAATGCCATGAACAAGACGGTTTAGACAAGAGAATTTTTTTCCAGAAGTTTATTTAGTTATTTTGAGAGAAGCGGGGGAGAGAGAGTGGGAGGGGCAGAGAGAGGGAGAGAGAATCCCAAGCAGGTTCTGTGCTGTCAGCACAGAGCCTGATGCAAGGCTTGAACTCTCGAACCGTGAGATCATGATCTGAGTCGAAACCAAGAGTCAGACGCTTGACCAATGGAGCCACCCAGGTGCCTGAGAATTTATTTTCCTCGTAGTTCTGGAGGCTGGACGACTGAGATCAGGATACAACATGGTTGGGTTCTGGTGAGAGGGCTCTTCCTGGTTTGCAGAAAGCCGCCTTCTCACTCTGTCTTCACAGGGCAGAGAAAGGGGTCTCCTTCTCTTCCTTTTCTTACAAGACTACAGTCCTATTGGATTAGGGTGCTGGATTAGAGCCCCACCCTTATGACCTCACCTAACTTTAGCTGCCTCCCAAAGACACTATCTCCCTGATACGTCACGTGGGGGCTGGGGCTTCAACATATGAACTTGCAAGGGGAGGTAGGCACAATTCAGTTTATAGTACTAGGTTATAAAAATCTTCTGAACTAAGGAGTTCTCTGTTCAATGTCCAACACATAGTAACTCCATGTTTGATGAATAAACAAATAACTGAGTACATGAATAGTTACTGTCTTAGTATATTCAGACACAGAGCAAACTTGGGAGAAGTGTGTCTGCAAAGGTAAGTAACAACCTGAATCCTTCTGATTTTTTAATGTCCTGAGGGTCAGATAGCAATCTTCTACATTTGCCCGATGGATGGACTACTTTCCTTTCAGACCAGTAGCCAGAAGAGCAGAAGAAAAAACACCCAGATGATCAAGCCACCGTGCACTCCTCATGTCAGGACCTAAAACTGTCTTCAGTGGCTATAACAAGGGTCCCACATATAACTACCACCATCTAGTACCTTTTGCATAGGTGGTCAACGCCAATGGCTAGAAACGGACCAACGAGGAGAGCCTTCTGCCTGGAAAGGTCCAGGACACGGGCCAATAATGAATCTTTTGTCACAGCAGCCTATGTAACTCATATGCCACTCAATACGTTAAACTTACTTCTACCGGGGCTTCCAGAACCACCAGGAAGAGCGAGGCCTAGAACTGAGAACAAGGGAGAAGCATGCCCTTTAGTTATGAACCGTACAAACGGACCTTATCATTCACATTCCTTCGGCAAATATTTATAAACGGTCTACTATGTGCACAGTACTTTCCTAACTGCTTTGGAATCTTCAAAGAGGCACCAGAGGTGGGGTCTACCTTCAAAGAATCTGGTCTCCAAGATGACATGGCCGGGTTAGAAAAGTCCTAGGGAAGCTGAAGATGATTTCTGCACGAAGAAAAGCTGCTCGGGGCACATTTAGGGATCCAGCAGACGCCATCGGTTACTGCCCAAAGGCAGATTCCTCTTCCAACCTTGCTTAACGAATCCAATTTTGAGATCTCTAGGACTCGAGATCCTTTGACTCAGGGAAGGCCCACTCTTCCACAGCCACAGAGGCAGACTCATGATTGCTTTGAAGTAGTTCTAGAAATCCAGTTACCGACAATGTGTTCTAGGTCGTGGCGTGGGCACGTGATCCAGTTCTGGCTACCATATAACGGAAAGAGTGTATGGGGACCAGCGGCGGGGGGCTGCCCTTCCCACATCAAGAGTCTTGGAAAAGAGTAAGAGTCTTTAGAAGAGCACCCCCCATCTCTTCCTACATTCTAAAGGATACTGTTGTGAGGATGTAATGCTGGGGACTGTAGTTGTCATGCAGCAATCAGGAAGTGACACGCCTAAGGATAAAAAGCCAATAGTAAGAAGAAGAGAAGAAATCCATCCATACACACACGCACACACACACCCTTTTAAACAGAAATAATCTTGGGGCGCCTGGGTGGCTCAGTCGGTTAAGCGTCCGACTTCGGCTCAGGTCACGATCTCGCGGTCCGTGAGTTCGAGCCCCGCATCGGGCTCTGGGCTGATGGCTCAGAGCCTGGAGCCTGCTTCCGATTCTGTGTCTCCCTCTCTCTCTGACCCTCCCCCGTTCATGCTCTGTCTCTGTCTCAAAAATAAATAAACGTTAAAAAAAAAATTAAAAAAAAAAAAAAAAAAAAACAGAAATAATCAGTTTTTACATGATAAAAACACCTGAAATGTACCCACTTGATAAATTTTTAGGTGTATGGTATTAGCTACATGCACACTGTTGCACGGATCTCTAGAACACTTCCACCTTGCATGACTGAAGCTTTAAACTCTTTGAACAGCATCGCCTCAATTCTCCCTCTCTACCACCTCCCTGACCCTGGCAACCAACAGTCTACTTTCTGTTTGACTTTGAATACTTAGATACCTCATGTAAATGGAATCATGACCAGTTTACTTCACTCAACATCATGGGCTCAAGGTTCACCCACGTCGCAGCCAATGACAAGATTTCACTCTTTTTAAAGCCTGAATGCAAATCCATTGTGTAACCACGTTTTCTGTACTCATTCATCCACGGATGATCATTTAGGGTCGTTTCTACCTGTTGGCTATTCTGAATTACAATAATCATCTCTTTGAGAGATTCTCTTAGATAAATACACAAAAGTGAGATGACTGAATTATACAGTAGTTCTCGTTTTAATTTTTTCAGGAAGCTCCATACTGTTTTTTCAGAAGCCTGTGCCTTTGAGGCCATCAAACCTGGAAGTATTGATTGGCAGAATTCTTATTCTGTGAGAAGATTTTATTTATTGCTTGAGCCACTAGTTGTTCGAGTCTCTGCTATTGTAACTGAAAGAATCCTACCAGATACAGGAGATGGTCTGGTGTGGAGGAAAGGTATTGGCTTGGGAGAGAGGAAGTCCAGATACAAATCTCGTCTCCCATGGGCCAGTTTTGTGGACTTTTGGCCAGTTAGTCACTCCATTTTGGAGAGCAGCCATCTGACCCCTAATGACTACTCTAAGATTTAGTGATTCAAAGAAAAGATTTAAAAAAAAGAGGTGTTCTACAGGATCTGGGAAGGAGATGCGATCAAACTGGTGACAGGATGGGGAGTGGGGTGGGGAGGGGATCGTTTTCCCCATGAACTTCCTTGTAACAAATTCTAACAAATGTGATCAACAATATTTCCCGTGTAGCGACCATTTGAAATTAAATTCAGAATTCAATAAAGTGATTTTCAATTGCCAGAAGTCAGTGATAAATGTCTCACTCCTTCATTAAATGGTTGGAACCAAATAAATGGGTGTCACATATTTTGAACAAACACGTAAGACTGAACACTTGTGTTAATTATCCAAAGGATCAAAACAATCTATTACCTTATCTTCCAAAATCCATCACCATCCTGTGCCTGATACATACCCTTAGTCATCAATACCTATACATTTATGTATCGTGGAGGTGAAGAATCAGGAGATGATAAAACTGGGTTGAGGGGATTATACTGGCCAGGCTTCAACTTGAACGTCAGACGATTTCAAATTGACAGCATTCTGTGTTGTTAGGTGGTTCAAAAGTTCAGTGCTAAAATGACGAATCCACCAAGGGCATGGAAATTCTTCTTGAGGCAAAATTCAGCTAAGTCTTTTATATCTGTCTCCTTCCTTCATTTGTAAAACAATTTCCTCCCCTCCCTTGGGGAAGTGGGGGAGAGATTATGATGTGCTTACTTAAAAATTCAATTTTGCAATTTTCTAACCAAAGCCCATTTGGCTAAATGCTCAGTACTTAGGGACATTATAAGAAGTCTTTCTGTTAAAAAAAAAAAAAAAAAAAAAGGCGGGGGGCACCTGGTGGCTCAATCAGTTAAGCATCCGACTTCGGCTCAGGTCACGATCTTGCAGTTCCTGCAGTTCACCGGTTCGAGCCCCACGTCGGGCTCTGGGCTGACGGCTCGGAGACTGGAGCCTGCTTCGGATTCTGTGTCTTCCTCTCTCTCTCTCTCTCCCCCTCCCCCACTCACGCTCTGTCTCTTTCTCTCTCTCTCTCTCTCTCTCTCTCAAAAATAATAAATGTGAGAAAGAAAGAAAAAGAAGTCTTATTGAACCTGCTAGATTTGGGGGGATGTACGGTGTGCGGTCTCTTGACAGCTTTGTTGCCCTGAAGTTCAGACAATTAACCAGGCAATGTCTGTAAAGGAACAGTCAACGCAGGGGTGCACAGCAACTGACAGCGGGCTCTCGAGGCACTAGCTTAAATACCTCTGCTCAGGGTCTCCGAGAAAGAGATTGGTAGTAGCGATTCTCCACCTCCTCCCTCCTGGCCAAGGGTAGGTATTCAGACACCAAATATCTGCCTTAAATGATTAACACATGCTTCCCTGTTTCTAGTTTATCCGTGGGGGATTTAAGTTAAGTTTACCAAATGTTCTTCGATTGGTGAGTGGGGAAACCAACTCTGAATCCAATGGATACAAGTCAGCAGGAAGAAGGCGGGAAGCCCTGATTAACACGCCAACGTGCACGGCTCTCAAATGCATTACGCGAAACAAAAGAAGCCAGACTCAAAAGGGGACACACACCGTATGATTTCATTTCTGTGGATTTCCGGAAAAGGCAAAGCTACCTGGACAGAAAACAGATGAGGACTGTCCAGGGCTAGGGGGAGGGGCTAACTATGAAGGAACACAAGGGAATTTTGTCAAGTGACAGAGCTACTCTGTGTTTTAATTCTTTAAAAGTGACAAAACTGCATTTTAAAAGGGCGGGTATGGGGCCCCAGGGTGGCTCAGTCATTAAGCATCCGACTTCGGCTCAGGTTATGATCTCACGGTTCATAGGTTCAAGCCCTGTGTCCGGCTGTCTGCTGTTGGCACAGAACCCACTTCTGATCCTCTGTCTCCCTCTCTCTCTGCCCCTCCGCTGCTCGCACGCTCTCTCTCTCTCTCAAAACTATTTCAAAAAGGGGTGGGTTTTACTATTTATGAATTACACCTCAATAAAACTAACTTTTAAAAAAATGAAGGTTCTGGGGTGCCTGGGTGGCTCAGTCGGTTAAGCGTCCGACTTCGGCTCAGGTCATGATCTCGTGGTCCGTGAGTTCGAGCCCCGCGTCAGGCTCTGGGCTGATGGCTCCAAGCCTGGAGCCTGCTTCCAATTCTGTGTCTCCCTCTCTCTCTGCCCCTCCCCCGTTCATGCTCTGTCTCTGTCTCAAAAATAAATAAACGTTAAAAAAAAATTAAAAAAAAAAAAAATGAAGGTTCTGTCCCTCCAGAAAGGTAGGTCCACAGGGTCACACACACGACTGTCTCCATGTCACCCTCTGCTTTCTGATCCCCAAGTGCAACTGACTAGTCTTGATCTGCAGCAGGAAACAGAAACCACACCAGGTATTTCAATCAGAAAGGGATTAGATATGGGAATTAGGTGCTTACAGAATCTCTGAGAGGAGTGGAAGAGCAAAGACCCCTTCAACTTTTATTTCAAGGACCACCATGGTAGGCGGTAGGTAGCCAAGGTCCTGATGGTGGGAAGCAGCCGCGGCTGCCACCCCAACAGCCTCTCCAGCCCAAGCAGGTGGACCTGAGGCCCTCGGACAATGCGTCTGGCCCCCGCAACTGCCTTGGGACACACACACCCCCATGACTTGCCCACCAGCAGCACCAGCACAAGGTACTTGGTTTCTTGGTTTCCTCTCAGGCTTCCAAGTCTCACACAAGTTCATTTATGAAGCCGATCATGCATTCCGACACCTAGCCGTACAAAATTCCGGGACATGCCGTTGTTAGATTTCCCATCAGGAGGGCCGAGAGGGTCAATCCCGGTATCTCCCCATCACTGTTCTCCCTTACCCTACTACAAGGTATTCTTTCCCAAGACAGCACAACAAAAACCTTTTTCTAAATTTCAATTTCAAACGGTGCGAAGGGAGTTGAAAAATCGTCTGCTAATGGGTAAAACCAAGATCCTAACTCATTTCATTATGGACGAATATTTCATTTTCACATGCAGTTAGTTCTAGCCCCAGCAGAATAAAATTTTAGTAGAGTAGAACCACAGTTCTACTCTAACTCATATATTAAATACACACTGGTCTTTCAGTTTTATTCTGCTGGGAATTGAACAGACTAAGCTTGAAAACGCATTAATTTTCCAGGTATCTGTAAGTTGTTTTACAGGAAAGCCAGAATAGGGGAGGGGAGTATAACACTTTCATAGTAAGAAAGAGTGTCTGTCCCCATTCTGGGCACAGAGCTCTTAAAACTCTGATAATTCCCTAAGGGATGAAGGGGTGAGGAGAGTGGGGTGAGAAAGAAAGGTGTCTTTTGTTATGTTAATGAATGACATTTAGAAGCCCCTAGGTAACCTAAGGAAGGACGCAGTTTCCTGGGGGAAGTAAAATTGATTCGAGGGGCAGAACTTTCAGTCCCACCCCCTGACATCCAGGGAAGGGAGAGGGGCCGGAGGTTGAGTTCAGTCACGAACGATTTAATCAATCCCTACGTAATACAGCTTCCATAAAACCCCAAAAGAATAGGGTTCAGAAGCTTCCAGGTTGGTGAACACACGGAGGTGGCTGGGGAGGGCATGGAAACTCGTGAGCCTTCCCCATGCACCTCTTGCACCTGGTCCCGAATTACAACCTTGTATATAATAAACGGGTAAACAGTTCTCTGAGTTCTGTGAGCTGTTCTAGCAAATGATCCAAACTCACGCTGGGGTTTGTGGGAACTTCTGACCTATAGCCGGTTGGGCAGAAGCACGGGTGGCCTGGACTTGTCATCGGCTGGAGCGGTGGGGGGAGGGGGGATGGGAGAGTCCTGGGGGGCTGAGCCCTTAACC
Organism: Panthera onca; assembly: GCF_046562875.1. NCBI lineage: Eukaryota > Metazoa > Chordata > Mammalia > Carnivora > Felidae > Panthera > Panthera onca. The sequence goes on from NC_138347.1 coordinate 147,519,654, forward strand.
TGTGGGATCTGACACTCCGCCCAGGTGGATAATGTCAAGAGTCGAACTGAATGGTAGGACACCCAGTCTGTGCCCAGTGAGAACTGGACTGAGTTAATTGCTTAGTGGTAGCAAACAAGCACCCACGTAGCAGAGGGAGGCATACCTTTTACACCCTAATTACCCCTTCTAAACACTTAACGCGTGACCAAAGCAATACACCAGAAGAAAACAGTTTACTTAATTCAAGTGCCACCATAATTACAATCCTGAGTTCCCCGGCAGGGACTCACATAGTAACTCTACTCTCTGTATCAAAGGGTTAAGGAAGCTTCTCATAAGGACTTTCACTTCATTTCTTCTTGGGTTAGTCCTCCAAATTGTACAAAAGGGAGGCAACGGAAACATTTTCCTTTTTTCTGACAGGAAAACTATTGGGTGGATATTGCTAGCTTCTTCAATTCTTAAGACAAAAAAAAAAGTGACAGAGGACAAAATAAAAATAGAAACCGACCGTTTTGGGGCTGTGAGACTCATCTACCAGAGCTGTCGCTCGGCGGGGAAAAAATGAGAGGAGTCTCTAACCGATCCCATCTCAGAAAACCATCAAAACACCATCATGCTGCCATCACCCCCCCCCTCCCCCCGCCATAAGTCCTCGCTGCTGTAGGGACATACCCAACAACACCTTACGCTGCTCGGACTGGAGTAAACGGAATACGACAACCAGAAATTAAAGATGTTCCTAACTTAAGGGGGAAAAAGTTCTCCCTACTTCTTCTCCCTCAAAGTATTTTTAACAAGTTGAATTGGGAAGCTGGTTATTTCTCGTGGACAGCAATACACTCTTCTGCCGGGGCTAGTGATCGGTACAGCAAAGCGGACAACCATTTTAGGTAAAAAGGACGGATCTGGCCTCTCGAGAATCAGGGTTGGAGGGAGCACTGTCAGGGAAGAGCAGAAGGCACAACGATGGATTCACAGGACGGGCAAGGTCACCAGCCCTGGTAAGTACGCTTATTAGGTGATGGCTTCTGTTAGGCTTTGCCCAAGAATGCTGCTGGGAGTGAGAACCTAAAGAATTATTACTAAATATCCAATAACTTACTCGCCTACTCTTTTCATTTTTCCCTAGAGCAAGACCTTAAATATAAATATATTTATTATGATGCGACCCCCCCCCCCAAAGGTTTGTTGAGAAGGAAATGAAGCATACTGCAGTTTTCAACCCTCCCATGCGACCCAACCCAAGGCTCTCAGAAGAACAATAGGGCAGCAGGGCTCCTACCATTTACTCAGCTGCCACCAACTTACCTTCTGAGTCACCTTCACATCAGCTGCAAGTTGATCCACCGGAATCTCATCGTACAGGTAGAGGCAAGTGCTTTCAAGAATCTCACGCCCCCTGTTCATTTCACGCCCTGTGAAGGCACCTGATAGATGCTAATGAAATATCTGTGGGCAGGCTCATCCTGCCTCTGGGAGAGCTAAGCTACCAAGTCCCTGTCACAGAATATAATCATGTGAAGCTTGGACAACATTTCTAAACGGTATTTTCTTCTTTAATGTTTATTTTTGAGAGAGAGAGAGAGAGAGCACACGCGAGCATGAGTGAGTGGACGAGGGGCAGAAAAAGAGGAGACACAGAATCCGAAGCAGGCGCCAGGCTCCGAGCCGACAGCACAGAGCCCGACGCGGGGCTCGAACTCACCAACCGTGAGATCATGACCTGAGCCGAAGTCGGACCCTAACCGACTGAGCCACCCAGGTGCCCCGGAAAACATGCTCTGTCGACCACCAAGACCGTTTGATCCAAGAAGCTGCCTTGGGGCTTTCAACCTCCCAAAGCAGATTTTATGAATGCCCTTCAGTTTTCAGGCTACGGTGTTTTCGTCTGGAAGGAAGAACAACCCCTCACACCCGGTTCAAGCACGGCTCCGCCTAGGTCACAGGGTCACGTCAATAGGACGGGCGCACCCAAAGCCACAAAGTTCCCTCGCGACGCAAAGTAAAATTAACAAAAGGAAATGCTGCATCTGGCTTCCTTCCGGCCGCCGCTCAGGGGTACGGTCAGTCGGGAGAGTCCTGCGGGCAGGTGACAGTCCACGAAGCCTGCCAGAGCCCGGCCGGTCGCGAGGATCTGCGGGGACTGCCCCTCCCGGCCCAGGCAGGACAGCTGTCCCCTGCAGCGGGGACCCGGCTGCAGCGCAATGCCCGGGAGTGCCAGCCACCGCCCCGGGGGGACCCTGGCCTGGTTCTGGAGCATGCAGGGCTCGAGCGTGTGAGGCAGGCGCTTAGGTTAGCACAGACCACATGAAGAAGCCATTATTCAGGGGAGCGACATGATATATTGTAACTGCTCCCATCGCGTCAACGGGCATCGTTTGAGTTTCTCCCACTTGGAGTTAAAACGACTCCCATTTCAATGCAAACAGGAGATTCCTCGTGGGTCGGATCGCATCGCACCCACAGCAGCTGCCAGACACGAGAACAGACGTGCCAGGCGCACGCCGACCCGCTTTTCCCTCTCCAGGCAACGCTTCCGTTTTATGATTTGGCTCCTCTTGAAACAAAGAGACGAGCAAGTTACAAATACGATTGCTACGTTTCGGGACAAGCGAGAACACAAGCCACGCAGGTGCCGAGAGAGAACGCACGGCTCGCTTACCTCTGGCTCTGGCTGCGGGCTTTGCTCGTCTTCGGCGGAGTTTGGTAAAATCGCCCAGGTTACGTTGGCGCTGGCTGCGGGCAAAGAGCCAAGCGTCCCGTTTCTCAGCTGCTCCGTGGAATGTGACTCGGGCCCGTGCCATCCCAGGATGTTCTCTGAAAGAAAGACCCGGGATGATGCCTAGGATTTTCCAAGGCAAGCATTTACGGCTCAAGAGAGACCCGTGCCCCACTGTATAAGGAGGCTGACCCGAAAGGGGCCCAGGAAGTGGCCTGTGGCAAATGTCAGTGGGCCTGTTTTGGATGAGGTACCAAGGGCCGTGCAGATCTGGATCTATTTATAAACTGGAATCTGTACAATGGCAATGCCAGATTCACCACAGGCTGGCTCTTTCCCCGTCTTTTTGGGGGGGGGGGAAGTGCATTCACCAAAGCCAGATTTTCTTAAAGGTGTTTTTCTTAATTTTTTTAATCTTCAAAAAATATTTATAAAAAGGGGTGCCTGGGTGGCTCAGTCAGCTAAGTGTCTGACTTCCGCTCAGGTCATGGTCTCACGGTCTGTGAGTTCGAGCCCCGCCTCGGACTCTGTGGCGACAGCTCGGAGCCCGGAGCCTGCTTCGGATTCTGCGTCTCCCTCTCTTTCTGTCTCTCCCTTGCTCATGTTCTCTGTGTCAAAACAAAAATTTAAAAAAAAAAATTTTTTTCCATTTAAAAAATTAAAAATATATATTTATAGTGAAAAACAAGTCAAATTTGATCAGAAATGGGCTGCTCACATTGTGGCATAGATGCCAACTGATGGGGCACCTGGGTGGCTCACTTGGTTAAGCGTCCAACTCCCCGTTTCGGTTCAGGTCGCGATCTCACAGTCGCGGAGTTCGAGCCCCTCATTGGGCTCCACACTGACAGTGTGGAGCCTGCTTGGGATTCTCTCCCCTCCCACTCTCTGCCCCTCCCCGACTCATGCTCTCTCTTGAGTGAGCTCTCTCTCTCTCTCAAAATAAGCAAACATTAAAAAACAAATGCCAACTGACATCATGACCACGGCTCTGAAAAGGTGCCTGCATCACGTGCCCCCGCCTCTGCCAATGTCAGGAAGCCCCTAAGGACACATGTTCATTCCACTCGAGCAAGAAATGTTTTACAAACACCAGTCTCGTAAAACAAAAGCATTTTTCTAATCTTCCCTCAATCCTTGGGGGAAAAACAACAACTTTTTTTTTTTTTTTTTTTTTTTTTTTTAGCTCTCATATGTTTATTTCCGAGTCAGGTATTATTACAGACTATCTATATATACTTACTAATGGGGACAGGAGTGATGGCAGGGAATTCCCTTTCCTCTTGAGAATAGCAATTCCACCATCCGAATAAGAAAAGATCTCAAACTCAGCTGACCCTCCCTCTGGAGGCTATGTTCTTGGTCTAAGAGCAGGTATAAGGGATGAAGAAAAGGTGGGCTGAAGTGGATCCTGCCTTATGGGCACTAGAACTCGACCTCTCAGGGTCTCAGGAGTTCTACCTGTAGAGTAATCATACCCATCAACCTTTTCATTACAGTTAGTCAAAGAAAAACCTGCAAGCATCCCAGGCTTTTAACACTGGGGAGACTCTGGCTGATGGAAACAAAGTAACAGAGGCAGATCATAGAGCTGGATATGTGCAGCGTGCCTGTCGCTCTGTACGGGATTATCCTACACAAGCACAGTTTTATGCAAAAAAAATTTTTTTTTTTTCTGTCAGGTGTTCGATCACATAGCTGTGGCTTAAAAGCCTCAAGCGGCTCCTCGTGGCAACTGGAACATAATCTAGCTGTTTGGCTTGCAAGACTGCCCAGTCTCATTTCATTTTCTCCTCATTGCTTACTGGGCTCAAGTCAGGCTGGTAGTTTTTCCATTCCTCAAGCGAGCCAAGTTCATTACGGTCAAGAGCCTTCGCGCCTGGCGCTCCTCCCATTCAGAACACGCCCCCCCCCCCCCCCCCCAGTTCTACCTGGGGGAGAGCTCTCCTGCGTAAATACAGGGGTTGACTCAAACATCACTTGCTCAGAGAAGCCCCCTGGGACCTCCCCAGCCAAAGCACCATCCCCAAAGCACCCCCGGTCCCGTCAGTTTACTGTCCTCACGGCACGTATCTAAACTCCCTATCTAAGCTCACCCTGCTCATTTGTTTGTCTACTGTGTTTCTCTCCTTCCTAAAATGTCAGCACCTGAAAGCAGAGACAATATTGCCCCTGCTCGTGGCTGTGTCCCCAAAACCTAGAATATGGTCTGACACACAACACGCGGTCAATAAATACGTGCCAAATGAATGAATGACTATTAAGACTTTCGGAGACAGTAAATTTCAAAAGGAATGTGAGTTTCACAACCTCCTAAAAGTTAAAAAAAACAAAAACAAAAAAAAACGAAAAATGGCAAAAAGAGAGACGGAAAGTAGAATGGACGGTGGTCGCAAGGGGAAGGGGAGTTAGTGTTTAATGGGTATGGAGTTTGTTTCACAAGATGGAGAGTTTTCTAGAGGTTGGTTACACAACAATGTGAAAGTATTCAACACTGTACTGAGCTAGATACTTAAAAAGAGTTAAAATTGGTAATTTTTTTAGTATGTGTGTTTTCCACCTTTTTTAATGGCAAAATGGCATCTGTATATCAGTTCTTGAGGCCATTTGAAAGAAGGTGAGGAGCACCTGGCTGGCTCAGTCAGTGGAGCATGTGACTCTTGATCTTGGGTTTTTAAGTATGAGTCCCATGGTGGGTGTAGAGATTACTTAAAAAATAAATTTTTAGGGGCACTTGGGCGGCTCAGTCAAGCATCCGACTCTTGATTTCAGCTCAGGTCATGATCTCATGGTTTGGGAGTTCAAGCCCCACGTCAGGCTCTGCACGGACAGTATGGAAACTGCTTGGATTTCTCTCTCCTTCTCTCTCTGTCCCTACCCCTCTCTTGCCTTCTCTCTCACTGTCTCTCTCTCTCTCAAAATAAATAAACTAAAAAAAACCCCCAAGAAACTCCAGACTTGGGAGGAGTCCCCATAAATAGTAAGATGGATGGGGATACATGGGGCTGGACTAAGAAAACCAACCCAAAGTTCAAGACACTAGAATCTGCCATGAGAAAGGAGGAAAGAGACTTCTTACACCTGTCTTGCCAACCAACTACTTCTCAGGGACTGAGAGCTGGATTCAGATCTTAAATACTGGGCAACTAGCTCATAAATACAGGAGTGCTTTAAAAAAAAAAGTTAGGGGCTCCTGGGTGGCTCAGTCGGTTGAGCATCCAACTTCGGCTCAGGTCATGATCTTGCAGGTTGTGAGTTCAAGCCCCGCGTTGAGCTCTGTGCTGACAGCTCGGAGCCTGGAGCCTGCTTCGGATTCTGTGTCTCCCTCTTTCTCTACCCCTCCCCCCCCCCCCCTCTCTCTCTCTCTCTCTCTCTCTCTCTCTCTCAAAAATAAAGATTAAAATTTTTAAAATAAATAAATAAAAAATAAATTAAAAAAAATTATACAAGTAGTAAATTTCATCTAGAATAATTAGGAAATCTTAAAAAGGCAATCAAGACAATGCTCCCTTCATTTTCCCACACCTCAACTCTGTCCCTCCCTCACCTCCCTATCACCATCATTCAGAGGTGATAACCCAGGAGATAATGGGGAGGGAAGCAGAGTCTCACAGGCAGTGACACACTGCATCCTGGGATAGACAAAGGCCAGGACTGGAAGAACAAACGTAGCAATGCATGCTGGGGAATGTAGTTTTTTGTATACTCTATGGATTCAGCACAAAGAACCAGTGAGTCAGTACTAACCCGGGTGCTCCAATAAATGATCACTTAGTTTAGGAGTCTGGATAGGCCTGCTTCATTTCAGGACGAAGGAGGAAAATTCTAACACAGAATAAATCAAAAGGATTGTACCGAGCTGGGGAAAAGAAACGGTATCCTCGGAAGGCTTAGAGGAAGGAAGCACCTCTCTGAAATTCCTAACGTAAGGCATCAGAGAAAACATCGGGAAAGGCATCTCATCAGTACGACACAGAACAAAGGAGCCTCTATGAAACAAGACCAGAAAAGCTGGAGGAGAAAACAGACTGAGGTGAAAAAGGAGATAGATGCACTAAGGAATTATGAGGAAAGTGAATCAGCATTAGTAGAGTTAAAATTAACACTGAAACTGGGAAGAAGAATCAACACCATAGAAAGTCAAATAGGTAATATGTGGAGACAAGGAAGCTCCCCCAGGTACAGCTGCAAAGAGCAGCAAGGCAACAGTGAGACAGAAGAGAATCCCAAAGATGCACAACAGAGATCCAAGAGATCCTGATGGACAGAGGGCCGGTCAATGGAACAGAAACAGCAAGTGACGACAGCACAAAAGAAACAGCCCGAGCTGGGGCGCCTGGGTGGCTCAGTCGGTTGAGCGTCCGACTTCGGCTCAGGTCACGATTTCACGGTTCACGGGTTCGAGCCCCCACGTCGGGCTGTGTGCTGACAGCCAGAGCCTGGAGCCTGCTTCAGATTCTGTGTCTCCCTCTCTCTCTGTCACTCCCCCGCTCACACTCGGTCTCTCAAAAATAAATAAATGTAAAAAAAAGAAAGAAAGGAAAAGAAACAGCCTGAGCTGAAGACAGAGCCGTGGGTGCTGACGATACAGTCTACCACATTCCATCAAAGTCAACGGGAAAAGACACATGTAGGCACAGCCCGGCAATCTTTTTTTTTTTTTTTTTTTTTTTTTTTTAAATTTTTTTTTTCAACATTTTTTATTTATTTTTGGGACAGAGAGAGACAGAGCACGAACGGGGGAGGGGCAGAGAGAGAGGGAGACACAGAATCGGAAACAGGCTCCAGGCTCCGAGCCATCAGCCCAGAGCCTGACGCGGGGCTCGAACTCACGGACCGCGAGATCGTGACCTGGCTGAAGTCGGACGCTTAACCGACTGCGCCACCCAGGCGCCCCCCGGCAATCTTTTTTTAGGCTTTTCGTCGCTGAAATGTCCAACTCATAGGAAAGTAGAGTATAATGAATGCCTAGCTCGTGAAACTCGGCAATATTTTTGAATAACAAACATCAAGGGAATATTTTTCCAATCATTTAAGGCAGAAAAGTTGGACTTGCCTTAAAGGAAAACAAAAGAATTATGAATTTTGCTACAATACTAACTGTCAGAAGATGCAAATAAAAGTCTACAGATTTGGGGGGGGGGGGTCAGGGGCCAGGGGACCATGCTGTCTGGAGCTAACTTACCTTCCCTCTGCTAAAAAAAGTCAACATTTACTGAGCTCTTGCGAAGTGCCAAGGACTAGTGTATACACCTTATATGTGTTAACTCATCTAATCCTAAAAACGACCCATGAGGTAGTAAGTCTTACTATTATGCCCATTTGACAGATTAAGAAACAGAGGTGCAAATAGCCAGTGGGTGGTAAAGTCAAGATTACAACCCAGACAGCCTGGCTCTAGAGCCCAGACTCTTAAACTCTATACAGTGCAGGTTTTCCCATAGCACTAGAGAGACTCAAAAGTTTCCACCTTCTGGGGGTTCAAAACGACCTGCGGACATGTACCAGTATGTGATGAACAGAAGCACAATTAGGAGCTGGAGACTAGAAAAGTCCTTTTGGACTGGTAGTGTGCAATGAGCCCAGTTAAACACACGGCTGAGCAGAACTGGCATGAGGGGAGGTAAAAAGGACACCCCCCCCCCCCCCGGGGTGTAAATTTTAAAGTGGCACCAAGACACTCAGTAATCAAGATAAATGACATTTTCACACAGTATTTTTGAACCAAAGTAAATGAAAAGAAAGAAAAGTCTCATAAGACTCCGTCTCCCTTGCCTCACTGTGCTGAATCCTGTCTTTAATTTAAAATTTTGATATTTTGCTCATCCTTCATTATTTTTGCATTAATTTTGGTTTAAAAACATTTCATTAAAACGCCATTTATCGGGGCACCTGGGTGGCTCAGTCAGTTGAGCGTCCACTTTGGCCCAGGTCATGATCTCACGGTTCGTGGGTTCGAGCCCCGCGTCGGGCTCTGCGCTGACAGCTCGGAGCCTGGAGCCCGCTTCGGATTCTCTGTCTCTCTCTCTCTCTCTCTCTCTCTCTCTCTCTCTGCCCCTCCCCGCTGCTCATGCTTTCTCGCTCCGTCTCTCAAAAATAAATAAACGTTAAAAAATTTTTTCAAGGAAACAACATCATTTATCTTAATTACATCCGCACCCTTTCAGTGTGTGCTCAAGCTGAGTACCTCACTCAGCTCACCCTAGTCTCAGCCCTGGAAGTAAACTGAAGTAATTTTTCTAAACATGGTTACATAACAGAATGTTGAGTCAAAATTATTTTTTAAAAAGATTTGACCGTTATCACATGAAGTACTGAATTAGTATTAAAATATTAACAACACCTCCCACCACATTATATTATCAAAAATTGGGAAGAGTAGAGCAGAGAAACAGGAAATTGGAAGTAGGTGGCTTACAACTAAACGAGAGTCAAAAAGAGGTGTCATTCTTGACTCTGAGGATTAGAAAAGTATAGGCTAAGCCTATGTTTATAGCAGCATTGTCTCGAGTAGCCAAATTATGGAAACAGCCTAAGTGTCCACCAACTGATAAATGGATAAAGAAGGTGCGGTGTGTGTGTGTGTGTTATTCATCCATAAAAAAGAATGGAATCTTGTCATTTGCGATGACACGGATGGGGCTGGAATGCATTCTGCTAAGCGAAATGAGTCAGTCAGAGAAAGACAAATACCATATGATGCCACTCCTATGTTGAAGTGAAGAAACAAATGAGCAAAGGAAAAAGGGAGAAAAAAAAATATAGGTTAAAGAATGCTCCTGAAAAATGTACTGTAACCGCTACTAGGATTTATATACGTCCTTTTCCCAAAACGCCAAAGGCGATGAGTCAAGGAAGCAGACTATGTAGCAAAAGAGAGAGAAAACAAGAAGGCGACACAGAAGCAGAAAAACGAAAAGCATGAAGGACACCAACAGAAAAACACCAGTTGAAAGAAAGAAAGAAGTCGACCACGTTACTCTACTGAAAGACAGACTCTCACGATCGTGTCCTAAAACAAGATGCAAGTCTAAACCATACTTCATCAACTCCTGTTCCGCACCGCCACGTCTCGGACACCGGTCTGTCCCCCGCTCAGTGGTGTGTCAGATTTCATCGGCAGCTCTTCCTTCTCAGCAGCACGGAGGATAATGGTGTGTTTTGCTATCGATGGTGTTTGACGGGTGAGGAAACAGGGCACACCTACAGCAAGTGAGTCAAGAAAGCTCTAGGATAGATGGTCGAGAACAGACCAGGACATCTAAGTGAAACGACAACTGGGAACAAATATTATCAGGCACCTGCTGACAGACCGTCAAGCCAAGTAGCCGGAGATCTTCAAAGGTGATACAACAGAAGAGAACAGGAAGGCGGAGGGTGGTCCACCAAATGGCATCTCCGGTCCTCGAAACAGGCTCTGACACATGCCTCCGCTCCTTACACGACACACCGAGGTAGACAGAAGCACACGGGAAAGACAGAAAGCAGCTATACGTGTTTTAGACCAACGAGAGGCAGAAAGAAAGCAACAGAGGATTTAACCGTGGGCTTTAAGGTCTGACCGTGAAACTCTTCTAATCCGTCCTTGGCCCTGGGTTAAGCCTTGCCTGGAGTGCTGAGAGCTGCGGTCCCCTTGCCGGGGCTGGGAGGCCACTCTATCCAGAGGCCGGTGACAGATGACAGCACCTGTCCCTCTTCCTGCAACACAGTGAATCCATGCCTCCTACACTCAGTAAACCTACGAGGGTTTCCCAAAATAGAGTAAGCTTAATATTTACAAACTTGGAGACAACATAAGGCACGTTTAAAACGGAAAGCGAGGATGTTCGTGTCTAACTGCTTTCGTTAGGGAGAATCTGCCACCCAAAAGCTCTGTTTGGACAGTTGTAACAACCACGAAAGAAGTCCGCCCACCTGAAATATTCTACAAAGTTAGTTTTTCTTCTTTTCCCCCCAATACGCTATCTGCTGGAGGACTCAGCACGTTTCCATCTCGGCTTTTAACCACAACACAAAGGAAGGTGACTTATGTGGGGCACACTTTCACCAGAAGCAGTAGGTTATCAGGAAAGAAGGTGTAAGAGACAGAGACAAGGTGGAGAGAGAGGAACACCAGGAGTCTGAAGGCATCTCTGGAAGGAAAAAAAAGGAAAGAACCAGAAACGAAAAGAAAAAAGCACAGCGGAAGGAAGGCCACCGGCCAGAGAGCCCAAGAAGGCTTTATGACAGTCTCACCTCTTGGACCCTTTTTGCCAAACCCCAAAATGGAAAGACCAACGCAACTGGCTTCCTGACCGACAAGCCCCACGGATCTTGAAAGAGAAGAAAAAGTTACTGGAAAGACAAGTTAGGGAAAGCACATGCAACTCGGCTCTGGTTCTCCTCTTCAGTTACGCGTCTCTTGATCTCTCGTCCTGATTTATGTCCAAGGGCACGCGGGGCACCCACTGCAATTCCCCAAGGCTCTGCGGTCACCTGCTGTGGCAGCTCTCATTCCAGAGCTTTCTCCCAACATGCCTTGCACCGCTCATTCTCTCAGCACCCAGCTCTTGCCTGGCACTCGAATGTGCCTGTCTGGTTACGAGTCTGCTCTGCCTTTGAACCATGCTCCCTGGACCAGGACCTGCAAGCAAGGAAGTGACCAGAAGCACTGCCAGCAGAGTACTCCACACCCCGAAACACTTCCAGGGTCTCGTTTCTCTCCCGCACTGGCCACCCACCTAAAGCCCAGACCCCCAAGGGGCTCAGCCTTCTCCAGCTGCGGGTGGAGTCCTGTCCACCTTTCCGGGAGGCACGCATCTAGACCCGGGAGAACAGATGCCCACCTGCCCCGCCCCCATCAATCATTTGTCTCCATCAAGCTCTTCAAGGAGATTTCGTGGTCACCAGGAACAGAACTGCAGAAGCCTTGGCCGAAAAGGCAAGTCCCCTTATTAATCTGAATTAGAAACTTCCCCATAAACGGAAGTTAAATGAGACATTTCAGGCCACTGCATCTTAGAGACGATATCAGAGACAAGTCTAAGAGTCCACAACCCAGAGGTGGCAGGCAGACAAATACTGAAGTCTTTCTGGATTTCAGTCGGTGGCTCGCATGCTTTAGATAAAAGGAGTATTAAGGAGGAACATTTGCAGACAAAGGCTCCAAAGCCAACATGTTGCCCAAAAGATACAAGGAAATAGTACAGAAGATGAAACGCTGGAAGACCACAAATTAATTTTTGATTCAGAAAAGGGGCGGAAGAAATAGTGTGGGGGGCAGAAAGCAAAGTGGCTTGAAGAACAAGGTGTCCATTTAGTATGCTGTGGGTAACCTGTGCCTCCCTGCCCGTCGAACATTTAAAGGAAACCCTGACAGAGTTTCACTTTAATGGGATTTTGATTTGTGTCAACCCAGGCTGGCACTTCCTTAGATACAACCATTATGTTTTTATCAGGGGGAGTCAGGCTGCTGTAACTACTATCAACCTCAAGAGCCCTGAGATTCTCAACAGAGGTATTTTGTGGTGACGCTCCCCAGGTTGCCACATTCTCTTATTCCGCTAGTTTGAGATTCTGGAACTCCATTTTAACGGCAGGCAAGCATGATGCTTTGGATGAAGGAAGGAATTCAATTCTTCCCCCAATGTTGTCAACAGATTGGAAAGACACGCGCAGAATGTTTCAAAACGTAGGGGCTGTTACAGGAAATGTAATTTTTAAAAGGGTTAAAAGTGAAAAAGAGGGGCGCCTGGGTGGTTCGGCCGGTTGAGCACCCGACTCTTCGTTTTGGCTCAGGTCATGATCTCATGGTCATGGGATCGAGACCCACATCGTGCTCTGCACTGTTAGCTCAGAGCCTGCTTGGGATTCTCTCTCTCTGCCTCTCCCTGTCTCCCTGTCTCCCTCTCTCTCTCAAAATAAATAAATAAACATTTTTAAAAGCCGAAAAGATGACAAGAAAACAAAATAACCACCGTGATGCCTCATGCTCCCTCTATTCTTCAACCTTCAGCCAAATCCCTTGGTGACAATGGTCAGGGGGACCCTGGGTGGCTCAGTCCATTGAGCATCCAACTCTTGGTTTCGGCTCAGGTCATGACCCCATGGCTCTGTGGGTTCGAGCCCCACCCTGGGCTCTGCACTGGCAGTGTGGAGCCTGCTTAGAATTCTCTCCCTCTCTCTCCAACTCTCCCCAACTCATGCTGTCTCTCTCTCTCAAAATAAATAAATGAACTTAAAAAAATGGTTAAAAGGAGGGGAGGGGAGGGGAGGGGAGGGGAGGGGAGGGGAGGGGAGGGGGGATGGGTGAAGTGGGTGAAGGGGATGAAGAAGAGGTAGAAACTCCCAGTCATAAAGTAAGTCACAGAGATGAAAAGTCCAACATAGGGAATAGAGTCAATCACACTGTAATACACACTCACGGTGGTGAGCATTTTGTAATGTATATATATTGTCATTGTAATTGTAATGTGTATACAATCGCTGAATCACTATGTTGTACACCTGAAACTAATTTATTCTAGGGCAGTAGGTCAACTATGCTCAATTAAAAATAAAAATGAGGAAAGGAAGAACGGGAGAACGTTAGTGACCAGTAAGTCTGCGGACTATCATTGGATGAATATGCTTTTAGCGTGAATATAATAAATATAGCGACAACAAAAAAAAGTGGCTGGAAATAAGAGAAGATGGAAAGTCAAATGGGGCAGGGGCAGGGGCACGGGAACGGGCAAGGAAGATGCAAGGAGGTGACGCTGTACAAGACACAATTTCAGAGACACTGCTTGGTCCTCCCAGATCATTTCCATTTCAACCTCTCATTACCTCTGAAATTCCACCTTGAGCCTTGTCCCTCCAACCCCCTAAATCAGGAAAAAAAAATTTGGAAATCTGCTAGAAACTAACCCTGAAGGAAGATGTAAGGGCTTCATTTCAGGAGTAACAAAATGGTCCGAGTTTACATTTACCGGTGAAAGATCCTTCAATGTGCCCATTAGGTTCCAAAGGCCAGAAGTTATGATATACTACGGGAGAGATCACGGACACCTTGAATAGCCTCCAGTATAACTCAGAATCTGCCCAAGCCCCAACAGGGCCACTGAGACTCCATCCAGGTCAGAAAACGTCAAGGAGTCTCATGGGGACTTCAGCATTAAAGTTCCATTTTTCAAGTAGAGAAGAAAGAAGATAGAAAAGCAGGTTTTGGCATCTTGACTCTGTGCCTGAATATACACATATCGTCTCCTAGGCTGGATCCTGCACCAGAAACGTTTTCTTTTGTTATGAAGGACATTCACAGAGTAACTGGCAAAATTTAGTAAGGTCTACAGACTGGGGAATAGGATGCATCCATGCTAATTTACTGTACTGTCATTGTACAGGAGACATTATATCAAGGACATGATATAGTCTTTTTTTTTTTAAAGGAAATACATTAAAGCATGAGAATGAAGATATCATTTCTGCAACTTACTCTGAAGTGGTTAGACAATTATAATATGCTATAGAGAGAGAGGGAAGGTGATGAAGCAAATGTCATAAAATGTTACTGTTTGGGCAATTTGGAGGTGGATGTAAGAGAATTTTTTCATACTATTCTTGTAATGTTCTGAAAAGTCTGAAATTATTAAAGAGAAAAGTAAAGAGGGGCGCCTGGGTGGCTCAGTCGGTTAAGCGTCCGACTTCAGTTCAGGTCACGATCTCACGGTTCGTGAGTTCAAGCCCCACGGTGGGCTCTATGCTGACAGCTCAGAGCCTGGAGTCTGCTTTGGATTCTAGGTCTTTCTCTCTCTCTCTCTCTCTCTCTCTCTCTGCTCCTCCCCCAAATAAAGAGAAAAGTAAAGAAAACAAAATACCCGTCTGTGAGAAAATTGTGACGTGAGCAAGACAGTGTCGCCGGCCCCCGTTTGAGGTCCCCAGGGGCCACAGGTGGTCTGTTCTGAACTGAACAAAGGCCCAATGGGGAGTGCCCGTCTCTCACCTCAGCTCTGCTACTTAGATGAGTGGCCATGGGCCAGTCATTTTCCTGCTATGAGCCTCAGCATCTCATGCGAATGAGGGGCATGATGCATCTAGTCTGTGACGATTTCAAAAAACGGGTATCAGAGGCCAAATACTAGCAGGATCGGAGCTCAGTAAATGATGCTGGGTACGACACAAAGAAACTTCTCTGGAAAACCAACATCCCTCTTAACCTCAGTGAAACGGAGGGCAAAGAAGACCTGAGAACAGCATGAATTACAGACTGTCGCTCAGACCCTAGCTTCTCTTTTATCACCTAAGTTGCCTCGTTTCCTCATTAAGTGAGTCCCGGGCAACAAAGCTCAAAGAGGCGTCTGTTGGGTCTCTTCATTCTAATGCTTTATAATTACACACGACATGACCGGCCTCGGCTATGTTCACCTTTATCACTGAATTTAATCCTCACTAATACCTTCCTATCTGCTTATTGATTAAACCCTCCTCCAAAAGGATTGGGCATCTTAAGGGAATGCCTCATCATCTCCAGCTCCTTGATCAAGAATTAGAAGTGTTTCCAGTGTGTGCTTCAGAGAAATGCTCGTGCAGGTCCACGAGGGGACACGCAGGTAGGTAGGCGCTGAGCGAGGCGAGCCGGGCAGAACGCAGGAAACAGTGCGGGTGTCCTTCGTCAGAGTGTGGCGCGAATCACGGTGGACGCACATCGCAGGCGCGGTCAGAAAAATGGACCGTACGGCAATGTGTCTCAAAAACGCAGCGCTGCGTGCAAAGTCACAAATGGAATGAGGTACAGAACATGACAGCAGCAAGTCTAAAAGGAGTTCCGCTGTATTCGTGTCAACGTGTTGGTTAAATGTTTCATGGGATGTGAGAGTTCTAACTGGTCAAAGGGAAACACATCCCAAATCTGGGTAGAGAAGGAGGGAGGGACAAATGCGGAAACAGATGGAATAAAAGGGCGGACAGAGGGGGGCACCTGGGTGGCTCAGTCGGTTACGCATCCGACTTCGGCTCAGGTCACGATCTTAAGGTTGGTGAGTTCGAGCCCCGCATCGGGCTCTGTGCTGCCAGCACAGAGCCTGCTTCAGACCCTCTGTCTCCCTCTCTCTCCGCCCCTCCTCCGCTCACGCTCTTGTGCTTTGTCTCTCGAAACATAAATAAATAAAAGCATTTAGAAAAAAAAAAAGGATCGGCAGATGGAAGGTGGATAGATGGAGGACTTAGAGGAGGAAGGCCACGGGGGCAGACGCACTCACACGCACACACACAGGACTCAGTCGCAGACACAGCAGGGCCCGCTGGAAGGTCTTACCTGAGGCCCCCGGCTTGTGGCCGGGCTGGCCCGCCCGGTGCACACTCTGCTGTAGCAAGTGGAGGCACTCCCCCAGGCAGCTGAGGGTAGCGGCGGAGGTAGCTTTCAGGAGCAGCAGATCCTGGTCCAAGGCGGTGAGGGGGCCAGAGCCGGGCAGAGACTCGATGGCGTGCACGAGGTTCTTCTGCTGTCCTTCCACCTGGTTCATCATCTACAAAACGGGAAGAGACGGCACGGAGGGGAGAGTGAACGGTCCGCCTTTCGACAGGCTGGGGAGCAGCTCTTCATTGAACCAGAGGACGGCACAACAGAGGGGAGTGGGGAGAGGAACGGGCGCCCCCAGACCGCAAGTGACATGGGAGTCAGCTCGGAGGGTGTTCAGTACACAGCAGTCCTCGGACGAGGCGGGCCAGGTGACATCTATGTGAATGTAGCCAAAGGCACACGGCAGCAGCTCTGATCGCAGGAGCATTTTAGAACTGTCCAGCGGAAAGGGCCCATCAGGGCCGTCTGCATGTATCATTTTACTGGTCCCCTGCAGGCAAGTGAACAATAAATACATCAAAGGGAGAAGTCCTTGGAGCCACCGGTAAGGCTCTTGAAATGGGAAAAGTTATCTGAGACAGGGGATGAGGCACAGCTTTGCCTCAGAGCTAGGCTGAGTCTTCGCTTTTCTTCCCAGCTCCAGCGCCCGTGTCCTTGGCAGTCTTTTTGAAGTTCAAGAAACGGAAGTGAAATTTCAGGCTGGCATGGGTAGGAGTGAGATCACAGTCAAGCCAGCACTGAACCACACCACCCCAAAAATGCTAAGTCGGATGAGACTTTCTCTCCTAACACCGTGTGAGACACCAGGAGGAAAGAAAACCCAGGAACTCTAGGGCCAGCCCTCCGTCAGAGCCAAAGCTAGGACAACCGTAAAGAACCGCATTTTGTGCCCTGGATTCAATTCAGAAGCGGCAGATAAGCCAGAGGCTAACTGCATCTTCGAACTGACACATCAAGGAGAAAGGAAGTCAAGAGCTAGAAAAGAAACTTGATGGGTTCGCTTGTGAGGTTCACGGCCCTCACGTTCCACAACTTTCCAAACAAGATGACGTGCATCGAGCACGCATCTAGCAAATAAGCAGTCACTCTAAGGAGTGGGGGAGGCAGAGCAACCCGCCCAAGGTCCCGGGGGCTGCTCAACAGCACAGGCTACAGCCAACTGCTGGCTTCTAGACTCTGGGCCATTGTTCTTCCAGCCCCACCCCACCCCCACCCAACAACAGCCATCCTTAATTTGAAGCCATAACTCGCTCTGTCACTGTCTTCCCTGGAGAATCCTTGCTTTATCATCATGATGGTATCAGGTGGGGAGAAGCAATAATTCTGTTAAAGGCCGCTGGACTTGGACACAAAACTCATTCTGTGCTACGCCTTATTTTTCTATTTCTTTTTGAAAACAGATACCTGCTGTGTCTGTGTAGTGATCTGCTGAAATAAAAAAAATTTTTAAAAAAGCAAAAAACAAAAACCTCATCCATTGCAATTCTACTTACCAAAATAGGCGTCATTACTTGAAAAGATGGTGTTTTTCTAAATCACTGTTAAGGCTATTGCACAGACATGGCTTGGAGTTGTCACCTCAGTGTGCACGCCAATCCTTGGGCCATGCAAATTATTATTATTTTTTTTTTTTTTTGGCAGATTAAAGAGGTCACATCTGGCCATTCTGGCTCCTATAAAAAAAAGTACCTGGGGCACAACAGGGGTTCAATAAGTATTTATTTCTGCCTTCAGGTCTTTGCTTAAAAGCCACCTCCTCCTCAACAAGGCTTCTTGAACCACATTATTATTATTATTATTATTATATGAGAGAGAGAGAGAGAGAGTACAAGTGAGTGAGGGGCAGAGAGAAAGAGAAAGAGAAAGAGAGACAGAAGCAGGGTTCACCCAAAGAAGGGCTTGAGCTCACCCAAAGTGGGGGGGGGGGGGGGGGCTTGAGCTCACCCAAAGGGGGGGGGGGGTGCTTGAGCTCACCTGATATGGGACTTGAACTCACAAACCATGAGATCATGACCTGAGCTGAAGTCAGATGTTTAATGACTGAGCCACCCAGGTGCCCTTGAACTACATGATTTAAAACTGTATCTCCAGGGGCAGCTGGCTGGCTTGGTCGGTGGAGTATATGATTCTTGATCTCAGGGTTGTGAGTTTGAGCCCCACATTGGGTGTAGCGATTACTTAAAAATAAAATCTTAAAAAAAAAAAATCCGCATCTCCAGCCCAGCCCTTGGCATCCCCTATCCTCATTACTAATTATTCTCCATAGCACTTACCACCTTCCAACCTGACTTAAAATTTACTTATTTATTGTGTTCATTTGTGCTAGTATGAAAGCAGGGACCATCGTATCTGTGCTGTTCAAGGGTATATTCCAAGTAGAGTAAAATATCTGCAGAATGAATAAATGAATCCCTAGTCACGCGCTTCTCAGAGGTACAAAAGAACTGACTTTTGACACAAAGTCTACAGAAATCATTCTATGCGATTAACAACAAACGGCTGAAGATTTAGTAAAGAATAATACCTCCATTATAAGTTTAGGTTCACCAAGAAATATTACCAACTGGTTAAATTTAAGTTTGCAGTAGATAAAGTGTTTATGTATTCTCTGACAGTTCTATATATAGAACTAACAGCAGATTTTGAGCTATTTGTCGTAGTCAACATTTCCGCAAATTCCTACCATAAAATCTTGTCTTAGAAAATTGATGTGTTAAAAGGGAAGAAAATGTAACGAAGAAACATAATTATGTTCTTGACTATTATGGATGATACCATAACGTTCAAGAGAAAAGGTGAGTAAAATCAAGCCATTAACGAGATGGGATACATTTGTTTTTAATCAATAAAAAGAAATGTATCCCAATTGTATATAGTATTGAATAAAATGTGAGGTAAATCTCAGGTAATAAAAACACAGAACTGACTTCTAGAATCTTCTACTCCATTACAACAGAGACACATGCCCAGAAATGGAATCTGCTCTCTGAAAATATTCAAACTAAGCCTAGCACAGTGCTTGACACACATTGTGGACATTTCCTCAAGATTCATTTTTGCCCCCCTTTCCATGTGATGCAAAACAGAACTACTGTTTAATGACACAACTGATGTCACCCTCACATGAGTTTCATCAGGCTCCAAAAGAAATTGAGTGGAGCCGCAAAGAAAGGTTGGATTCCAAGTCTTGTGATTTAACGGTATATCACAGTTACTGTGGCTCCAACATTTCTAAGACCAACAGGCACTGACGAAGAGGTTTCATCAGACTTTGGAAGAACAAGTTTCAGCTTTTTCCACATCTACTTTTAATTAAGGGCACCTATGAGAAGATGGATGTACGTGGCACCAAAAAGCTGGACGCAACAATACCAACAGCAAGTTCTTCAAAGCGCTCCCTCTCTCCTTCAAGGTTCCTACAGGCTCATCAACGGAAGAACAAGGCACAAGCACCTACGAGTAGGCTCACCTACTGCCACCAGCCTTTGAACCGCTTACCTTAATCACGCAAGTCTCAAACCAGAGCCCTTAACGCTCTTTCTGGAGCACACCAACATGAGTCATTCATGGTCTTTAAAAACAAAAACAGGGGCGCCTGGGTGGCTCAGTCGGTTGAGCGGCCGACTTCGGCTCAGGTCACGATCTTGCGGTCCGTGAGTTCGAGCCCCGCGTCGGGCTCTGGGCTGATGGCTCGGAGCCTGGAGCTTGCTTCCGATTCTGTGTCTCCCTCTCTCTCTGACCCTCCCCCGTTCATGCTCTGTCTCTCTCTGTCTCAAAAATAAATAAACTTAAAAACAAAAACAAAATGCACCAAGTTTCATCTCTTTCTGGCATTCCAGAATCCGGGGCATCAGCATCTTATAACATAGGTGTACAGGGTACCCCCAAATGAAATTTCAGAGATCCACACCTGAAAATGTCAGCTCTGAGGTTTGTAAAATCAACCATATGTAGGTCACACTGAACTTCACAGATAAGCAAACTTCCCGGGGGGGTGGGGGGGTGGGAATGCTATGCTATGGCCCATTTTTCATAGCACAAATAATGGTATATGCACTACAAAAGACAAATCATAGGAGTTAATGCTAACAAAATCAGTGGCTGCAGATTTTATTGCTTTATTTCAATAAAACTGTGTAACAGATTTCAAAAAAGGAGTCAGCAAGCCTAGCTAAGTCTCTTCTAAAACAGGGTCGGGGGCCATCAGGGAGGAGGAATTTACGTGCATTCTAGAACCCATGAACTTTTTTCCAGCTGCAAGCCTGCAGCCTGGACTTAACTCCCTCCGCACCCTGAGGCCTGACTCATTGGCATTCTTCACTTGGAAAGGAGCCAGTGAGCTCTGACAAGTTTCAACCCCTAGTCTGCGTATTAACCCCACCAATCCCAACTAACCTAGTTTCAATCCCCGTTTCGTAGAGAGGATCGAACGGAGAACTGCGCTCAACCTTCTGCCTTTATAACTCCACCCCTTCTCTGTCTCCCTTGAAACAAGAGTCAGGTTTCTACCAGAACTGTGTCTCCGAATTGCAATTCTAATTACCCAAATAAATGCCCGGTGACTTCAATTTTTAATGAATTCTTTCTTGGTTGACACCTGAAACCACGATAAAGAGACTAAAACCTAAGACATTCAGCTCAACGAGCTTAGGATTGGGCTGAAGAGAGACCTGGAGGGGGCAGACGGCGACAGGGGCTTCAAGGGTCTCGATTGCTTCAGACTGTTCAGAGCTGCAAACCCGGGGGCAGGTTTTCAGAGAGAGGCCTGACAGGCCAGATATCAATGAACACCAGCTCGGTCACTAATCCATTAATAATGAAAGGATCAGCATCAGGCACCTCCCAAACATGGACTCCGCTTCCTAAAGTTCCCAGGGCCTGCTTGTGCGGTTGGGAGAGCCTCCCGGGCTCACAGATTCCCAGTACCTTCAGTGACTCAATCTGTCAGGCTTGGAAGTAGACCAGTTAGATGCCAACTTCAAGGTGGCCTTGGTTTAGCATTTACCCTTCACCTGGTGGAATTCAGAAGCCGCTTTTAAGTCTCCCCTCTGGGTCAGGGATCAGTTCTTGGCAGACTTAGGCACTTCTTCACGTGGCCAAAGTCCTCAGTTAAGGTTCAAAGCCACGCTCCAAGGATCTTTAGAACACACAGACACATTCACACAAACACAGAGACCTTACTGCCTCCATTAACATATATTTACTATTCCACTGTCCTCATTAGCATTACTTTAATATTCCAAGAGACTCCCATCCCAAAAATGGTTTGATAGCTCGTTATAGAAGCTTCCTGAAACGTCCATCAAATCCGTAAAAGAAACTGTCAACAGTTTGTACCCTAAAATCCTTTGAATGCCTTGCCTCAAAATCATTGCCTAGTTTTTCCCACCAATCCCAAACTGTTGTATCTTGATCTGTACCTAACTGGAATCGAGCCCCTGTATTGTAAGCCAAACTTCAAATTCTCGAATTCTGACTTTGCCCTCCCCACTCAGAGACACGGACAATGCCCTGTGGATGTGGTGTTCTCCTTTACAGTGGTAAATAATAAAGGTCATTTTGCCTCATCAACAGATTGTGTGGTTGATATTTGGAGAGCTCGCATTCCAATCTCCAAAGATTTCCTCCAAACTCCTGAGTGTCGGAGCACGGTAAGTCTTGGCCTCACACCTGAACAATCTCTTCTCCCTGCTGACTTTCCTACCTGACATCCGACCTTCCTTCTTACTCCCTCTCGGCACAGCACCTCCCCGGAATGATAACCTACCAAGAGTCTCTTTAGGCGGGGTCCTGGGCCCCTTTGGGACACCTCTCTCTATCCATCCAAACACAGTCCTAAACACCATGTAGACCCCAAAAATCTCTCAAGGCTTATTATGTAAGCAAGAGAAAGAAAACCCCATCTAGTGGACAGATCTTACCAAATCCGCATCTCCCAATAGGGTTCAGAAAGCTGACAGTGGCCATAAGGGACAAAGATGAATGGGAGGAAATGGGGTCCATCTCCAATGGCGGGAGGCTGCGGGCTACACACACGAGGTTACAAAGAAGAAAGTTAAGAAAACACAGGATGAAAATGGAGAAATCAGTGTAAGGAACATAATGCTCTAGAATATAAACCAAAGGAAAGAAAAGAAAAGGGGGGGGAGGGGGAGAGAAGCAAACATCTCCAAAAAAAATTGACCATTAGGTCTTCAATGGCCTTCATGCAGGGGTCAGCAAACTCCTGTAGAAGGTCAGATAGAAAATATTTAAGGATTTTTGGAGCCACTGGGTGTCCGTGTGAGACACAGACTCTGCCACTGCAGCCTGAAAGCAGTCAGACCAGGTACGCACAGATGAGCGTGGCAACTTGTTCCAATAAAACTAACATCTGAGCCACCTCGGTTTGGGCAGCAGGTAGTTATTTTTCTCATTCACGTTACGTTGCGATTTTACCGGTTCTTGGCAGGACGGTGATTTTCTATTGTAGCCTAGACATCCTGGCTATCACGTTCGGAGATTTTAAGTCTGATTTGAATTTTTTTTTCTTAGTAGGCAATCAAGTTTATGTTTAGCGTGCAGGCTACTTTTATGGCCTGTGCCTTCAAGAGCAATTAACTTCAGAGCCTCTGTGGTGCTATTTTGATCTGCTTAGTCTATCTCTTGCCTCAAGGGCCTCCACTGGTCCCGCTGGTGTGGAGGGGACAGAAGGAGGGTCCCCAGACCTGGTGCTTCCAGGGGGGAGAGAGCATCTTCGGCTTTCTCAACAGGTGCTTGTTCTGGAAGGATCTCCCCTTACCCTCAGCTCTGGGTGGTGGAGGGGAGAATCAGGGCTGGAGTCATTGTTACGCCTTAGGACATAAAAGTCTGCCTTCTTTGCAAAGCTATGAAAGTGCAGACATCCTACTTCCACTTCCAAGTTGAAGACTGCTTTGTAAGCAGATCTAAACTGGCCAAATGGAAGAGTGCTGAGCACTATCCATTCATCTTTTTGGTAACAGAAGCTACTCTTCCTTTTAGAAAATTGACAGAGAAACCCACTTTGCTCTGGGCTTCATGGTGTCATCACTGATGCGGACCATCACTAAATAACTTAAGCCATGGCTCCAGATTTTTCCATTCACCCCATTCCTAGGAGGCAGGACAGGCTAATGGCATTCTTAAGTTCAACATTTTGACACCTGGCCTTTATTATATGAGATGAGGGGGACAGAAACCAAAGACAAGCGTGGTTGAAAGATCAGGGTGCCTGGGTGGCTCAGTCCATTGAGCGTCGGGCTTTTGATCTTGGCTCAGGTCACGATCTCACAGTTTATGAGACTGAGCCCCACGTCAGGCTCCGTGCTGACAGTGTGGAGCCTGCTTGGGATTCTCTCTCCTCTCTCTGCCCCTCCCCTGCTTGTGCCCTTTCTCTCTGAAAATAAACAAATATGAAAAACATTTAAAAAAAAAAAAAAAAAAAAAGAGTGGTTGAAAGACCAATCCAGAGATGAAGGAGATCCAGTCTGTTCTGGTCCCTCCAAAGCTTAAATAAGTATGTGACTGCTATCAAGCTTCAGTGCTATTTATAAATGAGCCCATGCTGGGCAAGAGCAGAAGGCAAAGGCAAAATTCTGAAATGTGCACATACACATTCAAACACTTTCTGAAGATGTGGGATGAGTCTGCTCTATTTCTTAAAAACAGATTCCTGTCCTATCTTCCACCTTTGGGTTTTCTACAATCATTTCCTCACCAACCCCAATAATAACCCCTCACTGCACACACATGAAATGCAGATTTTATCTTTTCAAACTCCTAGAAAGCAAACCCATACTGAGATGTTCAAGAAATAAGAGATAATCGCATTCACAGCCAAATGACTCGTAGGGTTCCGTCGGTCTGTCACTTTCACTTCTCCAACAGGAAACTGGAGGAAAACTTCATAGAGGCCAGATGTGCTGGCTGAGGTCACCTGTCATGGCTGTCCCCACATTCCAATACCCTCTACACGACGAGACACGGCCCTGTGTACTTCCTCCTCTACCCTTCTCATATTCTGGAAGCAAAATACTACTTCCTGCCTCATAAAACAATTATGATCAATTTTCTTCCATGGTTTCTTCATCCTCCCCCCACTTTGCTACCACCTGGAAATAGCTTGGTTTTTTTTTTGGGGGGGGGGGGGTTGTTTTGTTTTTTGTTTTTCCCTGATTGCAAAAGGCTGGCTCACTCCATCAGCCACCATCCCAACACAATCAGTCAGTGAAAACAGTTACAAAGAAGGAAGTAAAAATTACCTGTAATCCCACTTCCTAGAAATAAGTAAAAGCACCATTAATAGTCTGGTATTACTGTGACTCTTCTAACTCATCCTGCACAAATTATTTTATTTTATTTTATTTTTTCTTATTTAAAAAAAAAATTTTTTTTAACGTTTATTTATTTTTGAGACAGAGAGAGACAGAGGATGAACGGGGGAGGGTCACAGAGAGAAGGAGACACAGAATCTGAAACAGGCTCCAGGCTCTGAGCTGTCAGCACAGAGCCCAACGCGGGGCTCGAACCCACGGACTGTGAGATCATGACCTGAGCTGAAGTCGGACGTTTAACCGACTGAGCCACCCAGGCGCCCCACAAATTATTTTATTTTAAAAGGATCATCCCTTATAATTTTTTTAACTTTTTATCACTTAGAATGAATCATCTGTGATGCCTTAGATTGACTTAAAAATAATCTGAGATTTTGGAAAGGGGCAGGGAGAGTGGGGAGGAGTAAGGATAGAACCACGTTGGCTTTGGGGGTGCTGCAGCTGGGGGCGGGGGGGACACGGAGGTTCAACATCATCTTCTCTAATGTGTTCTGTTTGAGATTTCTCCGACGGGTACAGTTTGTTTGTTTGTTTTTTTTTTATAAATAGTGGGAAAATACATTGTTGTGGGCTGAATTGTGTCCTCCCCCCCCCCCAAATCCCTATGTTGATGTCCTAACCCCAGTACCTCCAAAGTGACCTTATACGGAGATTGGCTCGTTTTAGGGAAATTAAGTTAAAGTGAGGACATTAGAGGGAGCTGTGATCCATTATGACTGGTGTCCTTATAAAAGGAGGAAATTTGGACCCCAACGGACACAGAGGGCAGATGATGAGGCCCCGGAGAGGATGTCCATCGATAAAGCAAGGAAACAGACCAGTACAGATCCTTCCCTCCTAGACATCGGCAGAAACCCACCCTGCCAAGTGCCTTGATTTTGCACTTCTGGCTTCCAGAATTGCGAGACAAGAAATTTCTATTGTTTAAGCCACTGCGTTTGTGGTACTTCGTTACTGAAGCCCTGGAAAACTAACATACACACCACAGTTATCTTTCCACATCAATAAGGACAGACCTCATTTTAACGGCTGCACTGTGTAAGACTTTTAACTCCTGGCAAAGCAGACCCTGGCTTTAGTGTCAAAGCTCCTTCCCTGCAAACCCACCATCCCTTGTCCTCATGTAATTTATGCCGCAGGAAAAACTGAGGTGGAGAAAGCGTCTTCAGGATTATGTAACAGAAG
Source organism: Panthera onca (assembly GCF_046562875.1). Taxonomy (NCBI): domain Eukaryota; kingdom Metazoa; phylum Chordata; class Mammalia; order Carnivora; family Felidae; genus Panthera; species Panthera onca. Next base: position 147,545,194 of record NC_138347.1, read on the forward strand.
TTGCCTACACACGGGTTAAAAGCTATTGTTTGGGGCGCCTGGGTGGCTCAGTCGGTTAAGCCTCCGACTTCGGCTTGGGTCACGCTCTCACGGTTTGTGGGTTCGAGCCCCGCGTCGGGCTCTGTGCTGATGGCTCCGAGCCTGCATCCTGCTTCGGATTCTTTGTCTCCCTCTCTCTCTGCCCCTCTCCTGCTTGCACTCTGTCTCTGTCTCTCTCTCTCAAAAAGAAACATTAAAAATTAAAAAAAAAAAAAAACTGTTACTTTTTAATTCTCTGTGTCAATACTAAGTGTCAACATGTTAGTAACGAGGGGTGCACGATACAAAAGGAGTTCTCCCGTATTTCCTCAAAGAGAACCCTACGTCCAACAGCAGGATTTGGGGTAGAAGGCGAGGGATCAGTAATTAATCAGTCTTCTTCATTACGCACTTATCTGCACTCTCTGCCTCCCACACACAAAGACAGGCCAGGACGGGGTGCTGAGCACAGACGTAGGAGCAGGAACTCTCTGGAAACAAGGCTGGCCTCCCGGGCACCACACCCTTAAACCTGGACTCGGGCAGAAGCGCCACCCACAGCAGGCTAATACCCCCTATTCCGCATTGTTTTCACTGAAAACATCTTTCCTCCCTCTTTTTTTTCCTTGTACGGAAGTAATACTTATCACAGAAGAAACAAATAATCAAAAGAAGCAATATCGTAACACAACCCAAAGCAGAAAAAGATACATTACGATTTCGGTCAAAGCAGAAAAAGATACATTACGATTTCGTTATACGTGCTTACAACGTATTTCTGCATGTACCTTTAATGAAAATGGTTGTGCATCACAGCACCGCTCGTAACCTTTTCTTATTCCATATACCTTGTCAATAAATTTTGACAATACTATATAAAAAAGACTGTAGACCAGGGGCTCAGTCGGTTAAGCATCTGACTTCGGCTTAGGTCATGATCTCACAGTTCGGGAGTTTGAGCCCCACATCGCGTGAACCCCACTCCTCTCTCTCTCTCTCCCTTTCTCTTTGTCCCCTCGCTCACTTGTGCGCTCTCTCTCTCAAAAAAAAAAAAAAAAAAAAAAAAAAAAAAGGCTGCAGACCATTCTATCACACAAACGTGCCACAATTTATTTCCCGGTTCCCTCCTGCTGCTGGACATCACAAAGAGGTCTTTTCTTCTCTGTGACAAATTACAATTCAACAAACTTCTCTCTAGCTAAATCCCAGCATAAATTTATAATGATTTTCTTAAAATAAACTCTTAGAAGAGGAATTGCTGGATTGAAGGGTACTTAGCATTAATTTTAAATTTTTGATAAACACTGCCAGCTCATCCTTGCAAAAACTCTCCATTTGTATTCCCTCAGCAGTGTGGGAGCCGTCCTCTTTCTCCCTCTTGACCACCTTTTTCTCTTAACCGATTCCACTGGTAATCCTCCCCCACATCATCCCCCTCAAAAAAAAAAAAAAACCCAAAACATAAAAACAGCAGCTCATTTTTTTAATTCGTTGCACACGCCCCTCAACAAATGTGAAGTAAAGAGACATTAAGAAGTTTCCGTATTCAGCAATAAGCTGTAAATAAGTCCCAGAGAGGTAGTACGCGGTATGGCTAATTTAGACAATATGGGACTATAATCATCCAACTTGCTAGTAGGCTAGGACTTAATTACTCCAACCAACTAAAAAGAAAGGATAATTATGTAATGTGACAAAGGCACTAAATGCCACCACAAGGGCAATCCTATTATAATGCAGAAACGTATGAAATTAACGTGTTGTACGCCTTACATTTACACAATGTTATACGTCGAGTATATTCTATAAACAGGAAGTTTCCCTACCCAGTAAAGAAAACTCAAGCAAGTAAGATGAAGGGGAGTCCAGAGGGTGTCCCTGTCCTCCGGGTGGAAGCAACAATGTGGAAGGCGGGACCACCCCCGGAAGAGAAAGCTCAAGTCCCGAGCAAAGGGAGTGAAAGGGCTACCGGGAGAATCACGTGGATCCAGAAAGTTCTCGAAGACACCACGCTTCTCTCCTAAAAGGTCCCAGGGACAACGCAACAATGGGAAACTGTTCCCGAGATCCCCAAAGCCTCACAGGGCCAGAGGGAGCAGATTCACCTGAACGTCGTCCTTCCCCAGGACAAGGGAAGGGCATCTGGCCACCTTCTCAAGCCTGCCCCGGGCCCTGCGTCTGAACCTGAATCCAACACGGAAGCTCAAGAGCAAAGCAGAAAGCAGGAACCACGTTTCTTTTCCTTTACACGGTCACAATCTCCTATCCTCCCAGCCCAGCCCTGCCCTGGCCCAGGGGAAGGGATGGTTATCGTGACCCTCCTTTTACACAACCCTGGGGCCCGAATCATAATCCAGGGACATGGAGATGTCATGACCAAGTCCACTGTTCTGGATCCAAACTTCTCTGCCCCGTGCCCCATTCCCAGGGGGCACGAGGACACCACCATGCACTCTGTGCGCGTGTGCACAGACACACACACACAGTTCGATGCCCACCAGGCACTAACTTCTACCTAAAAGGAAGTAGATGCTTGGGAGCAGGCTGGCTGATCCACTGGCCAATTCACTCTGAATTGAATGAGAACAGGTTAGACCACAAACTCTGGGTAAAATCCCCAGAAAGAAAGAGTGATTCATAAGCAAAACCTAGATAGTCAAGGGTAAGTATTTGTCCTGCAAAAGCGGTGGAAGCTTCAGTAAGCGTTTAAGTTCCTCTCGGCCATTTTCTAATCAGAAACTATCAAACATACGTCAACGTACGTAAAACAACGGAAACTGAAAGGCTGTCTTTTTGATCCGCTTCAGAGGTCTTCTGGCTGACCAGCCACGTCTCAAAAACGCTCGCTGGCCTATCAGGTTTCACCTTCTGGAGAACGTAACTCCACCACCCAAAGATGAGCAAGTAGGAAATTAAACCATTTTCTCGAGCCTGCTTTACCTGTGTTCACGCATATTCCACACCCATGCTCGGCCTTTCTCAAAGAACTTCTCATTTTCTTGGTACTTAATCTCTATTTTGGGAAATTCTTTTATTTTGCAGAGAGAGGAGCTTGTTTTTAAGAATTCCTGAAGGAAACCTGCCAATAGACAGCTGTATCCTATCCTCAGCTTAGTAGCATATATTTATTTCACACCGGGCCTTCGCTCGACCTACTAAATGCCTGCTACTCTCTTTCAAAACTTATTGTTTTTAGTTCCAATATCAACCCAAAGTAGCAGACAAGAATATAACAGTTCTGTTCTCTTTTCCAGCTAAAATTAATTTCACTTGTGCCAATTATTTTCAGGAAAGAAATGCATCTCCAAAGGGCACTTGAAAAGGGGGGAGGGGGGATTGGACAAGAACTTTTTGCCTCCAGGCAAATCCTTTATACCATTTAAGGCTTGGCAAATGAAACTCTGGAGAGACAAACGCATTTATCAGGAATCTGCTTCATTAATCTGACAAGGAAAATTATGTTGAGGGATAAGCCACCAGTAATTAATATTTATTGTATCTCCACCGAGGAAATGACACTGCAGTCACCATGATACAAAAGAGAGAACACGATTCCTGCACACAAACTGCTTACAATGTAATCCTCAAGGTGCTCAAATAAGAGACAGAATAATGATATAGAATACACCGCACTTTACGAAAGAGCTAACCACATTTTGCAGAGGCCTGCGTTGAAAACTGCTTTCCAACAACAGAATGAACTGGCATGGATCCATTCCTGTTTTCCTCACTTCCTCAAGACTCTGGTACACACTTTTTAAGAAAGCCAAGTGTAAGAGTGTGCAATGCATGGCCACTAGTCATATCAATAAACACACAAATAGAACTTATTAAATTATAATTAGTTCCATGCACGACTAACTCCAGGACCCAGCCTGCTGACTGAACCGATCAATTCATCCACCGCCATGTTGTGGGGAGGGCCCACAAGACCTTATTCATCAAAGGACTCTACTCACAGGAGATGCCCGACAAACGTTTGTTGGGTGGGTAAATGGAGAAAAAAGGGAGGAAAGAGAAGAGAAGGCAAGAGAAAGGAAGGGGGAATGTAGGGAGGAAGATGGGGGGAGAAAAGTGGCAGAAGGGGAAGGAAGGGAAGAAACAAGAGAGAGAAGGGAAGAGGAGAGTTCCAAGAAGTTTTAACACACTGGCATGGTTCTCCAGCATATCCAAGAAATTCTCCCCACTGCCCCAAGTCTGGTGTTACTACTTCTACTCAAAGAAGAATAGGTATTTTCCACTTTATCTTAAGCCCTGGAACTTCAGCCTTAATTTTGCGTCTCTTCCAGTACCAATCTCCCAGAGAGAAAAGGACATTTTAACTGCACGTTAGACATCTACGGGCACGCCACAGTCCCAAACTCCTTATAGCCTCTAAAATAATCTATCTGATATTGAGAAACAAGGCCCTACCTGGATGGGTTCCAGGTTCAAGTTCCAAGCAGTCCATGGAAGACTTTCTCCTGGTTAATTCTAACTCTTTCTTCAGACCACGATATAGGTTGCTTTCACCAGGTAGCCTTCCATCATGTCCCCAAAAGGTCATTATCCCCATCACCCACAGGACCCATCATGTTTGTGTTATGTCCTCCATTGGTTAAGCTCTCCCACCCTTATTGGGCTCTGAGCTCCACGAGGATGAGGACCTTTTTTCTCTTTGGTTCACTCTTGTCTTCCTAGCACCTAGGATGAGCCTGGCAAACTGCAGGCAGAAAATGTTGGTTAGAAGAATGAGTATGGGGCACCTGGGTGGCTCAGTCGGTTAAGCTTCCAACTTTTCACATCGGCTCAGGTCATGATCTTGCAGTTACGAGCTTCAGCCCCATGTCGGACTCTGCACTAAGCATGGAGTCTGCTTGGGATTCTCTCTCTGCCTCTCCTCTACTTGTGCTTTCTCTCTTTTTCTCTCTCTCGAAATAAACCTTTAAAAAAAGAATGAGTAAATGAATATACGAAAAAGAGCACCTAGGCATCTCCTTGGGAACTGGCCATCTTCCCCACTTCCTGGCATTAAAGAAGAAGGTCTGAATGCCACTAAGAGATGAATCCATATGAACACAGGTATCCAAATCACATCTAAATGTCAACCAGCAGGCATTAAAAATTGACAAGTCAAGGAAGTATGTACAATACCAGTTCTGAACGGACTGATTTTCTTCTTGCCATATCGAGACAGAGGATTTCAGTAATCAGAGGACAGAGGACAAGGTTTCATACTTTTCTTGCATGTGTCCCTGGGTCTACTTGATCACCATCAAAGACAGTGTTTAGCAGCAAAGGAGAGAAATTCACCCGTGCTAATTCAAGAAGGGGATCTGTTACATGGATACAGGAAGGAGGTACCCAGAATTTACTAGAAAGGGCTGCTCTCTGTCTTTCAGAGATATCCCAGTCTCTTACCTCTTAAAGTCTCTGCCTTTCCCACCTTCTTACTCTCTCCTCTTGCTCATCTGAAAACTTCCCTCCCTTGTCCAAATCCCAGCAGAGCCACCGGGGAGCTGAATCTATCCAGTCTCACAAGTCTGGCTTCCTTTCTTTCCCAATTCAGATTTGAGAGGAAGTAAATATGCTTGGCTGGCCGTGGATTAGATGCCTGCCCTGGTCCAGCCAGCCAACACTGACCTATGCCTTCACTACAGGGTCTCCTCTTCCTAAGGGGTAGCCCCTCCACCACTTTTGTGACGTTTAGCCCCATCTAAGATTCTGATATTCATGACATAGAAAGATACACACTATTTGCAAATATCTTAAAAACTCGCTTCACCAGAAAATATACGTGTCCAATGGGACACCAGTCAATGCTCACATCTGTAACAACGAGTCAAAATAACGAGGCATTTCCCTAAACGTAAGCTGGTATGACATGAATGCCAAAGTTACACAGCTTCCTGTCAGCGGGTTCTAGAAATAGAGTAACTTCTTGTAAATGTAAACACTGAGCTCGAAGTGAGCCCAGACCACCCCATCTCTTTTAGTTGCAGTACCACGTAATAATGCAAAATCCACGGTTGAAAAAGAGTTTAAGAAGAGACAAGGGCTCAATCCACAGTACCCTCTCGGTTTATACCTTTCCTGACCATTTCCAAAGTCTGGAATTAGCTGTCACCTATTTCCTCATATTAGGTTCACGGATCTAATGTATCTATTAACTTTATGGAAATTAAAATTAGTACCAAGAAGCACTGGGGTTTGCTACATCAGCTAACTCTCCCTCAAGACCTCTCTGTAGTTTTCCCTATGCAGTTGTGATTCAAACGGTTCTCTTTTTCACGGAAATCCTTCTCTTCCCATGACTATCACCAAACGGGAGACGTAAAAAGGGAAGGTCTGGCCCTGATAATACTCTGGAAAGCACAGGATCCCCAAACAGAATTAATGTGTAACGTGCACAAAATGTGGCTCGTGGGGCGCCTGGGTGGCTCAGTCGGTGAAGCGTCCGACTTCAGCTCAGGTCATGATCTCACGGTCCGGGAGTTCGAACCCCACATCGGGATCTGTGCTCACCGCTCAGAGCCTGGAGCCTGTTTCAGATTCTGTGTCTCCCTCTCTCTCTGACCCTCCCCCATTCATGCTCTGTCTTTCTCTGTCTCAAAAATAAATAAACGTTAAAAAAAAAATTTAAAAAAAAAAAAAGGTGGCTTGTATACCTTGTCCCTAATTTCCCCGCAAACACGCTACGCACCTCTAGAGTGTAGCGTGGGCAGCTCTACACTTGTTGACTTTCTCTCAGGTGACATCTTGCCTAGAAATCCTCTCCTCCTCGTCCTTCACAGTCAAAATCCTACTAGGTTTCCAATGGCTGGAGCAAAGCAGTGCCTCTCCATGAGGCTTGTCCTTCCCCACCCAGAAGTTACCACCACCACCACGCCCCTAGTCTCTCCCAGGCCCTCTCATGAGCAGGTGCCTTTTCTTCAAGTTCGTGACGTCCGGGGAGCAGCCCCACATCCCCTTAGCGCCTGGCTAGTACAGAGAGACGCTACATTTTCAATAACTCGCTAAGTGTAGCCTTCAGGCTTTGGGGCACTGCTTCAGGTTTCCAGGTTTATTTTTTTCCGGTGGAAATGCTCTGTGTTTCATTTGCTATATTTGTGGCAGAGTCGGGAAGCCCAATTTGGGCGAATCTGAACATTTACTGAGAGAAAATGCCTTTTCTCCTTCAATTCAGTACTTAGAAATGAGTATCCCCCTTTAGACTTAGCTGGGTAGTGCTAATTTGCCATCTTTAAACTAACCTTTTAGAAAACATGTAATATTAGCTCCTCTTCCAGATACCATCTCACGATTCCCCACTGCAAAATAAACACATGCTGTAATTCCTTCCATAACTAAAATGTAAACACATACTCCACTCTTGGGATAAACTGGCTCTATTTTCATGTAAATTTAGTACCGATAGAAGGTAACGCTCAGCGTGAGGAAATGCTCACTGGCTTCCTCAGAAGATCCTGACTGTATACCTTACTGTCCAACCCCCCGCAAAGCACCGAAAGCTAAAAAGTATAATAATGTTTTAAAGATGCAATTCCTTGAGTAGACAGAAACAGTTTAAAATATTACTTCAAACTGAAAAATACACTCGATTTTAATTGAGCTGCATTTATATTAGGAACAATTTCTTCAGCTTTCCCACTGGGTTGATCATCTCTAAAGAGTTCTACACCTCTGAAATTAGGCTGAAGAACGACGACCATTCTTACCCACTCAATTGCTGCCCCCTGCTGACGGAAGGATGAACAGCTTTGCCAGACGCTGCCCTCTCCAGGGAAAATGGCAGCTATAGATACATACACCCCCTGGCCTGGTGGGTCCCAAGCCCTCCGGAGAATACGCAAGGGCCAACAAGGGCGCCGGGGTGGCTTAGTCAGGTAAGTGTCTGACTTCAACTCACGTCATGATTTCACGATTGGTGGGGTTGAGTCCCACATGGGGCTCTGAGCTGACAGTGCAGAGCCTGCTTGGGATTCTCTCTTCCTCTCTCTCTCTCTGCCCCTCCCCTACTTGCTCGCTCTCTCTCTCTCTCTCTCTCTCTCTCTCCCTCAAATATTTTAAACTTTAAAAAAAATTTTTTAAAAAAAGGATTCTGGGAAGGTTGAGACTAATGAAGACAGAGGCCCCATATAGGTTAGTGGTTCCCAACCTTTATACCACTAAGGAACCCCACCTCAGTCAGCACGGACTTCTTGCTTTCAAGAATTTATCCACATAAGAAAACCAAAGTACCCAGCAAACACTCATCTAATTCCAGACAAAAGCAAAGAAACATAATTGCTTTACTTCAGTCGGGTCTTTTTAAAGGGTGAAAACCTAAGAAAGAAGGTTCTAGAATCTCATGAGAACAAAGGCAAGAGAAATGTAGATAAAGTTAAATTTCCTTGGAGCGCCTGGGTGGCTCAGTCGGTTGAGTGCCTGACTTCAGCAGGTCACGATCTCAGAGTTTGTGGGTTCAAGCCCCGCGTCGGGCTCTGGGCTGACAGCTCAGAGCCTGGAGCCTGCTTCGGATTCTGTGTCTCCCTCTCTCTCTGCCCCTCTCCCATTCCTTCTCTGTCTCGCAAAAATAAATAAATGTTAAAAAAAATTTTAATAAATAAAAATGAAAATAAAAATGAAAAATAAAAACCTTAGCTTGACGATAGCCAGACCTCCAGGATCCTATAAGTCTTCTTTAACATATGGAAATCCCTTTAGAGACTTCCTTAGACCTCCATCCCAACTTCAAAGTATATAATCAATTGCTCCTCAAAACCATAGTGCAGCTCTTTCTGCCCAAGGGTCCTGTTCTTGTGCTATAATAAAATCACCTTTTGCACTGAAAACATCTCAAGAATTCTTTTTTGGCCATTCGCTCAGCAGCCCTGCCTCAGAATCCATGAACCCTAAGATGCCTTCTTAATGGGCTTCTCAGGAGGTCTGGGAATACCCACCAAATGCATTCAATGACCGGGTATGTGCCTGGGAAGATATTCCTCCCGAGGAAAGAGTCCTTGGTTTTCATTAGCTTCTCAAGGAGATTTGTGGCCAACAATAAATTAATCAATGAACGAAATTAAAATCTGTAGGCTCAGGGATGCCAGGCTACGAACTCCTAGTACAGATGAGGAGACAGCCTGCAGAGAGGGCTCCTGGGGGAGATGCCATGTCCTCCCATTCCTGTCCTGAGAGGCCACCGTTCAAGTTTCAACCAAAGAAAAAATATCTCCTCTTCCTCTTTATACTAACTTCACCATACTTTATTTTTCATTAAAAAAAATTTTTTTAAATATTTATTTATTTTCAAGAGAGGAGAGAGAGAGAGACAGAGACAGAGCATGAGTGGGGGAGGGGCAGACACAGAATCCAAAGCAGGCTCCAGGCTCTGAGCTGTCAGCACAGAGCCCAAAGCTGGGCTCGAACTCACAAACCCACAAACCCAGGAGATGGTGACCTGAGGCAAAGCTTATGAGCTGCTCATCTGTCCCGCCCACTTCCCATTAACAATTTTGAAGATAAAGAAAAGGCAACTACAACAGGCCATAATCCTTAACCCTTTACCCTGTGTGGTCAGTTCTCCTTGGCAAACAGGTCAGTCTATCTGCAAAGCCGGTCTGAGAAACAGGAGTCGTTTTTGTCTAACGTTCACTATGTTGTGATCCATAAGAACAGATCAGCCAAAGTACCTGCAAGCACTCATCTGAGCTCAGCATCGTGGAAAATTAACACGTAAAGAAAAAGCAGAAAGCATGCACAATTTCCTAGTGAATCGGCTTACTGGTGGAGGGAGAGCCTTCCCCATCCCACCCCACCCCCAACCCCGAGGGGCGGCAGAGTGTAGGGTCGGGGCATGCAGGCTCAGGACCACCACGTGCAACCCTGGACATGCTGTTCAATATGGCTGGACCTCAGCGTCCCTATCTGTAAAATGGAACTCATCGTAGTTCTTACTGTATACACATGTTGTGGGGAATGAACGAGTCAATCATCGTGAACCACCTGGAAATAGTCCCAATCCGCAGCAAGCGTCGTGCAAGCCTTTGTGGCGGCCGTGGTTCCTACTACCGTCACTACTACCAGAATTATTGTGCTGCAGATTAAATGCGACCATGGTACGGAACGTAGGAAACGCTCAGTAAAGGCTGACCACGGTGATAATGAACACCAGGGGGAAAGTGAACAGACAGGGAATTTCTATCCTGTTACTCTAGCCAGATATGCTAAGACCTGTGTATTTTTTAATTTTTTTTTTTACATTTATTTATTATTTTTGAGAGACAGAGAGAGCACAAGTGGGGAGGGGCAGAGAGAGAAGGAAACAGAATCCGAAGCGGGCTCCAGGCTCTGAGCTGTCAGCACAGAGCCCGACCTGGGGCTCGAACTCACGAACCGCGAGATCACGCCCTGAGCCGAAGTTGGATGCTCAACCCACTGAGCCACCCAGGTGCCCCAAAACCTGTGTATTTAAGAAGCAATATATTCAGTGTAAGCCATATGGCACTTCTTTTGCAGAATCATTTGCCTCATCTATTGTAAAAAGCAAGTTGTTGATTTATCTATTTTATTTTTTTGCGTAGGTTCCATGCCCAACATGGGGCTTAAACTTCGCAACCCCAAGACCCAGAGTGCACCAGCTGAGCCAGCCAGGCGCCCCAACGGACGCATCTATTTGAAAAACTAACTTTCCAAATCAATTGCAGCTGATTCTCCTTATTCACAGTAGTTAGGTTCCATGAAAACACTGCATCACGAATACGGAATACCGAGCTATCACTCTCAAGGGAAGTTCAAGGGGACACTTCTGTGGGCCTATACTGACATTTTCTTCAAGGACGTGTCCATTTGCATCATAGAGGTTTGTTTGCCGATGTCCTTGTAAAACAAGCTAGTGTCATCAGCCTTGAAAACCGGCTTTCCCATGTAATCCTTTTCTTCTACCACACTTAAGAGGTACAGTAAATTCTCCTTATTTGCTGTAATTATGTTCTATGAAGTCACCATGAGCAGTGAATCAGCAAATACCAAACCAGAGTGTGTGTGTGTGTGTGTGCGCGTGTGTAACAGCACTCCAGCTGGTCTTAAGGGTTAACTTGCTTCAAAGTTACCGCTCCTTACTTGCTGACCTAAGGCCCTTCCTTGGTCTGTAACAGAGCTAAGTTACCTTGTGATCTGCAGGCCGCTGGCCTTGAGGAGTGGAGAACCAGAATCTGCCCAGGCCCCCGAGGTCGGCAAGTCTGTTTGAAGCCACCTCGGCTTTCTGATGAGTCCAGCCATTTTTCAGTGAAACGTTTTTCTTTTAGGTCAAATGACTTTTACTGACCTCCCTTTGCATCTGTAGACCTTGTCCTCCTTTGCGGAAAGAACAGGGCACTCCAGCGCATCTCGAAACAAGAACCAGACCCCCACGCACAACCCCTGAGCACTGAAAATGTTTGCAGCGGGCATCTTCAAGTCTGCACAGGATCAAGAAATGCTAGAGGCCACTGCGCTCCCTTTGCTGATTAACTACCCTAACCCCCTTCAAAATTCCCCGGGCCAGGCAGAAACCTTGAAGGGGGCTTGTGGACAAGAGTCTGCCTTCTCCCCGGGTTGCTCGCCTTCCTCTTTTTTTTTTTTTTTTTAAGTTTATTTATTTTGAGAGAGAGCAGGGAAGGGGCAGAGTGAGAGGGAGAGAGAACCCCTGCACCCGTTAGTGCAGAGCCCAACACGGGGCTCGAACTCAGGAACCTCGAGATCATGACCTGAGCCGAAATCAGACTGAGCCACCCAGGCGCCGCTGCCGGCCTCTTGAAAAACAGCTCAAATTCCTTTCCAATCAAAACTGGTCTCTTGAGTGATGACCTTTGAGGTGACAGGCAGCTGAACGTGGGCTCGGTAAGCTGTGCACACACGTGTGTGTGAGTATGTGCACATATGTCATAGGTTACAATGTTACATGCTAAACACAACTCATCCTGGTAGGTTCTATTTTCTTTCTTTTACAGAAGAGAAAATGAGGTTCAGAAGTGTTAAGTCGCCCGCCTGGGGCCACCCCACTAACAGGTGCCAGAGCTGGCATTCAAACCCCATCCAGCTGGCCCCGGATACAAAGCTTCCTGCACTCCACTGAACTGCCCCCCAGCCAAGTTCACCCACTGCTCTTCTCCGTATGAAAGTAGAAACAAAAAGGCAGAACGATGATGCCTCGTCTGACTTTCGGCTAGGAAGGTCTGCCTCGGGGGACATGTTTTTGGATGTTCTGCTCATCTGCAAATAGCCACAAACGTGCCCGAAGTATCAGTTGTGGGCTTACAAATACGTTTTAGCAAGTAGGAGAATCTGCACATTCCGAATCCGTGAATAACGAGGCTACGTTGTATTTTTTAAATTCTTCATTAGTCTCCTGATCATCAGAACCCGTCTCACCTGCAAATTTAACAGGTTTCATGCTGAACAGCCTTTTGAAACGTGTGAACCAGCCAGCACTGGCTGAGAAGGATTTAACATTCTCCTGACCCTGGGTAAGGTGCCCAAGAATCTTTGGCTTTTGGCCCTACAGCAATGTTGTCCATTATGCGGTTTTTTTTTTTAATCGACTGTCATCTCATGAAGCCACCAATTTAGCTGTGCTTCCACCTTTTGCATAATTCTTTAAAAAAATTTTTTTTTAATCTTTATTTTTGAGAGAGAGAGAGAGAGAGAGAGAGAGAGAGAGAGAGAGACAGCACATGAGCAGGGGAGGAGCAGAGAGAGAGGGAGACACAGAATCCGAAGCAGGCTCCAGGCTCCGAGCGGTCAGCACAGAGCACGACGCAGGGCTCGAACTCAGAGTGTGAGATCATGACCTGAGCTGAAGTCGGATGCTCAACCGACTGAGCCACCCAGGCGCCCCTTGCATAATTCTTTTTAAGGACACTTCACACCCAGCGCAAAGCCCACATCAAAGCTTGAACTCATGACCCTGAGATCAAGACCTGAGCTGAGACCAAGAGTCAGATACTTACATGACTGAGCCACCCAGGGACCCCCATCTCTTCCACGATTTAGTCATATGTTACAAATGTTACTTTAGAATTTTCCAAAGGAAAAACAAGAAAAAAAAAGGAATTTTTCCAAAGTAGCCTCACATACAAATCAGCATGTTTCCTCTTTCTTCCCTCCCCTCCCCCACCACCGACGTGCTGTATCTTGCTTCATTAACATTGAACTCACACCTGAACAAAGCTCATCTAACACGTATTTCCTCCATCAGGCACATCCCAGCCTTCCTGCCTCAGACACACGAGACGGCATTTCAGCACTACCCCTGGGGGCCGTTTAAAACAGCACTCACCAACAGTTAAGTACAAACATGCAAAAAACATGGCACTAAACAGACTGTGAAAAGGGTATTCGTTTAATAGGAGAGCTGAAACAAGGAGGCAGAATGTCACCTTGTCCGACCTCGGATGAGAAGGACTCAAAATTTTTTTGCAGCTTTATGTGCATCCATGAAGGACCAGGAAAGCATCTCGAGTACTGATTCTAGAGTTACAGGTAAATTTTTAACAAGCAGGCAAAGGTGCAGACACAGAATCCATGAAAAATGAAAATCAACTATATATTTTTATGTTTTTAATGTTTGTTTATTTATTTTTGAGGGAGGGAGAGACAGAGCACAAGAGCACAAGCAGGGGAGGGACAGAGAGAAAGAGGGAGACACAGAACCCAAAGCAGGCTCCTGGTTCTGAGCTGTCAGCACAGAGCCCAACGTGGGGCTCGAACCCATGAGATCATGACCTGAGCCAAAGTTGGAAACTTAACCAACTGAGCAACCCAGGAGCCCCCAACTATGTATTTTTAAATTAAAATATTTTTAAAGCCTAGAGCTATTAAACTAATACCAACTCAAAATCAAACCAGAAACATACAATATTGCCACAGAGCCCGACGCAGGGCTCGAACTCCCAGACTGTGAGATCATGACCTGAGCTGAAGTCGGACGCTTAACCGACTGAGCCACCCAGGCGCCCCCACTTAATTATTTTTTTAATGTTTATTTTTAGATATATAGAGAGCACGTGCGCAAGCAGCGGGAAGGGAAGAGGGTGAGGAAGAGAAACCCAAGCAGGCTCCGGCTGTCAGCACAGAGTCTGACACAGGGCTCGATCTCACAAACTGGGAGATCATGACCTGGGCTGAAATCAAGAGTCAGACTTTAACTGAGCCACCCACGCCCCAACCTCACTCTTTTAAAGTTCTGCGCTGAATAGTAAATTGGGACAATCTTCATCATTGGAGGTATTGAAATTCAGAAAAAAATACTCAAAGACATGCCCCTAAAGCTTTAAAGGTATTGATTTTGATGTAGAATAAAGTTTCTCAAGTATCTTTTTTTTTTTTTTTTTTCGGTAAATCATTCTCCGGGCAGCCTTTATACAACAGATTTTATTGGATTTCACGGTTCAAATCATCATTTTAGTTGCTAAATAATGTTCACCTATGGATTCCATTCTGCAACCTTTAAGTGGTGTCATTCTCTTAACAGTTTACGGAGGCAATTTTTTTTTTAAGACTAAAGTTTCTGGGAAAAATAACTGGGAATCCATCGTGAGCATTAGCAGGTTTAACCTGGGCATTCTTCCAGGCAAGGGGTACAGCAATGAATGAACCCGTGAAAATCCCTGCTCACAACAGCTGACGTTTTAATAGAGGAAGACAGACCATATAAACAAGCAAATGTGCAATGTCAGAGGTGAGGAGTATTATGGAGAAAAACGGGGCAGAGAAAGAACAAAAAATGGGGGGGGGGGGAGGGCCAGGGGGTTGCAGTTTTAAATAGATGGGTAACCTAGGGAGGCTTCACTAAGACAATCTTAGAGTAAATACCTCAAGGAAGTAAGGAGAAGCCATGCACAGAGCCAGAGGAAGGATGTCCTAGGACGGAAAGGGTGGCAGGAGTGCAAAGGCCCTGAGGCGGGAGCAAGCCTGGTGTGGCCAACAAACATCGAAGGCCAGGGACACTGGAGTTGCAGAGGGAGAAGAGATGTCAGTGAGGCAAGGAGGGGGCTGCCCGTGAAAAGCTACTCCCAATGTAAAGCCCAGGCTCCCCTCTGTGTGAGGAGAGGCCCGTTAGAGGGTTTGTTTCAGGTGGGGGTGACGTATTGTCTTTCAAAGTTTCAATATTCAGAAAACTCTAGAGAACAGAAACCCACACCTACCTGCGAGATTTAACAACCGTTAATATTTTGCCATATTAGCTTTTGGTCCCCCTCCCCCCCTCGCCCTGGAAACACTTGCAATTCAGTTACAGATATCCTGACACCTCAGCCCAGAATACTTCAGCATGTGTCTCCCACAAGTCGGGACATTCTTCCATTTGTCCACAATTCCATCATCTCACCTCATAAAATTAAAAATAAATCCGTTACGTTATCTAATACGTAGCCCACATTCAGAAATCCCCAAATGTCCACAACACGAAGGTCCATGTACAGAATTTGGTTGCTAGGTCATCAGAGTCTCTGGATACGTCTCCTATATGAAGAGACAAGGCCCATGGTGTTTTTCTTTTTTTATTTTGGGGTGGCGGGGGGAGCAGAGAGAGGGGAAGGCGGAGAGGATTCCAAGCAGGCCCCGCGCTCAGCGCAGAGCCAAACGCAGGGCCCGATCTCTTGAGCCATTTCATGACCCGACCCAAAGTCGGACACGCCTCCCCAACAAGGCCTATGATCCATGGAGGTCCCACATCCCGGGTTTGTCTGATTGTTCCCTCGCGGTGGCGATTAACCTGCGTCTCCGTCCCCTGTATTTTCTGTAAACCAGGAGGCGGTTCTACAGGTCTGATCAAATTCTAAGCCTTCCCAGGAACCACGTGGGACCACGTGAGCTGGTCAGCACACACACCAACCACGTCACCGTGTCCAGTCACGCCACCGTGAGTGAGGCTCCGTGAACACTCAAAGTAGGAACTCTCGGCTAGCTACCTTCCTCGAAGGTTACATTTTTACCCTCATGATTAGCAAGCAGTCTCTAAATCTTACAAATGCACACACAAAAACCACACACACACGCACCTTACAGACATCTCCTTCCCCGACAACCTCCACCTAACAGTTCTGGCACTCCTCAACGTCCTTTGCCCAAATCGGTGATTTCCTTGGGGACTGCGAAAACATTCGTTGACATTCTCCCTTCCCACCACCTGCTTTTCCTTTGTTGCTCTCATTACAGCCTCATGGATTACCTTTTTTTTATTCCAAATCTTACAAAGTATTTACCACTATTACCTTTTTGACACACGCCCGTGAGCCTCTGGGCACTTCCTTTTCTGGTGCTATATAATGTCCCAGGCTGGTTTTATTCGTGCCCTATTCCAGTCTGAGGCAACCATTTCACTGCTGGCAGGTTTTGAATAAAGGAGAGCCATTACCGGACTTTGAAAAAAGAATCCCTCCAGCTGCTGGACTGAGAACAGTGTTCTGAGTAAGGTCAGAAGCAAGGAGACCAGAAACAAGGTTCTTACAGCTTCCAGGCAAGATGCTGGTTAACAGTGGATGTCGTCATGGGGGTCAGATGCTGGTTTTATTTTATTTTTTGTAATTTTTAAAGTTTATTTATGGGGGGGGGGGGGAATGCATGGAAGGGGGCAGAGAAAGAGGGAGAGAGTGAATCCCAAGCAGGCTTCGCACTGTCAGCACAGAGCCCAACGCGGGGCTCAATCCCGCGAACTGTGAGATCATGACCTGAGCTGAAATCGAGAGTCGGACGCCCAACCAACAGAGCCACCCAGGTGCCCCAGGTTATATTTTGATGGAAGAGACAAAGGTATGTAGTCTTAGGATTCTAATGGGGAGTATCAGGAAAACATGGAATAAATGACAAAGAATTGAGATCCGGAGTGCGATGTGGAAGGATGGGGTTCTCGTCTATTAGCATTGGAAGACAGAGCAGCAAGTTTTTGTGGTTCTTTGCAGGGCAAGAGAGAGGGATGTGGAGAAGTTCAAAACTTCTGTTTTGGAGACACGAATGTAGTGACATTTGAGACACCCAAATGGAGACAGAACAAGGCAGCCGGACACAGGGGCATAGGCGTGGTCCACACACACACACGGTATTTACAGCCCCAGCGCTGGCAAAGGTCACCAAGGGGATGGCGAAAAGCAGAGGGGAGAGAAACTCCCGCCATTTTAGAGGCTAGAGACTTGAGAAGGAACCACTGAGACGCTGAGCAGAGGGGCGGCCTGTGGTGGGAGCCGGTCAGGCAACTCGCGTCCTGCGTCCAGAACAGTGCTTTAAGGACAAAGTGGCGGCTGGACCGGTGCCACCGACCACTCGATCCACCGCCGCCCCCCCCCCCCCAGACCTTCGTGAGAACGGTTCCCGTGGCAATCGTGGAGAAAAAGGCCGTAATAGCAGAGGCTTAAGAAAGACTGGACACGACGAAGGCAGACAATTCTTTTGAGGTGTTTTCTGCAAGGGAAGCAGAAAAAGGGCCTGCCTTCGAGCAGACTGTGCCATCGAGTGAGGGGAGAGGGGTTTTTAAGCTCGTCTATTTGTGCACCAATGGGAATGAAGCACAGCGGAATACAGCACCACAAAACAGATCACTTTGACCTAAGGGTTATATTCGGCCGCGGGCAGGTGAGAAGCGGCAGACGAGAAAAGCTCTGTGCCTTCCGTCTTTCTACCAGGAAGGGCAAGACGCTGCCTCATCACCAGACACGCTAATGACTCTTACCCCCCAGAGACAGCACTACGGGAACCACTGGCGACCAGACCTCACAACCCTCACTACCCCTTGTCACCTGTTAATTCCCCCCCACCACCCTTCCACCAGCTGCGGCCCTTAGAAGCTCAAAGTCCTTTTCCTTTGTCGCTTCACGACAAAATTTAGGTTTGTTGTTGTTGTTGTTGTTGTTTTTTAGGATGCCACACAAGCCCCAAGTCCTAACCACTCCTTTCACGAGTTCCCCGGCATCTATGCAAGAGGCAGGCCTTACTCGAAATTGTTTTGACGAGACACGGATTAACAAGAGAAAAAAAAACCTCCTCATGTATAGGGCTCCTGCCAGAGAATTTAGGAGGCTAAAAAAAAGTCAAGCTTTTCCTCTCTTACAGGAATAGTCCAAAAGACTGACATGATAGGAGAGAGGAGGGAGAATTTCTAGAACGATGTCCTCGAGCGGGCGAGGCGGAGGAGTGCAGGGACGGGGGCAGAGCAGGTGAAGGCCAAGTGTCGGGGAGCAGGGGCAGGTGGGCGGGAAGAGGTGCAGGGGAACTGGTGGAGGTTCTCTTTCGTTGCTTCTATCTTCTCCGTGACACAGACGTAAGGTCACCATTAACAAGTGAAGATGGGGAAGGAAGGTGCTGAAGATTCAAGGTTTCACCAGTGCTGGGGTGTGGCCAGGTGAATACAGCCAGGTGATAAAGGTAAAGTGATGGGTGGGAGTTTGCAGGGGGTGCTGACACGGACAGGTCAGGGAATCCGGGCAGACTGTGGAGGAAAATGCCGGAGAGAGTGATGGCAATCCACAATCTCAAACCACGAAGGGAGGAGGGAGGGACGGTAGGGATACGGTGTGACGACGACGGGAGATGCAAAGGTGGGTGCTTCTGGGGAAGGTGGAGGGAGAAAGCTTTGGATGGGGCAAAGAGAAACAAGGAGGTCACTTACCCCACCGCCACGTCCCGGAAGGAACAGAAGAGAAGCACCACCCCGTGGGAGGGCTGCAGGGGAGAACCAGCTTCCAGATAAAGAAGGTGAAGGAATCATCACTTGGAGAACAGGTGGAAGACACAGAGGATTAGGTCTGATGCTGGAACATGAACCCAAGCAGCACAGGAAGGCATTTCAGGAGTTGAACAGAGTGAGAAAAGGAGATACAGGGTCACATCGGGATGCAAGTCAGGAGGCCGGCTGGATCTGAGGTCCTGGGTCTTTTGTGAGGGTTGTGCCACCTTCTGGGGTCACAGGCATGACAGGATTAGACTCAATGGTCTCAAGCAGATAGTTGTGGGAAAATAGAGCATTAGGACATAAAGTGGAGATAGGTAGGAGTTCAGCGATTATCCAACCAGCACATCAAAAACCTTCAACATCATCGGTCTTAAGGTCAGTGCAAAGGGAACCCAGAATGAGATACCCACTCACACCCACTAAATGGCTATAATCAAAACAGTGAAACATAAGAAGCATTGGTAAGGATGTGGGGAAAACAGAATTACCATATGACCCAGAAATTCCACTCCTGGGTACACACTCCAAATAACTGAAAACTCAAAACACGCATGCACGGGGGCACCTGGGTGGCTCAGTCGGTTGAGCGTCCGACTTCAGCTCGGGTCATGATCTCGCAGTTGACGAGTTCGAGCCCCGCGTCGGGCTCTGTGCTGACAGCTCAGAGCCTGGAGCCTGTTTCAGATTCTGTGTCCCCCTCTCTCTCTCTGCCCCTCCCTGACTCATGCTCTCTCTCTCCCTCTCTCTTTCTCTCTCAAAAATAAACATTAAAAAGTTTTTAACAAATAAAACTAAAAATAAAAACTAAATTTTAAGAGAAGAACAATTAAGCAATAATTAACTCATCTCAGGAGGAGACTATGCTCAATCCTGAACTAAAAACAGACGTTGAAGAAAGGTTAGCATTTAAATCAATGAATAACGAAGAGCTACAACACTTCGGAGCAAGATGCCACTACACTAGGTTTTCTCAATACCCAGGCCTTCTGGAAACTGCGATCTGAACAGCATCTCAGGGCCACATTTGTGGCTCATCTTTTCATCCTCTGGATCACAGGAAACTTCTAGCAATGGTGGCAACGCTCAGCACTTACTGTCCCATTAGTTGTTAGAACGTAATAATTTAAATCAGTTATTTTTAAAGTCCAGTGATTGTTTTTCATCTACAGAGAAATGTTCCGCTCTGTTTGAGGTGAGTAAGTAAGCAGTCACTGTCTCACCAGCGTGGTGTCAGAGTATTTGATTCAAATTAGTAGGCTCCATAGAAGCTGTCAAAGTCCTTTTCTCTGTAACGGTACCGGACACCTGGTAGGCATCTGATCGGAATTTGTGGAAGAATAAAAGACAGGAAAGGAATCAAGATAAAAGTCAGGTCTGGCCAGGCAATTGCTAAAGAAATCGTTTCGGTGAAGAATTCCCAGACTTGGACCCATTGGTCCTACGGCGGGTTCATTAGGCCCAATTCCCACCTGTAAGCGCAAAGCAAAGCAGGGAGCCTGGGAATGGCAGTTAAGAGTTCAACTCAACCGTTAACATCGTGTGTGACTCTCGGGGTGCCTGGGTCACCCAGTCGTTTAAGTGCCCAGCTCTTGATTTCAGCTCAGGTCATGATCTCACGGTCGTGGTTTTGAGCCCCACATATAACTGTATTCTCCTATTCTTTCCTCAATTTTCCACGGGGTTGTTGGGTTTTTCTTCACCACTTTCTAGGAGCTCTTTACACAACAGGGGAATTGGCCCTTTACCTACACTATGAGCTGTAATTATTGCCCCAAGTTGACTTTGTTTAGGATATACTTTTGGTAGTGAGAAAGTTGGGGTTTTTTGAGGTTTTGTTTTGTTTTTACTTTTATGAACTCAAATTTATGACTCTCTTTTCTGTTTTTGGCTTAAGATTATTTTTTCTTTTTTTTTCTTTTTATTTTTTTTTTCATTTTTTTTTAATGTTTATTTTTGAGACAGAGACAGAGCATGAACGGGGGAGGGTCAGAGAGAGAGGGAGACACAGAATCTGAAGCAGGCTCCAGGCTCCGAGCCGTCAGCACAGAGCCCGACGCGGGCTCAAACTCACGGACCGTGAGATCATGACCTGAGCCCAAGTCGGATGCTCAACCGACTGAGCCACCCAGGCGCCCCTATTTTTTCTTTTTTTAAAGTTCGTTTATTTTGAGAGAGAGGGAGAGTACACGCATGAGTAAGCAGGGGAGGGGCAGAGAGAGAGGGACAGAGAGAATCTCAAGCAGGCATCACGCTGTTGGAGCGGAGCTCAATGCGGGGCTCGAACTCACGAACCTGGGAGATTATGACCTGAACAAAAACCAAGAGTTGGATGCTTAACCAAGTGAGCCATCCAGGTGCCCCATTTTAGCTTAAGATTTTTTAAGTCACATTTTGAAAGACCTTCCCCATTCCACTCCCAAGTGGTTTCAGTACTTTTAATGTTTTATATATTTTTTTACACCTAAGTCTTTGATATTTAAAATGCATCATGGGGCTGGGGCGCCTGGGTGGCTCAGTCGGTTAAGGGTCCGACTTCAGCTCAGGTCACAATCTCGCGGTCCGTGAGTTTGAGACCCGCGTCGGGCTCTGGGCTGATGGCTCAGAGCCTGGAGCCTGCTTCCAATTCTGTGTCTCACTCTCTCTCTGCCCCTCCCCCATTCATGCTCTCTCTCTGTCTCAAAAATAAATAAACATTTAAAAAAAATAAAAAAAATAAATAAATAAAAAATAAAATGCATCATGGGGAGCTTCCAGGGTGGTCAACAAGTGAAGATTCAGAGAGAACGACAAACCTAGAAAGGGCAAGGAAGCTCCATGCCCTTTCCCCATTCCCAGCCCTATTCATCTCTTCCCTCTGGCTGTTCCGGAGTTATATCCTTCTATAAGAAGCCAGTAACCTAGTAAAAAAAAAAAAAAAAAAAAAAAAAAAAAAAAAAAAAAGATAGTGAAATAAAATGCATCATCGCACCCCCCTCAGGTAACCCCAGTTACTACACACTGGAGTATTCCAGATGTGAGTGGCATGGGCCAGACCAACAGCACACGCTTCTGGGATTAAACAGACCCAGATCTGAACTAGCTCACCTCCTAATTAGCTGAGACTTGAGGCAAAGGATTTAAACCCATCCAGTATTCAACTGTCTCCCCCAGAAGGTAGAGATGACACTACCTATTTACCAAGCTTGTCTGGGATTAAATGAGGCAACTATGAAAAATTTTGTACAACGCCCATCACAGAATAGGTGGTCAAGATATGGTCAGATGCCTCCTCCTTAATTCATTTCCCCTAGTCTATTTGCCTTTGTGAGTAATTTACTGCTTATCAAAGGATGTACAAATATCACAGGGAACTTGACTTGTCGATTTTCTTTCTTTTAAAGCCATAAAAAAGGGATTTGATAGAGGCTAAAATTTGCGGGGCTATTTCTGGATTGATTTCACCACAGTAAGTCTGGTTCCTTTAACCATATATAAAAGATTTGAAAGATGATATATTAATAGTGTGTGTCCTTTGGGAAGACAGCCAGGTCAGCCACATCAATCCTGTTGATCAGCAAAATGAGAGCTCAAAGACAGACCACTCACCCTCAAGTTCATTCACAGGCTACATACCTCACACGGGCACAGCTAAGAAACTTTTGAGACATAAATGCTATCCATGCACAGTACTAAAATAATGTCCAAAATCAAGGTTTTAAATGCCAACCAGCCTAAATATACCCCACAAGACGGGGCGCCTGGGTGGCTCGGTCGGTTACGTGTCCGACTTCGGCTCAGGTCATGATCTCACAGTCCGTGAGTTCGAGCCCCGCGTCGGGCTCTGGGCTGATGGCTCGGAGCCTGGAGCCTGCTTCCGATTCTGTGTCCCCCTCTCTCTCTGCCCCTCCCCCGTTCATGCTCTGTCTCTGTCTCAAAAATAAATAAACGTTAAAAAAAAAAAATTAAATATACCCCACAAGAGAGTACTATTTAAATAAATTATAGAAAATTTTGATATTTTAAGTAAATCTACAAATTGAATTTTCAAAATATATATGTAGAATATTAATAGAAAAGTATATTAAGTGAAACAGATGAAGTTTTCTGGCCACAAGTGTAGTATGTGTATGAACAATATTAATGCAAAGGGACAAAGACGAGAAAATGTTACAAAAACATTAAAATGGGATGGGGGAGGGTCTTTTTATTTCTTGCCACATGAAAGAAAGAAACTTTTCCCTTCCCAAAAAAGATGATTCTGGGATAAATGTTAAATTTGTCTAGAAACAGCCTACGTCTGGATTTCAGACAGGTCAGCAATCTAACCCTGGCAGGTTTACATGGATAATCTTTCTAGATCATCAACACAGATAAAAATACCAAAAAAGGTATCATGCCAAGTTTCATCCTATGAAAGGATCGCTTGCCATGATGTTACTTAATAGAAGATAACTTTGATCAAGGTAGAATGAATGTCAAAACAAGTATCAAAGACATTAAAAGAAGAGTGATTTTCCTGAGTTCTTAATTCAACCTAGTCCTTTGCCAAGGTCCACCTGCTGGTGACAGACAGACACAGAACTCCTGATCTAGTCTTGCAAATTTGGGGTGAGGTGGAGAAGGAAGGTGGCATATGATGCTGAACGACTAAAAATTTTGGGGCAATCCCAAAAGCATACTACATCTCACTCATTTTCCCCCTTTCTCAACATTTAAGAAAAAGAAAAAAACAGTCCACTTAAAAAAGGCTTTGTAGGGGCTTCTGAGTGGCTCAGCTGGTTGAGTGTCCGACTCTTGATTTCAGCTCAGGTCATGATCTCATGGTTCGTGAGTTCGAACCCCATGATCATCAGGCTCTCTGCTGTCAACACAGAGCCTGCTTCAGATCCTCTGTCTCCCTCTCTCTTTCTCTGCCCCTTTCCTGCTCATGCTCTCTCTCTCTCTCTCAAAAATAAACAAACATTAAAATAAATTAATTAAATTTTTAAAAAGGCTTTGGAGAATTCTAAAAAGGACTATATGGGAATGGTAGGAAATTTGGGAAATACAAAAGAACATGAAGAAATAAAACTTACCTATGCCTCCATTAATTCCAAGGAAAAATCAATACGTTGGTGTATTTCCTTCTAGTTTTTTTTTAATGTGTTTTCAGTGAGATATTGTCAGATGTACTTTCCTAAACTATAATCGTGTGGTCTGAAAGCCACCAACCACAGATTCAATGGAAGGTACACAGAGGGCAAGAAGAGGTAGGAGACATCACCAAGGGGTCATTCTTTGGTCTTATTTGAGTCTATCATGAAACAAGTAGCCTAGTCAGTACTTTTGGGAAGGGAAATGAATTCTGAAACTCCTTACCACCTGAACACAGCGTGGAAGCAACTGCAGAATCATAGGGTACGGGGCAGAGAGGACTGAGTGGGTGATAAGCCGTGCAAGGCAAAGAAAGTACCAGGAACTCAGCACCTGCCTGTGGAGGAGTCGGGGTAGGGGGGTGGATGTTCTGACAGCCAGGAGTACCACCTACGGGAGTGACATTGCTTCAGGAAGGACACTTCGAGGGAAAAGAAGCCAGTCGGGGGGAACGTACCCAGATGTGGCCAAGGGTGGGGGGGATGTGCAACCCCATTGGAAACCGAAGCAGGGCCATCAGGAGGCAGGAGGACCATCAGCCCCAGCAAAACCAAGAGACGAGGCTAGAACAGACTGAGACCTCTCCTCCTTCCCAGACCGGAGGATCACCAGGATGCTGGGGCTGCTCACCAAAAATAATGTCTACTTTTTCCTTGTAATCAGAATTGCAGAGTGTATAAATGCGTGACTCTGAAATATAGACGTTGTATGCATGTACTTCTTTGATGTTGTATTAAATTGGAAGTATGACACACGTTTTTCTTACTGATTTATTTTCATTTAATGTAATATGAATACATAACAATAATGTTAGATATTTTTTTCAACACGATCTTAAGGGCTAGCTGGTATCCCACCACATGGATGTTCCTCACTCCAGTAAGTGGGTATTAGCGAGATAAAACCGTAAGCAGGAATCTTCGTGCACTGTTGATGGGAACGTAAATTGGTGCAACCACTACGGAAAACAGTATAGAGGTTCCTCCAAAAATTAAAATGGAAATATCATATGACCTAGTAGTTACACTACTGGGTACTTATCCAAAGAAAATGAAAACACCAGAAAAGATATACACACCCCTATGTTTACTGCAGAATTATTTACAATAGCCATGATATGGAAGCAGCCCAAGTGCTCAGCAACAGATGAATGGATGAAAATGTAGTATATGTATATTTCCCATGGCACAGATATCAAATGGAATATTCCTCATCCATAAAAAAGAATGAGATCTTGCCAACACGGACGGACCTGGAGGGTATTATGCTAAGTCAGCCAGAGAAAGACAAATACTATATGATTTCACTTGTACATGGAATTAAAAAACAAAACCCAAAACCAAATGGACTCTTAACTACAGAGAACAAACTGGTGGTTGCCAGAGAGGGGAGGTGCGGATGCTCAAAACAGATGAAGGGGATTATGATTATTTTATAACTTCGAGTTATAAGATAAGTCACGGAGATGAAAAACACAGCATCGGGAACACAGTCAATAATACTGCAATAACGTCGTACGGTGACCGTGACCACACATCATGGTGAGCACAGAGTAGCACAGAGTGTGGTCAAATCACTACGGTGTATCCCTGAAACTAATATAACACCGTATGCCAGTTACACTTCAATTAAAAAAACAAAATCTCTAACGTTGACCTTAACAAGGACAAAACTCTGAGCGCGTGTTACCTTTATACTAACACTTGAAACTAACTTTTAAAAAACCTATAAGCAGCACAACTACCAAAATAAAAATTACAGATAATGGATAAACATAGGACATCTTCCAATCTCACAAGTAACTAAAGAGAACGCAAATGAGAAGGACAACTAGGTACTTCTTTTGTCTGCCGAGCAAGGCGACAAAAATTTTTAAATATGATAATCCTGGGAGTCGGCAGGCGTTCAAGAAAGTGAGCAGTCACAATGCCTGCCAGCCAAGGGTATCAACTAGGGTGACTTTTCTCCGGGCCGTTTGGCAACACGTTCCCAAAGCCTTTAAAAGACCGTTTGTGTGTGACAGTCCTGGCGAACCCCTGAGTATGTGCTCGACAAGGTGTCCTGAATTACCCCCCGAATAGTTCGAAGCTGCTTTACCGATCACATATATCAAACTCTTACGTCCCTGAATCACAGATGTTAGGACCCACCGTCTGCCAATTACTAAACACTGATGGAGGATAAAGATTAAGGGGCCACATGATGGACCCTGCGGCATTCCCCTCGCCACCTGCAGGGAGAGACGCCACGGATTCCTGCAGAGCCGAGAGGTTCCTCAGAACTGGGATCGGTCCACAGGGTCTGACCCGAAGGCTTGCATGTGAAGATCTGAAAGCCCTAAGCACACCCTTGCAGAAACTACTGCGCACACACACCCACTCGACGTGTGACCTCCACAACAGTCTTTCCTGGGTAATAAGCTTACATCATTCAACTCAGATCAGCCAGCCCAGACAGGAAAGATCTACTGCATATGTGTCGGAAGGCCAGATGGTGCAGAAAACACAGATATGCTTGTTGGAACTCATTTTAATGTTATCCCCGAAACCTAAGCCATATGGTAGAGGGTTCCCTGGCTGGCTGGCTGGCATAAGGAACTGGACATTTGAGACTCATAAACAATTACCAAATGCAGAAGGAGAGGGGTTGGAGAGGGCTGGACTCCGGTCCACTTGGATCATTAAAATAAATGCCACGGAAGAAAAACTACCTGTGTGACCTTTTTGCAAAAAACAAAACAACACAAAACCCATTTTTGTTTCCAAACAGAAGTGTCATTTTTAATGCTGGAACAGCTCGTTCTCCTCAAGATTTGGCTCTTAAGCTCGGTGAAAAATCTTGTCGTTTAAAAACCATAATGCATCTTTTCAAACCTCAGAGACTGGGAGTGTGTGAGCGGCGGCTTTTAGAGGTAGAATTAATGTGGAGGGCACTTTCGCAGGCTAAAACCTCACATTTGGTAAAAGCCAGTTGGCCACGCGGTGTTTAGTATGCATTTCTGGGACGCAGTTATAAAGGGAGAATGAACACCCAGCGAAAATACAGATGCACTTCCCCTGAGGTTCTGACATTTTCTGATAACCTGACATTGTTTTTACAAGCATTCACGCAGGGCAAAGTCCGGCTTTTACTCTGGAAGTTTGCTATACTAGCATTGAAGGCACACTTACCTTAAAGCCAGTGAAAACGGGAGTTCTTATTGGCTTGTGGGAAAGAGCACACTAGTTACTTTTACTTGACAAAGCTTTACTGAGTTGAGCTGCTTAAGGCCAAAGTACCTTAAAAATCCATTAAAACCTTATCTCTATGCCCTAAAGAGCTAGTTACCAGCCAGTGAGAAAAACACGCCATCATGTGATTCATTAGGACCTTAAAAGCACCCAGTGCTTAAAGTGAAAAATTAGATTTCAAAGGGTTACCTTTAGAAGAAGGAAAAAAAGAAAACACAGAAGACTCCAATTCAGCCCAACATTTACTGAGCCACATGATGTGTAAAGCAGTGGACAGAAGTGCTGTGAGGGATTAAAAAATGAGCAAGATACAGGATCTGGAAACTCAAAGAACATTCCATGAGTTTTCAAGCAATCAAACATCATGTGTCACTTGCAATAAACACTCAGGAAGGGAAAAATCATAATCAAGTTGTAAAGCCGAACATTTCAATGAAGCTTTCCTAAGTGTTCAAAAAAGCCAAGGGTGCCTTTCAAACAATTCTTTTTTTTATTTTTTTTATTTTTATTTTTTTTAACGTTTATTTATTTTTGAGACAGAGAGAGACAGAGCATGAACGGGGGAGGGTCAGAGAGAGCGGGAGACACAGAATCGGAAGCAGGCTCCAGGCTCCAAGCCATCAGCCCAGAGCCCGACACGGGGCTTGAACTCACGGACCGCGAGATCGTGACCTGAGCCGAAGTCAGCCGCTTAACCGACTGAGCCACCCAGGCGCCCCTCAAACAATTCTATCTTAAGCATGATGCAAAATGGTTCCCCTCCCCCACAACCAGCCTATGAGAATATTGAAAGGTTCCTAATTATCTCAAAATTAGAAAGCACAGCAGCTTTTCTGGTTTCGTTTTTAGGGTTTGTGTGTGCATGGCAGTTTTCAATTCTCAGCTATAGAGACATACTGGCTGTTACAGAAAGGCCTGGGGACTGGCGTTGTCCTCAAGAACTCACACAAGTCAGACTTCCTGGAAGCTAAGTATGAAAAAAGTTTTAGACTCCCTTTGCTGTTTCTGGGAATAGAGAAAACACCTATCAGTTTAGCCAATTTTACCAGCCCCGTTATTTTCCCCAGCCGTCCCTATCGGCAAACCAGCCAGAGGGGGCGGAAACGCCTTCCTAATTAATCCCTTTCCTGTCCTGCCTCCCTTTCCCTGTGGCAGGTGTACCTCCAGTGAACTCCCAGCCAGACACGGAAAACACTTTCTCTCTGCCTAAAATAGCGACAGCAGAAGCAGCCAGACACTCCAGCCTCCAACTTGCTGGAGTTTCCAAGACTACAGTCAACTACCTGTTTGTATGACCCTGTGACATAATGTATGCAGAAAAATGAACCCTTGGAGAGCTTTTTAAAAAATCTATTTCTGGGGCAACTGGGTGCTCAGTCAGTTAAGTGTCAGCTCAGGTCATGATCTCATGGTTCATGGGTTCGAGCCCCACATCGGGTTCTGTCCTGTCAGCTCAGAGCCTGGAGCCTGCTTCAGATTCTGTGTCCCCCTCTCTCTCTGCCCCTCCCCTGCTCATGCTCTCTCTCTCTCTCTCTCAAAATTGAACACACACACACACACATATATACATATATATATATATACACATATATATGAGATTAGATATGATCTAATTAACAATAAACATCGGACAATATAGCTGCTAATTGCTTATTTACCAGCTGTTAAGGTTCAATACTATGTGGGGCTTGAGGAGGGAAGGTCATGTATGGGAATTACGCTAACAACCCTAAACTGAGCACCAAGCACAAGTTCACCTTCTTCAAACAGGATGCTGTCATAAATATGGCTACTTTCCCTACAGTCTTCTGAAAAAGCACCTCTGGTTTATAAAATAACATGGAATTATCAAGACCTTCTAAGCTTCCCAAGCAAAATGCATCTGCAGTTAAATTTGCAGTCGTGAAAAACAGTGTTAAGACGACCTATTAACATAAAGGGAATCAGCTTTTTCAAATACAGAGAGTTCAGATGCATACGTATTTTGCCCCTTTCTCCTGTAAGTCGGGGTTCTCACCCTCGACACTGTGGACACGTCAGGCCAGGTGATTGTATGGGAGTGTCCCGTGTGTTGAAGGGTGTTAGCAGCCTCCCTGGCTTCTACCCACTTGGTGCCAGCTAGCAAATGTCTCCTGGCATTGCCATATGCCCTCGGGTGGATAAACACTGCCCTGAATGATTTCTTATAACTGACTACCCTCTTGGCAGAGGAATATGGCTCAGGGAGGGCCTCTACCTTCTACCTTAGTGTCCCCACACAGGAAGCGTCAACATCATTCACGATCTTCTTAAGCAGTAATTGATTCGTTTCCTGCCTGCGGAGGCAACTTCCCCCATCCGCATTCATGTTCCTTCCAGAGAGGCTGGCACACAATTTTAGGGCTAGATCTCAACTCAGGACGAGTGCTCAAAAGCAAAGTTAAAGTCCTAACATAACCCTCAGCACTTAGATGGAATTTCCCCTTTGCGCTGTGTTTTAAAGCCCTGATTCCCACCATCGTCTTCCGAGTATGACGGCAAGACCACGGGCTACAGGGCAAGAGATCCACGTCTGTGACCTCGTGCAAACCATTTAACTTCCCTGATCCTCAGGACCCAGGAGAGAAAATAAAGTTGAACCGGTCAATCTCAGAAAATGTTTCTATCTCTCCAGTCTACAGTTCGGTGAACTCTACAAAAGGTCACTGCTATTTTTCCACAGAAAAGGGTATACGTTAAAACACACACCCACACGCACACATGCACACACGCGCGCACACACACACAGAGGTCTTCTACACGAAAGTTGGCGTGACTCCGTGGTGCTTTGCTATTTCTGCAACACAATGTGCTGAAAAGATTAACTGTGTCTGAGTCGCTCTCTGTGTGACCTCGGACATCTTCCTGAGCATCCTTGCCTTTGAAGGGTAGCAGATTGTGCCCCAAGATAATGCCACTTTGGCCTAAGGATTATTTTGAGCTGGAGGCAATTAGGAAGCAGACACAAGAAAAGCTCCCTGACCACCTGGTTTGCCAAAAGGCAGGACATAAATTTACAAAGGTGTCCCTCCTCTCCCCTCTACCAAGGATGAAGGTTAATCCCAGGACAACTTTATCAACTTGGACGGGCCCCCGAGGAATCTACATAACAAACTGTACTAGCTAGCCTTTATCTCTGCCCCTGGAACTCTAAAACCACTCTCCTTTGTCCTGTCATTTCTTCTTCTTTCCTTTTTTCAAGATTTTAAGTAATCTCTACACCTGACGAGGGGCTCGAACCTACAACCCCAAGATTAAGAGTCGCACGCTCCACTGACTGAGCTAGCCAGGCGCCCCTGTCCTGTCATTTCTTTACACATTTACCGGTCTTTGTTGAAGACGCTATGAGAAATGGTCTTCTAAGTCACATCTTGGAGATAATCATTTTTCCTTGGGTACCTCACTTGTATACATGAGGTATACTTGTTAATAAACTTCTGTTTTTCTCCTGTTAACCTTTTACTACATGGATTCTCAGCCAACAACTCACAAGGGTAAAGGGAAAATTATTTTTCTTCCTTTACACTTGTATGTGTAAAATGGGGGGGAGGGGAGGGTCTTATTAAATAAAATTGGTAACTATGATTCCTTCCAGTGCTCTAAACCTGGAATCCACACACATTCATAGTCTGTGGTGAAAACCGGAACAGTGAAGATCACTTTTGTACAAACTGTTCCAGACTCTGGGTCCAGGCCCAAGAAGTGGCCTGTCAGGCTGTCAGTACATTTAACTACCAATAAAGGCTATTCAATATGGTAGCCTCCAGCCCCATTTAGCTACTGAGCCTGTGAAACATGGCTGGTCCCAACAGAGATCTGTGCATTATGTATAAAATGTGCACTGAATTTCAAAGACTTAATTTGAACAAGAACGTAGTGTGTCTCCATTTTTATTGTTGATCATATGTTGAAATTGTAATGTTTTGGATATAAGACGTTAAAGTATATTATTAAAATTAACACTACCCACTCCTTACTACGCTTAACGTGGCTGGAACATTTCTCATCGTGTGGCTTGCCTTCCATTTCTATTAGAATCAGGCGCATGAAACCTCACCAGTTAATCAGTTCCAACTAAGTAAAGGAAGGAAACTGGTCTCTTCAAGTTCTCTACACAGTTGGAGTCTGAATTGCAGGGAACTGCCGTTCGAAGCCCAAAGTCGGCGGGTCTTTGACACAACAGGCCCTCCCAGAACGCCATCTGATTCTCCTCTTGCGTGGTCTATCTGCCGGACGTTTTCATCCTCTGGGCCTGATTTTCACATAGGCCAAGTGAGAGCAGGGGACTCAAGTCCAGCCACAACTGAGAGGGTGGGCCTAGAGGCCAACCAGCCGGTCTGACCTGTAGCTCCACATTTATAGCCACCTGACCTTGGGGGAGTTACTTGCCCTCTCCGCGCCCAGTATAAACTGGTGATCGTGATGGGGCCTGGCTCATGGAGCTCGTGGTAAAGATGAGAAGTCATCAGCGCATGTCTGGTACACGGTGGGCACCCCAGAAATGATGACCACGGGGGCACTGGGGTGGCTCAGTCGGTTAAGCGTCTGACTCCTGATTTCAGCTCAGGTCATGATCTCGTGGTACATGCATTCAAGCCCCACATCAGGCTCTGTGCTGACGGTGTGAAGCCTGCTTAGGGATTCTCTCTCCTCTCTCTCTGCCCTCCCCTGGCTCACATGCACATTCTCTCTCTCAAAGTAAATAAATAAACTTAAAAACATTTATAAAGACAAAATAAAGCAAACAAAAACCTCTCTGCCCAGATTTAATTTGGTCAATCAAATGAGAAAAGGGCAAGAATTGTTTTTTTAGGGGAGCCTGGCTGGCTCAGTCAGTTAAGCGTCCGACTCTGGCTCAGGTCATGATCTCATGATTTGGGAGTTCGAGCCCCATGTGAGGCTCTGTGCTGACAGCTGGGAGCCTGGAGCCTGCTTGGGATTCTGCGTCTCCCTCTCTCTCTCTCTCTGCCCTCCCCCCACTCTCTCTCTCTCAAAAATAAACATTAAAAAATAATGAAATAAATTTGAAAATTGTTTTTTTACTTTACAGAGAGAGAGGGAGCACAAATGGGGTAGAGGGGCAGAGGGAGGGTGGAAAGAGAATCCCAAGCAGGGTCCATGCTCAGCTCGGAGCCCGACACAGGCCTCAATCCCACGACCCTGGGATCGTGACCTGAGCCAAAATCAAGAGTTGGACACTCAACCGACTGAGCCACCAGGGTGCCCCTAAAAGGGCAAGAAGTCGGGGGCAGGAAATGATCCTAACGAGTTGTCCAACTTGTCACGTTAACTTGAATCGCGCTGATGACACAGCCCCAGGTGCCACACACTCTTGTGCAGAAAGCATGGATGTTTTTAAAATGGAGTGTCCCCCCACATCCTCTGGTGTCCTCGACACCCTCGATAATATTTCGGATCAATACACGGGCACGCTGGTCCTCCACAGGGCAGCAGCAACATTTCACGTCAAGATTTCTTGCAGGGGGGCGCCTGGGTGGCTTGGTCGGTTGGGTGTCCGACTTCAGCTCAGGTCATGATCTCACAGCTCATGAGTTCGAGCCCCACATCGGGCTCTGTGCTGACAGCTCAGAGCCTGGAGCCTGCTTCGGATTCTGTGTCTCCCTCTCTCTCTCCCCTCCTCCGCTCATGCCCTGTCTCTCTCTGTCTCAAAACTAAATAAGCATAAAAACTATTTTTTTTTAAATAAAAAAAGATTTCTTGCAGGGTGCCGTCTCTGATCATGCTCACGTACGAGTCAAACTGGTCACTAGGAGAAACGAGAAGTCGCAGTGTGGGGCCCCGTGTAGACACCAGCCCGCCACAGGGCTCACGGGACCATCACACACACCACGTGTTCCAGCCCTCCTGGGCAGGCTAATAAAAAGACCGCCTGCCCACTAATGCTAAACCCCCAAACTAAAACTTTCATGCCCCTTCTGTCACCAAAAGCCAATAAGTGGGCAAACCACCACTGCTTACAGGCAGAAACAAGGAGTGCAAAACCACGCAGGGCTAGAGCGAGGAGAAAGACGTTTACTTAATGAGCCACATTTGGGGGGCAGATTAAAATTCACAGCCATACCATGAAACTCAATATGCTGTAAAAACTTACGGGACACATTCAAATTTTATTTTAAAGAGAAAACGGTACTGATAACACTTAAGGAGACCTTGAAATTACAGGAGTCTGTAATATGAAAAATGTTATCAGAATCACCCAGTTTGTAACGTCCTCGGGCTTTCACTGTGAGGTTTTCCTGAAAGTAAGCCTAAAATAGCGACTGTGTCTCAGACTTTATCAACTTTCTTAGATTTTAATTCAGCTACAAAATAACCCGTTACCGTCCCCGTGACCTTTTCTCTGACCACCTCCCCCCAAAAAAAGTTAGCCTCTTAAACGTTCTTTTCTTTACAGATAAAGACACGGCTACTGACATTTCCTTACCTCCGAGGTTGGGGGCGGGCTTCGGATTTCACCATCCCAACTTATTGTTTGTTTTGGGGTTTGTTTGTTTTTTACAGCCTCTGGATGTCGAGCGTCAGGCATGAGGACTGGAAACCTTCTACGGGCATGGGAGGAGGGCTCACTCTCTCTAGACAGAACTAAACTGGTCCACATGGGGCTGCATGGACATGCCCACAATGCAGTGATGTGACTGTTGTGGCCCTCAGGTCCCCCAAGTTCCCTACAGATACACAGCTGCTGCTGACACCACGTGAGCAGAGGAAGGAGCAAATGGATGTGAAAAGTGAACGTTCGCCCAGTGACAAAGTGGCCGGTCTCTTACCTCCTGCTACCCCTCCTCCAACTGCTCTAAAGACTTCTCCCTTGCCAGCTTACCAGGTGCTACACGGCCTCCAAAGTACATCCAGCAGCTTCTGAGTATGTAGCATGAGGGTCGGGGACTCGGGTCAGTGTCTGGTAAGAGCCCTCCCACAGCAGCAGCACCATGAGATCTATCCCCGCAGGGATCAAATCTATAGCCTCATTCACACTCAGGCAAAAGACCTGACACGTCTTTCAGGAGCAAACACAACTCCCCTGCAAGGAAAGAAAAGACCAGCAGAGGTACCTTAAGATCCACGAACGCCCTCAAAAGTACGTTATGCTAGGAGATGCACATCAACATCTTATGCCGTCGGGTTACGATCGGGCTCTCAATGCTTCAGCTCTTAAGAGCTTAGACCTTCTTTTTTGAGAGACAGTACGAGCGGGGGAGGGACGGACAAAGAGGGAGAGAGAGAGAACCCCCAGCAGCCTCCGTGCTGTCAGCACAGAGTCCGACGTGAGGCTCGATCTCACGAACCCGTGAGATCATGACCTGAGCTGAAATCCAGAGTCCAAGGCTTAACCTACTGAGCCACCCAGGTGCCCCAGACCTTCTCTGCGTATAGGTAATAAGAGGTAGGGTTGAAGGTGTGGGCAACATACCTATAAAACTTTTCTGAACTATACAAAGATCGCAGAAGGTACTTTGGGGCAGGGACCATTCCTGCTCCCCTGGAATCCACTCCCCTTTTCTCCGCTTGAGACCATCCCTCCCCAGGCTTTATCAGTCTTTAAGCCGGTTGCCCCTGCGCAGACTCACTTGCATACGAGGCGTGACCGTGTGGTCAGGTTCCTGCAAATGGTTTCTGAGCAGAAGCAAAATTCAAACTCTCCACCTTGCCATGAAAAACAGCGAGGAGCCTACTCCTCTTTCTTCCCACGAGGTGGGAAAGGTGACAACAGGTTCGCCAGGAACCCAGGGAAGAAGCCAGGATCTGATGGCCCCACCCCCAGCTTCCAAGCAGAGATCCACTGAGTCAATGACCAGTTCTAGCCCCTCTTCTCCCACAGGGGTGTTGGCTCGAGGTCAGCCTGAGGGCCTAAACTTTTCTAGGCAGACACAGTGAGAGCCAGCTGTCAAAGGACACGAGCACCAAGCCTGTAACCCTATGACAACACAAGAGTAGCTTCTCGCCTGCTACTGCCCTGGCAGAACCAACAATATCTGTAACCACCACCCTCCATGCCCAATAGAAAGAGCAGCAGCGGCAATCATCAGTTTACTGAGCACATACTATGCTGGACACACTCAGTCAAGGTCCCCGCATGCATAATGGAGTTTTAAAATCATTTTGCTTTGAGGGGGAAGGTGGGGGGTTCAGTGTGCTAAGCGACTGACTCTTTTGATTTTGGCCCAGGTCATGATCTCACAGTGGGTGGGTTCAAAGCCCCGAGTCGGGCTCCACGCTGTCAATGCCGAGCCTGCTTGGGATTCTCTCTCTCCCTCTCTCTCTGCCCCACCCCGGCTCACGCACACCTGCTCGCTCTCAAAATAAACTTAAAAAACAAATAAGATCATTTTACTCTGAAATAAGTTGAGACTTACATCCAAGTTGCAAAAAAAAAAAAAAAATCACCCAGAATTTCTACAGACCCTTCCCCCAGCTTCCCCTAAGGTTAACGCTTTATGATTCTCTCTCTCTCTCCCTCTGCCCCTCCCCCTTGCTCAAGCTCTAAAAAGTAAACAAACGGGGCGCCTGCATGGTTCAGTCGGTTAAGCGTCCGACTTCGGCTCAGGTCACGATCTCATGTTCATGGGCTCGAGCCCTGCGTCGGACGCAGAGATTTCTGTGTCTCCCTGTCTCTGCCCCTCCCCCACTCGCAGTCTCTCTCAAAAAGAAATAAACATTAAAAATAAATTAAAACTAAAAAAAAATCTTTGAGAAGTCCAGGCCAAGTATTTCCAAAACGTCCCTCATGGTTTTGAATGATTAAACTGAGATTATGTGCATTTGAGGCAAGAATACCACAGTGTGATGTGATTTCTCAGTGCATCGTGTCGGGGGGGGGGGGGGGGGGTACATGATGTCGTTAAGTCTTATTATCACTGGTGATGTTAACCTTGATCGCTTGGTTGTAGGGGTATCTGCTGCATTTCTCCACCTTAAAGTACTATTTTCTCTTTGTAATTAGTAAGTATCTTGTGGAGAGAAAGAGATTATGTAAATATCTTGTTTCTCATTGTACTTTCACTTACTAACTTTAGTCATTACTACTGTTTTGTCCAGAGGGTAATCTATTTCTCTCATTCCTTCTACATTTATTAATTGGAATTCTACTCCAAGGAAGAGCTGTTTCCTCTGTTTACTCCCTTTACTTATATCAGCATGAATCATGGGTATTTTATTCTAAGGGTTATAATCCAATACTATCATATAATGGATTTTTGGTCCTGATAATAGTTCTGAAATTATTTCCATTTTACATAAAAGGAAAAAGGGGCAGGAAGAAGTTTAAAACCCTGCCTAAGGGGGCACCTGGGTGGCACGGTCAGTTAGGTATCCGGCTCTTGATTTCAGCTCAGGTCATGGTCTCACGATTCGTGAGTTCAAGCACCGTGTTGGGCTCCTTGCTGACAGCGCAGAGCCTGCTTGGGATTCTCTCTCTCAAAAACAAAAACCACGTGCCTGAGGTTATTTAGCGAGTCAGGAGATGCAAAGCCAGTCTGGCAAATGATCCCGCCTTGAGCAAAACACAGCAGAACAGCGGAATGCGATCTACCGACTTGAGCACACATGAGAACAGAGGAGGGAAAAGTAAGTGAAACTCTTCATCTTAACCAGCGGAATTGCTCCAAAATGACGTGCCCCACCCCAAGAGCGGACACTTAGCAAGGGCCTCACGAGGGCCCAGGGAGCTCCTACCAACACACGAAGTGCTGACCGCCAACGGCAATAAATAGCAACACTAGTGATCTCAACGAAGCTTCAACAATTAAGCCGGTTCAGAGATGTTCACAGCTTTACTAAGACTTCGTTTTGCCAGCTACTAAATCTGCCCTGGCCAGCAATTTATCTAAGTTGTTGAAATGATCAAGGTTCTCCCTCTGCTCGGTGGGAACGTTCAGATTCTGAGTCAAACAAGCAACACTGCCCCCCAGGAAGCAACTTACTGCCTGATGGCTCTTATGTTCTCACTGTCACACCTAATTTTCCTCTGGTTTTCGACATCACTAACAAAATTCATTATTATCATGATGGCTATTATTATTTAATCTAAATGGTGGTCAAGTCATTCCCAGCTTTAAGGCCGTACTTTTGCTCACATTTTATTTGTGTGTGTGCGTTTATTAGTTTTGAGAGTGAGAGAGAAAGGGGGCGTGTGAGTGGGGGAAGGACAGGGAGGGGGACAGGCTGGGAGGGAGGGAGTGTGGACAGAGAGGGGAGGGGGAGGGAGGGGGGGAGGAGAGAGAGAGAGAATCCCAAGCAGACTCCACGCTGTCAGCATGGAGCCTGATGCAGGGCTCAATCCCACGCACCATGAGATCCTGACCTGAGCCGAAATCAAGAGTCCTCTCAACAGTCAGTCAGCTGACGGAGTCACCCAGGCGTCCCTTGCTCATACTTCTAAATGGATCAGCAGCATGGGTTGCTGTTGTTTTTAAAAAATGAGCAATGCCAGTGATTTCTTGCAAGACATTTCAGCCTCCTCCTTGAGGATGAACCATCAAAACAAATTCATACCCCGCCAGGACATTACATACGTTTAACCCTTTCTGGGCATCTGCAGCACTCTCCCCTCACACGGGGGCCTGAACTACCAGAGAAGGGTTAAGCAAACCCAGTCGTGTCTCCCGCCACCAATCTCTGGTCGCCCTCATTCGTAGCGTGCCCTTCCAGGAGGTCATGGTGAAGAGATGGCCGGTCACGCGCTGAAGGGAAACTGGGCACCGGGACCATATATTGTCTTCTATGTCTCATGCTCCCACTTGCTTTTAGTTTTGCGATCTGAAACAACGAGTGAATGGGTTCTCTCTCCCACGCACACCCTGCTAACCCATTAGCTGCGGCTTCCTGCTCTTGTGAGCTAGACGTGAAAAGCAGCAATCCACATTAAACAGCAAGGGGTACTAAAATGGCAAACACAGAGCAAAGCCTGGCCATAGAGCCTGGGGCTTAGCCACAACACAGACGGCCGCTACGCCTCCCACCATCTATCACCTCCTCCATCAACAACGTAATACTGCCTTGAACACACAGACGAAGGACAGGAGAGTAGCCCCCACCCCTTCACCCTTGGTCCCTCAGCCCCTTCTAGAGCCCCCGGCAAAAGCCCCCATTTCCACACCTCCACCAGGCTCTGCCGGAGACTCCGGACCTGTGTTCCAAGTCACCACTTTCCTACTTGACCCAAAACGTCCACAGAGAGCCACCAACCGGAGACAGAAATCTCTTCCCGAAAAACTGCACTCAAGCGCACATCTAGTGGAAATTCTGGGTGAACATCCTTTCTTCGCGTTTCCCCACTTACTTCATTTGGCAGAGAGTCAAGACAACACCTGCAAGGGTCATTCGTTCTTTCAGTCAGTATTTACTGGGCATCTGCTATATGCTAGCAGTGACACAACCACAGAGAGCTACATTTCCAGGGCAGCAAATGACACATACATACATGACATAATGGCAGACGGAATCAAGTCATGAGCACGATTTAAAAAGCAAAGATAAGCGGGGCACCCGGGTGGCTGTGTCGGCTGAGCGTTGGACTTCGGCTCAGGTCATGATCTCGTGGTTTGTGAGTTCGAGCCCCGCATCGGGCTCTGTGCTGCCCCCTCTCACGCTGCCCCTCCCCTGCTCATGCTCTCTCTCTCTCTCTCAAAAATAAAAACATTAAAAAAAAAAAAACTAAGGAAAAACTAAAAATAAATAAAGACAAGGGGACAGAAAGTGATGGGGTGGGGTGGGGTGGGGTGGGGAGGGTGGGGATCTACCTTATAAAGACTGGTCTGGAAAGGCCCCTCTAAGAAGGAAGCATTTGGGCAGAGGCCTGGGAGAAATGAGCAGGAGGTGTGGGGACAGCTGTGTGGGGGACCAGGGAACACAAAGGTCTTGAAGTGGGAGTGTTGTGGCATGTGCAGGGGACAGCAGCAGCCAGGTGACTGGAGCCAAGGAAATGAGGGGAAGGTACAAGAAGTCTGAGAAATGAGGTCAGAGAAGAGCAGGGGCCTGATCATACAGAGCCTGCAGGCCACAGATAAGACTCGGGTTTTATTGTAGGTACAACAGACATCCATTGGAGCTTTTTAACAGTTCTGTGATCTGACATGGCTATTAAAAGATTCCCTCTAGGGGCACCTGGGTGGCTCAGTCGGTTAAGCCTCCGACTTCAGCTCAGGTCATGATCTCGTGGTTCCTGAGCACGAGCCCCGCGTCAGGCTCTGTGCCGACAGCTGGGAGCCTGGAACCTGCTTTGGATTCTGCGTCTCCCTCTCTCTTTGCCCCACCGCTGCTTGCACTCTGTTTCTGTCTCTCAAAAATGAATAAACGTTAAAAAAAAAAAATATTCCCTCTAGTTGCTATGTGGAAAATAAAATGTGGGGCTGATGTCACAAGCAGGGGGAGTTCAAAGGCAAGTGACCGTATCTGGGAAGAAGACAGTAGTGGTCGAGGTGGGAAGACAGGCTTCAGATGAATTTAGAACCAAAGTCCCTGAGGAAAGAAAGAGGCACACAGGACTAGGGGAGAAATAAGAAATTATTTAAGAACTGGAAAATACCTAAAAATTAAAAAACACGCTGGGTCATGATACGATAACGTATTAACAACCTCATCTTTCTGTATAGGGAACACCACACAGGGCGTATGCGAAGTAAGTCAAGACCGGAAAAGACAAATACTGCAGGATCTCACTTCTATGTGGGTCCTTAAAAATATATATATGGTCATAGATACAGAGAACAGACTAGTGGTTGCAAGGGTGGGGGGGGGGGGACTGAAGGAGGTCAAAAGTCGCACGCTTTCAGTTATGAAAGAAGGAAGTCCTGAGGATATAACGTACAGCATGGTGACGACAGTTAATGACAGTGCCCCGTGTATCTGAAAGCTGCTGAGAGATTAGATTTTCCAAGTTTACATCACAAGAAAAAACGTTCTAACTACACATGCTGACAGATTTTAACTAGACCTATCATGGTAGTCACTTCGCAATATATGCAAATATCCAATCATTACGTTGTACACCTGAAACTAATATGATGTTACAGGTCAAATATACCTCAATTTAAAAAAAAAAAAAAAAAAAAGACCACTGCAGGGGGCGGGGGGGAGTTACATGGAACAAAGAAGGCGCCACAGTCCACATTCCCACCTTGATTTTGTCACCTGAGCAACTAGCTACAATGACCCCGAGTCTCACCCAAGATGTATCGGCTGGAAGCAGGTGGGATGCCGGGAACAGCCAAGGCAAGATTCCGCACTCGCCCTGCAAGGCCGCAATCATTCCCATTTTACTCCTGCCATCCCAGCAGGTTTGACAGGAGGCTGGAGGGAGGGAGGGAGGGACAGGGAGAGGAGGCAAAGGCAGATATGCCAGCAGCTGCCCGGGGGAGACACGGGGCTGCAGATGCTGCCCAGGCCGGAAGTAACACACAGAGAGCTGGTGGCCAGGGACACGCAGGATGCCGAGATCTTGGCAGGTGTCACGTTTGCAGGCTGGGGTCCCGGAATGCAGCCAGTTGCCTTAGCAACAGTATCTCTATCCAAGGTGATAAATTACCCTGGTCTTTAACAAATTCGGTTCATTTCTTCAACAATCAGTTCCTGGAAATAACAGAAGAACAAGCAAAACCCACCAGCCGACCCAGAGGGTGAATCGCTCACTGGGTATGCTCTAAAGTCCCCTTGGCTGGAGGCAACGCTAGTGGCTGGGGAAAGGGACCATGGTTCCGAAGAGAGCTAGTGTCTCCAAAATTTCAAATTTAAAAAAAGAAAGCAAGAGCTAATAAAAAGACACTTAAAAACGCTAAATCCCTTCGTGACCATCCTAAATAAATTTGCATTATTCTCTGTTCCTCTCCTCATCTACTTCATGCAACCTGACATTTATTATTTGACTTTTGGTCTTGTCTGTTCCACGACACTTTGAGCTTCTTGACAGCAAGGGCTTTGTCTCTGGTTCACCTCCCACCACATCCCCAGAGCTAGAAACCTGCCTGGAATATTGGAGGCCTGCAAATTTATCAGATGAATGAATTAATCTCTTTTCCAGATTTCTAAGAACTCTTTTTTGTTTAAAATTTTTTTTTAACGTTTATTTATTTTTGAGACAGAGAGAGACAGAGCATGAATGGAGGGAGGGTCAGAGAGAGAGAGGGAGACACAGAATCGGAAGCAGGCTCCAGGCTCTGAGCTGTCAGCACAGAGCCCGACGCGGGGCTCGAACTCGTGAACCACAAGATCATGACTTGAGCCGAAGTCGAACACGTAACCGACCGAGCCACCCAGGCGCCCCATAAGAACTCTTAATAAAGTAATATAGATTTACACCTTATACATAATGTAATATACATTATTTTATATAGATGGAATCCTTAAAGGGGGAAACTAGAGGCATTTTTAGCAAAATTAAGACGAAGGCAAGAATAATCACATCATTCCTATGTAAAATTAGTTTGGACATATTCGTTAACACAATTATTAAAAGAAATTTGGTAAAAGTAAAAAGGAGGTAAATGATCCCTATTTGCAACAGGTGAGATTGTATACCTGCCCAACCCAAGAAAATCAACAAGGAAATTACCACACATAGTATAAGAATGTATTTATATTTCTGGGAATAAATTCAACCCACCAAAAACAAGAGCCTCCTTATTTACAAGTCAGCCAACTAGGTAGAAAATATTACAGAAAAAAATCCCATTTGCAATAATAATAAAAGGGATAAAATATTTAGCAATTAAAAGAAACATGCAAGATCCATAGGCTTTAAAATGCTCCACAGGGACACAAAAGAACACGGATGTGAGCTGAAAAACGGACCACCACGCCTCCTGCCTTGAAAAGTATAGCATTCAAATGCCAATTCTCAAATAATGCCTAAACTTGATGGAATCCTAATTTAAAAAAGCTGATAGGGTGGTGGGAACCAAGAGGTAAATTTATACAGTTGTGCAATATGGCTGCAATTCAGTTTTAGATTCTATCACTGTTGTATATTTATGTTTTAAATATTTTTTTAAGTTTATTGATTTATTTTGAGAGAGAGGGAGAGAGCGAACGTGAGCCGGGGAGGGAGAGAATCCCACGTGGTTTCACGCTGTCAGAGCAAAGCCTGACACCGGGCTCAAACTCACAAACCATGAGATCATGACCTGAGCCAAAATCAAGAGTCAGACACTTAACCGACCGAACCACCCAGGTGTCCCTACAGTTGTTTTTTTTTTAAACAAGATTTTAAAAAATAAGAATATACATATACACGTAAATACATATAAATAAGTGCCAACACGTGTGTAGCACACACAAAAATCTGGTCAAGGTGGTCACCTTTGCTCACAGTAGGAACCTGGGCAAGAGAAGTGAGAAAGACCTTTGTCAACATATGGCCAACACGTATCTCTACGGATAGACATGTACCTTCTGAATCTTATCGAGTGCGTGCTTAGTAACAATTCAAAACTTTGATATGTTTAAAGAGGTAGAGTTAACGTGGAAGTTACCTCTGAATAAAAGTAAAGAAACTACAAATCTCAAGTGGCCAGGTTCTTACAACAAACACAATTCGATACCCAGCTAACCTCCCGCAGAAGGGGCTAGAAGGCACCTTTCCCCACATCCAAATTCCTGTTCTTGAATTATCGCCATCAACAGACTCCCAGCCCAGAGTTTAATATAACTGTCACATCTTACAAGTTGGCCTATAAATCCTTTTAGAATCTCAAATGAGAGGCACCGTGTAATTATGAAGTATTATTGCTATGATTTATGTGCCCAAATGTTAGTAAATTCTAAATAGCATGCCTTACTGTGATCATTTCTCCGTCAGTGAGAAACCCTCACCTTTTCATTTCCTGAGTGTTAACCTGACAG
The DNA here is from genome assembly GCF_046562875.1 of Panthera onca. NCBI lineage: Eukaryota > Metazoa > Chordata > Mammalia > Carnivora > Felidae > Panthera > Panthera onca. The sequence goes on from NC_138347.1 coordinate 147,588,091, forward strand.
ATGTTTTTTCTGGAGGTATGGGGGATCAATTACACATAGGGAAAAAAAATAAGAAGAAAGAAAAGAAAAAGGAAAGAAAGATTTCCCCAACAGCAGCAATTCAGGACAATTATTTTTATGTTAGAGATAAAAATTTGTGCTTAAATGATGGAAGTTGTAATTTTTTCTCCCAAAATATAAGGCGGAAGTATTTATTGACTTTTATGATTCTGAACAACTAGTGCAAATCATGTGTTTTACATTGGAATCGCTCCTACATGAGGAATGATATATTCCATAAAGAATTTCTCTGAAAATAAAAATATAGAAACGTTTCTTCACAGACATTTTAGAACTATATTCTTGCACTGGGAGAGTAATAAGCAAAGAATGAAAGCAAATGGAGGGAAGAAGAACATTCAGAAAGCAATCATATTGTGTCCCTCTCACTGTGACATCAAGCCCTGATTTAAAGATGACTGTAGCAGACGTCTGCCTGGATGGCTCAGCTGTTAAGCATCTGACTTTGGCTCAGGTCATGATCTAACAGTTTGTGAGTCAGTCCCACATAGGGTGAGCTCGAGCCCACTTTGAGTGAACACGAGCCCCGCTTCGGGTGAGCCCCGCTTCTCTCTCCTGCCCCTCACTCACTTGTGTGCGTGCATGCGCTCTCTCTCAAAAATCAAATCAAATCAAATCAAATCAAGATGACTGTAGCAACCTTCAGCCAGTGACCCAGCCTGCTGCCTCTTTCACAAGTGGGGGCCAAGCTCCTCGCAGATTTAACTAGTTAAGATGAGGTCATACACGACTCGGTAGGCCCTAACTCCAGTAACAGTGGCCTCCTAAGAGGAGGGACAGAGGCACAGACACACTGGAAGGCCACATGACAAAGGAGTCAGATACTGGAGAGATGTATCTATAAGCCAGGGATCACCATGGACCAGCGGGTGCACCAAAGGCGGGGAGAGGCACGCAACACATCCTCCCCCAAAGTTTCCAGAAGGAGCCAGTCTTGCCAATACCTTGCTTTCAAACTCCTAGCCTCCAGATTTGTGAGACAATAAATTCAAGTTGTGTAAGTGGCAGTCCTAGGAAATCAGTAAGAATCCAAATCCTGGAAGCAAATGACCAACTAAAGGATATGGGCCTATTTCATCACCAGTAATATACGTAAGACACGCAGTGGCTTATTTGGTAGATTAAAGATGGCCGCAATTTTTGGCCTGATAAGGAACAGGGTCTCTGTCCCCTCCCAATAAATCGGGGCAGGTTCTATGAGCCAAACTATGGCAGGAGTGACACAGCGCCAATTTCCAGGCCCAGGTTTTACAACACTTGCAACTTCTACGTCCTGTCTTCAGAATACTTGATCTTGGTGCCCCGAGCTACCATGAAAGAAGTCTGAAGCCACCATGCTGGACAGCCCATCTGGACAGGCTCCAAGACTCATGAAGACAGGGAGGCGCCCTGACTGCCCTGGGTGTCCCTGTCCCCCAAGAGTCGCACCTGAGGCCTCAGAGGTCCTCAGAGACAAGTCATTTTGTCACACCCTGACCAAACTGCCAATTCCTCAGCAAAATAGAGGATTGTGGTTTTAAGCCGTCGAGTTTGGGGCATCAATATACTGATGGCCCAAATATTCAGGGCTGTTTACGATGCTCAATCTCTAACATAAAAGTAGAACCAAAAGATGTTACACGTGAAGAATGAACTAGAGGGGCGCCTGGTTGGCTCAGTCGGTTAAACGTCTGACTTTGGCTCAGGTCATGACCTCACAGATCGTGAGTTCGAGCCCCACGCTGGGCCCTGCACTGACGATGCCCAGTCTGCCTGGGATTGTCTGTCCTCTCCCTCTCTCTCTCAAAATAAATAAACTTAAAAAAAAAAATTAAAAAAGAACAAAGTAGAGAAAATGTCTCAGAGGTTCAAATTCCAGTCATAAAAGGAGTAAGTCATAGGGAGATAGTAACCGTAGTCACCATACGGGGCCCTAACACTGTATTACATACTCAAAAGCAGGTGAGAGAGTGAATCTTGAAAATTCTCACATACAAATACCAAATCATTACATTGTACACCTGAAGCTAACGTGATGTCGACTGTACCTCAACAACAAAAGTTTTACCAGTAAATTTTTAAAAATAAAAATAAAAGGCTTAGAAAGGCCCAAATGACAGCACGTGCAAAGTCGTAAGACGCATATGCGTATGTGTGTGTTTTAAGTAAGCTCTAGGCCCAATGTGGGGCTTGAACTCACAATCCTGGGATCAAGAGTCTCCTGCTCTACCAACTGAGCCTGCCAGACACCCCCAAGATGTGTGGTTTGGATAAGGCTAGAATCACACACCCTGAAAGCTGAACGGAATTTAGGGCGCTCCTTGCCTAGTCAGTCTTCAAGCCTCCTCCTGGATCCAGGGCAAAGCCTTCTCTCAGCTCTCCTGAAGTAGCTTCAGCCAAATCATTATGCCAGGTAGTGTCTATTAACTCTCTCCCACCAAATCCCTGCCTCCCTACTTCTTACAGGTCAGGAAATAATGCTTCCTATTTGTTGGTACGTTTACAAAGGGCTTCCACATATATTCACATTTAACCCTGCCCATTAATCAGAGGAAGAAAACAGGCTTTCTTAGATTACCGCCTCTGCCCAGGAGCGAAGTCCTTTTACTACCATGGAGCTGCCTGCTATTAATAGGAGAGCAAACCCTGAAAGCAAGGGAAAAGATACTAAGAGGCATTTAGTTGTCTAAGGGATTCTGAAGGCACTCCCTTTCCTCTCCTAAAACCCAAAATTTCACCAGTTTTAGCCATTCAGTTTCCTGAATAGCCTGTGACCTCTATAAAATGGTTTCTATCCATGCAAGAGTTATTTGCTCAGATTAAAATGTGTCACATGGAAATTGTTGAAGAAGTGGCAATTCCAGCAGATGCGTTAATATTTTGCTGTACTAATTCATGGGACAGGTTTTAAGAAATTTTGAAGTTCAAGGCACTATTATAGGTACTATGAGGGATAAAAACGCAGAATCCTAAATAATCCTAAATAATCCCTTCCCCAAAGATTTTACAGTGCAGTAGGAGATCCTCCAGTGGGGACAAGGGGAGATTTTGGAAACAGGGTAGCTAAGGGAAGTAAAGAATAGTGATATAAATAACCCTTTCTAGAAGCTGGATTTGATAGCCACTTGATTTGGTTGCATTAGGAACAGCGATGGGAAAGCTGAATATGAAGCAAGTTCTCAGAGGACAGATGAACTGCTTAGTGGGATGTCCTATACCTAAGATGTTCAATGGATAACATATGGCTACTCCATACAGATGACATATGAATTTCTCAAAACAGATAAGATGGCCTTAGGGCTGTGTTTAACAGGAAAAGAACATAAGATTTTGTTAAAGAAACTAAAAAAGATAAAAAAATAAATGGAAAGATACTCTGTGTTCATGGATCAGAGAAAAAAGTATTGTTGAAATGTCCCTACCACCCAAACCATCTACAAATTTGGTGCAATCCCCATCAAAATTCCAATGGCATTTTTCACAGAAATAGAACAGTTCTAAAATTTGTATGGCATCACAAAAGACCCCATATAGGCAAAGCAATCTTGAGAAACAAGAACAAAGCTGGAGGCACTGTGCTCCCTGATTTCCAAGTACATTACAAAGCTACAGTAATCCCAACCGTATGGTACTGGCATAAAAACAGACATAGATCAGTGGAAGAGAACACCACACACAAAAATAAACCCACAACTATATGATCAGTAAGTTCAGATCAAAGGCACCAAGAATATACATTGGGGAAAGGACAGGCTCTTTAATAAATGGTGCTGGGAAAACTGGGCAGCACAGACAAAAGAATAAAGGAATGAAACCTGGCCACTGTATTATACTACACACAAAAATTAACTCAAAATGGATTGGACTTGAACCTAAGACCTGGTGCCATAGAACTCCTAGAAGGAAAACAGCTGCAACTAAGCTCCTTGACATCAGTCTTGGCAATAATTTTTGAATTGGACACCAAAACAAAAATCAACTACCGGGACTACGTCAAACTAAAAAGCTTCGACACAGCAAAGGAAACCATCAACAAAATGAAAAGGTAACCTAATGAATGGGAGAAAGCAACTGCAAATCATATATCCAAAATATATAAAGAGGTTAATATCCAAAATATATCAAGAACTCGGTAGTAAAAAAAAAAAAAAAAAAAAAAAAATCCAATTAAAAAATGGGCAGAAAACATGAATAGACATCTTTCCAAAGAAGACATCCAGATGGCCAACAGACACATGACAAGACGCTCAACATCACTCATCATCAGGAAAATGCAAATCAAAACCACAACGAGGTATCACCTCACACTGCTGTAACGGCTATCATCAAACAGACCAGTGTGTTGGTGAGGACGTGGAGAAAAGGGAACCCTTTTGCACTATTGGTGGGAAGGTAAACTGGTACAGCCACTGTGGAAAACAGTACGGAAGTTTCTCAAAAAATTAAAAATAGCACGACCATAGCATCCAGCAGTTCCACTTCCGAACATTTAATCAAAGAAAACAAAAATAGTAACTCAAAAAACACATGCACCCTAACGTTCACTGCAACATTATTTATAATAGCCAAGAAACAAAAATAACCTAAGCGTCCGTTCGTAAGTGAACCGAAAAGTATCGTAAACTTAGACAATGGAATATTATCTGGTGATAAAAAATGAAATCTTGGCATTCGTGACATCACAGATGGCCCTTGATGGCATTATGTTCAGTGAAATACATCAGAGAGAGAAAGACAAATGCTGTATGATCTCACTCGTATGTGGAATCTTTAACAAAACAAAACAAAGAAGTTCAAAGATAAAGAGAACAGACTGGTGGTTGCCAGACGTAGGGGGAAATGGGTAAAGGGGGTCAAAAGGTATCAACTTCCAGTTATAAAATAAATGAAGTCATGGGATATACCGTACAGCACGGTTTCTATAATTAATACAATACTGAACGGGCACCTGGCTGGCTCAGTCAGAAGAACATGCGACTCCTGATCTCAAGGGGCCATGGGTTTGAGTACCAGATTAGGTGTAGAGATTACTTGGATAAGTGAGTAAACTTTAAAAAATTATAAAAATAGGAGCACCTGGGTGGCTCAGTTGGCTAAGTTTCTGACTTTGGCTCAGGTCATGATCTCACAGTCCCTGAGTCTGAGCCCCACAGTCCCTGAGTCTGAGCCCCTCAGAGTCTGAGCCCCAGGCTCTGAACTCTTTGCTGACAGTTCAGAGCCCGGATCCGCTTCGGATTCTGTGTCTCCCTCTCTCTCTGCCCCTCCCATGCTCGTGCTCGCTCTCTCTCCTTCTCTCTCTCTCTCAAAATACATTTAAAAAAAATTTTTTAAATAATAATATTGTATCACATATTTGGAAGAGTAGATCTTAAAAGTCCTCATCACAAGAAAAAGAAACATCCCATAAAAATGTATGGTGACAGATGTTAACCAGACTTCTTGTGATCATTTCACAATATAAACAAATATCAAATGATGTTGTACACCTGAAACTACTATGTCAATTATACCTCAAGTAAAAAAAAAAAAAAGAGCAATTCAAAAAACAGCAGAGACCCAGTCCCCTCAACAACTGGTAGAATTAGTGGATTAATGAGTTTTGAAGGAGATTATACACAAAAAGTTAAATTGTGAGTTTGCAAAACAGGTAAATTCTGTATCCTGTCCAAATACAGGGAAGCCAGGCTATATAGGAGTAGACCGTGAACCATGATGATGTCAGTGATTGAAGTAAACCTTATTTTAGTAAGATGTTTTAGTTAACATGAAACTAACGTTTAAATCAATTTCATTGAAGTATAATCTATCTACAATAAAACAAACCCATTTTCAGTACCTTTCAGTAATTCTGTTGAATGTATACAGCTGTATCATCGCCACAAGCTATAGCACATTTCACCACTCCAAAAAGTCCATCTCCCACCCCAAATAAATGAACGAGAGAAAATTCAGATCGAAGCAACAAAAAACGATTATGGTCTCGGCAAGGAGGGAAAGAGGTGGCTAAGGAAAGTTGGGGAGTTGGGGCGCCTGGCTGACTCAGTCAGAAGAGCATGCGACTCTTGATCTCAGGGTCATGAGTTTGAGCCCCACGTTGGATGTAGACATATTTAAAAATAAAATCTTTAAAAACAAAAATAAAAAGGAAGGTGGGTAGGTTAGGGTATGCTTGTAATTAACCTGCAAATCTGAGATGCCGAAATATCTAATGAGGGTTGGGGAGGGAATAATAACAGTGCCTTACTTCTGCTGAAAACAGAACAAGCTGACAGGACTTTTTTTTAATATAATTTATTGTCACGTTAGCTAACATACAGTGTATACAGTACGCTTTTGGCTTGAGGAGTAGATTCCCGTGGCTCATCACTTACCTACAACACCCAGCGCTCATCCCAGCAAGTGCCCCCTCAACACCCATCACCCACTTTCCCCTCTCCCCCACTGCCCTTCAACTCTCAGTTTGTTCTCTGTATTTAAGAGTCTCTTATGGTTTGCCTCCCTCCCTCTCTGTAACTACTTTTCCCCTTCCTTTCCCCCATGGTCTTCTGTTGTTTTTCAAATTCCGCACGAGTGAAAACATATGATATCTGTCTTTCCCTTATTTCACTTAGCATAATACTCTCCAGTTCCATCCATGTTGTTGCAAATGGCGAGTTTTCCATTCTTTCTCGTTGCCTAGTAGTCACTATGGAAAACAGTATGGAGGTTCCTCAAAAAATTAAAAATAGAATTACCCTATGACCCAGCAATAGCACTGCTAGGAATTTACCCAAGGGATACATGAGTGCTGATGCATAGGGGCACTCGTACCCCAATGTTTATAGCAGCACTTTCAACAATAGCCAAATTGTGGAAAGAGCCCAAATGTCCAGCAACTGATGAATGGATAAAGAAGATGTGGTTTATATAAACAAGAGGACGGGGTTTTAAATGAGGAAGAACTGAGATCTTATCCTGAAATACTATTATGAGCCACAAGGAAAAAAACAACAACAACGTCCTCCACAGAAATCACTAAGAATAAGATCACAAAACACAAGTTCTGAGGGTGGCTTGAGTACCAAAGGAAGAACCTGGCTAACTTCCCTCTCTTGTCTACTCACTCAATGTCCAACATGTGTTATTATCTCGAAGCCATAGAGCACTTCTAGAAAGGCTTCTTGTACTCAACTGCCACATAAGGTAGAAACAGGCAGAAGCCCTTCTGTGTCACAGAACTACTGTGACATAAAATAATCTGCTGCTTAGCTTCCTTCTGAGTGCCAAACTTCAAAAGTGTGTGAACCTTGCATTTTCTGTGAGCCTGAGACACGCAGGGATACACAGAGGTTCCCTCACTACACACAGTCTTGCTCAGCAATATTCTAATTGTAGGTGGGAAAGTTCGTAAGGTATAAATTGTCTACCCAGATGCTGAATGCAGGTGTGACTCTTTCAGGGTTCCTGGTGGCTTTGGAGCCCAGAGGGTACAGGTCTATAAGAAGGAACAGCCAGCCCACACTGGCCTTACCTTCTGGCCAATTCCTTTTGCCATTATCATAGCATTGAATCATTTTCATATTAGCTTCACCAACCACCTGGATTATCAAGTCCCTGGACAATACCCAGGACTGCATCCCATCCCCCACATCAGAGACCCAGCACTGGGCCCACAGTGAGCGCAATGACCGAGCATATGACTGGCGATAGTCAAGCTCTATTAGCTTTCCAGACACAGCCTCGGGGGGGGGGGGGGGGGGGGCTCAGGGGATAGACACATACAGTAAAACTACAAGGCGGTGACAGTCTAGGGTGCTTGTGATGATTAATTTTGTGCACCCACTTGGCTTAGCCACGGTGCATAGCTATTTGGACAAACATGATTCCGGATGTTTTTGTGAGAGGGTCTTTAGTGGACTTTGAGCAAAGGAAGATTGCCCTCCATGACGTGGGTGGGCCTCACCCAACCAGCTGATGACCTGAGCAGAACAAAAGACTAACGTCCCCTGAGCAAGAAGTTCTGCTAGTAGACGGGCTACGGGCTTAAACTCAACACCGGCTCTTCCCTTGGTCTCCAGTCTGCCAGCCCATCCTCTAGATGTGGGGCTTGCCAGCTTCTATAATCACAAGAACTAGTTCCTCGAACTGCTCTCTTTCACGCTGTCTACACAGAGCTGACCCGTGAACAACACAGGGGTCTGGGATGCTGAGCCCCTGCTGAAAATCCATGTATAACTTTTGACTCCCCAAAACTTAACTATGAATAGACTACTGCTGACCAGAAACCTTATTGATAACAGTCGATTTATACGCATTTTGTACATGTGTATTATAGATCATATCCTTACAACGAAGTAAACTAGAGGAAAAATGTTATTCAAAGCATGAAAATACATTTACAGTACTATACTGTATTTACGGTAAAAATTTACACAGAGGTGGGCCCGTGCAGTTCAAACCCCATGTTGTTCAAAGGTCCACTGTATGTATGTGTGTGTAAACACACACACACACACACACACACACACACACACACACACACACACACCCATCCCACCCCAGAGGTTCTACTTCTCTGGAGAATCCTAATATACCACAGCAACTCTCAAGGTCACCTCTGGGAGGTCACCGGTTTGTGACTTAGCTGCTTATATACTCACTTGACAGCCGTTTCCTCATGGCTTCTCCACCTCGGCATCCAGATGCTTCCCGTTCACGCTCCAACAGGGTGGCTAATCTCGCCCTCGAGTTCCCACCTAAGTCCCCCTCAAATTCTAATGGCCGAACTGGAAGATGAGGCTGGCGGTTGGTCTGGTCAGCTTTGGTCGGGACGGTGGAGTCCCGTGGCACCAAAGTCAAGAAGCTGGTCAACTTGAACCGCTCCGACCACCACCCCTCTTTTTTTAATTGGTAAGACTCCAGCATCCAGTGATCCAAACACTCATTTAACCGTGTCTGTGAGGTAATTCTGGGGGTGTGATTAAAGCCTGTAATCAGTTGACTTGCAGAAAGATAGATTACCTACATAAATCCGGGTGGGTTGAAAGATGGGAGGAGCAGAGCTGAGGCTCCTCTGAGGCCACGATAATTTTATGTGTAGATCCTTCTCCAGACAGTGCCCGGCGGTTCCTGCCTGCTTTCCGGTTCTTGGACCTGCCTGGACAGGCCCCATACTTGCACACAAGCCAATTCCTTGCAAGAAATCTCTTCGTATGTATCTCCTACCAGTTCTGTTTCTCTGCCTGCTACACCTCTCTTTGTCTTAACCTCCTGCATCCCTCAGTTTCCCATCCGTAAAATAGGGACAACAACAGTATCTACTTCACAGGGATGACTCAAGGACAACTCAAGTAAAACTGAGCATAGTACCCGGCACGTAGAAAGGTTCTCATAAGTACAAAACATTATTGTCCTTGCAACTGTCACTACTGTTAGTGAATCCATGCCTTTTTAGAAGGAGTTTATATATTAGTGGGGAGATTAAGAAAAATAATTGTAACAAAGGTATTTGTTAAAAATGTAGGTGGATGGGGCACATGGGTGGCTCAGTCAGTTAAGCACCAACTTTGGCTTGGGTCATGATCACGGTTAGTGAGTTCAAGCCCCATGTCAGGCTCTGTGCTGTCAGATTTTCCACTGCTTCGGATTCTCTCTCTCGCCCCCTTTCTCTTTGCCCCTCATCTGCTCTCGCTCTCTCAAACATAAACTTTTTTTAAAAAATGTAGGCAGATAAAGTGTACCGCAAATTAAGAAAAGAAATACCTAGGCATGTCTGGGGCATAGTGGAAGGTGGCATCCCAAGTGCATAATACAGTTGGGCCCAAGTTCAACACTGCTTCTGCTTTGGGACCATAAGTCTCCTAAGAACATGCTACAGGGCAAGAAACTCCCTCCTTCAGCGAAAGCTTTTAACCAGATCAATGGAGGATTGTTTTCCAGTGGCTAGGATCGTGCTAGGTGTTGTGCTAAGGGCTGAGGAATAAGGAGGTAAAAAAAAAAAAAAAAACAAACAAAAATCCTCCATATGGAGGGACAAGAAGCATCAAATAATAAAGAAGCAAATGCCTAATTCCCAAATGTAACAAGATAGTAAAAGAAAAGGGCCTGACAAGGGAAGCAAATGAGAGAAAAGAGGGATTTGCATTGCAATCAGCTAGGCTAGAACCTCTTTGAACAAGTGAAGCATAACCCTGGTGAGGAAGAGGAAAGTACGAATGCTCCCAGCTTCCTGGCCGACCAGGCACTTATTTCTCCTGTGGTTAAGTTTGCCCTCGGCCTCCCCTACCGTCCACATTCCAACAAGCCATGCCCTGAGCGGGCTGAGACCCCAGACCATCCTTCTCCCAGGGCAGCAGCTTGGGAGACCGCTTGAAGGTCGACTGGGGACACGAGCTCATTATTTTGTTCGTGGTGGTGTTCACCTGAACCACTATTGCTGCCGAAATCCAACGACCCAAAACAGACGATCTCCAAGGTGCTCCGTGGACCGCGCGAATGTTTGTTTCAAATTGCGTGCATACAGGGGCTGATGAGGGATTGCCATGGTGGTCATAAATACTTCCTATTCCAAATCCTCTTGCTTCATCATCAATAAATGCTCATCTTACCTTCTACGGTAATTCTGCCCTAATAAAGCACTGTTGAAGTAAAGGATCTATAATATTTCTATTCGAACAACAATCTACTGCTTTTGAACTTTTTTTTTTTTAAAGTAGGCTCCACAGCCAGCCAGCATGGAGCCCAATGTGGGGTCCAAACTCATGACCTCGAGATCAAGACCTGAGCAGAGATCAAGAGTCAGACACTTAACCGGCTGAGGTGCCCCAACACGCTACTGCTTTTAAAAGATTTGGAAACAACTGCTATCAACTAATCCCACATTACAATTATTGAAAACCGAGGTCTGGAGTGGACCCATTCTGAAAGATGGCAAATTGCTACTAAAAATACATGCACGGGTTACCTGTCATCATTTATCCCTCCAAAATGCACAGCAGAACTAACTTAGGACATTTTTTTTTTCAAATAATCATTCTGTTCACACAAAGGAAAAATGCACTTTATCCCCTAAATGCGGTTTCCCTGGTGATGGGATGGCTCGCGTTCAATGCTGCCAGCACTGACGGCTACCTTAAAATTGATCAGCTAATAAAACTCGTTAGGGTGATATTTGACAGTTACCACCTCCATAGCAAAGGCTGTACATGAATCAAGGTTTCTAACCAGGCATTCATGACATCCACGTGCACGAGGATCAAGCCAAACCATCCTGAAGGGAGAGAATACTGAGCTGGGATCATTTATAAAGACGACTCTTTCAGGAAAGGACCTTCCCTTGTATGCGTATTAAACATGCAACTACATGAAGAACATATATTCACACAGCAGGAACCACATAAACACACATCTGCATAGATTATACTCTGAAAGGTGTGTTTAAAACTGTATTAAATGACACGGCCTTGATTCAGTTTACCTACCCAATAAACCAGTGCAACAAACAGCCCTCTCTTCAAAAGGATACGTCCCTGGAAGCAAGCTAACAATAGCTTAAGAGAAGGATAATTCCTACTTGTCAATAAATTACCATTGAAAGCTTAATTAAAACTAAATTTATGCCTCACACATACCCATTACAATTCAACAGCATGACCTTGACCTTTTCTTTCATCAGGCTACAGAATCCAGATATGGTCTCCCCATTGAATTAACTGTATTTTTTTTTTTTTTAAGTCTCCAACGTCACAACTAAAAATGTTATTTGGTCAAAGACACAAGAACCTGGGCTCTACCAAGTTTATTCTGTTTCTCAAATCTCTTTTATGTCCAAGCCCATTAGCATATCTCGATTTACAGAAAAAATTTTTAAGTTTATTTATTTTTGAGAAAGAAAGCAGAGGAGGGGCAGAGAGAAGGGGGCGCGGAGAGAGAGAGAATTCCAAGCAGGCTCCACACTGTCAGTGCAGAGCACAGAGCGTGACACGAGCCTTGAACTCATGAACCTTGAGATCGTGGCCTGAGCCAAAACCAAGAGTCAGATGCTTAACTGACTGAGCGACCCAGGCGCCCCAGAGAAATTTTTAGTAGGTACTCTTTCTAGAGAAGTTTCTTATCTCTTATCCAAGGAACAAAACAGTTACAATAAAACCCACGTCCCACACATACACACAAATCTGTGCACATACACAAACATACATGTGCTCTCATGCTTATAGAAACACAGATCATTTCTTCAAAAGCCACTTTTGGGAAACAGTAATGAAGAATTAGATAAAGACGAAACACCTGGAGTCCCTACTTTATATTCTTCTACTCAGTTCATGTGTTCATGCAGACATGTACACACACATATGCACTAGTATGAACATGTGTTACGGTGGTGGTTTTTCAGGAAGCACCTAGCAAAGAAGGATTTTCTAAAAATCACACTGTACTTGTACCAACTGAACTTGAGCCCATTGAAACAAACATAAGCCAAGTTAAAGCCGGTTATAATGTCACCAAAAGTATAAAAGTTAATACGAGTCAATGCCATCATTTCACTCATATGCTTGAACAGTTGAGGGCTCAAATTGATCTTTAAAAATATTTTAGATCCTATTTATACAACCTTTCCAGTGGCACATTCAGGTAGGCTCGCACTATCATTGCTTTCCACTTGGTCACCCAGACATCTAGGAATTACCCCCCCCCCCCCCCCAAAAGCTCTCAGAGTCAGAGGAAACCAAACAAATACCTGACTCAACCCTTGACCGGTCATCATCCACTGCCCACGGTTGCCTAAGCAACCCTTGAATGCCTCCACATTGTTTCTAAAGCACTCCGACTGCTAGAAAATGGGTCTTCAAATCAAGTTGTCCAACCAACACGCCCAGGAGTTGCGCCGGGGCTAGAAGACGCAAGGATGGTTTTTGTTCTTGTTTTTGCTTTTAATGCTTTCCGCATAAAACTCCAGCCTGGCACATAGTAGGTGCTCAGTGCCTGTAGAATGGGTGGACAAGTGATGGGGTGAGCAAGCTCACAATCGAGGGCAGTGCTATCTAAGAAATGTAACGCAAGCCACAAGTGGGAGGCATGTAGGCACACTTCAAAAGGTAAAATGAATTTTAATATATTTAACCTAACAGAATATTTTCATTTCTACTTGCAATGAGTATTAAAACATTATTAATGAACTGTTTTACCTTTTTCGGTACTACTTCGAAATCTAGCGTGCATTGTACTTTTACAGTACATCTCAGTTCAGACTAGCACATTTCAAGAGCTCATGAGCCCCACGTAATGGCGGCTCCCCCAGAGAAGAACGAAAGGGATAGAGTAGTTCCATCACGGCAGAAAGTTCTACATGGGCAACATAACCTCCCAACAGAGGGAGGCAGCAAGCACATGGTGGGGATGAGCAGGCATGCCGAGGGCAGGACATAGAGATGGACAGACTATGGAAGGCCTTGTTTGCCATGCAGAAGAGTACAACCTTTATCCTATGGACAGCAGGGAGTAAGAAGGTGACAGGATTAAAAAATCAGTGGTAGGGCGCCTGGGTGGCTTAGTCGGTTAAGCATCCAACTCTTGATTTCAGCCCAGGTCATCATTTCACAGTTCATGAGTTCAAGCCCACATTGGGCTCCATGCTTATAGCACAGAGCCAGCTTGGGGTTCTCTCCCTTTCTTTCTCTCTATGCCCCTCCTTTCCCCACATCTGGCATGCCTTCTCTCTCTCTCTCTCTCTCTCTCTCTCTCTCTCTCTCCCCCCCCACCCCCTCCAATTAAATAAACATTAAAAAAAATTCTTTAGAAAAGGTCAGTGGCGATCAGTGGTTTAAAAACACACAAATTCATAGGCTAGAATCAATCCATGATGAATACTCTTCCACTTCAAGATAAAATATTAAAAACAAGGATAACGCAGTAGGTTTTTCATAAAACTAAAGTTACTCAGTGTAATGAACGACTCTTTATTCAGAGATTATAGGCCTTGGAGGTGGTGGTAGGAGAGGGTAGTGAGGGGATGGGGGAATTAAAATGTGCTCTTATGAGATGGTAGTAACTACAGATTGTCACTATGCTTTAAAAATGTCCTTCCTGGGGCACCTGGGCGTTCAGTTGGTGGAGCTTCTGGCTCAGGTCATGATCCCCATGTCACAGGATCAGGCCCCCATCAGGGTCCGTGCTGAGCTTGGAGCCTAGTTAAGATTCTCTTTCTCTGTCTCTCTCAGCCACTCTCCCCAACTCCCCTCTCTCTAAAATAAAAATAAAAAATAAATAACAAGTAAATAAATAAATATGAAACAATTAAATTAAAATACCCTACTGGCCAAATTTTAATAGTTGCAACATTATGCTGCTTCCAAAATTCTATTTCTAAATTTTAGTTTGTAAGTCAAATCCAAAATTCCAGAACCACGGGTTTGAAGCAATTTCTGGACTTTATTAAGAGGGACAGAGGGTCCAGTGTGCTCATATGCTCTCATATCCTGATTTTCTTATTTCATACACATATCCATGCAGTACTAACGCTTACACATGACTTTTATCTTAAGCTGCTATATAGTAATTCAGTATATTATGCGAATCATCGTTTGGTCATTTCCGTGATGTTTTGTGTTGGCTATATTGCTTTATTAGTATGAACAGCTTTACCCAAGTTAACTTTCTTCCTCCAACCCCGACTCCATAGATTACTTCCTCAGAATACAGTTCTCAACAGGGAATTTATGGGTCAGTGGTAATGAACAGCTTTGTTTTGTGTTGAGTCCTTCTTATAGAACACCAGGCTGTAGCAAAAAGACAATACACAGCATTATCAAGTATTTCTTAACAGCCTAACCTATAATGGGCTATAATCATTTTTGGTACTTTGATAGACAAATGACTCTTATTTTTCATTGCTGTTGTTTCAAATTCCTTATATTCATTCCTCCTAACTAATGAAGACTTTGGGTACTGTCCTTTGAGGTCTCAATTCTTTTTATTTTCGATGATAACCATTTAATCTTCAAAACTGTCCCATTATCTGCACCCATGCTATGGAATCCCATTTAATATTTATTCTATTGCCTGTGGCTGAGCTATTTTTCTTTTTTTTTTCCCCCTTCCGATATTCAGGCACATCTGTCTCGTGTATGATGATTTTCTTCATTGCTTCGGTGGTCACCAGTTTATCTTCCCTATACAGCTGGGCTAAAAATGCTATTCCATTTTCCTCTAGTTATTTTATAGATAAATACAGTGGAATCCAAAACCAAGGCCTTTACACTCTGAAATTAACATATTTTAAAACCGCAGAACTTTCGGGGCACCTGGGTGGCTCAGTCGGTTGAGCGTCCGACTTCGGCTCAGGTCATGATCTCGCGGTCGGTCTGTGGGTCCAAGCCCCGCGTCGGGCCCTGTGCTGACAGCTCGGAGCCTGGATCCTGCTTCGGATTCTGTGTCTCCCCATTTCTCTGCCCCTCCCCCACTCATGCTCTGTCTCTCTCTCTCTCTCTCTCTGTCAAAAATAAACATTAAAGGGGCGCCTGCGTGGCTCAGTTGGTTGGGCGTCCGACTTCAGCTCAGGTCATGATCTCCCGGTCTGTGAGTTCGAGCCCCGCGTCGGGCTCTGTGCTGACAGCTCAGAGCCTGGAGGCTGCTTCGGATTCTGTGTCTCCCTCTCTCTCTGCCCCTTCCCCACTCATGCTCTGTCTCTCTCTGTCTCAAAAATAAAATAAAAATAAATAAATAAATAAATATTAAAAAAAATTAAAAAAAAAAAAACTTCAGAACTTTCTGGTAGGAGTGAAATATTCTCTGATAGTTCCACATCATAAAATGACAGATGTCCCCAAATAGGTACTGTTCTCCAATCAGGAGTGAAGCTGAACAGGACATCTGAGAATCAGAACTTTTAACTCTTCCCTCAGAGGCATCCAGCACCCTACAATTCTCTCAACTGCCGATGTTTATACCTAGGTCTCAACAAGCTCACTGAAAATTTGACTTCAGCACAAAAGATCATTGATAGACAAAAGCAATGGCCCAAAGAAACGGCTGCCCAGGAGTACAAACACCAAATCACTATAGCTATGGAGGTATTCCACCTCTGTTTCATATAATGAAATGTCATGGGCAATTTTAGGAATTGCCCCTTATAGGTGGAAAAGGTAGAGGAGAAAACAGCAGGCCTGGGTGGCTCAGTCCATCAAAAGTCCTACTCTTGATTTCAACCCAGGTCATGATCTCATGATTCAGGAGATCAAGCCCTGGGTCCGGCTCTGCACTGACAGTGTGGAGCCAGCTAGGGATTCTCCCTCCCTCCCTCCCCACTCACTATCCCCCTCTCTCACCCTCCCCCTCTCTCAAAATAAACTTCATTTTTTTTCTTTTTTTTTCTTAAAGAGAAGTATTTTTTTAATCTTTATTTTTGAGGGGGGGGGGGCATGAGCGGGGGAGGGGCAGAGAGCGAGACAAAGACACAGAATCCGAAGCAGGCTCCAGGTGCCCCACAATAAACAAACTTAAAAAAATAAATAAAAGAGGGGCACCTGGGCGGCTCAGTTGGTGAAGCACCTGACTTCGGCTCAGGTCATGATCTCTCGGTTCAGGGGTTTCAGCCCTGAATCGGGCTCTGTGCTGACAGCAGGGAGCCTGCTTAGATCCTCTGTCTCCCTCTCTCTCTCTGCCCCTCCCCAACTCCTGCACTGTCTCCTCGAAAATAAACGTTTAAAAAATAATTTAAAAAATTAAAAAAGAAAAGAAAGAATGTTATGTAATTGTTTACAAAGCTTAGATCATCCTATACAACTTCTACTTCTCTATGTATGTAACTTATACAGAAAAAATAACCCAGAAGTCAATTTCTTGAAAGCTTTAAATAATGGTTATCTTTATTAAAGGATGTAGGATTATGGGTAATTTTGATTTTCTTCAGACTTCTTGCGCAATATGTACTTGCATTACTTAAGAACATATTTTTATTCTTGTAAACATGAGATTTTTTAAATGCAGGTAGGGGGCGCCTGGGTGGCTCAGTTGGTTAAGCACCTGACTTCGGCTCAAGTCACGATCTCGCGGTTCTCAAGTTCAAGCCCTGTATCTCCATGTTGACAGCTCAGAGCCTGAAGCCTGCTTCAGATTCTGTGTCTCCCTCTCTCTCTCTCTGCCCCTCCACTGCTCGCACTCTGTCCCTCTCTCAAACATAAACATTAAAAAAATACATAAAAATAAAAATGGAGGTAGAAAAGACTTTGACATTGTACCAAATCATGCGCTACTGAAAATTAAGCTAAGGTACCTCAAATTTTATTTAGGCCACAGCTCATTCAATACAAGCACTCCTGCTTCTCTTCATACATTCCAGGCTTCGTAGCATCACTTGTAATTCTATCAGAGATTCATTATAAAAGAATTCCCAAAATACCATGAACTTTCAGTCTGCCTTTTCTTTTTTAGGTTGTCGTCTCTTACATACTTGCAAAAAATAACCACAGTGAGGTTTACATAAAAGTGACTATGATGGTGTTGTGGTCAAGTTGTTTTTTAAGTCCTTGTTTGTTAGACAAATATGGAAGCACTTACTGGCAATGATAAATTGATATAATATTTATGATTTCCTTAAAATACTCCAGCAAGAAAAAAAGTGGTAGAGGGGAAAGAGATAAAAGAAAACAACAGAAAGTTGGAAATACTGACTGGATGATGGGTACCATTATTCTCTTCTACTTCTTTTTTTTTTTTTTTTTAATTTTTTTTAACATTTATTTATTTTTGAGACAGAGAGAGACAGAGCATGAGCGGGGGAGGGTCAGAGAGAGGGAGACACAGAATCGGAAGCAGGCTCCAGGCTCCGAGCCGTCAGCACAGAGCCCGATGCGGGGCTCGAACTCACGGACCGCGAGATCGTGACCTGAGCTGAAGTCGGACGCTTAACCGACCGAGCCACCCAGGCGCCCCTCTTCTACTTCTATGTACAGTGTTTCTGTAATATAGTTTAAGATGCTTTGAAAAATGAAAAATATATACAAGTGTGCAACAGTTCCTCATATCATCCAGTGTATCAAAGTCAAGCTCATAGCCACTGTTTTTTTTTTTAAACATCAGGGTGACTATTTCAAAGACAGCATTTGACTCTGTACCTTTTCTTTATTAGGCAATACAGAGAACATACATGCATAAATCTACCAAGAGAAAAAAAAAGTCTTTGATCTGCATCAAAAGATTTGATTCAGAAGATTTCTGGGGCGCCTGGGTGGCTCAGTCAGTTAAGCGTCCAACTTTGGCTCAGGGCATGATCTCACAATTCATGGGTTCGAGCCCCACGTCGGGCTCTGTGCTGACAGCTCAGAGCCTGGAGCCTGCTAAGGATTCTGCGTCTCCCTCTCTCTCTGCCCCTCCCCTGCTCACACACTCTCTCTCTCTCTCAAAAATAAACAAACACAAAAAAAAAATTAAAAAAAAAGAAGATTTCAGATTTTCTGCCCTGGGTCAAAGTCCGACCAAGACAGCCGGCTGACACAGCCCTACTCAGCTCATGACATTTAGGAAACAAACTGAGATGTGTGCTGACTTGGGCAACAGACCCTGTGCTAGGAGACCCATTCTGCCGCTCGCCTGGGGCCAGGGCTCCACTGCTACCCTAAGAGGGTGGGCTGGTCCACACACAGGCCGGCTGCAGGGCAGAAGCCTCGGCACTCAACCCAAGCTGGGCGACCCAGACCAACATCGGTTAGTTCACACAGTCCATTCTTGATACCCGTTGCAAAGTAGGGTACAAACATTAAGGAACCGGGGTCCCCAGACTGAGGACTTCCCAGTGTGTCAAAAGTAAAAATGAAGCACAGCCCCCATGGGTTCATAAGGCACCGACGGCTGAAGGGCTTTCAAGTGCATGCCTCTGACCTCCCTTGAGAGGAGAGGAAGGCCTGTGTTATTTCCACTCCCCAGATGCAGAAACCCGGGTTCAGAGCTTTGAAAGACTTGCTTCCAAACAGTCTTTTGACTCCAAGGACAGTGCTCCTTCACAACCCAGCACTCTACTAGGAGTGGTCTGTGATGGGAAGACCAACGTGGGCACCTCGCGAGTGAGGCCAGGCAGAAGAAGGTCTCACTTGGGGCACCTGGGGGGCTCGGTCGGTTAAGTGTCTGACTTGGGCTCAGGTCACGATCTCACGGTCCGTGAGTTCGAGCCCCGCGTCGGGCTCTGTGCTGACAGCTCGGAGCCCGGAGGCTGCTTCGGATTCTGTGTCTCCCTCTCTCTCTGTCCCTGCCCTGTTCGCACTCTGTCTCTGTCTCTCAAAAAATGAATAAACGTTAAAAAAAAAAAATTTTTTTTTTTTGAAGAAAAAGAAAAAGGTCTCACGCGCCCTGAATTTCCAAGCCACCTCGGTCACCTCCTGGCCGCCCACGACTCGCGTGTGTACGGCCCGTTCTTGGCTATGAGCAGAGACATTGATGCTGCTTCCATGTGCACCCATGCACCTGCGGGCGGGCTTCCTCTGCTCTCAGAGCTCTGACACGTCTCCTAACACCTCGCTTCGCCTAAGACACAGAGGCAAATTATTTTTTCTACCACCAGGAAGCGTGTCACGCCCGTGGGGCTGGGAGGCCACCTTCTGGCGTCACGATGGCACACAGGAAGGGACGGTGGCGGCCCTCAGCGCCCAGAGACCACTCCACCTAGTAGGAGAGCAAAGCCTACCTCTCTGACTTCGTGAAGCTGGCCGGGATACTGACTCTTGGCTCTTCGGGCGGCTGCAGGCGACTTGTGATGCGTGACTGTGACAACACCGGGGGCCCCCGCGCCGAGGTGTCTCTGGCTACAGGGAGACGCAGGATTGGGCGTTCCGTGGGGGAGCAAAGTGAGACTGCGGCTTCGGGAACTTGGAGTCGTCTAGAATAAGCAACAGGTGTCAAGACTCAGCAACCGACCTGCAGAACACAGCCAAGTGCTGGCTTCCATTTATTTTGGACCCTCAATCTTCCCCCCTTCGTCCATTTAGAGGGGTGAAGGCGTAGGGGAAGGAGAGGGACACGACACGCCCCAATCCCACACTCACTTAGAAGAGGCCGTGTCCGTAATTATCCTTCCGGCCTCATCTGCAACTGCGTCTCCTGCCCTACTCTATTGGCCACGAAAAGCTACTAAGCCCCCCAGACGCCACAGACTCTTACGATCTGTGCCTCTGCGTATATGAGCAACCCTTCCTGGAAAGCTCTTCCCCCTCAAGGCTGGCCAAGTTCATCCGAACCTTAAGACTCAGCTCTGTTTTCTGATACGTGAGGCATCTCCCTGTCTGCCTCAGCCTCCCCGCTGTTCTTATTCCTCTGCATCGAGATTATGTTCATCATAGAGCCGCCTTCCTAAGAGACTGTTTCAAACCCACCTTTATATCCCCAAGAACTGACGCGTAATGACTTGCCTCATTTATTAGGTACTTAATAAATGTCTGCTGCATGACTGAATGTACCAAGTTATCCACCAATCAGTCCCCATTTGTCAGCACAGAGCTCTCATTTCACCCTAGAGGAATATATAGTCCAGGTAGCAATTTACTATGGGAAAAAGATGGCACCTCAACCCTAGTGGAGATGAACTGTTTCAATAACTGATACTGGGGTAACTGGGCAGCCATCTGAAAAACAAAGTAGGCTTCATCTCCCAGATCACAGACCCCGAATGGATCAAAGACTTCAAACAAACAAACAAACAAAAAAGAAAAAACAAAAAAACAGAAGTGCCTAGGTGGTTCATTCAGTTAAGCATCCAACTTTGGCTCAGGTCATGATCTCACGGTTCGTGGGTTCGAGCCCCGCGTCGGGCTCCGTGCTGACAGCTCGGAGCCTGGAGCCTGCTTCAGAATCGGTGTCTCCCTCTCTCTCTGCCCCTCCCCCTGCTCACTCTCTCTCTCTCTCAAAAATAAATGAATATTTTTTAAAAAGGCAGAAGAAACCTGGAGCCTTGGGGTAGGGAAGGCCTAATACCTCAAATCCAAAAGCCATAGAAGAGCTCAACAAATCTGATTATCTACAAATTAAAAACTTCTGCACAGTTAACGACCTTTAAAAACCCACTCCCTCGGGGGCACCTGGGTGACTTGTGTGGAAGAGTGCACAACTTGATCTCAGGGTCATGAGCCTGAGCCCCAAGTTGGGTGTAGAGATTGCCAAAAAAAAAAACTTAAAAAAAAAACCATTCCTACCACCAACAAAGCCAAACAATAAACTAGGAAAAATATTTTCAACTTGCTTCAAAAGCCTCATCATTGTACTTTATAATGAGAAATGGAAATCCTAGGGATTGAAAGGAGCACCCCAACTGTTCAAACAGGGCAAGATCTGAACAGACAGTTCACAAAACATATAAAGCGCTTAAACCATATGAAAAGATGTTCAACTGTACTTGTAAATTCAAGCTACGTTTAGATTTTGTCCATCAGGTTGGCAAAGAGCCAAAAGTTTGAGCACACTATCTGTTGACAGGAACAGGTTTGCGGGCATATAAGGTGACAAAACCCCTGAGGAGGGCAGTCTGGCAATGCGTGTCACAGTTACAAAGGCATTTTCCCGTGACCCATAATGCCCTGCTTGGGAATGTACCCTCCAATATGGCTGCTTGCAGGGAAAATGGCCTAAGTAGCAACCAGTCACCGCAGAAAGATATTTAATGCAAAGGATGGGAAACAAGCCAAAGGCCCATCAGTATGGGACCGGTTAACTAAATAATGGCACACCTACATAACCGAATACTATAGCAAGCTGTGAGAGAATAAGGAGAATGGTTTCTATGAGCTAGTCTGGAAAAATATCTCTAGGCTATAGAGTTAAGGGGAAAAAAAGCAAGGTGCAAAACTGTTGCACAGTATGCAAAGTTCTGCATCAAAATGTGGGAAATGAGTATTTTTATTGTTATTTACTTACAATTATTTAAAACATAAAAAGTACTTGGGGCACCTGGGTGGCTCAGTCCAACTCTTGATTACGGCTCGCATCACGATCTGATGGTTCATGAGTTCAAGCCCTGAATCGGGCTCTGCATTGACAACTCAGAGCCTGCTTGAGATTCTCTCTCTGCCTCTCTCTCTCTCTCTCTGCCTCTCCCCCACTTGACTCCCTCAAACTTAAAACTTAATACTTAAAAAAAAAAACATAGAAACACTCTAGAAGGATACACACAAAACTAAAAAATGGCTACTTATTTGTGGAGACACAGGGAATGAGAAGAAAGCAACAGAGTGCAAAGGAGACTTCTGGCCACATGGTTTTTTATATTCTTTCATTTTCAACCACGTGAATGTATTACTTACCCAAAATTTGCTAAATTCTACATACCATTTACATTCTACGTGTTCCTGTCCTTCATTTCAACTTGAGAGAAGGCAGTTACATGGTATGTTGACTTGTGCCAATTTCTGTATTTCAGTTATCAAGGATTTAATGAACACCTACTATGTGCCAGGGAGAATATCTACTATGGGGTCTCCAGGAGAAACAGGAGGTGTATGAGATAGTCTTTCATCACCGATGCTTTATAGTATTGCTGGAGATACAACAGACACAGACAGGGACATGCACACACACAATAAGAAAGTTCACAGCAAGGTTCTAATTTGGTAATACAGCCAGGAAACGCCAAAGAAGCGAGGAAGAGAAAGGTCCACTAGAGCTGACCTCATCACTGCCAGCTGCTCTGAGAGTGAAGGACGTGAAGCCTGGGCAGGACAAGGGGAGATACAGATGAAATAGGCAACGGTGCACAAATCTACCCAGACAAGCAGTCTTAGCCTGGGGCCTCGGGGAACGGTCGACAGCTATAAAAGCTGTTACATGTTAATGATCTGTAATTTTCAAGCCGCCAAGGGTTTGGGAGTGGGGCATGAGGTAGGGTAGAAATAAGAACTTTCTATGACCCTCCAACATCACAGTAGCTTGTAGAGGTTGTCTGGTTTCAACTGGGATATAATAACAGGAATATAAATACATATGTAATATATAAATATAATATATGTAACATAAAATAAATAATAAAATAAAAAATATAATAATAATAGGAAGATAAATAAAGTTGGAAAGCAGTGTGTTGCTTTTAAATAAGCTTAGGTATAGGTAATTGGAGAAGTCTTGGGTCTAAGAATCACATATACATGGATCACGATACGGCGAGCATCTCCTTTCTGCTTTAGTGTTTTCACTTGGAATGTGAAGGACGAAAGAAGCTATTTCTTTAATTCTTTCATGACAGTAAACTTGC
Source organism: Panthera onca (assembly GCF_046562875.1). Classification (NCBI taxonomy): domain Eukaryota; kingdom Metazoa; phylum Chordata; class Mammalia; order Carnivora; family Felidae; genus Panthera; species Panthera onca. The sequence goes on from NC_138347.1 coordinate 147,611,330, forward strand.
CTAAGCATTAAGAGTCTACTAGCATACATTTTGATTGTTTGGGAGGCTTATCCCAACCCAAGAAAAGGCAGATTTTCCACTGGGCTCTGAAGCCAGCCAGCCAAGTTTCCCTCCCCCAGCTGTACCAGGTTCTAGCTGTGTTGACTTCAGTCGAGTTATTTAAGCTTTCTTATTAAGCATCAATTTCCTAATCTTTAAAAAAAGGAATAATAATATTGACCCTTAAAAGCCATCATGAAGATTCAATTAGATCGTGCACATAAAATGCTTAGCATAGTAGGGAACTGTGTGGTCAAAGTTTGTTTCTTTCCTTATATTACTTAAAACTGGATCAATGGAGGCCTTATTGATTTTTTAAATGTTAAGAAGTCACTTAGCACAAAATCATGAGCAGCGACGGACTTCCTCCTTATTTTTTTATAGGAGCAAAGTGGTGATGAAGTCCAAAATATAATTAAATGCTTACTGGAGACTCTATATGGTCGGCCATTAAGTTGCAAGATTGTAGGGGGAAAAAACAATTCTAGATGCTGAGTAGAACGAGAACCCATTTGAAATCAGAGAGGAAGACCATTCTGGCAACAGGGGTCCCTGCCTGGGGCAGCACCACTGTAAATGGCGACGAATCAAGAAATTCACCCAGGAGCCAAATTATCCCAGTGTGAACGTCTAACCTCATGGTCCTTACTTACATGGCTGCCACTTGAATTCACAAGCAGTAAATCTGAGTTGAAAAACCTTTCATTTCCCATTAAGCGTGGGATTCCCGCAGTCGAATTCACACCGGTGCCTCCTCTCTGGGTAAATATGAACAAAAAAGTCTCACTCTCGGTAAATTCCATGGGTCACCAGGCTCCGGGAGAAGAGGGGGGAACAGGCAGCAAAGCGCGGCCGCCAGGAATGAGAAGGTTCTCCCACCACAGCGCAGCCTGCCTGAAATCTGCAGGCTGTGCTTTGTAAATGACGTTTAGCCGTCATACACACTCGTCCCTGCCACTAGCTTAAAATACAACATCATCAGAGTTTGAGGAACAACATGCCAGGGTTTTACGCCAAATGTTTACTTCTGGGAGGGGGACCAGAAATGCCAAGTGTGTCGTCTGTGAAAACCTCGGAGTCGAGGGTAACTGTTTCTCTCCGGGAGTAAGATTCACCCCTTACCTAAGCGCCTCAGCCCTGCGTCCCCTCCCCAAACAGCGCCTGCCTGACCGAGGGGGTCACGCCAAAGAAGAGAACGCGGTACCAGGTAAGACTAAGTGCTGATGCTCAGACCCCGCCCGGACATTCCACACGCAGGCGGGTTTCACGGTAGTCACCCACCTCTCGGCATTTCCTGCGAACCTCATCAGATCCCTGACTTCCCCAAGCTTTCAAGGAAGACAGACATACGCGCTCTGTATTTATTGGCTACAACGGGCACGAAGGAAAGGCATGACTGCAAAGAGGGAGAAAGCACCTGAGAGAACATGTGCAACCAGGGAAATCAAGCAACGAGCTAAGAGGTGCGGTCCAGTCTGAGAAGCTCACGGCCCAACCACCGGAGGCCACGGGCAGGCTGGGTTAGGAACACAGTTTCTAAAGTCAAAGGCCTGAGTTCAAATCGGAGCTCCAGCATTCAGGAGCTGGGGGGCCCAGTAAAGTAGCATGGGGTTTCCACTTCTAAAGCTTTTTTAGGTTTCATTTCTAAAATGTTAATAGCAATGGGGCACCTGGATGGCTCCGTTAGCTAAGCTGATTGATTTCAGCTCAGGTCACGATCTCAGTTTGTGAGATCGAGCCCCGCGTCGGGCCCTGTGCTGACTGCTCAGAGCCTGGAGCCTGTTTCAGATTCTGTGTCTCCCTCTCTCTCTGACCCTCCCCTGTTCATGCTCTGTCTCTCTCTGTCTCAAAAATAAATAAACGTTAAAAAAAAAAATTAAAAAAAAAAAAAAAGGAGACATAGCCTTACCACTTCCTCTACTTGAAAGTAAGAAGAAAGGAAAAGGAAAACGAAAAGAAAAAGGGGAAAGGGAAAAGGGAAAAGGAAAAAGGGAAAAGGGAAAAGGGAAAAGGGAAAAGGGAAAAGGAAAAGGAGAGGAGAAGAGGGGAGAAGGAAGCAAAGAGTAATCATCCTAATTACCAAAAAAAAACAAAAACACAGTTTGCTTCAGAGAAAAAGTACATTTAAATAAGATTTCACATTGTCGAAAACTGTATCTGTTATAGAACTTAAAGTGCCTGTAGATAACAACAATGCTACATGGGTACCAAGTAAAGAATTGGTTTAACTAATAGTTTAAGTAAGTAAGGGCTCCTGGGTGGCTCAGTCAGTTTAGCCTCCAACTCTTGCTCTCAGCCCAGGTCTTAATCGCAGGGTCGTGATTTCAAGCTCAATGGGCGGTTTTCAAGCATGGAGCATACTTAAATTAAAATAAATAAATATGTGGCAACTTCCCATTAATATTTTGGAATAAGACAGAACCTCAAATTGTAACGACCACTTGCTGGTCCTAAAGCCTTCTTAAAACACGTATTAGGAGTTTATAATTAAGCTTGCTGAAGCTCACATTTAAAATCTAAAAAGGAGCAAGAGGAAAATACAAATACATTTGTGACAGCCACTTCTGTAGAAAACTTTTCTGATGGAAAAAAGTCGCTGTGAGTCAATTAATTATAACAGCATTCAAATGATATTTAATTTGAAACCTATTTTCCTCACGTCCTTGAATTCTTTCACAGTGTAGGGCGAAAAAGACACTATGTTTCAGAATGAATAGCCCAACGGAGACCACCAAACCCGGCCGGTTGCATATTTTGAAAATGTAACCAACTAAAATCTTTCACTACATTCCTCTCTCTTCCTCCAAAATAATCATAATGTACCATTTTTCTAAATAGGTGAAAGCTAAGCATAAGAATTGTGATTTATTCCTCTTCTTCCAAAAGTAAGCATACCTCGATCAACAAAAAAGGAAAAGCATTAACAATTTTTAAGACAGTACAATTCAGGACCTTAAAATTACTCAGAATTTTGTTTTCCTGGTAGTCAACATCTCAATGAAAATATATGGTGTTTATTTTGTTTTTATGTTATTAAGCAGGCTCCACACTCAACACGGGGCTTGAACTCATGACCCTGAGATCAAGAGTCCCATGCTCTACCAACTGAGCCAGCCAGCTGCTCTAAACACTAATGGTGTTTTTTAAATTAATCTATTCCACTATTTTGCTTAATGGCTGTATATGGACCTTTGCATCTGCCCTGCTTTTGTTTTTTAATTCCATTATCCTAAGCTTACGACAGGTCCAAAGTAGAAATAAAAGGTTTTAAAAACTGGGACATTTTCCAAGTTTATTCCCATGATTAAGTTTTCAAGTATTACACTTTGCTTGCTCGACTTTTCCAAATTCGAGTCTTCTTGCAGTAACCTTTCATTTACTAAGCCTAGGGAATTTCTTCCATTTTCATCTGCAAATCTTTACTATATCATAAACATTTCCCACTAACTTTATACCAATACCCTCTCTTAAAGCACACACACAATTATGTGCCAACATGTGCAAAGAGAAAAGAATGGTTTTCCCCAGAGAGGCAGTCTCTAGCCGGCTTCTAATCATACCCGAGTGAACCCATGATTATACCTGCAAATGCCAGATCTTTAAAAAAGAGTGCAAGCAAATGCACGTATTTCCATTTCTTGCAAACAGAGGAAAAGAAAACTTGACATTTTAAAGTTTGCTTTGTCTCCCAACATTTTCAGCCCCCAAATAAATGACCTAACAGCTAGTCCAGCCACTCCAGAATCCCTAACCATGCTCCGTCTAGGTCAAGCTTGAAGGTCTCCTGCACTTGGCCCCTTATCACGCACACCCCGCCCCCGCAACACCCCCCCCCCCCCCCACGCCAGCTCTCACCATCTTCCCCATCTAACCAGTGGCAGTTTATGTCATTTCAAAACCTCCCACACATCTGCCCTCCTCTCACATACCATTTGTTTGGGAGCTTACAATTCTAGTACCAAGACTCCTTTTTGATGCTTTCTTCTTTTTCTTTTTTTTTTTTTTTTTTAATATAATTTGTCACGTGAGCTAACATACAGTGCATACAGCGTGCTCTTGGCTTCAGGGTAGATTCCCACGATTCATTGCTTCCATACAACACCCAGTGCTCATCCCAACAAGTGCCCTCCTCAATGACCATCACCCATTTTCCCCTTTCCCCAACCCCCCCCATCAACCCTCAGTTTATTCTCTGTCTTTAAGTCTCCTATGGTTTGCCTCCCTCCATCTGTTTATAACTAATTTTTTCCTCCCTTCCTCCATGGTCTTCTGTTAAGTTTCTCAAATTCCACGTGAGTGAAAACACATCTATCTTTCTCTGACTGACTTATTTCACTCAGCATAATACCCTCCAGTTCCATCCACATTGCTGGAAATGGCAGGATTTCATTGTTTCTCATTGCCAAGTAGTATTCCATTTATATATAAACCACATCTTCTTTATCCGTTCATCAGTTGAGGACATTGGGGCTCTTTCCATAACTTGGCTATTGTTGAAAGCGCTGCTATAAACGTTGGGGTACACGTGCCCCCATGAACGGCGCTCCCATACCCTTTGGATAAATTCCAAGTAGTGCTATTCCTGGGTCGTAGGGTAGATCTATTTTTAATTTTTTGAGGAACCTCCACACTGTTTTCCAGAGTGGCTGCACCAGTTGGCATTCCCACCAACAGTTGGATGCTTTCTTCTGAACACATGATGATTCTCTCTTTCTACTGACCAAGCCCCATTCTCCCCTTACTCATGCTGCGGAACTATAGAATTTTAGATCCTCGAAGTCTAGTCCTCTCTTTTTATCCATCTAAAACCAGCCTTACAAAGATCAAATTACACACCTCACTCAAAACTCAACTGAAAAAGCCTGATTCAAGACTCAGCCTCTCCAGGTGACCCTTCTCAATTAAATGAGGATTTACTTATTTAAATGGTGTCCCAGAGTTGATGTTAAAGTATTTGATAGAAAGCAGGAAAGCAGATATCCATTATACATTTTCACTTTTCTTCTTATCCCACACTTCAGCCCACTCACCCGTCGTCATAAAAATATATGCGTAACACTCTTTTGAAAGGAGGATACTTGTAGGCCACATTCCCTTGGAACTGGAGATCCTCAAACAAAATACTTGTATTTTATATATGTTGTTTGCAAATCATATGAAACCAAGACTGTTTCATGCCAAGTTGCGATTTTAATTAGAAAAAACAAGTTTCTGAAAGCAGGGACGAGAAAGAAGTTTCCTTAACTTAACTATCTACCAAAAAAACCTAGAGCACCCACGATACTTAACGTAAAGATGTTTGGCTTCATTGCTTCCAGTTTTAGAAATAAGGCTTCCAGTAACATCACTGTTTAACCTCGTCCTGGAGGTGCTAGCCGACAAAACAGGACAAGAAAAAAAAGGAAGAAGAAATAGAAGGGCAGGAAGGGAAGGAACAAAAAATGTAACTAGCTATAGATGTGATTTTACAAAAAAAGAAAAAAGAAAACTAATGACTCCAGCAAAGTTGCCAGTTCTTTGCTAACGTGGTATATTACAGAAGCAGCCCAATAAACCAGTAAAGGGAATAAACAACAGGGGGAAAGCAAACATATGGTTAACTTTGTAACCTCAAACGTAAGAAGAACTACAAAACAAGAGAAAACGCTGAAGGAGTATCTCTGCAACCCTGAATGTAGAAACGCTTTTCAGGGGGCACCTGGGTGGCTCAGTCGGTGAAGGGTCCAACTTCAGCTCAGGTCATGACCTCACGGTTTGGGAGCCGGCACTGGGCTCTGTGCTGATGGCTCAGAGCCTGGAACCTGCTTCGGATTCTGGGTCTCCCTCTCTCTCTGCCCCTGCCCCACTCACACTCTGTCTCTATCTCCCGAAAATAAATAAACATTAAAAAAGAAACAAGGAAAGCTCTTCTTACAAGACCAAAAGTCAAGTCACAAGTTGAACACTCGATGTATTTGAGTACAAAGGGCTTCTGTTCAACAAGGACACTTTAGACAAAATTAACAAATGTGTGGAGACTAGGAGACCGATTAATATCTAGAATATAAAAGGAGTTCTTACAAATAAAAGCCAGAAATCACTATAAAGCATGGACAAAGGAGAAGAAGAGGCAATCCACGGAAGAAGAAAGATGAATGGCTAAGAAGTATCTCAAAGTAATCAGAGAAATACAAATTCAAACAACTAGATTTTAACACCTACTAGCTTTAACAAAATTAGAGAGTAAAACACCATGAAGGAATGGCAAGGATATAAAGATGCTGGAACCTCTTGCATGGCTAACGGGAAAGTTAGCTCACAGTCCCATGTCTGTACAAGGTTATCTGCAAGGATGCTCACGGTTTATGAGGGTGGGGAGCTTGAAGCAATGCAGCCGTGCGTTAGTGAGAGTCTGTACAAATCAAATGTAGACTATACAGAAATATACATGCATCAGTTGGAAGTAAAGATGTAGAGATACGTACAGCAACATCCACACAACTTAAAACATACTGCTGAGGGGCGCCTGGGTGGCTCAGTCGGTTAAGCGTCCGACTTCGGTTCAGGTCATGATCTCGCGGTCTGTGAGTTCGAGCCCCGCGTCGGGCTCTGTGCTGACAGCTCAGAGCCTGGAGCCTGCGTTGGATTCTGTGTCTCCCTCTCTCTCTGCCCCTCCCCTGCTCACGCTCTGTCTCTGTCTTTCAATAATAAATAAACATTCTTAAAAAATTTAAAAATTAAAAAAAAAAACTTACTGCTGAGTGAGAAAAGTTTAAAAAGAAAGGGAAAAGATATGCAGGACCATACAACTTAGGCAGACGTAAAACACATACATAAGTAAACAAAGACCCACGTATATCTGAGGAATTGATGCTAACAAAGACGGGGGGGGGGGGGGTGGCACAGGCAAAAAGGAAGGAAAACAGTTTTAAAAGTTTAAAAAAAACATTTTTTTAAAGGCCTGGTGGTATGGCAAACTGGTAAGTTTGCCATCATCCAATAACGATGGCATTAATCTTAATTATATTTATAATAGTAAGTATCATGTAAGTGTGAACTAAGTGCCATAAACTATCTTAATATATACACACCTTAAATCATTTAACCCGCTTCATAATCTCACGGGGTAGGGACTAGAATTTCCATTGCACAGATGAGGAACATGCACAGAGAGAATCAGCTCTTTCCCCAGGTCACGCAGCTAATAAATCTAATAAATCACGTGGCAGCGATTCAAATCCACACCAGCAGGTTCCCAAGGCCACGCCCTTGGCCATTACACTGCACTGGGTCACTAGGGGCCACTCTCTTCCACCGAGGTCCAAAACAGCCCAACTCTTTCCACAACACCATGGCTGATAGCTTAGTTAGCATTCTGGAAACAAATGGCTTTTTAACAGCCAAGTCCTGTACAGCATACCAATTCTCAAATACTTAAACAATAAGCTCATTAAGCCTAAACTACATTAAGCTGATACTTAAATTTTTTTAATGTTTAATTACCCATATCTATAAGGCCAAGGTTTGATGAATAGTCCATCTACAGATGTCAGAGATGAAGTTCCCAACACTCAGAGCACCTAATGGTGTTTTATGCACAAGTCCCCCCTCCCACCCCATGCCCCACTGTCTCCCCTAGCTTGTGACAGCCCCCGGGCCAGGGCCAATGATTAACCAGCCACTGTGCACCTTGTGAGAACTGATACAGGGCCTCACCCTGCAAATGCTAGGAATGCAATAAAGTGAGAGCAGTGAATCCTCCCAGCCTCAATTTTAACAGCTGGTTAAACCACTGCTCTGTCCGTGAAAACCTTATTCATTCATTCATTCATTCATTCATTCATTCATTCATTGTTTATTTTATTTTTGAGAGGAGAGAGAGAAAGAGAGAGGGAGAGAGAGAGAGAGAGAGTGTGTGTGTGTGTACCACGCGAGCAGGGGAGGGGCAGAGAGAGAGGTGGGGGGACAGAGGATCTGAAGCAGGCTCTGCAGTGACAACGGACAGCCCGATATGGGGCTCAAATTCACGAACTGCGAGATCATGACCTGGGCCAAAGTCAGACACCTGACCGACTGAGCCACCCAGGCGCCCCAGTGAAAACCTAATTTTAAAAATACCAACACTGATTCACTGATATCTTCTCTGCTTTTTTAAGGGAAAGAGTCCGGAAAAGATACATCACACACAATCATACATAAACACGAAATGCCCAAAAAAGAAACCTGGTACAACATCAATCAACACACATTATTCAGAGAATTCAGCAAGTATTTCTTGGGCTTCTGCTATGTGCCAGGCACTGCTCTAGGAAATAAAAATGTAACAGTGAACAAAAAGACAAATATCCCTGCCTTCAGGGAAGTGGCATTCTGGTGAGGCAAAGAGACCAAAATAAATAAATCGGTAAAATATAAACTGTATTAGATAATGCATATTAATACATAATAATATGTGTATTACTATATATATGTAGTATGTGTATTATTATATATATGTATTATCTATGTATTATTATATACATATGCTAACATCTGGGGAACAGCATTCTAGGTAGAAACTCAACAGGTGCAAAGGCCCTGGGGTGGAAGTCTCTAGCTGGCATGTGTGAGCCAGGAGGAAAGTGTGGCCAGTGTAGAAATGAACAAGGCATAAAAGCAGTAGGAACTGAGGTTAGAGAGCTAACAGACTGGAAAGATGAGCTGAATTAGAAATTACAAACAATTGCCAGGCGAGCCAGAGTACCTGGTATCAGCTGGGGGCTAATTCAGACACTCCAAATGATGGGCCAATTTGAACAATGGGTTCCAATAAGCTTCCTTCCTCAGGGCCACGTTCAGGTATTAAATTGTTATTTGCGTACAATTTACATATGTCTACATAACATGTATCATCTCTATTGGATCATTTTCACGGTAAAATTGTATTACTACGGCCCTGAAGATGGGCATTTCGTGATTTATTCCATCCTCTATTTCTTCCCACGTCTCCGCATAATCGACCCAGAAGATATTTTATGCCAGAAATGAATCACAGAACAAAAGGAGACCACATGCCAAGGAATTCTACAAACGATCCCCCCATAACAGGGGGGAAAAGGGAGCTCTTATTTCATGTTTAAACTTCTGTCACCTACCAGCGGGGCAAACCAGCCATGGGGATGAAAAGTCCAATGCAATTCTACGACAGAACATTTCAAGAAGCCAATTTGATTTTCTTACAATCAATAACTAATCTCTGACAGAAGTGCTCCTATCTATTTAGGAGAGATCATTATCTCCTTTCCAAATGCTCAGGCACAAAAACGTGAGGCTCAAAAGGGCTCCTACTTGTGTCTCAAAATACTTCACACTAAAAAAAATTAAGCTGTGCCCTGACAACGTCCCTCAGGTGCACAGATCCTGTAGGATCTGTGCGATAAATCCCCCTAATTACTTATTCCAAGCTTGGTATATACTGGTGAGGTTAAGACCGAATTGCAAGATTAGCTAATAATGCAGGAAATCAGTAAACAGCCCCATACCAACCGCGCGGGGGATGATAGCCACAGGAGGCTGCAGAAATCTTATAAAGCCTATGCAAAAATTAGGAAGTTTTCCCGAAAACCCCTTATTTGACTAGAACCGTAGAAGCGATTAGAATTTCCCTTCCTCTTTTCTGTTGCACTTTTTATACGTATGTAACACGCGGTTATATCATACATCTACATAACCCCTCCTTAATTTTCCCCGAGGCACTTCTTGCCAAAGCAGAAATAAACCACAGGTTCACAAGCTTGTGCTAACACTATGCTAGGCTTATTTTTAAACACAAAGGAATTTAGATTTTGTGTCTTGGGATTTTTAAGAATCCGGACAAAAGATGTGACAAGTACACAGGGCAACAACAACAACAACAACAACAACAAATAACAGTTCTTATTTTTTGCTTACAATTAATTTCTGGATCACAAAGAACCTGGTTCACTCTATTAAAAAAAATAAAGCAAGCCCAGGTTGGCATCATTTGCACCCCCAAGACAGCAAAAGAAGACTTAATTACAGTTTGAACCTATCCCGGTTATGTGACCTTTTCAAAGTCAATTTGAAATCTCCTGATCAGCCTGAGTGAGATAATCTGTATGATAAAAGCCCCCGCCTAGCCTAAAACAATCCTTTCTTTTCTTTGGCCAATCACCCTTTGTTCCACCCTCCTTCGGGAAAAACCTTCCAGTTCGTACAATTCCTTGGAGCTCCCCTCCTACTTGCTCATGGGATGCTGTCCAGTTCCTGAATCTCTTAATAAAGCCAATTAGATCTTCAAATTTACCAGGTTGATTTTTTTTTTTTTTTTTTGCAACAACTCTCAGACTTCTCGATTTTTAACAAAGAATTTACAACAGGGATTCATCAGAAGCGTAAGTGGTTTCAGGATTAGGCCCCTGTCGTTCCAATCACTGAATTTTACATAACCTGGCCCACTGGACTTAGACTGGTGTCGCTAACTCCCATACAGAAAGTGGACGGATGGAGTGAACAGAAGCACCCCAAAGAGGTTTAGATCGTGTAATATGAGGATATTTGCACTGCCCAATCTCAGGGTATCAGGTAGCCAACTTAGAAAAGCTGTAGATGCTCTCAATGTCCTCAACTTAGCCAACTAATTAGATTTCCCGCTGTTTTTCATCCCTTCATCAGCACTGCTGGCACGCACAGAGGGTACTGACTGCTCACAGCTTGGAGGCTCTCTCTGGTTATGCTTGTACAGTTGTGCCCCCCTCCCCGCTGAGCTGGGTGTCTGCAAAAGACCGAGCGTATTCAGTCCCTGCTCTGCTTATGCTGGTGTACTTATTATTTTAACTGCATAACTTACAAAATAAACTGACCAAATATAAACGTAAAAAATGACTGCTTTTGTGAAGTTAAGCTGTGTGACCTGAGAAACGTCAATAAAAACGAGTTGCTAAAAACTGCTGTTTATTTAGGTGTGTGGGCAGGTTAACTATAAAAGACTAGAAGCCATTTATAAAAACCTAAGATCCTGTAATGAGTTTGCCCTGTTCTTTAAAGAAAGCCCAATGGACACAAGTCAACACCCCAAAAAACCTACTAATCCAACTAAAAACGGGCAGAAGACACGACCAGACATTTCTCCAAAGACGACATCCAGATGGCCAACAGACACATGAAAAGGTGTCATCATCACCGTCGGGGAAATGCAAACCAAAACTACAAGGAGATATCACCTCACACCTGTCAGAATGGCTAAATCAACAACACGAGACACAAGAGGTGTTGACGGGAATGTGGAGGAAGGGGAACCCTCGCGCCCTGTCGGTGGGAATGCAAACTCGTACAGCCTCTCTGGGAAACGGTGCCGAGGTTCCTCAAAAAGTTAAAAACACCTGCTCCTCTCATGGCCCTCTGAAAGTACATTCTTCTCCCCTGAAGTCCCAGACCCCTACTCCCTTTCTCCTTAGTTCAGGATGACATATATACCTCATTTTGCCTGTCTTCAGAATTTCCATGTCTGGGTGGATTCCCTGTTACGTATGCCTATTCAATTTTACTTTCCCCTGTTCATCTGTCTCACGTCGATCTGATTCTTAGTCCAGCTAGAAGGACCTTGAAGGGTAAGGAGTTCTTGCTCCCTGACAACGCCAAGTTTAAAAAGTCAGGCAGGGGCACCTGGGTGGCTCAGTTGGTTAACCATCGGACTCTTGGTTTCAGCTCAGGTCATGATCTCGTGGTTTATGAGTTCGAGTCCCGTGTCAGGTTTTGTACTGACAGCACGGAGCCTACTTGGGTTTCTCGCCCCCTTCCCCTCTCTCTCTTTCAAAGTAAATAAGTAAACTTTTTAAAACAAGAAACCAGAGAAAGCCAAATACCATATGATTTCACTACGTGGAATTTAAGAAACAAGCAAACAAAGGAAAAAAGAGACAAACCCAAACAGGAGATGACAGAGGATATGTGTGAAATACGCTTTCGTCAAGACAGATGATGTAGAATTTCTACCACTAAACCCACACTTGATGACAAAGGGACTTGGAACTACACCTAAAATAGGGATTTTAAGTTAAAACGGCTTGAGGTTGTACACATCACATTCAGGATTCCTTCCTTCAGCCAACTGTTTTTGTGTTTTGATTAAGGGACAATGTGTCATCAGCTAAGAAGACTTCTCCTGGAGTCTCAGCCCCAGGGTTCCAGAATGCTGGAGCGGCCCGTCTTCAGACGTGTGAACGGCACGAAGGCAGCCCCCACAAACTCAGTGGCACAAATGCTGGCTCGTTACAGAAGTGGTGTTGGTCCCCTGGTGTCCACCCCCGGGCAGGTCAGCTCTACGTAAATACTCTGGGACAGGGAGGAAGTTGGCCAGATCCTCAGGGAAATGGAGACGCGGTCTTCGGACACCTCAGAAACACGACAGCTCCCGCTAGGACTCAAAACGCTTTTGAGCCAGGATGTCACGGTCGTACCCAAACTCCAGAGGACATGACGGAGAAAATGAAAGTCATCCTCCCCTGCGTCGGCATACATGAGAGATTTTTTCCCCGCCTCCAGAGATCCTACCTGTTGAAGAGTCCAAATGACTCATTTTTGTTTTTTTCAAAAAGGGTTTTGATTCGAATCCAATTGGATGCCTGCGGCGTTCACAGACCTAGTAGCGACCTTAACTCCAACAGATCAACGGGCCTAGTTCCATCAAAGTGAATAATGGAAGAGAAAAGAAAGAGGTTAAGGGGACTGAAAGAAAACACACGGCCTCCTGAGGAGCCAAGCTGAGATACCTCCCCATGACTGGATTACGATACTCCTAAAGCTCTGAGAGAGAAGAGTGGTGGCCACCAAAAGAAAGACGGAAATGACATGTGCCACACACGTGTATGCCCCACCTTACACCCTTCTCCGCCCACTTTCTATCTCCAGCAGTTGCTGAGGCAACCAGCTGTGCCCAGACGGGTGTCCCTGCTGGACTGCCTTTCCCTCCTGCCTTCCGACCTGGGGCTGTTGTCTGAAAGCCAAGTGGGAAAGTCAGTTGGATGACCTTCCAACAACAGGTACGAGAGCAAAACCTAGAAATGCAAGTGAGAGTCCACAACCCCACAGGGCAACCGCCGATCACTGGTAGGGAGAAACCAATGGATAAGAATGCCATCTACCGTACGCAGGGTGGAGACTTCAGAAGCACATTTTGTAAGGTTCCTGTCAGGGCGACCGGAGGGATTCTGTTTTAATAGCCCACAGTGGAACCAGCACAATAATAGCATCCCTTTGGGTCTTTGTCTCCTCTGTATTTCACGCTTCCTGAGCTCCCTACACTCCACCTGCCTGGGATCACACTCCTGTGCTCAAGCCTTCACCTCCAGGCTCTGCTTTCCGGGGGAACCTACCTAAAAACAGTGGGCACACACTGTTTCACAGGGTGCAGAACAGTAACCCAAACGGTATGCTTGCTGTAATCTGTCATCCAATATCTGGTGATCTTCTCCTTTTCGCTCGCACCCAGATTTACTCTCTACAGGCTGAAGTTCCAATTGGCATGATGTCAAGTTTCAATGCCTCCTCAAATCTTTCAAGAACTATATTGAGGAATAGAGAGATAGATTTTCAGACAAGGACCCAATCTAGACACTGTAAACAGAGCCGAACTGATTTTAAAAAGTTCATGACGATGTGTTTCCAGGACAGGCACCCAGCGCTCATGGGAGTCACATGGTTAACAACTCCATGGTCATTGGTAACCCTGGACCATCCGTTCTGAACCAAAGAAGGCAGCCATGAGTGCACATGCTCTGTCTCAGCAGACAGAGGGCAGACAAGGCAGTGACAGGGACTCCAGGATCTGGGACTATGGAGCTAGGACCATCTGACAGGTGGAAAGGAGAGGATTGTTTTAACCATGAGCAATTGTGACAAGACCGATGAGATTCGGTCTTAGGTTCACACTGTACATATTAAGATGCTGAACTAGGATCCCGGTCAACACCAATCACCCTCCATTGGGCAAAAGAGGCTCCATGTGTTATCTCTGGGATCTCAACCAAAATCAATATAAAGCAGAGATGTGCTTTGCAGGAAGTAAAACATGTGGGTTCCAACCGTGAGCTTCCATGATCTAAGTGGATTGCCTCAACCCATGTACTTTACAACCTAGGGAACGAGGAATGAGATTAACACCTCATCCAAAAGAATTAAAAACAGGCAATTCAAATACACGTACATGAATAACAGTAGCACTATTCACAACAGCCAAAAGGAAGAAACAACTCAAAAGTCCACCAACTGATGAATGGATAAACAAAACGTGGTACATCCATACAATGGAGTATCAGTCAGCCGTAAAAAGTAATAAAGTATTCATACACGCTACAATGTGGTTGAACCTCAAAAACATTATGCTAGGGGCACCTGGGGGGCTCAGTCGGTCGAGCATCCAACTTCGGCTCAGGTCATGATCTCGCGGTTCAGGAGTTCAAGCCTTGCGTTGGGCTCTGTGCTGACAGCTCAGAGCCTAGATCCTGCTTCAGATTCTGTGTCTCGCCCTCTCTTTCTGCGCCTTCCCTGCTCTCTCTCACAAATAAACATTTAAAAAAAAAATTATGCTAGATGAAAGACACAAGAAGTGACATTGTATGCTTACCTTTATATCCAAAACAGGTAAAAATCATAGAAACAGCAAACAGAATGGTGGTTGCCAGGGGCCCAGGGAAGGGGTAAATGGAGAGTAACTTCTCAAAGGGTACAGGGTTTTATTTTGGGGTGATGGAAACGCCTTGGAGCTAGATAGAAGCGGTGGTTCCCCAGCATGGTGAATATATTGTCACTCAACTGTCTACCTTTCAGTGGTTATTTTGTATTATGTGAATTTCAGCTCAGTGGAAAAAAAAAAAAAAAAAAAAAAAGATTAATGCCTTAAGAACCAGGCAACCCTCCATGGACAATCCTAACATGGCCTGTCTGCTTCTCCCCAAGTCCTCCTATCCATCCTGAAAGGGCTTCTTTATTCCATGTTGATAGAACATAATATCTTATTATAAGGCTGGTCCTATTTTCCCTGATGAAGGCAGGACCGTATACATACGATGTATCTGGATAAATATTGGGAGGCATTCTAATCAATGGCTCCAATTTTCTCATTAAAATAGGAAGTGAGCCCACCCACAGAAGAATACGAACTATCCCAAATATGTTAATAGCAGAGGTTTTAGAGCGGGGGAGACCATGCTGTTCTTTCCTCCGGTTTCCAAATTTTCTTACGTGCAATTACACTACTTTTGTAAGATAAAGAGCTCACCTAATGAAGTGTATTATTCTGGAATCTCCTGATCACACAGACTGTATTACACACAGAGAGCACCCCTCAGTGGGGAGTAGTTCTCTCTTAGACTTCACCCAAAGCAGCTGCAAAGCTGAAGTTCCAGTGCACACATTAAAATAAAACAATTTAAAAGAAAAAAAAAAAAAACCGCAAAAGCAATGACTCCATCAAGTCCAGATTTGAAATACTCTCCTGTTGTACATGCCCCAGAAAAAGGGAGGTGTGAGCGAACTAATTCTTTGCATTTCGGAGATCCTCAAACCTCTGTTACAGGCAGCTGGCAGGCTCATTTTCGGTCCCTGTATTGCCTGCCACCTTTTAGTCCCCATGGCTCATCCATGCATTACTGACTTGACTCCAAGACAGATCCTACATGACTGAGGTCAAGGCATCGGGAAGAGACGTGTCCCCTGCAGAGGGCAAATCTGAGGCAACTGAAGAATGACACAGGGAAGAGGGGCCTATTTTTAAAATCCTCCTTGGAACAATTAACCTAATGCTGGTGGCCAAATATAGACACGCAACTCTCTTGACCTTCCTCGGGTCCAATCCAAAGTTTTTTTTCCCCATCACCCTTCTTTATTTCTCCGCAGATTTTGATGTTAGTGAGTACTCCGAACTTTCGAAGCTCCTGGGATGAGAGAGCATACCAATTCTCCCGCATCTAAGTGCGCAACCTTTAGCTCACTGACGTCTTCCATTTATCCTCCACGCCCCCAGCCGTAGGTTGTCTTCAGATCTTTGTATGTACTTTCCTCCACAAAGAGCTTTTTCTCACTTACGTCTTCAACCGTCACCTTTTCTCAGAGGGATCACAAATGCTTACTGTCCGCCCTCAAAATAACTCAAGTTTCCAAAGATCTAGAAGATGTTTTCAGGTAAAGGATCCCCCAGCCCGATGCCTCATTTTCTCTCATCACATCATCTGCCCATGCATGTATCCCAGCCTCCAAGTCACCAGTCATCCTCCATTCTCCTTGTTCTTTTATTTCACACTGTGGTAACCATTCCTACCTCACGTTCCCTCCTAGAGACTGTCCATTCCTCATTCTGCTCGCTGTCGCCACCTCCAACTCATATCTGTGTTGACTACCAAATAAGCTGTCCAACTGAGTGCTCAAAATACGGACCCCCTCTACATTGAACTACAGGAGCAAGAGTATATTGTGAGACAAAACTGCATTCTGTGGAAAACAATCAGCAATCTCTCTCAGAAAATTTAACATGGAAAATTGGTGACGTGGCAAAAAGAACGACCAGGGGAAGGTGAGGCAACTTAGCCATCAGGGGCATCTTGGAACGATTACAACCCCGAGGGCAGCAGAAGTAACGGCAAGAGCCACGAAAGAAGAATCCAGAAGGTATAGCCCACCCGCAAGAGCTAGATATGCAGTGGGGACGGGTGAGGATCCCTGGTGGTGAAGGGCGGAGCCGGCCAGAAACGGACACACCCACCCAGGAAGCGCGGCCACCACTGACCCAAAGCTGCCCCCTCGTCCTGCTCACGCGGCCTCCACTCGCACCTCCTACTGGGTGAACCTACCTGGAAACGAGACCAGAGGGTACCAGAAAGGCCACTCCTCAGCACACAGCTGAACAGGTGTTATGAGTCTGGGCTACATGAGATTACTCAGAATCAGAATTTATATCCCAGGACACCTGCCATAAAGGTTTGAGGTCTGCTTGTTGGGTCTGGGGCACGGTATGGTGTGGTTCTCTCTAGTTTGGCATGATCCCCGGTGTTATTTTTTCCTGCAGGTCTGTGACCCTTGGTCTTACCTCTTGCTGCACTGCCCCCCCTCCCCACCAAAGGCCCATTTCACTTTCTCTTCTGCTATGGTCCTGTGCTCCCTCCTGCAAAAATTTCAAATCCCCATCCCCACCCCGATACCTTGTTCCAATATGGACATACAGCAGGTACAAAAAGTCATGCTTAAAAACACCGTACAATTCTCATTTCAAACGTGAAGCACATGAGTTCCACTATGCTAGCTCCAATTCCACCCGGCGACCTTCTTCTTTGGTTCTTTTCACTTTTTTAAGTTTATTTGAGAGAGAAAGACAGCATGAGTCAGGGAGGGGCAGAGACAGAGGGAGAGAGGGAATCCCAAGCAGGCTCCGTGCTGATAGCAAAGAGCCTGATGGGGGCTGGAACTCACAAATGGTGAGATCATGACCTGAGCCAAAGTCCCCAACGCTTAAGCGACTGACCACCCAGACGTCCCTCTTCAGTTCTTCTGAAAACTCATGCTCTACCATTCCCAAACTCCTACTGTGTTTAAAACAAAAAGCAGCCTCCATTTTAAAGAACTGGTTCCCATACCAAAGCCCATTCTCTTAACTGTGCTTTTGCTACAAAATGAAAGGGAGCAATGCCTGCCTCCCGCAAGCCCACACCTTGCTATCGCCTCTCTGCCCAGGTTTCAGGATTAACACAGAAACTGGCGAAGGGCATTTCTAGCCAAGAGCCAAGAATGTCAGGGCATCGAAAAGCATGGCAAAATGGTCTAAGTTACTGTCCCACATATTAAAATGGAAAAGGATGAAAGATACACCTTAATTTTCTTCTTTACTTAACCACATCCCTGACTGTGATATAAATAGTTTATCAGCTAGGAGCTCTCTATGTTGCAAGTAACAGGAGAGTGAATGACAGTGTCCTAAATTTCAAGACCCTTTTTTAATCAAACAGCAAGAAGTCCAGAGTTGGGTGGTCCCAGAGTCAGTTTGATGGCTCTTCCCACTCTTCTGCTCAATTGCCCTCTGTGTAGTGGCTTCGGCCCAAAGGCACAATCCCTCATGGTGACAAGATGGCTGCCACAGCTCCAGATGCCTGGTCATCACGGATCAGTATCCAGAGTAGGAAGAAAGGGAAATGAGACCAAGGGCCTTCCTCCTTCTATAGTGTTCTCCTTTTGCCAGAATGAAAATCTTCTCCTCCTACCCCTGGCAGCCTCCTCTTTATGACCTATTGGTCAAAACTGGGTATCATGGCCATCCCTGCCTACGAGAGGAGCTGCTGAGTGAGTACCTGGCCAACAGGCAACTTCTTAGTCACGAGGAGCTCTGACCAAGCACAATGCATCCCTAGGCCTGGGAGCGTCAGCTGTGGAAAAAATCAGGCATCTACGGGCAAGAACAGAGGAGGAGACGCTACGGAGCCATCAACAGCTTCCATCATGGCAGTCTCTTCGGGATGTTTCCAGGCCGCTTGAGAGAAAGCAAATCTTGCGTCTATAAGAGCGTGGCAGAATTCCTCCTCCTTCGGCTTTCATGGCTACTCTCAGGTACCTCAAACTCATCTTGGAAACAGCCACGGCTGAATAAGAAGTAAATATTCCCTCACTAGAACACGTTTGGTATATGATATACATGTACGGGACTCAAAAAGTGCCTGAGAAATGAAGGAATGGAAAAACAAATACTCTGCCTTCTTGTCTTCCTGAACATTCAAGGGCACGTTCAGTGGGAAGATTGAACAGGTTCATTTTCACCAATGCAGAAAACGTGAAAAGAACTCCTAAGCTCGTCTGGCTCCATCATTCTCAGTGACAACCTAAGTGCTTTGGGGCATGGCCCAGTCACAATTTCCAGTCATATTTATGATGCCTATCCTATCTGCTCCCTAAACTCAGGCCTTCCTGACCCCGTGCCTCTCCTGAGCACAAGTCCTTTGGTCTTTCCAGGGCACGGAACCTTCATTTGTGCTGGCTGAGTTGCAAACCTCTTCCCATGCCCACTCGGGCCTTTCTTTGCTCAATACATGCCAGGTCACGTATCTGACTACCATCAGCTCACCAGAATCTTCTCCGACCCTCCAGATGAAGTTGGTGGGTCCCTCCTTTGGGACTGTGGAGCACGGGGTTTATATTTCAATTAGAAACCCTTGTTTTTTTTTAAATTATGGTTTATTGGTTTACCTACCAACTCGCACACGAAACAGCCTCAGAGCAGTGGCCATGTGGAATCGGTCTTCATGGCCCTGGTGTTAGGCAAAGTAGCATATACACGATGCTGCTCCAGGGAAGGGTTTTTTGTTTTCTTCTTTGTTTTTTGCACCCAGGGCACTTATCACCGACTGGGACACTTCCTTGAAATCCGAGTTCAGCTTCTGGCCATCTCCTCCTCTCTTTTCCTACAGTCTTTCATTGTTACTCAAAGGCTCGATCTGTCGGATATGCTAGCCTATAAAAGTGACTACCATACTTTGCGGTTCTTCCCATCAAGAGGTGGGGTCTATCTCCCCACGTCCTGAATCTGCTTGGCCCGTGATTTGCTCTGACCTATAGAATGCACTGGAAGGGACGCTGTGTCATCCCAAACCTAGGCTCCATCTTCTGTTCTTGCTACATTTGGAAGCCCGCCCAGCCACAGGCGCACAGACCCAGGGTCACGGGCTACAGGATGGGCAACACGTAGCCCACTGGCACTGCCCACCCCTCAGCTGCCCAGCCAACCGACCGCCAAGCACGCGAGGGAGGCCACCTAGCAATACCAAGCCCAACCCGTTGTGAACTGACCAGAGACACATAAGCAGGCTAAATGCGATCATCTGAGCCCAACTGAGACAAGAAGAAATGCCCAGCGTAACTGTAAGCTAAATAAATGGTTGGCATTTGGAGACACTGAGTTGTGGGATGTTTGGTACACAGATTACTAGTGCACAGGTCTCCAGATGACTTTTCTTAATGCACACGTTGTCTTGGTTTTTTTAATGTTTATTTTTGAGAGAGAGAGAGAGAGAGAGAGAGAGCGAGCACGCGCGCAAGTGGGGGAGGGGCACAGAGAGGAGGACAGAGGATCTGAATGGGGTTCTGCGATGACAGCAGCAAGCCCGATGAAGGGCTTGAACTCATGAACCATGAGATTGTGACCCGGGCCAAAGTTGGACGCTCAACTGACTGAGCCACCCAGGTGCCCCTCCAGATAAATCTGTAACATTTAAAGCTGGATAGGATCTGGGGCGCCTGAGTGGCTCAGTCAGCTGAACGTCGGACTTCGGCTCAGGTCATGATCTCATGGTTTCTGAGTTCAAGCCCCGCGTCGGGCTCTGTGCTGACAGCTTGGAGCCTGGAGCCTGCTTCGGATTCTGTGTCTCCCTCTCTCTCTGCCCCTCCACTGCTGACACTCTGTTTCTCTCTCTCTCTCTCTCTCTTAAAAATAAACATTAAAAAAAATTTTTTTAAATAAAGCTGGGTAGGATCTTAGAGCATCTTCTAGCCCAAATCCTTCTTTTTAATAAGAAATTGAAACCCAGAGAGGCCGAGCAGTTAACTCTAAAGCACACAAAGCCAGGACTGCTCAGAAGATGCTCTTCTGGATCTCACTGGCCTTACCACTTCACCACTCACTCTCACTCTCTCTCTCTCTCTCTCTCTCTCTCACACACACACACACACACACACACAGTGGCATGGAAAGACTTCCGAGAATATTATGTGAAAAATACTAATAAAACACACAAAAAACCAAAACACACAAAAAAAAACAAAAACAAAAATCACAAGACGATTTATAAAATACGGCCCCATGCCCCTCTCTTGTTGAAAACAACACACACATGCACGTGCCCAGAATGGCTGCTTTGGGGAATGGACGGGCAGAGAGCAAGGGGGCAACAAAGAGCGTCCGACGGGTTTAAAAAAAAAAAAAAAAAAAAAAGCAAAATTCTACCAAATCAAAATGAGTGTGAGAGAGAAAGTTTCTCCTTCTCGTCCTGCAGAAGTGCACACGGTGGTCACTTGGGTGGCACACACACCCCAAAGAGTGCACAGAGGTCAGGGGCAAAGCACCCCAGATCATCGGGCTCCCTGCATCTTTAGCGCCAGAAGCTGGCAATTACACGGTTACTCGTCGACGTATAAAATTATGATCTTCACAGCTAGTTTGATGGAGCCTCTCTAAAAGAATTGACCTACCTCACAAGGTCCCTATGAAACGCAAGAGAAGAAACGTCCCACCTGCTTTACAAAGTAAGAGCCGGAGGTTCCAAGCAAGAAAGGCAGAAACGTCAAGGCCCGTCGGGAGAACCACTAGAATACTCAAGTTTCCGGACTTCTGGCCCGGACTTTGCAGCACCGGACCCACTCATGTGGCGTGCCTACGCAGTGTTTGATATTTGAGATAATGAGAAAAAGCAGGGATACCACGAGGATGACAGACAGGCTCCAAAGCCAGAAATTCAAGGCAGTCAGAGGAGGTCTACGTGGCAGGAAAAAAAAACTCCTAAGAGAAAAGACGGGGATTTTTTTTTTCCTGATTTCAAGTCAACCAACCCTAGCAGGTTCCTTTGTATTTCCAAGACCCGATTTTAAAGAGACACCTCCTCCAGCTCAGCCCCTCTGCACTAAGCATCCCGCTGGGGGAAAGAAGGGCCTCACCACACGCGGAAATCCTGGACGCCCCGGGAGCCCAGGTGGACACTATCCCAAGGGAGAAAGGCTCCTTCCTCGAGGGGACAGAAAGAGGAGCTGAGAGTAAATGCACCCCTTCGCTCCCGCCGCCCAGGTCCCGGGACCCCGTTTACCTGAGCCGACCAGGGGTGAGGGGGCTGGCCAGAGCCAACGTCCGCGTCCCACAGCGGCAGGAAGCAGGAGGAGGCGCTGCCCTGGGCCCTCACCGCGGCCGACTGGCTGCAGCCCATCAGGAGGGCCGGAGGGTCCCCGCCCGACCCCAGCACAGCTCCCACCGGCTGTCAGGCTTCAGCCTCGGGTCCATATGCTCCACAGCGTCTTCTCCACTCTGTTGGCTCAGCACAGAGCAGGAGGGCAGAGGAAACTTCCGAAACACAGGACTCGCCTCTTCGGCAGGAACACGTACGTGCCGGAGGGGGCCCCCGGCTCTTCTCCGATCTGTGCAGAATCCTCGCAAGAGGAATGCAAGGCTGGGGGTCCTCTTCATTCCATGGCTGGGCCTGGGGACCTCCGGGGCGGGTCTGGTGGAGCCGGGCCACCGGCGCATTCTCGGCTTCGCTGCCGTAAGCTCTCTGGGTTCTGCTCCGCATCCCTCACTGGGGGGGGGAGGCCCGGGAGTCTCAGAGCCGTGATGGATGGGCTGTCTCCCATGGCAAGAGAGCAGGGCCTTTCCCCAGAGCAAAAGTTCAGCTGCACAACAACCCCACTGACCCCGCTTCTCCCTACGCGCTGCATCACAACTCCCCAGCCGCTGAGGTGCAGAAGGGCGTCCCAGGAAGAGCCAAACACACGGCGATGGCTTCAAGTCTCACTCCTGTCATGTCCTGGCCACGCGGCCATGGAACCTGCCTGAGCCTCAGTTCCCTCGCCTGCACAATGAAGAGACCACCTGCCCCACAGGACTGTCGTAAGAAGCACATGAGGCAGCCGTTCTCAACGAGGGGTGACTTTGCCCCCCCACCAGGAAGCATTTGGCAGATTCTGGAGACTTTCCTTGTTGTCACAATCGATGGTGGGGGGATTACCATCGGGCGGGTATAGACAGGCCAGGGATGCCGAACATCCTACATCGCTCAGAACAGCTCCTCATAGCAAAGAACTACCCCGCCAAAAATGTCAACAATGCCAAGGCTGAGAAAGCCTGGGGTCAGATGACCTCTGTGGAAAGGCACTTAGCGGCCACAGCGCACCGTCTACCGTAGGAGAGAAGAACGTGTTTTTGTGGCATTTGAGCGGTTTCCATGGGACAAAAGTAGCTTCCTGTGCATTTACCAACAATGCATGCTAAGTATACTTGGCGACTCCAAGCTTCTATGCTACGAGCTGGAGAGGAGGGCTCACCACGTACTACGCACTGCACGGGTTATAAATGCTTCCTGTCGAGTACACGAGAGCTTTTGAATCCAAAGAGGTAGGCCGATCTACCAAGCAGCAGGGCTTAAGGAGGACCAAAAGATCGGTGAGACAAGCTGCCAAGGAGATGAATGAAAAGTAGCTATCCTAAATGCCGGTCTCAGGCGTCAGCAACCTTGCCATCTGCTGAGCTGGCCCAGGAGGATACAGGGGGAAGGAAGATCCCGAAGGCAGTGTGCCAACCTCCTAATGGATCTCAGGGTTCCACTGAAAATGTCCCTGTATCCTAAACCCAGAGGGGCTTCTTGATGACTTCTCTAGACTGTCAGGAGTGGGTGTCAAGGAGTCTGCGGAGGGCTGGAAAATCAGCTAAGAGCAGAAGATGATGGGGGTGAAGCGTGGAGTGGGAAAATAGAAGCAGTAAATTTACACCGAGAGAGAGACGGGATGCTGGTGCCCGGCAGAATCAAAACATTGCTGGTCGTGGTTAGACAGCCGGCTCAGGTGGGTGAGTGGACGGGCAGGCAGACGGGTAGGTAGGGTGAATAAACGGGATAGTTTATCCAGCCCAGAACTGACCCTACTGACCTGAACCCCAAGACACTCAACTTCCCAAATACTGTCATTTCCTATATAACATACTGAAGACCTATGATTTACAAAATCTTCTTTGAGCTGAAAAGTATCGATTTACCTGTTTCAAATTTCACAAAGTGCCCCATGTGCTGTTCTAAGGTACTAGAGACAAAGAGGCTGCTCACTCAGCCTGCACAGTCCTTATATCAGGGGTCACAGACATAGGAAGACAGGCCAGTCCATTGGCTTCAGAGAATCAGAGACCCGGGTTCAAAATGCAGCCCCTTACCAGGTATGTGACCTAAGGCAGTTCCTTATATAACCTCTCAGACTTTTATTATCTTCTTTTTCTATTAACTAAAATGTACCTTACAAGAATCCTATAAAGATTAAATGAAATGATGTCTGTGAAAGTACTTAACACTGTACCTAGCATTTTGATCAATTTGGATAACTACCGGCGTAATTTAAGTACTATATTTATACGTTATTCTTGGTCATCCACAATCTTCTTCCATGGTATGTGAATCCCATCTCATAGGGTCCAGGATTGCATCTGGTTGTCATGTTCCCAGGCAAATTTAATCAGGAGTATTAAATTTCCGCAGCCCTCTTGGTCTTTTAGGATAACTGCCATTTTTAAAGAATGCAGTACACAAGGCATGTATTTTTGAGAAGTATCCTAAAACCCTCGCTATTTTCTACGCTCTGACCTTGCTTTATTTTTCTCCATGGAACCTAGCGCCACCTGATATGGGATATATCTTGTTTGTGGACAGTCTGCCCCACAAAAGTAGAAGTTCCATGTGGCTTCTCTGCATGGCCCACTACCGTATCTCCAACGCCAGAATCTCATGGTACGGAAGCATTTCAGTATTTGCTGGATACTCCTTCCAGACAGACCTCCTTCTAAGCCTCTCTCCCAGTGTCAGCAAATCAGGGACCAGACACCCCCACTCTGCACAGGTGACCCCAACCGTATGCCCAGATTCTCTGCTCCTTGATGTGCTCCTTCATACTTGCTCACAATGAAATTTAGCGTGGGAATGTCGTCACACTAAGAGTTGTCTATCCTGCCTTGAATTAAAACTTCCCATAGCAGCCTATCTATATGAAATCATCCACCAATATTCTAGATGGAAAACAGTAACTAAATTATTTATTCTGGAACAAGGCCCTATTTAAGTACAAATAAATGGTAGAATCAATTAGTTCAACTGAATCAAAAGCCCACCTTTTTTTCCCCCCTAATTATTATTATTTTTTTAATCTGAAGGTCTCCTTGACCTAAGATCATCATCCTGGGTAGCACTAATACTTTCCTTTTGGGCAAGAAAGGCAGCCTAATTTTAAAATTATGCTTGAGAAAGTACGCAAAAATGTTACACTTTATTAAGACAATAAAAAAATCCCCAAACTTTATCGTTTTAATAAAAGCAGTTCCTAAATTGTGTTTTATTTACTTAATTTGATGGTGTGTTTAGGAGGGTGATGTTTTACACTTAGTTTTAACTACCCAAAAGGTAATTATCTGTGAAAAATTCTAGAAGAAAAATGGCTCTGAGCTTAATGTAACACACAAGTAAAATTGCCCAACAGCAAAAAATGGGACAGAAGAGCCAAGGGAAGAGTAAATCCTCAGATGAGCTTGTCCAACTTTAGTTACTGAGAGTTTATCAAGCTTAAACCCAACGCATTCTATTCCCCCCAAAGACTTGTTACTTAGGAAAACAGACAGTACTCCCATGATGCTTTGTGTTTCAACCTGGGGCACTTTATATCTCAAGGCCTCAATGGGAAAGGCAGTTCGCCTTGCTTCTTGCCCCATAATTCAAGATAACAAAATATTTCTAAAATATTAAATTGTGCTAGTATATTCTACAGTAAGCTGTAGGAGGTTTGTGTTTTGTTTTGTTTTGAGACCCTGTGACTTCTGAAAATATTTTCAGCAGGCAGCAATAAGGGGCTCCATGCCCAGTAGCATTTACCTCACTGCCACCTGCAGATGGGACATCTGTTCGTAGAACCCAGGACAGGAGCGACTCGACTACTCGGCCAACTGCCCCAACACCAAAGACGTCAGCTGAAGAAGAGGCGACTCCACGTCCATCATTAAATTCTGTTCCATTCATGTGAAAGGGCAGAAAGGAATAACTGCCCCAAAGAGCACTGAACTTTACATACTTCAACCCGTATCAAGTAAAATCAATTGTGAGCAACAAGAATAGAAACCTAATCTCAACTGGCAGGAATTTGTAATTACTGAGTATCTTCAAGGACTCTGGTCTGAAGACTTTCAAGTAAGGAATATAATGAGAATGACGTTTATTGGCGACGGCCCCACAAAGAGCTTCTCCCTGCAGATATACAAGGACCAACTTGACGACGGCCTCAGACAGCAGAGCACTTAGCAAAATATCCTTGGCTCCACTTAAAGGCAAATTGGTTTCTGGAAATTTACATGTTAACCATTTGAGTACCTACATCAGTTATACGTGCAATTAGATCAAAATATAATGTGAAAATTTCAAATAGTATCAAAAGGGTACGCCTGGAACTTTCCTGTCTTGCAATCCTAAGTCCCCAGTGCTACCTCACCTGGGTAACCACTGTTAGTAGCTTGCTTTTCCTTCCAAAGACGGAGAGTGTGTGTATGAATGTATGTGCGTATGAGAGAGCGTGTGTGTGTGTGTGTGTGTGTGTGTGTGTGTAGATCTCTCCTGTGTTTCTGGTTTGGAAGATTGGTACCACAACGACCCACTTTCCCCAAGCCACCCACTCTTTTGTGTGTGTGTGTGTGTGTGTGTGTTTTTTTAACTTATCAATTTTAATGTCTGGTTGTTTAAATGGTTTCAAAGTTTTCTTCTTCGGAGTATTTTAGAGACTCATTTATCAGAAACACCCCACTTCACAAGTTGTGCATTTCCAGTCTTGGGCAGTCTGGTACTAGCCATTCCCATGGGCGATCCCTTGATGAGGCCTAACTTGGCGGGCAGTGTCCTCCCTCCACACCCCGTCAACCCCTCCTACGGAACCTAAGTCAGCATCTGGCACTATGGTACAATTGCGACAGATGTGACCTCACTTAATCCTCCCCACAGCCCATAATTCCATCTTCCTATCGACAGTGATGGTTGCCCACATTCACACATGGGGCACACAGACAGCCTTGCCCCCAGTGGCACTACAGGGCTGGTTTTGAACCCAATACTGTCCACCCCACAGCCTCACAGAAAGTGAGATCAGAGCCACTCACCACAACACCACACAATATGAACAATGCCAAACTGGTTAAGTATGGATCACAGCAGAGCTATGTGATGTATGAGGAACAGGATCATCTGGACAGTCTAGCAAATCTTTGCAGGGGAGAGTCATTACAACTAGGTTTTAAGGCAAGGTCGCAGCTACTCCCGCATGATCCGCCTTCTGGTGGAACCTAGCTCGACAAGAGTTACCTGTCAGAAACAGAGCGGAGCTGGATGAGTTCATGTGACAAAAAGAACTAATACCTGTGAAGTGCTTACTGTCATTTAAGCTTAAAAACCACCCTGTATGGTCGATGCCATCATTGTACTCAATTTAGAGATGTGGAAACTGAGGCGGAGAGAGATTAGGTTACTTGAGATGATAAGACTAGTCAGTTGCCTGTAAGTATCCCATACACAGCCAGAAACCAAATCCTTTGAACCCACTTCTTACTCCATCCGCATTACCAGATGCTCTGTGCGTCCTAAAACTTTTTATTTAACATCAAAAAAGATGAGAGAAGTGAAGACAGGCCATAAAACGGGAGAAACATTAGGAAATCCTTTTTCTGATGAGGGCTTAGTGTCTGGAACACACGAAGAACTCTTAACACCCCAACAAAAAGTAAAAATAAAAAATGAGAAAGGATTTAAATAGACATTTCTCCAAAGAAGATATACATATGGCCAACGAGCACACGAAGGGATGCTCAACATCATTAGCCGTTCAGGAAACACACATCGAAACCACAGCGAGATACCACTTCCTACCCACTAGGATGGCCGTCATCTAAAAGACAGACAATATAAAGTGTTGACAAAGATGTAGTAAAGTCAGGATCCTCCATACGTTGCCAGAGGGAACGTAAAATGGTGCAGCTGCTCTGGAAAACAGTTCGGCCGTTTCCCAAAACATTAGGCAGAGTTACCATATGACCTTCTGCTTTCCGACATATACCCAACAGTGTTGAGAACAGATGTTCACACAAAAACTTGCACCCAAGTGTGAGGACAGCATTACTCATAATAGCCGAAAGGTGAAAGCAGCCCAGATATCAGTTAATGAATGGACTGAAAAGTCTGGCATGGGGGCGCCTGGGTGGCCCAGTTAAGCATCCAACTCTTGGTTTCGGCGCAGGTCGTGATCTCACGCGTTTCATGGGTTGGAGCCCCGCGTCGGGCTCAGGGCTGGCAGTGCAGAGCCTGCTTGGGATTCTCAGTCTCCCTCTCTCTCTGCCCCGCCCCCACTCGTGCTGTCTCTCTCAGTAAATAAAAACTTGAGGAAAAAAAACAAAGAAAAATCTGGCATGTCCATATGATGGAATACTACTTAGCCATTAAAAGGAATCAAGTATTGATTCATGCTACAACAAGAAGGAACCCTGAAAACGAAATAAGCCAGGCACAGAAGGCCATCGCACAGGATTCCATTTACACGATGTCCAGAATGGGCAAATCCTTGGAGACAGCGGTTACCAGTTGCTAGGGGCTGGGGAGAGAGGGTGGGTGGGCTAATGGGAACAGAGGCTTTCTTTTGGGGGTGATACAATGTTCTGGAATGAAGCAGTAGTGATGGTTACACAATTTCGTAAATACACTGAAAAACCCGGAATCGTACGTTTTCAAAAGGTAAATGTAATGGTACGTGAATTAGATCTCAAAGACAGCCCCTTGCTAGCTGTGTGACCTTGGCTGGGTAGGTAGGTTCCTTATCGTCCCTGTGCCTTAGTGTCCTTGCCTATAAAATGTGATAATAGTAACTACCTCATAGGGCTGTTGTGAGAAGTACAGAAAAAAATCCAAGAAAAGCCCTCACGGTACTTGCCACATAGAAATGGGTTCATAGATGCCATTCATTATTTTCTTTTCCCCAAAATGTGTTCCTTATATGGCTATTTTCTTCTCTCTTCAAAGAAAGTATTAAGATATATTTTGCTTGACTCCTAAATGTTACTCCAGATTGATTTGCAACTACTAACATCGCTTACGTAAAAAAAAAAAAAAAAAAAAAAAAAATCCTTAAATGTTCGATCTAATGCAAAATACAGTATTTTAGGAAAATAGGACAACTTACGGTTTTTTTTAAAGAACCCAAATCTAACAGCACCGCCACCACCACTCCCACTGCTGTCACCAATGCCAGTAGGGAAGAGTGAGGAAGGAGGAAAGAGTTGATATTTAAAATGCACTAAGTGGGGGGCACCTCAGTGGCTGAGTCGGTTGAGCATCTGACTCCGGTTCAGGTCATGATCTCGCTCTTCTGGAGTCAGAGCCCCACATCGGGCTCGCTGCTGTCACCCAATCAGCACAGAGCCCTCTTCGGATCCTCCGTCCTCCCCTCTTTCTCTGACCCTCCCCTACTCACGCTCTCACTCTCAAAAACTAAATAAAGTCAGTAAATAAGTAAATAAAATACACTAATGTCCACCACCACATGTCCCAACAGTGGCAGGTATGAAGATACAGCTATGACTTCCCTGCGGTCTTCCCTGTGTGTCTTAAGGACACACAATCAGGAGGGCGCGTGCGCTCGCTCACGCGCACACAGACCCTTGTGAGAAGGGATGTGCACGGGCGAGTACTGGTATAAAAGGGAACATGGAAGACAAAAGATCCCCCTCTGACCAGGCAGGTCAAGGAAGACATCACAGAAGCACATTAGCCTTGAAAACCACATGGGTGTTTGCCACAGGAAGAATGGAGAGGGAAACGCATCCCAGCAGGGGAAACTGCATCAACAAAGGCAAGGAAGCATGACCGTACCCAGTGTGCGTCTAGAACACTGAGTGCATGAGGTGGAGGGAAAGAAACTGCACCGGACACACGGTGGGCCTCCAATGCCAAGGTCAAGTTCAGGACTGTGTCTCGGGAAGCAGGCTGCTACTGAAGGTTGTTTGAGCCAGGGAGTAGCACCGTCGGCAGCCTTCCCTCGCCCCTCTGCTCCTAGCAGAAGCTTGTACTAGAGGTTCTGAAACAGATGCAGTGGAGGGGGTGGTGGGGCGGGAGAGCAGGGAGAGAATTTGCCCACAAGAGAACACAAATTCCTGTCTTCAAACAAGGAAGGTGGATGTTTCTGATGCACAGACAGGACTGGAAAAGCAAGGGATCAAGATATTTAATGCCAAAGTCATGGAGCAGACCAGAACTCCTGGGACGAAGCACAGTAGGGAAGGGAAAGGCAGAGGTTTTATGGGGGGGGAGCCCTCTTCTTACCTTTAAAAAAACAGAGAGGTCCGTAGTACAAGAGATTAAGCTAGACATTGGTAAGTTCCCTCCTCAGAAACCATAAAGGAACCATTAAAGCTTTATCAGCAATGTCCAACAGAACTTTCTGTGATGATGGAAAGGTTCTATATCCATGCTGTCCAATATGGCAGCCATCAGCCAAATGTGGCTACTGAACACTTAGATGGTAGCTAAGTGCAACTGACGAATTGAATTTTAAAATTTAGTTTCAATTACAGCTGACCCTTGAACACGGGTCTGAATTGTGCAGGGTCCACTTCTACGTGGGTTTTTCTCACTAAATATGGTACAGTACCGTAAGTGTATTTCCTCCTATGATTTTCTTAACATTTTCTCGAGTTCATTGATAGTAAGAATGCTGTATATAACACAAAACATACGAAATGTGTGTTAATCAACTGCTTATGTTATAGGTAAGGCTTCTGGTCAAAAGTAGGCCATTTGTAGTTAAGTTCTGGGAGACTCACAAGCTATAAGCACATTTTCGATGGTGCAGGGAGCGGGGAGGTCAGCACCCTAACCCCTGGTTGTTTGAGGGTCAACTGTAACTTTTTTTTTTTTTGTAATTTTTTAAAGTAGGTTCCATGCCCAGCATGTGGGGCTTAAACTCACAACCTGAGCTGATGTCGAGATTTGGATGCTTGTAAGCCAATCTGACAATAAATTACATAAAAAAAAAAAAAAGAAAAAAAAAAAACCAAAAAACGAAAAGAAACAAAAAATTTGGATGCTTAACAGACTAAAGTACACGGGTTCCCCAAGGGTCAACTGTAATTTAAACGTAAAGAGTTACAGAGTCTCATGTGGTGGCACCTAGGTGGCTCAGTCGGTTGAGAGTCTGACTCTTGATTTCAGCTCAGGTCATGATCTCACTGTTTCATGAGATCGAGCCCCACATCAGGTTCTGCAATGACAGCACAGAGCCTGCTTGAGATTCTCCCTCTCTCTGCCCCTCCCCTGCTCGCACTCTGCCCTTCTCAAAAATAAATTTAAAAAAAAAGAAAAAGAAAAAAAGCCTCATGTGGCCAGGTCTCTGTATCAGCACAGTTTTGGAACCTCCCTTTTGTCCTTATTTCTTACATCTATTGTTCTTTAGACAAGTGGTACAAAGGAAGTTTGGAATCTCTTCCCACTTTTTAACAAGAATTTTTTTTTAGTTTATTTATTTATTTTGAGAGAGACAGAGACGGTGCTAGTGGGGGGTGGGGGGGGAGAGAGAGAGAGGGAAAGACAGAATCCCAAGCAAGCTCTGCACTGACAGTCAAGAACCTGACGTGGGGCTTGAACTCACAAAACCATGAGATTGTGACCCGAGTTGAAACCAGGAGTCGGACGCTTAACCGACTGAGCCACCCAGGTGCCCCTCTCTTCCCACTTTTCAGTCATTCTATTACTTCTGAGTTATTCTGCATTGTTCTCAGAAGTCCCAACTTTGTTTAGTCACAAAAAAGGGACCAATGTCATTTGTCGGATTACCCCCAAGACTCTGAACATTCAGTCGGTGAGTTACCAGCAGTGCCTTCTCTAGGTGAATAAAACTGGGTTTTTTTGGTTTTGGTTTTGTTTTGTTTTTTTTGAGAATCGACCCACAGGACCTCGTCATTTGAATATTTTGGTAGCATTTTTGTTCGAATAGAGGAGGGGGGGTGGGGCTGGGATGCTGGACTAGATGGCATCTGACGTCCCTTGTGGCCGCATGGTGCCAGATTCTACAGATGTCACTGGGTTCATCTCGGCAAGCAGGTGCTTCCTGTTGTGACGCAGCCTAACCAAGATATGAAAGCCCTTTGGCTCACGCCCCAGGGTGGCAGAGAGTCAGGGAAGTTCTAGTCTTTCACCTTCAGGAACAGAGATGGCTGACAAACAATGGCTCCAAATCTGCTTCCTCTTCACACTGGGCCGTGGATTTAACACGAAGTCAGCATTCCCCTCCCCAACTACCCCTCAACGGACAAGACTTCTAATTCCCCCAGAAGCAGTCCACACTTTCCCACGCCTCCCCCAGATGAGGTCTCCAGACGTCCCCAAGACAGGGTTCTCTGTACCTGGCAAGCCAGCCACCGGGGTCACCGGCAGGGCCTCCTGACACGAAGCACACTGCCCTGAGGGCACAAGGGCGCCCACAGAGAACGTTCTTCCCAGCACCAGCCTCTGCCAGGCCAGTCTATGACTCTCCCTCCTCCTTTCGCATCATCCCATGTCCCATCAAACCACGACTGAACCTCTCCATCACTGGGGAGTACCAGGCATCGTGGAAAAAGCAGAGGACAGGAGTTAGGAACTACCTCGCGGGGGTCAGCCGTCAGGGGGAGGCTGCAGGTTGTGTAGACGCGGGCAGGTCCTCACCCGGCATTAGCTTCCGAAGAACTGCACCCCCATCCCCGACCCTTAGGGCTGTCCACGTCCCAGAGACGACGGAGGAGACTGTGCTCTAACACCACAAAAGCTCACGTGAATTGATGTGTCAGCTATCATTTTCGAGGATGGGGAAAAAAATACTTATGATTTGGGCAGCTTCTGGCATGAATATTGACATATGCGCTCCTTGAAACTCTGCAGCTTTCACTGCTCATCTAAGACCTCCTAAGACTTATAATGAATTTAAAACCCCGTGCCAATCCTATTCCTCCATGACCAAATTTGCATTTTAATTTAGAATTACCTAACAAAGGCGAGGAGCTCTAACCACGCACCATTCTGATCTGACCATGGTGTCTTCAAACACCCGACAGACACAGATTCCCTGGGACCCACCGTCTCAAGTGAACGTGGTCGTCAGTGTCTGCTCTCAGGGGACACACGATCGAGGGGAGGATTCGGATGGAATGGAAGTCTCTGGAAGCCCAAAGTAGTAAGTACAAAGATAGTGTCAGGCCCGGGACCCTGAGAACCCAGAGGAAGGACTTCAAATACAAGGGGCAGTGTTAACTCCTTCAAATGCCTCGAATTTCTCCATTTCCTCACCTAATTTCCCCCACAGATCAGAAAAGCCTTCTACATTTTCGATGTTGTTGGACAGGTAAGTCACCAAGAAAGATGTACCTTTCTTTCCTCAACTTCCCATCTAGAAGGAAACAAGAGCAGAGCAAGGAAGAACAAATGAGAGGTGGCCAAGATGGAAAGGCATGTTGCTGCCTGGACGTAAAACAGTGTAGATCCCAGAAATGCTCTAAGAAATGGCAATACTCTCGCACAGTCCTTTTAAAGATAAAACAACCCGACACAGAGAAAGGCCTGTGACCCAAGCCTGGTCTTACGGTCCATCCTCACGGAGAGGTAAGCTGCTCAAAAAACAGATTTGAGCGATTTCTGTGCACGTCCAGAAAACAGAGGGGAAGGATGGACCTACAAATGTGGTCATGTGATCTCCATTTATCCGCACACACAAGTGTTTAGAGATATGTACACCTAGGGGCGCCTGGGGGGCTCGGTCTGTTAAGCATCCAGCTCTTGACTTTGGCTCAGGTCATGACCTCAAGGTCATGAGATTAAGACACCCCCCCCTTCCCACCCCATAAGGCTCTGTGCTAGGTGTGGATTCTGCTGGAGATTCTCCCTCTCCCTCTCTCCCTCTCCCCTGCTTGCATGCATGCTCTCTCTTAAAATAAACAAATAAATAATACAAAATAAAAAAACGGTCAAGGAAACTAAAATCTTCAAAATCTGAATCTGAATGTCCTTAAATGCTTCTTTTTTTTTAATGTTTTTTTTTTATTTTATTTTTGAGACAGAGAGAAACAGAGCATGAACGGGGGAGGGGCAGAGAGAGAGGGAGACACAGAATCAGAAGCAGGCTCCAGGCTCTGAGCCATCAGCCCAGAGCCCGACGTGGGGCTCGAACTCACGGACCGCGAGATCGTGACCTGAGCTGAAGTCGGACGCTTAACTGACTGAGCCACCCAGGCGCCCCGTGAATGTCCTTAAATGCTTCTTAATCACTTGACTACGGTCCTCATTATCCCACAGGTCAAAGGTAACTTGAAAACAGCATCACTCAGAAGTGTCTCCAACTCCCTATCCGGAAATACAGACTTCCGCTAATTTTCAATGACCCCGAGTTCTCGGATATGGCTATTTGCAAATGACATTCACATAACCACAAATGGATTAAAAAGCATACTTGCTTTCCTTGAGGATGGTGTCAAAGCGCCGAGGGCGGCCGAGATGTGGGACTATCAAGCAGCAGTCTTACCAAAAATGGGCACAAGCACCTGAGCCCCTAATTCCATGGACTGCTTCAAGCGGGCAGCCGGCTTTCACCTGCATTACCTCGTTGGCCCACAGGGCCACTTCAGGAGACAGAGGATACCATTTCAAAGACGAGGACCAAGGATCAGAGGAAATAAAAGTGACCTGGGCAGGTACGCTCAACACATAACTGGCACAGTGGGATTTAAATTGGAGGACCTCTCAGGGCACCTGGGTGGTTCGGTCGGTTAAGCATCTGACTTTGGATTTCGCTTGGGTCACGATCTCATGGTTTGTGAGACCGAGCCCCATATCGGGTGCTGCACTGACAGCTCAGAGCCTTCTTGGATTCTCTCTCTCCCTCTCTGCCCCATTCCTCCACTCACATTCTCCTTCCCTCCCTCCCGCCCTCTCTCAAAATAAACTTTTAAAAAAAGGCAGGATCTCTCACTCTGCATTCCCCAATATTTCTTCTAAAGCAGAATGTCGTGAGCAGAAACACGTGTATGCTCAGCCAGAAGACGCTTTTCATTCAAAGTTCACGGGGAGTTGCCCAAAGTGCTCACCATTAGAAGCTTACAGCACGAAATGTAGTGCAAAAGGCCAAAGTTGCTTTCAAGCAAAGTTACTGAAAAATTCTGAAATAAGACCTATTTAAAAGACTGGGGAAGGGCTCTCTTGAGTATATAAAAATTACAGGTGTCCTATTCAGAGCTGTCCCCTCAAGTGTTATAAAACATGGAGTTCATGGGAGGAGAACACCATCCCGAACCTTCCCATCAGCACCTAGCAGGAAACCAGGACGAGGGATGAGGGGGAGGGGGACTGTTTAGCAACTCTGCCTCTTGTCCCCATCTACTCACTTAATGGCTATCTGACTTTGAGCCTATCGCTTAGGTTCAATGGGTCTCAGTTTTCTAATATGTAAAAATGGAGATATTACCTATGTCACAGGACCAGTGTGAAGGGTAACAGGATCCTGAGGGATGGTCACTCACATGGAAAGTATTAAACATCATTACTGGGGTCAGTCGGTTAAGCGTCCGACTTCGGCTCAGGTCATGATCTCACGCTTTGTGAGTTCAAGCCCCACGTCGGGCTCTGTGCTGAAAGCTCGGGGCCTGGAGCCTGCTTCAGATTCTGTCTATCTGTCTGTGTGTCTCTCTCTCTGCCCCTCTCCCACTATGCTCGCTCTCAAAAATACACATTTAAAATAAATA
This sequence comes from Panthera onca, assembly GCF_046562875.1. Taxonomy (NCBI): domain Eukaryota; kingdom Metazoa; phylum Chordata; class Mammalia; order Carnivora; family Felidae; genus Panthera; species Panthera onca. The sequence continues at coordinate 147,646,893 of NC_138347.1, forward strand.
AATAATAATAATAACAATAAACATCATCACTTCCGTCAACCGTTCCTTTCCCATGCTCAGGCTTATGGCGGTACCCATAACACCACTATGCCTAATCCTAGGGGTCTCTGAACACCAGCTACTTGATAAAAACTAGACACCCACCCCTACGTTTGATACTTCAAAGTCACATGCAAGTAAATTCTCACGAGAACCGTTGCTTACAGCTCTCTCTTAACACTTTCCAATCAATGCTTTATGTTGCTTGAATTTTTGTACCACATCAAAAATAAGACGTTTTGCTTTGTCGTTGGTGTTTCCAGAGAAAGTCACTGTTCTGGTCGTCTTAGCAGACACGCCTCATACCCTTGCAGCTGTACCTCGAATAACACCAGAGACCACAAGATGAACCTATGTGACACCCTGAGATTTCAAAAACTAATACTGTTTTCTGAAATCCAGGAACAGATTTAGAAATTTTGTAACGTGTATTTTTTTTAATTTTTTTTTTCAGAGGAAGTTTTCATGTACGTGCATGAAAGGGAAAAGGACAGAGAAAGGAGAAGGAGAGAGAGAGAATCTCAAGCAGGCTCCATACCGTGAGTACAGAGCCCAACTTGGGGCTCAATCTCCTGAACTGTGACCATGACCTGAGCCAAAATCAAGAGTCAGATGCTTAACTGAGCCACCCAGGAGCCCCTAATCTGAGAATTTAGAAATTAATTTGGGGATTGGTAATCACTTTTGATTCTTGAAAAAGATATTAAGAACAAAAAGTACTACACATCCACTAAAATAGCTAAAATTAAAAAGAATCGACTACTGACACACCAGCATGGATGAAATTCAGAAGCACTGCATAAAGTGAAAGTAGTCTGATATGAAAGGCTGTACAAGTCAGTTTATAGAACATTCTAGAAAAAACAAAACTACACATAGAAAATGGATGGTGGCTGCCTAGAGCTCATGGGGAGGGGAAGGAATCGACCCCAACAGGGTAATGAGGGAACTCTGAGGGGCAGTAGAATGTTAATTGTGGTGATGGTTACATGACTGCATGCATCTATCAAAAAATAAATTTTATACTTAAAAAGGAGGAATTTCACTTCATGTAAATTACACCTCAATAAACCTAATTTTTTTAAAAAGGCAATCAATAAGTCAGTACTCTATATCTTCTACAATAAAAAGAATATTTTAACCCTCAAAAAGCAAAGCAATGTAATTTCTGAATAAAAAGCAGTCCTTAGTATTAAATAAAGCGGACTTTAGGCATATTTAGGAAATGTCTTTTCCATTTCACTTCTGGATTAGGGGAAACATCATCGGGTATTGTCTGAGACAAGTCTGGATTTCAAGAGCTGCTGGACAGGTCCTCTGGGAAGCCCTCTGCAGGCTCTATGGATACAGTTATCCTGCAGTTCTCAGTGTGTGTGTGTGTGTGTGTGTGTGTGTGTGTGTGTGTGTGTGTGTGCGCGCGCGCACGCACACACACACACACACCCCTTTATCCATTCACCAGCCAGTGGACATTTGGCCTCTTTCCCTACTTTGGCTATTGTCAATAATGCTGCTATAAACATTGGGGTGCATGTAGGGAACATTTGATTTTAAGTACAAGGTTTTCAAGGTGCCTGGGTGGTTTAGTCGGTTAAGTGTCTGACTTTAGCTCAGGTCATGATCTCATGGCTCAGAAGATTGAGCCCCACATCAGGCATCAGCGCACAGCCCGCTTCAGATCCTAGGTTTCCATTTTTCTCTGCCCCACCCTCACTCGTTCTAAGATAAACAAACATTAAATAGATAGATAGATACATAGATAGATAAAAAGTTTTTAAAAGGCAATGATTCCAAGCAATCATAGGGAGAATATTCTCTATAATCTACTGGGGAAGGATCTGACTTGCTCAGAGTGAAGAAAGAACAGAGTGAAGAGAAGGCTTATTTAGCATATGTTCCTAATAACCACGATGCAAAGTAAGTAGCCGTCCCACCGGTAACCGGACATCAAGTTCACTGTTACATTAAGCCTGACTTCATTTTCACTAACTCTTTCCTAAGGAGCTTCTTGGATTTCATAATGCCTCTGCTGAACAACCAGGTCTGTTTAAAAATTTTAAAGTTATTATTCACTAACTACACTACAAATGAGTGATGGTTAGGGATCTCACCTTCAGTCTCAAGAAATCCTACAGGCCCTACCATCTAAATTATTATTTATTTGGGTTCTACATTAACAGGTTAATCTGTATTCCTGAAACTGCCCAGAGACTACATCAGAGTAAATCAAATTCTCCTTCAGAGAATCTTCAAATTCGCTTCCTATTTCTTACTACCATTACGAGGTCCTTACCTTTCCTGGTCTCCAGTGATTCATCTAAACATCAATGCACTTAAAATTGCTTTCCCTACCTCAATTCTTACATCCAAAAGAAATTCCAGATGAATGAATGATTTCAACACGATAATTTAACTATAAATTCATAGGAAGAAAACACTGAAGAATGTTTTCATGATTTTATCTATTTATTTTGAGAGAGAGAAAGAATCCCAAGTAGGGTCTACACAGCCAGTGCAGAGCCAACTGCAGGGCTTGAACTCACCAACCATGAGATCCTGACCTGAGCCAAAATCGAGAGTCGGAGGTTTAACAGACTGAGCCACCCCGGCACCCCTGTTTTCATAATTTTAGAACAAAGAAGCCTTTTCTAATAAGCATGATGTACAACCAAAAGCCAAAAATGAAAATATTCAAAAATGTGACCACAAAAATTAAATATTCTACATAGCAAAAAAAATGTATTCAAAGTCAAAATACAGGTGACCTACTGGGAGAAAAGATCTATAATACGAATGACAGGCAAAGGACACATATGCTAAATCCATACACAGCTAAGTGTACAAAGATGTTTATTACAGCATTATGTGTAACAACCTAAATGTCCATCAGTAGAGGACTTAAAGCACTGCTGACATCCATTCCTTAGAAAATCCATCCTAAGACTCCAATACATGCCACAGGTCTAATAAGAAAGGTCTCCAAAATGTATTTTTTTTTTCAAAAAGCCAAAAAGGTAAAAACTGTATGCATGATACAATCCCATCTGTGTAAAAAATACAGATGCAGATGTACATACTAACACTAATCTACTCGAATGATGTTAAGGGCAATGATCTCTAATGAGCGTATGTGGCCATGGAGGGAGAGATTTTCTTTTTATTTTATGCCCTTGTGTTCTCCTTTATAAAAAAGTAAAAAGACACGCATAAAAAGAAAAGCATTTTTAAACCGCCCTAACCTAGGCATTTATAAAATACTGATGAAGCGTCCAGAACTCCTACCATAATTCTTGGAAAATAAAACAAGCCAGGGAGAAAAAGCGCTTTAGACGTAGGACCCTACCTACGGTAACCCAGATGCTGCTTGGGGTAAGTCAAGAAGGATGAGTGAATCTGCGGCAAGCCAAGTCAAAGAAAAGAGTCTCCTAAAAGAAAAATGAACAGCGGACGAAATCACTGTGAAGAAATCATTTCAGGTTGTACTTAGAGGCAGAACAGGGAGGAGGTGTAACCAAGCAAGACATTTCCCTTGGCCCTGGGCAACACAGCCGACTGGTTATATAGGATTAGAAGTATCAGAGGTTTCGCATGGGGGTCTTTCTATTGGATGTGTGGAATGTGGAAGCAAACCGCCATCGGGTACGTACCTAAATTTGAATTAATGATATAAAAAGGGGTAAGTCCCAGAACACCTGGGTGGTGCCATCGGTTGAGTGTCCAGCTTCAGCTCAGGTCATGATCTCACAGTTCGTGGGTTCGAGCCCCACATCAGGCTCTGTGCTGACAACTCAGCCTGATTCAGATTCTGTCTCCCTCTCTCTCTGCCCTTCCCCTGCTCATGCCCTGTCTCTCTCTCTCTCGCTCGCTCGCTCTCTCAAAAACAAACATTAAAAAAATTTTTAAAGGGCTAAGTCCTTTGAGCACTGATTTTAACCAATATTTATTGCCCTCAATAAGTTTATTTTGCAATCATTTCCTGTATTCTAATGATTTCTAATGAAATCCTCCGAATAACCTCTGAAAATGCCTACCTCCTATTTCCCACCTCGGTGATCCAACACCTCCTACAGATCCCTTGGAGAAAAGAATTCATGCTTGCATTCCAAATTACCCAAGAATGTTTTTACACTGAGAACGCTGAAGCTCCTTGCAGAATATTCAGTCAGTTTGGGGTCTGGGTTTTAAGGATCAGTGACAACCACCAGTCCTCGCGAACGGCAAATCTGATTGCTACACCTCCACGCTGAAATCACCCACTCCAGCTTCTCAACAGGCCAATTAACAGCTGCCTACGCGGACAGCACGCACAGCAACTGAAGTATCCTTCCAGAATGAGTTCCAATGAGGGGTCTGTAGGCCTCTTCATTCTACCCACAAGCTTAATCCTGCTACTTCTCTCTTGGCTCTACGTTTAAATGCAACAGGACAGGTATGAATTCCCTTACAGTGGGTAACTTGAAAATAACATGAAAAACAGCTTCCCCAAAGAAACAGATAACTGGGCTAAAGGGTAGCTATTCGAATTACTCCAATGCCTCCTTGCTTCCCTGTGGTTACTTACCTTAGAACTCGTTTCCATGTGGTATTTGGAACAGGCTCGAAGCTGAGTCACCCAAAACTGTTTCTCCTTTGCATCAGCAGCTAAAATGGAAAAAAAAAAACATTTGCAGAGATTGTTCCAAAACGTATCCAACCTATTTCTACACCCACCTAAGGGGTTGGAGGCCCAGGGAGTGAGGTAGGGAGAGAAAGGAAAACAAAGGCAGATCATAATATTCTCAAGCAGAATGTGCTTACACCAAAAAAAACCAAATTACACTAAATCTCAACAGAAAATTCCCTCTTAAACCACTTAAAAATGTACTCTGCAAGGGCTGTTATCAGAAAAATTTTGCCTTTTTTTTTTTACCCTCTTAAAAAAAAGTCATTGGGAAAACATGATTTTTTGAATGTTTATTTTTGAAAGACAGTACGGACGGAGGAGGGGCAGAGAGAGTGGGAGACAAAAGATCTGCAGAGGGCTCTGTGCTGACAGCAGAGAGCCCAACGCGGGGGCTCGAACTCACAAACTGTGACGAAGTCGGACGCCTAACCGGCTGAGCCACCCAGGCACCCCAAAACGTGATTCTTTTTAAGTGCCTCTAGGCTCGAAGTATAGTTTTCCAGGGCCTTTGGTTGTTACCAGTTTTGTACCGTGAACTTATTCGCATCTACGAAATAAGCATCCAATTGAATTATTTTAATATGTGTTCTCAATGATTCGTATTATGATTGGACAGAACAAGATACCAAATGCTGCTTTAGGTTCTCCCAAAGAGACATTAAAATACAAGTCAACTGTATAGTCATGATCTTTCATCTACACTCCCATCTCTCAAATCTACCAAATCGTTTTCTTAGACTATCATGGGTACATAACAGGGTCTAATAAAATCTAAATCATCGATTTCGCTGCATAATTAACTGCAAAAATCGTTTAAAATGACATTAACTACATAAATGTTGACTACGCAGAAAACAGAATGATTCCCTGGAACCTCAGCTTGAACTTTTGGGTGAAGAAATCTAGGGAGGTAGACCAGATGTACTTGACTTCCAAAGGATTCTGCAGAAACTAGAGTCTTTTTCTTTAGGAAAAGCCACGCGTCTATGGACAGCAAGATTCATTCAACTCTACATGGACATGAGATGTGCAATGAGAAAACCGATACCCAGACCCCTCTTGGGATGAGCCAAGGACCGGCCAGATATGTGCAGAAACTTATCCTGCCTTCTCCGTAGTTGCTAACTTTCAGCTAAATTTAGCCCTTGCGATAATGTGACGCATATAATAAAACTTTTATATTTGCTATTAAAACTACCCTTAAAAAAAAAAAAACCCTGAGGTTTAATAATCCTGAGAATAATATCAACTCTTACAAGGCAAAATGAGATGGCTCAATTGTCAAATTAGTCAGGTATTTCTTTTGTGTGGGTTCGTGTCATTCTATAAACCACAGGCAGGGGGGAAATGCCATTAAGGTTTTCACCTGCTTTTGTTTCTGCTCTAACAATTTATTAAGCAATAAACAACAAAACGAAATCAAGGACCACGTAAATCTAGCCAGCTGGAACGCGCACGGCATGAATCTCCAAAGAGAACATGAATCTTATTACTGTGTTTCTGAAAACTGAAAAACTTTTTCAACTAAAGGCATTATTATTTCGTAGGCTTTTGGATTGTTTTATAGGTTCTGAAATAAGACTTGTATGTAGACAATAAAGAAACATTTGCTTATTCCATCTCTTGGCAGTAGATCTTGAAGGTAAGACCACGAAATTGGGCTCGGAGGCACGGAGTCAGCCCTCAGTGTGGCTCTGCAGAGGCTGACCTGTCATGATCAGTTCCCTGGGGTCAAGGAGGGATAAAAAGGGGCCTTTTCTGCCTACTGAGCCCTCACTTGGGCAAAGAAAAAAATGTATGACGGCAGAATTAGCAACCAACCCCCAACACGTAATATATACAAGTACTACCCTTCCTCAGACCCTAACAACATTCACTCAGGGTGTGTGTGCGCACATATGCACACACACACACACCCCCCAATATGTGCATTTGGATTTTTGTTCCGTTGTCCTGTCATTAGAAGAAAACTGACAATTTTTCTGGCAATGCAACTGTAATGGAATGCTGGTGGAATGATCTGGCAATCAAATTACACTGCTACAGTCAAGTCTGGCTTTGCTGAAAACCTGGAGGATGGATGTGCCTTGGGGGTGGCAGGACCTGTAGCTCTGGCTAAATGCGGGCTCCCTGGGGAATCTGCCTCCATGAAGACGCTAAGCAGACTTCAGTTCTCAAGAAGCAAAGAGAAAGGGGAAAAAAACAAAAAGGAAATTAACTCAACAGCAAGCAGATAGATGGCTTCCTCACCAGGCTTTAATACTGGAGTGAAGGGGCCCTTCACTGAGAGGTGTTCTAGAAAAATCCTGAGGGAAGGGCACGATGACCCCTGAAAGGCTTGTTTTGTCCTCCGAATACAGCCCCACAGGGGACTGTAGTAGAAGGTCAAAGAAGATATACATCGAACTAAGACGAAACATCTGAGATCCGAAAGCTGAGCTGGCCCTACTATCACTCACCTCTTGTCTGTCCTACTTCCTCAGTTACTTAAGACAAGCAATTCCTAGGGTCAGCTGTGTGTCCCACCCCAGGGGTAAATAAGAGAGGGGTGTCTGTCACCACAGAGCCCTGAAACAGCAAACTGTTAAAGGTGATTTTAAACAATCCAAAGAATTAAGATTCAACACACAGAAACAGGGGCGCCTGGGTGGCTCAGTCGGTTAAGCGGCCGACTGCGGCTCAGGTCATGATCTGGCGTGATCTCACGTGAGTTCGAGCCCCGCGTCGGGCTCTTTGCTGACAGCTCAGAGCCTGGAGCCTGCTTCCGATTCTGTGTCTCCCTCTCTCTGCCCCTCCCCCGTTCATGCTTTGTCTCTCTCTGTCTCAAAAATAAATAAATGTTAAAAAAAAAATTTAAATTAAAAAAAAAAAAATAAACACACAAAAACAAAAGCCGGGAGCCATCACCATGGTAACTATGCGCGTCGCCCAGGAGACAGGTCTGAAAAGCGAGGAGGAGAACGTACCTCTCAGTTTATACATCTCTCCGTTAGCGGAATACACCACCAGCATGTGGGGGGCTTCGTCGCTCAGGGACACTATGGCTCCAGACAGAGACAGGGCTCCCCGAGGCTTCTGGTGTTTGCTCTGCTCATTCACAAAATACTGCAGGATGCCGGCCTCAAAATTCAGCACGAAGTACCTGTGCGGAGAAACCACGGCGCGTCATTCTCTCTTCTGCAGCCCGCTCCTGACGGCCAAGGAGGAAACTCAGCCTCGAGTCAACGAGTCAACGTCAAGCCTCCAGATTCGGGAGGGCGGAGACCCAAAGTCCCTCCTGGCGCCCCCCCCAAAAGTCAGCGCGTGAGGAGGGAGAGCGCTCCCAAGTCTTAAGTCAGAAGGGGCGCTTATGACAGGCCGCCGGGGGCAAGGCGAGGGCCAGCTCCCTTCAGGACTTGGTGCCATGCCCACTGCCTCGCCTGGTACCCGCGGGTGCCACAGGAAACCTCCAAACGACCCGGAAGACGAAAACCCAAAAAAAGCAAACAGGTGGAATGGGACGCAGACTCGGGTGACACCCCGTAGGACCTCACGGGAACAGCCAGAATTCTCTAAGCCTCGAAGAGAGGCTGTTTGACACCCAAGGAACAGCAAGCCGGGCCTCGAGCTTCCCGTCAGTGGTAGGGGTGACCCTGAGGAGCCGGAGATCCAGGCCCCTGTTGGGGACCTGGGGGCGCTCACGCAGCCACCAGACACACTCCGGCAGCCCTTCTAATGCATCGTTTTCACGCCAACTGGCAAGAGCTCCGTCGGCTCTGGGAGGCCACAACGCCGGGCCCGTAAGTTGCCTCAATCGTTCAAGCGGATCTTCGTAGCCAAACATCCGGCCTGCTTTCACTCTCAACCTGTCACCTAGGAAGTAATCACAACTTCCCCTTCTCCACCAGGACGGAAAGGTCTTCACTGCAGGTTCAAGCTCTTCCTGGGGCCTAGAGGCTCACTACAGCCCCCGCTGATTCTTCCACCTTCTACCTTTCTGCTCCACTCCTACCGGCTCTCCTTCCTCAGAGTCTCCTAGTTGTCTCCCACCACAGGACCTTGGCTCATGCCGTTCCCCCGTCTGGAACAGTTACCCAAAGTGTGGTCCACAGATTCCGGTGGCCCACACAGCACAGGCGAACTACATGCTAGTCATGACTCAACCACAACGCGACCGAGGGGTGGGAGAGCAGGTCCTTCGCCAGGGTCTGGAAAACACTTGCCCAGAATGCCACTCCCCGGCCCCCCCCCCTGCCCCGCCTGGGCTACAGTTCCTTCACCCTCTTGCCACGTTAACTTCTCAGCCTTCAGGAACAACTCAAGGGCCACCCACTTGAGGAACCACCTCGTGACATTCCAACACTCCTCCCATAAGCTCCCGGAGCACCTTGAAACCGCCCTTCCCAGACTGGCCCCGGTGGGAGTCTACACTGGCCGGAGTCTCTAATTCCGCCTCTAGTGTCCCCCCCTAGACTACACTCCTTGGAAGCAGAACGGTGGTGTCCTCCCCATGCCCAGCACAGTGCCTGCTGCTTGGCTAGTAACATCGGCTTAATGAATTATTGAAGGGGCAAGAAAGCCCCATGGGGTTCCAGTTTCCAAGCCAGGCACCAAAGCACCTGGGTCACTACTGTGACCTCACAGAGGCACTGCAAAAATATTTTATGTTTCTGAGGGCTACACGGCAATATTCAACACGGGCCAGACACCGTGCGTGTTACTGACGCCAGTCGATCTCCAGTTTCCAAGTTAGGTTGCGCTACATTCCTTGCAACGACATCGTGCCTGTGCAAAGTTGAGTTTTCGGCAGGTGCTGGGGTAAAACACAAAGATGAATGTGGAACAGGAAGAAAGAGGGCAGCAGAGTGCCCAATACGACCCCAAGGTTTGGGAAGCCACGCAGGAACCCGCGGGGGCCCACACGCCATCGTCAAGTAATTGTGGTGATTTAAGAAACAAACACATCTCTCCTTTTATCCTTATGATTTTTCTTCAAATACCCAGGTGTCAGAACATAAATATGTATGAAGTGGTGTGCAGCCAACTAGTTAATAAATGAAACATAAGGGTTTTTTTTTTAACCTATAAGCACCACGGACCAAGGAAGTTTACAACCCTCTGCTCTAATTCATTTTCGCAGTAACCTAACAATCATCCCCATTTTATAGATGTCCTGAGATCTCAAGAAACTCAAAATCCAAGAGCCAGGCTCGGCTGACCCCACCACCTTTGATGGTCATGCCAGCCCTCCCCCGGGCACTTCCTCCGCGTCACCTGTCCTGCCCTTCCTTAGGTACTTTATTCTCCCCACCTTCCTGCTCCAACAGAGCTGCCCCAGTGATCTGGAAGCTCCTTTCCCGGCAACGGAAGTGTCCCATCCCCTACCCACCCCCCCCCCACAGAACAGGGTGCAGCCATCTCATTAGCCCCTGACACCCCAGATCTCCGTCCTCCAGAACTCCAATTCCTCTAAGAAATCTTCCACTCCCGGGGCACCCAGGTGGCTCAGTTGAGCATCCGACTTCAGCTCAGGTCATGATCTCACGGTCTGTAGGTTCGAGCCCCATGTCTGGCTTTCTGAGGACCGTGTGGACCCAACTTTGGATTCTGTCGCCCTCTCTCTCTGCCCCTCCCCACTCGAGCTCTCTCAAAATTAAACATTAAAAAAATGTTAAGACTACCCTACAACCTAGCAATTGCACCGCTAGATATTTATCCAAAGGATGCAAAAATGCCGATTCGAAGGGGCACGTGCACCCAAATG